>NC_142501.1:49393787-50046287 GCF_057876585.1 Rhinolophus sinicus | reverse complement strand
GTTAGAAAACTTCTAGATGAAACATTTCAGAAATACATGGATTTAAAAAAGATTTAGGATGCAAAGTAGGAATTTATTGCTACAACATGACACAGAAGAAATCACGTATGTAAAGAAATGTCTCCATTTCCAATGTAGACACTTGAGGGTGCACCTCTTCAATTCTAAAATATTCTAGAAATTTCTCTAATAGTATAATGGTGAAGTGCCACAATACAGCTATAAATGGCTCTGAACAGATTCTTTACCATAATTAAGGTTGAACAATAACATATCGTTTATTTTAATAATCTTGAAATGAAAGTTCTCATAAATAGAAAACAAATTATCTGGAAAAGTAACAAAACTTCTATGAATACAGGAATAAATTTTGATATTACTCTATACTATACACTAGAATTGATCATAAGAACCCAAGTCTCAGCAATAATTAAGTTTTAGTATGCACGAAACTTTCAAGCAAATTCTTCAATAGAAAAAATTTGGAACCCATATTCAATGAATAAATACAATAATTATGAAAAGTCTTTAATTATATCAGGCTTGATAAAGATTCCTAAAATAACGTAGCTTATAAAAATGTTTATAAGATTTGAAGAGCTTCCCTTTCCCATGGAGATAGAGTCCAGTAGCTACAATTTTATAATCAGAATGGGACTGGAAATTTATTTTCAGCATTCTTGACTCAAAGTTTATACAAATGGATCACTGCTAACAAACAATTTAATCTGAGGCAATCACTTCTCTTTCTTTTCACTTCAAAGAAAGGGAGTATTGCTCCTGGAGTGATGCTTACATTGAGGAATTACACAATACTTTCCATTGATACTGGCAGTGATTGTAGTGCAAATGTCTGCTAGAATATGGAACATTCAAGGGAAAATTTTTGCTCAAATACAACTGATAAAACCAAAAAACAAAATCTTCCTGTATGAAACTATTCCAAATTTAAGTACCAAAAACGTAAATGGATAGAGTGCTTGGCCTCCTTTTACCAAAATGATTGGACTGGATTAAATAACCACTAAAGTCATGGTTAGCTCTAATATTCTACAGTTCAATTGATTTCAAAGTGTTATTTGTCAATTTTGCCATTCACAACTTTTTTACAAGATATTGCAAGTAAATAGTTTTATTTTAATTTAAAAAATAATTGAAGTGTTAATTTTAATTAAAAAATGTAAGAAGATGAACAAAAAGTCCTACTATAATCTACCCTATAATACTGCAGAACTGACTGTATCCAAATCAATACCAAGGAAAAAAGAACAGAGAAAGAAAGAAACCAAAGGATTAGGTATTTATGGCAAGGAAAAATATGAAAAACCATGCAAATAAGTGACAAAACCACCATATATTGATGCCAAAGTTTAATAATTCTAACGTTCAAAGCAAAATCTGCTCAATAATTTTTGCTATTTAAAGTTATCGGGCAAAAGGAACCAATATCCTTAAAGGAAAATTTGGTCCAATATTAACGTACAGTATTCCATTTATTCTATTCTGACAATTGTAAGCAGAATTGCACTTTATACCAAATGCCCTGGAGCTACTGCCAATTGAAATTTATTATATTACCTTTCAAAATATTGTTTAGAATAGTTTTTCTTAATATCAACAATAACTATCTCTAGATAAATACATCTATCCAAATACATTTATCTAAACATACAAGGGAGAGTAAGGCTGTATGATCACAGATGTAAACACAAATCTTTCAAAGGTTTTAATTAAAACAGCCTAAAGGCTCTTAATCTACCCCTACCTAATTCTATTTTGGTGTTTATTTAAAACACACACACACACACACACACACACACACACCTATAGTGACACTTGAAAAGAATCATCAGTGAAGGATTTGTTTTGTATATTGATAATCAAGTTAATTTTTAGAACACTGTCATAATGTTGCTATGGCTCCTTTTAGAAAAATAAAAAACATGTTCAAATTCATAAATGCTGCCCTGAAATACTACCTCTTTTAATTATAGTCTGATATTCCCCAACAATTCCTAATTTTTTCCTTTAATGATTCTCCAATCCTGCTTTTGTCAAACATATAACATGTTATATAACTGCTCAGATTTTCCTTAAAAAACAAAAAAACCCAGACATGACAGGCAGCTTATCAGGAAGAAGTTATTACACCAGGTTAAGCAATTCTTTCATTCCCTTAACTAGTGTAGATCTATCAATGACTTTCATTAGACTTCTGAAATACCAGAAATATTTTACATCTTCTTTCTTGAAGCAAATCTGTTTCAATTAGAGGAGGAAAAAAAGAACCAGATGCAGAAAAAATTTTATTTTAAGCAAGGTCAAACAGATGTGGGTGAGTTTGGGGATCTGTAATAGCAGGCATCAAACTCTAAGCTACAATAATGGACAATTTGGATGTTACTGTAATATAGGAACCAACCACAGAGTTATAAAGCTGAAAATGGTCTTAAAGGTCATTAGTACAATGTTGCATTCAATGTAGAAATACCCTCTGCAACAACCTTGAATGAGATAATGGTCATTAGCCTTTTTCAGGAACAGGGAGCACGATCACCTAACAAGTCACCCCATTTAATTTTCAGCTTAAACTATTAGCAAGATCTTCTACATGGTGACTTACAATGTTCTCCTTTAATTTTGGTTCTTGAGGTAATAACTACTCATTAAAAACAAAGCTAGGTTTGATTTGCACTCATCACCACCTGGCCCCAATTATACAAAACCATCATATGAAGCCTCTCCTAATGGAGACCATAGATTCTGTTTCTTTAGTTATTACTGATTGGGGAAGAAATATGGAGTCAAACTCAACATGAAAGAAACTTTGAAAATAGATAGTGGAAAACAAAATAATTAGTGATATGGCACAAATGAGAGATCTTAAATGTAAGAATTACCTACAAGAGATAGGGACTAGTACCAACAAAGAATAAATATCTAGATCATTATATATTTTATAAAGAAGATACCGTTGAAAAAGACATTATCTCTTCTTTTTTAGGCTAAATGTTGGCGATTGAAGAAAAGAGATGTTTATCTCTTCAGAGCTCTTTTCCTAGTCATCACAGACCCAACACCCAGAGTCTCTAAACACTGGAACCTCCAGCCACTCTGCCTCATGAACCTCTTTATTAGACTCTCAACCTGATTATTTCCAATTTGAGTCCTGTTCTCTTTAGCTGCAGATTCATCTATAACCATTACAAGAATGACAACTGCATGAAAATCTTATTCCTGGGACCACGGCAGGAAAATAGTTGAATAGTTAGAAATATTTCTGAGGAATTCTGGTGTCGGGAATTCCAATAATTGTAGAAAATCTGGTAGATGCTATCTAGGTATTCTTGGCTTCCATAATTTTAACAGAACTTTCCTCTTTTCAAGGTCGTGACTATTCAGGTTAAACAAATCATTAGCCAAAGAAATAAGGAAAAAAACTTCCCTTTAAAAGGATAGGTATTATAACTCTGGAAATTCCTGCAACTGAAAATCTTATGCAGCCTATGATAGAAATGCCCTGATACCAATTAGATGTTGATCTTTGAAAGTTGCATTACCACAAGGATTTAAGTGTTCTCAAGCGCAAAGTAAGGGACTAATTCATTGGATGATGACTATTTTCCTAATTCAAAACTCTGGACCTACACCCTGTTAATTTCCAATGACATTTTTACCTGATACACTGTGTTGCTGGTAATTGTAGGAAGATGGAATTGCACCAATAGGAAGCTGTGGCTTTGGATTGCCTGGTGGTACCTCATCATCATCCTCCCCAAAATGATGAACTTTCTCGTACTTTTCTAGGTAACTGAAATAGAAAAACAGCACAGCAGAGATTTAAAAATAAATTTACATTTTGTTTTTTAAAATCCTATCACATGTACCTTTTTTTCTTTTCTTAGAGGCCCTAAAATGTTAAAAAAAGTATTAAGATACTACAAACCTCTTATATTAGTGGAATAGTCACTTCAGCAGTAATACTGCAAACTCAATGCAATGATTCTAAAAGTGTTTCTGTATTTTCAGATAAGATCACACCACTGCTCAAATAAAAATATAAAAGTAAGAAATATCAAAGGACAACTACCTGTAGATGCGTGGCAGTATTTTATTTACTGATTTTTAAAAAATTATACACGGTCACTGTAAAAACCAAGTAAAAATGAGAAGATTCTCTAACCCCTGGCCTCCCCAATCTCACTCACCAGAGATAACCACAAGTTCATGTGCATATTTCTATGTATTTTCTGTGCATATTTTTATTTAACAACATATTTTAGACATCTAAGCATGGCAATACATACACTACTAATTCAGTCTTTAACAGCTGTATAATATTTGATCCTACTGATCATCATAACTTAACTAATCTCTAGTAATACATTTAGCTAGTCTCAATTTTGTTTTTTGGTATTACAAATCATGTAGCAGTAAGCTTAATGTGTGCACAGGCTTGAATATTTTTCTCTGGATAGACATTGATAGACATACCAATAAATGGTATACAGCCAAGTTCCCATCTAAACGTCATGTGCCTAATACATTCTGCCAATTTGTGAGAGTTCTTCTATCCCCTACTGTATTACCAGTAGCAAGTATGATCAATCTTCTTAATAATTAGAATTTCCAAATTCACAATCTATCATTACCTACCAATTTATAGTAAGATTCTCAAATAAGATTTTAAAATGGGGAAACTGGTCAAATCCATCAAAGACAACACTGTAACTAACAAACTTGTTACTGTACTTCACAAATAAGTTAAGCTGATTAATACAATGTCTTGTATTTATCATAGGAAAGTTCTAGATTATTTTACAGATCAATCCTTCTACCATTCTTGATCCAGGCAGGTATTAAGTCCATTAGTAGCTATTTTAATTTCTGCAGCTCCCCACCCCTTCGCTTTTGCAGTTACAGACAGCAGAGATGAAGGAGGGGTGTATCAAAGAACATACAGGATGATCTCAGAAATATTATTTTGTTTTTAGTACCAAACTTTAATTTTCAAGATGGAATGAATGGAAGCAATAATTTTATAAATATAAAAACTAATGCCATGGAAAACCTTTACCATTCATCATTTTCCCTTTCCAGCTTTACAAGCCATGTGTTTAAGCCTGGAAAGGAGGTAAACTGTTCCTTTCCATTCCTTTCAAGTGCTCTATATAAGTTCAATTCGAGCAAGGAATTCTTTCCTAGCAGGCAGCTTGACAGCTGATGATTCCAACACTTTTCTTTATTGTTAGAGATATGATATACTGAAGCAGAGACATATGCACGTATATTAACACTTGAGCACCGAGGGGTGTATGCAGTTGCATACATTTAACCCTGATACCGGGATGTCCCGCAGCAGACAGTATTTACAGTCCAAAAACATTTTAAAAAGCCACACGATGATTAAAAAGAGGCAGTTTCTCTCCAGTATAGACCCACAGAGGACTTAAATAGATAAATAAAACAGGTCTATTCTTTTTGAACTTCCAATGCACAAATAAAAAGAAGAGTAAACACAAATCTAGACACAAATAGCTGCTCAAAAATTATGTGACATTTTCTGCAAATGAGGGATTACTTATATTACATGAAATCACTCAGGCAATAATATTGATAGACATATTTTGGAGAGTACGCTCTTTCAGAATTGATTGAACTCACTGTGCAGTTGTTAAACATAAACTAAAAATAAATAATCTTTATTAAATAATTTTTATCTAAAAATAACAGTGAATATGTAAATTTTAAAATCAAAATCTTACACTAACAATATTTTTAAGATACTCTTTATAAATTTGTTACTCATAATTGAGCAGATTTAAAATTTGTGTTTTTTTATTATGGCTGGGGGAGAAAGCAACATTACTAGACCATAAGTATGACATTTTCCCTCCCACAACACCCAAAATGGAGAGTTAGTTATATGGAGTGACTGACAGAAACACAAGTACTATATAGTCATAATAAATAGTATAAATTATTATATGCATTAAAATCCTTAATAATTCAAATTTTTATAACATTAAAAAAATATATATATACATATATATATGACTTTTGGTCCCTTGTCACACATTCTAACCATATCCCTCCAAACACATTCTTTACATAATTCTAATCCTCAGAAATTTATAGTTTAGGCAAATTGTTATGATTTTTGAAGTTTTATTTCCCTGACTTGAGAGCTAGTACTTGTTCTCACTGTCATAATTAAATATTTCCAATTGAGACTCAACCTTTCTTAGTTCAGCTAAAGTTTTCACACGCAGTCTGATCCCTTCCCCAGTCAATAAATACAGTCTTTTTTGATTTTTCAAGGAGTTATACTTCTAAAAACTAAAAAGCATTAACAAACAAGAGAAAGCAGCTAAATTACAAAATTAAAATTTAAAGTCTAAGTCTTCAGATTTAACTTTGTATCATGACCTTGAGTTTACACAACGACAGATATATTGTGTTCACTCATTAAACTACAAAAGCTAGACTGCACATTTCTTTTTCTTCTCAAAGTTGATAACATCTCTTTGAATAGTTAATATATTAATCAAACAAGTATTTACTGAGCTCTTACAATAATCTGCCTATTACACTATATATTTAACTCAAGACTGGTAAAACATTGGAATCCAGATGGAAGTAACTTTCCGATCAGCCAACTACAGAAAACTAGGTTCCATAGTTCAACATTAGGAATAGATTCAGGTAGGGTGAGTTATATCTTCTTCTTCTTCAACTCTGCATCAATTTATTTTGTGGTGGATTCTGTGCCATAGATCAGAGAATTAGAGAATGGAGGCAAATATCAAAGTTGGCATATAATACAGAAATTATTTTAAATGGCACTTTTCAATTAAAAAGCTTAAGTGTGACCAAAACAATGGGGGAAAAGAATCCATTCAAAATAGCATCAAATTATAGGGGTAGCATTATTACGAATGTGGGAAAATTTAACCTCTTGCAGTATCTGACAGATTAAGTACACAAAAAAAATGTTAGGTTATAGAAGATTTGAATATAATCACCAATTAGATTAATTTATTAGAGACACACAATGATTTTCTTTTCAAATCTCTACAGAAATTATAAAACTGATCATATATCAATTCATACAGAAAACCACAATAAATTTAGGATTAAATATTATACAGGGCACATTCTCTATTAGGTTGGTAAAAAAGTAATTGCAGTTTTTGCAATTATTTTTAACCTTTTAAACCGCAATTACTTTTGCACCAACCTAATACATTGCAATTCAAAGACTTTTTTTTCTAAGAAAGAAATTAAACTCTTAGAAAATTAAAAATAAATTTCATGATGTAAAATGCCAAACTCATATGCAAAAGTAGAAACTAGTTTAATGGTACCCATCAGCAGATATCAATTCATGGTAAATCTTGTCTCACCTATAACCAAAATCAACCATCTTCATATTCCTCTCCCAGATTATTTTAAAGCAATTCCCAGATATCATAATTTCATCTGTAAATATTTTGGTAGAATCCTTGGTAATTAAAAGCAACAGTAACAACAACCAATCAAGAAAACTCCCGATTATTCTTGGCTCAAGGGAAACAAATCAAATGTATAGGATTAGGAAAACTTCTACGTAAAAACTTTTAGTTTTAGGAAAAGATGGCAGCAGTTCAAGGACCCATATTCATGTCTTCCCTTAAACACAACTGCAACGAACTTTGAAGAGTAAAAATAGAGGGATACTGCATGATTTGTAAGTTAAAAACTTACAGATATTCTAACGCATTAAAAGCAACTTCAAGGATCTACAAGACTAACATGCAAAACACTTTCTTGGGAGAGTAACGGGGTCTAGTGGAAGAGATCCTAGGCGAAAATACATAAAAAAGCAAGTTCAATTTAGATTTCCTTTAGCCACTAAGGATCAATAGAATGTGAGTGTGTCTGATAATGGGATCCAGAATGTGACAATTATTAAGAAAAAACTTATAGAAAGTTGGGCTGAACTCAGTGTTTATTCAAGGAAACAAAGTTTTTTATAAACATCACCTTATAGCTTCTTTGCCAAAGACCCAGGTATGTGGCCACCTATGAAAAGCACCACCATGGAAAGACAGGTAATGGGAGCTCCATTGATGTGGTGTGCAAGTAACTTAAAGAAGAAACACCAGGCACAAAATCAAGTATGTGGCTTTGAAACCATAAAGTAAATGAAATTTCTTTGCGTAGAATCATCCCCAAAGGGAGGAGGGGCATTAAAGAGTAGATTTGACAATGTAGAAGATATCCTTGGTAATGTGGAGGGTAACCTTGAGAAAGTGTTCTACAAGAAAAACAAACAAACAAAAAACTTATGCAAACAATTGATGGACAAAAATGAGATATGTATGATAAACAGAAGAATTTCTTTAGCTAAAACGCTTAATGTGTACATCAAAAATGTCTGTGAGGCTGAGATGTAAGGGGGAAGAGGTCACCAGGCAAAAGTTAATGAAAAGAGAAAACTACTCAGACACATCTTAATGAAAAATTTAAGCTTCAAAGATGAAGAAGATTCCTACAAGAAGGCAGAACCACCTCCCCACTCACCAAAAGTTGCACAGAAAAGTTGAACTAGGCTTGACTTATCTTCAAAATTAATTGCTAGACAATAGTAAATATCAATAAAAAACAAAGAGTTTTGAGGAGAAAAGTTATTTTACAAAAAATCCATACTCAATCACGTTGCTCAACTAAGAGAATAGAAATTCATTTTAAGATATGTAATGACTCAGAAAGAATAAAACGACATAGCTCTTTTAGGGAAAAAATCCCAACAATACTCAAGTAAGTACTCTAACAGATAAATCAAAATTAAGGAATGGTTAAATAGCAATGTGCACAGAAACTACTTAAACTCAGGTATTAATTGCAACCATAACCATTACATTATAAAAGAGAATGCAAATGTCAATGATAATTACAAAAGAACATAAAAATGTAAAACTATTAGAATAATGTAAAAATGATACTGCTGATATGAAGTTCAAGAACTTTTCTACAAAAATGAAAGAGAAGGCAGTAGTAGTTAATAATTAAAATTGTACACTGCGTGTTATTTATACAGGAAGTGTGAACAAAACAGGTTTATTCTCATAGTTAATATTAAGGAAAATATATTCTTCGCAATGTTTCCAAGTTTTTTCAAGTGTTTAACAGCAAAAATGAAATTAGGATCATTACTTTCCAAATAACAATAGAGAAATAAAAATATTAATGTATATAATATGCAGAGAGAAGGAAGAAAGCAAGAATACCCTTTGATGTAGCAATTAGGTCCTTAAGGATATACACTAGCTAAAACTGTAAACAATGCAAATATTCATAAATGACAGCATGAATAAAAACACTGTGGTGTATTCATGCAATGAAATATTATATGGCAGTGAAAATTAATAAACTAACATGGATTGATACACATGGCCATCAACAACAAAATCTTAAGTAAAAAAAATCATTTCAGAAGAATATATTATGATTCCATTTATATGACTGTCATAAACAAGCAAAATAATGAAATATATATTTTTAGCAATAGACGAGGTATGTAGTAAAACCACAAAGAAAAGCCAAATAATAATTATCACCAAGAAAAAGCTGGAATTTTTCCTCAGGAGAGAATTCCAGTAACAAAGAAACATAAGGGGCTTCAAAGGGATTAGCTGAGGCTTTTTTTTCTTGTTTGGTGTAAACTTGCCTGTATTAAGCTTCTGTTGTGTATACAATATGCATCATAATGTAAAAAAAAATTTAAAACATCAGGAAAAAAGTGAGTTATTTCAAATTTTCAAAAAACAGATATTTCCACTGTTATGTAAAATATTTCCAATTACAGGAAAAGATTAGAAGCTCCCTGAAAACTAATCTAGCAAAACTCTGACAAACTTCATAAAATTGCAGTTAAAAAATACTACATACATAAATACTAGGAAAAACAATCTATTACCATGTTTCCCCGAAAATAAGACCGGGTCTTATATTAATTTTTGCTCCAAAAGACGCATTAAGGCTAATGTTCAGGGGATGTCATCCTGAAAAATCATGCTAGGGCTTATTTTCCGGTTAGGTCTTATTTTCGAGGAAACAAGGCAATATATATTACACACACACTCAAGATTGAAGATTTTATTGCAGAAATCCAATGATAGTTCAATATTGAAAATTTCATAACTCACCTGTAGATTGAAGCAAAACACTATTATCTAAACAAAGAATGCCAAAGGTTATTTAATAAAATGAAAAACCCATGCTTCATCGAAAAAAGATTAATTAGTAAAGAATTCCAGAATATCTCTACTTTTGTATCTCTCATATGGCCCCTTTGTTATGCCATATACAAAAAAGAATTCTTAATCTACTTCTATTACCAGTACAGACTTTCTCAGAACATTAAACTTGATTCAAGGTTCTTGCTTCTGTAGAAGAGTACCCTTCAAATTGGGGCACACACACAAGATACTCCAATAGGGAGAGATGTTTAACTGACAGATGGACACTGCCTCCTCCCTCCCTTGCTCCATGTATCAGGCAGTGTGACAGTGTGGAAGGACAAACAGTAGAATCCTCATTCATTGATTAACCTTTGACCAGTGGAACCTTAATCATTCATTAGATTCTATGTACTAATGTCAGTGTGGATTTAAGATAACACCTAATTTTAACTAAACTACCTCTCACAAAAAAGGTAAGAAAATTAGATTCCTTCAAAGAAACCAGTTTGAATAAAACAAACAAAAATAAATAAGAAAATGGCAGAGCTTACACATCTCACATAAGCTCATTATCACCAATACTAAGAAGTAAAACAATGGCAACTCAATCAGATATGAAAGTAGGCCAAAAAATGTATCAATTATAAAAAAAACAACAACGATCTGAACTTTGGGTTTACATGCCCTGACTTTGACGATGAACCCTATCCTAGGCTAATGTGATATTTTTATGTTACTCAAGATTTGCCAAGATGTTCTAAGTATCCAAATTTTGAAGACAAACCTCTATATTTTCTCAGCAACATTTTTCAAGTCATTGAAACTTAATCAAAACTTCATAAAGTTTAAAGATATATATTATTTCAAGTATGTGTATTGATAAATATTTACAGGAGTCCTTCAAAAGCCAACTTCCACATTACTGGGGAAACATTATTCTGTCATGATAAAAATGGCTAAGTTAACATATGAAAAATATGGCAACAAAATGCTGTTGGAAAACGATAAGAAAACACTACTGAGAAGATGAGGAAACAAGGAGTCAAGCAAATTATACTGTGTCGGAGGTTTTCTATACAGCTGAGCTCAAGTACAAATGTTTCTAAGATATCTGAGCTTATAGTATTTACTAGACTCTCTTTCAAAAGTGAAAATCATGAAGAACTTTTTGATGAATCATTTAAAGAAAGTTGTGCCAGAGAAGATACAGTCTCAGAAGTAGATGATTTTTCTTAGAAAATTATTTTTCAGAAAAACATGTTAATTCTACTTAAAGCCATAATGCAGAAGCTGAGCTACTTTAACTCGGAAGGGGAAGAGGTAGGCGGAGGGAATAGAGGAAGATGAAAAAAAGGGTAGAGGAAAGAAAAAGGGAAAGCAGTAAGGGGGAGAGAAGGAAAGATTAGTAAGATGATGTGAAAATCATTTATTGCATCATTCACAGGCAGGGAAATGCAGCAAAGAAGTTGAAGTCAGAAGTGCCAAAAGTGCTACAAGATGATTTCAATGTGGTCAATGATATAAAAATAAGGTCTTTGAAATACAGTGAAATTTTTAAATATATTCCATAATGAGATGTGAAGTGACTAAAAAAAAAACAGTACCACAATAGTTGAATGGCTATCTTAGTGAAGGGTGCTTAAAAGTACTGCTGATCTTGAGAAGTTATATACTTTACTTTTCAATCTGCTGATTTTTCCCCATGACAACATTAGTTGATGAGCAGTATCTTACTTAATTGATAATTTAGAAAATGAAACAGCCAATATACCTTTTAAAGTAAGGTGACATTTTAATAATGAAGAGAAAATAATTACTTTTAAAAAGGAACTCATGCTATGGAGAGAGTATTTTTTTTTAAATGTTTTCTTAAAAGGATTTCCTTCCACCATGTGATTTCGTTGCTGAAAATACTGTCTGTGCACATACCTATCATATTAAAACTCTCATCTACACTGAAGTAGGAAAAAGAATTTTGCAAACTATTTAAAAATATCCCCAAAATTCTATGGGCTCTGAACCCTTTAAAACTTTTATTATTCAAATATATGGTGATGGAAGGAGAACTGACTCTGGGTGATGAACACACAATGGGATTTATAGATGATGTAATACAGAATTGTACACCTGAAATCTATGTAATTTTATTAACAATTGTCACCCCAATAAATTTAATAAAATTAAAAAAAAAACTTATTATTAATATAGTTTCATACTTAACATCACAAGAATAGTACAAAGAACTCATGTCCTCACTCAATGCAGATACGAATATGCCAATTGTTTTTATGTTGCTCATTTGCTTTATCATCTTTTCATTCTTTATCTCTCCCCCCTCGAGTTGCGCTCATACATACACATGTACGCACGCGCGCGTGCACACACACACACACACACACACACACACACACACACATTTTCCCGAACCATTTTAAACTATTTTCTTTTCAGACAAAAAAAGAGACATTTTTCAAGAATAGTGGGCAGTTATTTTGTAGTCCTTCAATTTAGCTTCTGATGTCTCACTATAATTAAATTCGATACAGAAAAATGTACTTTTGGCAGCAATACCACAGAAGTGAATGCGCATCCTAGTGCATATATTAGGAGGTACATCGTGTCAAATTGTCCCATTGATGGTACTGTTAACTTTGATTATGATGTTAAGGTTGGGATTAGGAGGTTAAATCACTATGAAGTTACTCTTTTCCTTTTGGAAATAAGTAACTTATGGGAGACCACTTTAAGGCTATGTATATATCCTGTTCCTTGTCAAACTTTCACCCACTAGTTTTAACATCCACTGGTGATTCTTGACTGAATCAATTATTACCGTAATGGTGATTTTTCTTAACTCCATTATCCCTTCTATATTTATTAAGCTGGTATTCACTCTACTATAAGTGAGCTCTTCCTCTCTTTTATTCATTTATATACACAACATGAACTCGAAGATATTCCATAAATATCATATTCCTATTATTTATTCTAATGCTCAAATTGCCCATGTTTGGCCAGTGGGAGCCCTTTCAAGCTAGCTTCCATATCCTTTGACATGTCCCTGTAAATTTTTGCATTCCTTGCTTTATAGCACAAGATATAACTGTCTCATATTGTATTTTCCCTTGTTCTTGCCCTAGAATCACCCTTTTCTTCAAGGAACACTACTTCTTTATAATGAGGAATGGTGTTTAGAAATCACTAACTGCACCTCAGGTGTGCTCATTGCTTATACAGGTATCTTTGTTTCTAGGCCCTTTCAATATACGTAAGTAAGCAATATAAGGATATGCATGCATGTGTGCATAAATCTGTATGTCTACCTTTATAAAAGCATGAGATCATTCTAACACCGCTACAGCCAATTTAATGCACAGTTCTCCCTTTTCATATTTTAAACTCTCTTCTCTGAGAGAAATCTGACTCAAGTTTTTCTAAAAAAATCAGACATTTGCTCAATCCTACAGTAAATAAACCTAGAATTCAATATAATTTTTACAGTTCCTTTTGTCTTTAGATCAATGATATACATTTGAACACAGGTTCATTTGTTTTTGTTTGTGTATTCCACTTTAGGCTTATATTCTTCCACATTCTTGTTGATTTTATCTTTTAAAATTTGTTATTATTTACTTATTCTAATTGACTCTCTATTTTCAATATGAAAACTAAATTGTGGGTTATAGCTACAGCAGTGATTAGAGGTGATTTATGTGACACATTTTCTTTATTTTTCTTTTGTTTTTAAATTGCTTTTGGTATTTAGGATGGTCTGTATTTTTTTCTATTGGTTACTTTTGTACTTACACATTTGCAATACATTAATTCCATTTTCTTATTATTTTATCATCTAATATGTCAACTTGTATCTTCTCACTCCCATCTATTACTTTTACAACAATCAGTAAGTTTTTTCTACTTTTCTCTTCACCTCTTCCTTTATAAATTGCATTATTTCTACTTTGCAAGAATATGTAAGATTTACATATTATTCTCTCACCTTTGTTGCTACTTATGTTTTAGTCTTAGATCTATAATTAAATATATTTAATACTCACCATGGTCCTTCTGCATATATTTTACTACTCAACTGAGTTGGGTAAATATCATGCTATAGTAGCTTCCTCAAGAAGGATTCATGTGTATAGTGTTCTCTGAGTTTTGCATGTTTAAAATGTTTTCTATGCTTGGATTTGATGAACAGCTTTATATAAAATTCCTGGCTCATTTTTTTCCCCCTGAAGTTTCTGGAAAGCACTGCTCCATTGTTACTTTGCTTTGTATGTTACTACTTAAAAGTCTGTGCCAATTTAACTCTCCTGTCTTGTAGGTTATTTGGTCTACCCACCACCCCATCCCACCCTGGAGGTTCTCAGAATTTTTATCTTTAGAAAGTCTAAGTTTTTACAAGAAAATGACTCAAAATTGACCACTTAAGACCAATATCCCCAGATATTCTACAGTCCTTTCAACATGTACATGCAGGTGCTCTTTCATTACTGGAAAAAATTTAATTATAGTCTTAAACATTTCTCATTGTTCAGTTTTTGCAATTCAGTGACACATGTATATTGAATCTTTTTGTCTCATTTCCATCTTAACCACTTTTGCTTTTACCTCCTTTTCTCTAGTTTTACTTAATTCATTTTATTTTTTCTTAATTATTTTTCTACCTTTCTTCAATGGCTTTTATTAATTCTTCAGTTGAGTCCACTCCTCCTTAGGCATCTTGAAATTTAGAATTTCTATGATTTCTGTCTTTGTCTTCCATATCTTCCTTGGGTTCAGTCAACTCTCTTCCCATTTCTTCCTAGGTTTCTTGGTGATTTAGTTGATTTTTAGGGATATTTTCTTTTGCTTTTAAATTCATGAATCTAGTTGGTTTTTCATGTCTCCAAATGCTCATTTGAGGTTATTTCATTCAGTTTGTAGAGCTGTATGATAGTTTTCTTCTGCTGTGCGGTTGTTTTATTTTGGGGAGGGGGTTTCATCTGCTATTTTGATTCTCGTGTTTTCTTATGGTGGCTTTCCATAAATTTAGGAGGCTTTCATCTATTGTGATTCTGACTTTGGGGTGGGTCACAAGATTCCTATTTCATGAGCATCCTCTTTTGTTAGTGTAGTAAGCATGATTTATTTAATTCTTTTTTTCTTTTTTGATTGTGATGGTAAGGAGGGTGGTTGCCTGTCCTCTAAGTTGGGGGATGGCTTTCTATTTTATCTTGCAGGACCTTAAATTTCCCCCTTTGGCTTCTTTTTCCTTCACCATCCAATCTCCAAAGGGTGCCTTCCCTTCTCTTTAACTTTCTTCACCCTCAGATAAAAAATACCTTTCAAAGCCTACCATCTCAAATCACATGCACTTTTAAGCCCAAGACCTATGGACAGTGCTCTCATCTACCAGGACTCTTTTGTACTTATGGTTTGGTTTCTCTTTCTGATGGTGATTTTAGAGCAATCCTAGTTTCCTCCACAGTTTTTCTGAACTTCCCTTGTTCTCCATAAATGCTTGTGTCAAGAGAGAGAAGTCTCTCTGCTGGGATTTGGTGCTTACTTTCCCACTTACAAAAACCTTGAAGTTTGTAGTATAGTCTCCTAGTTACGTTGAGGGGATTGATTTTGTACAGTTTTATTTGTTCTTCTGGTTGATCTTTACTGATTTGGGAGGATAGAGACTTGGATTTATTCTTACCTATTATTATTCTTACTTGCTCAAAAGTTGATTTGAATCTTTTTACAAAAAAATGTAAAAATGTGTCCCAAAATTTACAACAACAACAACAAACAAACACATGAACAAAAAAATCCTGATTAGGCAAGATGAAAAAATGTTCAATAAATTTCAACAGAAAAACACTGCATAATAGACAGAAGGAATTTGAAAAAGAAGGATCGTGATTTCTTAAGTGTACATAATGATGTAGTTGTTCCATTTTCATCCTTTTATCATTCTTCCATGATGGAAAAGCAAGTATCAAAATAAACTGAACATAGAAACAGACTTTTGATTCAATGTATGACAAACTGTTAAACTGACATTTTTTTTTAAAAAAATGAAACTAGCTTTTCTCATAAAATAGTAATCAGTTATTCATTCAACAAAATGTTATTAAGCATTCACTATGTGCCAAGCACTGGTCTAGATGCTTGGAATACTTAGTAAACAAAGCAGACAAATATCCCCATCCAAATGGGGCTAAAATCCTCATGGGGGTAGACAAACAATGAAATTAATAATATACTTTTTAAAAAGATCACAAAACCTTTTTACATGGTTAATAAATAAAATTTAAAATGATTTATTTCACTTTTAGCATATCAAAAATTTCCTTTTGTATATTTCTATCTACACTTAGGTTATATATTGGGGAGTATGCCCCCAGTTTTTCACTTTTAGGAATATAATTATAGTCTGAGGAGCACAGATGTCTAGAGGATATCAATCACCAAGAGATCTTGGACATAAAGCTAGATGGAATAGCTTATAAAACATTGGGTTGTCTCTCCTTGGAGAGTGGATAATAAGTATATTTATAGGTATAAGAGGAATCATTGCAATTTATTAGGTTTTTATTGTTTGCTTCAAGTATATGTGTGAGAAGAAGGGTTGTATAATGGTATTAAGCAACCAAAAATGAGAGCTGCATTAAATGTTTGTTGCCTGATATCCAGCATTCAAGAACCCTACTATTTAGGGAACGCCCCAAAGTAAAGAGCAGCCAAGTTGGGCCTCACTAAAGATGCTAAGAGGGTGGAAAAGTCTTCTCTCCACTTCATGGTAGCTACAACATGGACGTACAAAAAGGTCTGGTCCAAATGGAACTTTGAATGAAACTATAAATAACAGGTTATTTATAGTAGTAACTGCAGGAATTGAGAGAATTGGTTTTCCAGACTTCCTGCAAATTCCTTTTCTTCAGAAATTAGCCAGGACTGAGTTATGTTGTTTGCAAATAATTACAGTTTATAACCCAGTAATCTATTTCTAGAAATTTATCCTATATTGCATATTGGCAAAGAATAGGATAAGGATGTGTAACATTACAGTAGTTTGTAACAACAAAAGACAGGGAAAAAAACCTACATGTTGAAACAATGGGAAACTATTGTTTTAGATGCTTAAATTGGATTTCTATGTAACTGTAAAAAATAAGTTAGACATGTTTATGCTGATATGTAATAAAAAAGAATGTAGAATAATAGTGTATATGGTATATTTCTGTCTGTGTAATAAAATGGATATACTTGCATATGAACAAAGTATTTCTGGAAAAAAAATAGCGATTACCTTCATAGTGGTGACTTTCTCATCCTTTATGTTATTTGAAATTTCATTTCTTTTTAAACAGTGTTCTTGATTACATCTTTAATAAAAAGACTAATTAGAAATTGCAAATCTATTAAAAGGTACAAGATTTAAAGTGGAATGAAGAGATGAATTAACAGAATAGGATAGAAAAAGCCATTATCCAATATAAAAAGGTAGCATTTCAAGTAAGTGTGGGAAACAAATAGTATATTCAATAATTAATTCTGGGATACCGAATTCATTATTGGAAAACAAAAAATTAAATTTTTACCACATGTTATACAGACCAAATTAATTTCCAGGTGAGTTAAGAGATTTAAATAGAAGTTTAAAAAGACAGAAAAAAAAAACACCCAAAAGAAAATACATGTTAATATATTTTTAATATTAGAATGGGTAAATGGGTAAGGCCCTTCTTAGCATAAGTGGACGCACCAAAAAGGAAGAATAATATAGTTACCTCATAAAATTTTAAAAACTTGTATAAGGCACAAAGTAACATAATGCTAAATAATAAACAACCTGGAAAAATATTTCATATATATGTATGTATATAAATATGTATATTTTGATATTTAACTATTTCAAATCATTGTGAAAAAGACCAGTATCACAATTTTTAAAAGTGAGCAAATAATATAATTTTTTAAAAAACAAAGGAATACACTGGTACAACCTTTCTGAAGGGGAACTTGACAGTATTCATTAAGTATTAAAAATGAGTATCATTTGATTTTGGAATCTTTCCTTTAGCAAACTATCCTAAGTAGATAAATATGTTATTCTAAGACATATTCAAAGATTTACCAAAGAAAAGCATCAAGCTCTCCATCACTATTTATGTGGATGAAAAATACTTACTGTAAGTACATATGTAAGAACATGATACTATAGTAAAAATTCTTTTAAAAATGCAATGGAGAGTATGATTCTACTTATTTAAATAAAATATACATTTCATAATTAAGTATATGCAAAGAAAATATGTAGTATTAAAGCTATACAACAAAATGTTGACAAGAATTAGTGTAAATAGTATGTGATTTAAAAAATTTTTGATTTTTAGTTACTAAATTTTCTACAGTAAACATGGTTTATCTTATCAAGAAAAATAATAGAGTATAGGTAGAGAAGTTATTCCTTTTGAGTCTAGAGTGAGAAGAAAATGAGTTAAGATATAGATCATTTTGAAGTGGTAGGAAAAATAGTATGTAGAGAAACGCCAGTTTCTACTTTCTTAGTATATTAGAAAGATATCTAAAAAGAGCACAGAATGCATCAGTGGGAATTGGGGAATATAAAGCAAAGTGACAATCTTTAAAACAGCTTTTATTAGAAAAGGAGAATGTGGTCATTTCTTGAGGTGGTACCCAGGTAGTAGCAGTGTTATCTGGACAAAGACAGTTAGTTTAAATTAAAAGGAAGAATATTGGGGGAGACGGGGAGTGAATGGGAGCAACAAAACGGGGAATAAGAAGGAAGAGGAGAGCAAAGGGATGAGTAAAAGGGTAGAGAGAGATGAAATTAATGGGGAGGCATGAAAGAGCAGGGGGAGTAAAGGCATAGGAAGGAAGAAAAGACTGAGCAAGAAGAGAGCAGTGCTCTGAGGAAAGGTTTAGGATATAAGACAGTTTACTATAAACGAAATGGGTTCTCTAGATGACTGCAGTTTCAGAATGTTGTGGTTAGCCAGAGAGCAGTGACTGTAGGAAAAGAGTAGTCTTGAGGTGGTTGTAAAGTGAGTAGAAATAAATTATCCTTTATAGGGTGAAGGTTCTAGATGGAACTTTGACATCGGCACATGAAAGGTCCACAAGATGTAATATCCCTATACTAAAATGTACCTTTCATATATGTGTGGATTTATTTCTAACTGATTATAAAAGATAACATTTACTTATATTTCTTTTTTTAAAACCTAGTAAAATATAAAAAATTCCAAGAAAAAAGAACAGGGATGAAAAATTACAAGAAAGTAAGTTTCAAACTGAAATGGAAAAAAGAATGGCATTTGTGGTGCAAAGTCCTCTGGAAAGACGAGAGAAGAGGGGGTAAATATTATTATGCTAAATTATTTAAGACAAAAATATTAGCTAAGTAGGCAAATATTATGGAATTCCTTTTCAGAATCAGGTCTACCACATACTAATTAATTTCATTACTGAATAGCAACACTTTGTTTTCTGATCTCAGACAGTAAAACTGAAGATTCTGGCCAAATGAGGAAGAAAAATCTATTACTTTCAGGAGAGCTGCTCTTGTTTAACCAATTAAAGTACACAGGACAAATGCCCTCTATCATTAGAATCACACCACTAGAACAAAGAGCACACTTGGAGCTCTCCCTGGTGCTGCAATTGAATTGGCCCTGGCTGTTTGAGACCTAACTTAAAGACTAGTTTTTCTAATCACCGTATCCAAGTTTACTACTTCTATGCTGACCTTTCTGCCTGATTTCTCATTAGCCTTATTTCAGCAAGCTACACACTTACTTGAGCCTCTATAAGTGCATTCTTTCAAACTTTATTAGGAAATGCATAAAATACAGAGATAGAGCAAAGGGTTCTATTCTAGGTCATTTGTGTAAGATGTTTTCTTTATATTTCCCAATAATTTAAAAAAGTAATTAATTACCAAAAAATAAAAGCATAGCAGTACTAATGAATCCAAATAAAAGTGTGTGCGCGTGCGCACACATGCAAACACACACACACACAAACACATAGAGAAGCACTAGATTAATCATACGCTACATAGTCAGCTAAATATCTCTAGGATTTAATCTTCCTAGAAAAAAAATTCACTTTGATCTTTATTTTTTGCTCTACCTATTCTTACAAAACCTGTAAAACCTTAGTTGTTTCCCCCCTCTGATCTATAATTAATTGACAGCAATTATTCCACTGCCTAAATATTATACATTTTATTACATTTACTTCTTAAAAAAGAAACGACTTATATTAGGAATCCTTCTAGAGTCTAATCACCTACCATGAACTAAGAAGGATAACCAGAATTTCCTAAATCACAGCGTATAAATCACTAAGAGTAACAGTTCTGAACTTAGGAAATAGCTACTATCTATTTTATTGGGGAAAAATAGATGGTATTTCTTTGTTGCACTTACGCAGAATGTGCAACAAAAGTAAAACCCACAAAGAATCAAGATACTGCAATGTGAAAGTTCATCTGAATGACTTGGGCATTCCAACCGACATCGTGATTTTAATAAAGTTTACAATGGAAACCTTATTAAATTAAAAAATAAAATTATTAAGTTTACAATGAAAACAAATAGGTTTGGGAAGGATGGTCTGATTTAAGTGTAATAGAAATAAAGAATTCTCTTCAAATGTATCATTTTAGTTCAAATGGCCTGTTAGGTAATTTAATTTTCCTTTGAACTGGTTGGTCCTCTAAGAAACAGACGATTCCTCCCATAAAGAACTTAATCTGAGGCCCTAATCCAGGCAGTCAATTGTGTGGGAATCTATTTGTCTAAAAACACTTACAATTAATACTCCTTATACTATCTAGTGATCTGAAAGCTATACATCTGAAAAGTTCTGGACATTTTTGTCACTAAACCATGTTCCTTATTTTTAATTATTTGTTCCTATTAACGCAGAGGAAAGAAAATATAGCTTAGGATAGCTGAACTCTTTCTCATCTGAAAGCAAGGTTTGTAACAAGTAAAAGGAAACTGCACCTAGTACTGGAGAATCCTGTCCACTTCTCCCATTCCAATGCCATCTCCCTTGTGGCCTAAGGTATCTTTGCAGCACACTGAGCAGCTCTACAGAACAGTCTGAACACTACTGCTTTAAGAATAAAAAACATTTTAAGCTGCTTATTGACATATTATTCAATGAATTAGAACAAATTAGAATCAAAGGTGAATAGGCTTTTAGTACTAAAAAGCAATAAACATGTCCAGATTCTTACGTTTCTAAATCTAAGAATTAAAATTCTGTTAAGCGGTAAAAAGCTATTACAAAAAAATTGATGATCTAATACGGTGATTCTCAGTTGAGGGTGGTACCATGGCAGGGATAGTCTGGCCAAGTATGGAGCCATTGTTGTATGTCACAATGACTAGGGGAACACTACTGGCTCGTAATTAGGAGGCAGGAACCAGGGATGCTAAACATGCTACAATGCACCACGATTTGTACAATCCCAAATGCCAGTAGCAGTTCCACTGAAAAATGCTGATCTAATTCAACTCTTAAAGTAAACATTAAGAATTCTCAATAAATTTCCAATAAATTGGGAAACTCCCAATGAATATTTGACTCATACCAAACAAAGGAAATGGGGACTCGAGAGTCCAGAAGCCCTGTCTCTAATGGAAATAAAAATCCTAGAGTAATCCAATCATACCATCTAGAAAATGACTATACATTCTTTTTTGCAGAGTTTAACAAGAGGATGCTTCATCTTGTTAAAGAAACACCAGATCTGAAATGGGTATTTTTATTTTCAGAAATGGCAGAACAGGTCATTTAGACCAATGCTTCTACTGAGAACCAGAAAAGCTGAAAAATATATTCACTTTTTAAGTTGCCCAAAGGCATTAAATGAGGATGTAGTGGAGACTTCGACTAAGAGAGACGATAGAAATCCAGAAAGGCAAATTTAGCATTTGGGGTCACGTTTGCTCAGAGAGAACTGTGTAAAAGGTGGTTGAGACTGAGAAGTATGTTTGACAGCCTGGAGAGTCTAGGGAGAAACAAACAAAAACAACTGTTTTTTACCATGACCCTGAAAATTTTCAGTGTAGTAGTAGGGTGAACAAGTAAAAGAGCCCCACAGAGGCTGTAGACTAATTTGGAGTCATCTAGGGAGCTCAGAAAATTTTAATCCCTGAAATTGGATTAAAGTGATCCTAGATTGCTAATGTCTTCCTCCCTCCCCGACCCCCCAATTCCTGTCACAAGCAAGCTTCAAAATAAACTGCAGAGTAAGACAATATAATTCGAGGTCTCAAATTATGTCTGTAAAACGTTTTAAAGTACAACCCAGTACACAATCAAGAGACAACCAGAAAAATCATGAAGCAGCAGATACAAGAATCAATAAAAACAAAAGAGTAAAAATACACTCAAAGGAGATCCAGATATTGGGATTATCAAACATGGACAGTACTAAAAAAATCCATATTTGATTACCACATATAAAATTACTGAAAACCACAGATAAAAAAAATTAGTAAAGACAGTCAGAAGAAAAATAAGAAACATTTTCTTCAAAGTAGCAAACAAGAAAGACATTCAAGTACTCACTAGAAACAATGGAAAGCAGAGTTAATGAAATTCAATTTTCACTGTGCTCTAAGAAAATAATTACAAATTTAAAATTTGACTTCCAGAGAATATATCATACAAAAATAAAAACACGATCTGATAATCAGAAACTAAATATTCTAGGTTTAATAACTATTTTATTTATAAATTTCCACAAAGTCCTGCTAGTCATATTACTCTGGATAGCAGAGATGAATTATATTAATATAACAGTATTATCTTATGTTTACTTGTATGAAAATTAGGGGAAAGAAGAGAAGAATTTTGAAATTAAATCGCAAATTCAATCCAAATCAAAATTCAAACTGAAAGATCATGACAAGGTGAATCAATCTGACACAAAAAATACAAATACAATAATCAAACAAAGTTACGGAAAAAGACAGAAAAAAAGCAGAAGAAATTATCTTGATTCCATCTCTTTTGCAATGTCTTTCTTATTAATTGCTTCAAAACAAATACGGGAGTTAGTACAGAATAAGGGATAATGTTAACTCAGCTAAATTGAATTTGTCCAGTCAATAATTTATATTATTTCCACCGAAGTTTATATCCTACTGATACTTTGGGGTAACAATGGGGGAGGATAATAATATTCTGAACACACAGTAGGTATTTAATAAATGCTTGCTGAGTATACAAATCACGGTTTAAGTTTATTTTCTAGATTTAAAAAAATTTCCATTTCTCTACTTTTCACATATGGTTTATTATCCAAACTTTGATCCCTTTTGGATACATTCGAAACTCCTTTTGTTACATTTTATTTCTCCCCAAATTAGGCCATGTATCAGGCTTAGGGGATCTAAATTTAACCTACTCACAAACAAAAGATAAATGTACTGAGAAATTCTGGTATTTTTATTCTACATTGAATATAAACACTACATAGAAATCAATAAATACTTCTATAAACAGAATATTGGCAGGTAGGAGTAGTGTAATTCATTGCCTAACAATAATACATACAATTAGAAAGAAAGTATTGAATTTCTTTTGCTCTACACTTTGAGGCTGATCAGGTAATGATAATCCAGTTCTGTTTTAATTAAAGATAGTGATTACATAATATTATGATAGTTCACATTTTCTAGTATATGTTGAGCTTTAATTGCCTCCTACTCTTGATATGCTTATCCTTAAGCTTTTAAAAATCAAGATACAAAATGATTAAGTTACATGGAATATTAGAAACATAACGACAATGATCTTCTACAACCCAGTTACAGGCATAATTCTTTTTTTCTTCCTTACGATGATCCAGCAAAGTGGCTAGCAAAAATGACCAGCAATAAAATAAAATATATAAATACAGCATACAAAAATATCAATATTTTCATTTTCAAACAAAAACCTCATAAAGATTCTTGAGAAAAGTTATCAGCAAAATATAAACTGTCTTTCAATATTGTCTAAAGAACTTGTTCATAAACCACCAAAATGCTAAACTATAAAATAATTTTATAAATATATTTAAGTTGCTTCATTCCAGACAAACTTTATATTAAACAGTAAATCTACCTATATTACTAGATATAGATACGTGTACACACATGAGTACACATGCACACACCTGCACACACATGAACCAGGGAAGCATTTCACAAAATGACAAGAATAAGAAATGATCTGGGGATAATAGGCCATGGCAAACAATTAACATTGGCTCCTGGCTATAAAATTTGTTCTCTTTCAATCTTTATATTAACAACAAAATCCCAGTTTCATGCTAGTATTTCTTTGGTACCTAACTCTAACCTCTCAAATACTCACTGCTGCCTTTTCACTCTACTGATTTATAAAGTTCTCTTTCTTCTGGTAGGTATTACCATATATTTACTGTGACAATGTATTATTTACATTTAAATACAGTTATATAAGTATTATTGGATCTAACATAAATAAAAACATTAAGGAAATAAGAGTAGAGGTGAAATAAAGCAGATATTAAATCTACCACAGTAACAAAACCCTTAAATTTTCACTGGGCACATGCCATCAGAAAAAAGAACACATTTCACAGGCTTTTCACATCTGTGGCCAAATGCCTAAATTCTGGACAATTTAAGATGTAAACAAAGTTACCTATGGCAACTTCCAGGAACCTTCCTTAAAAGACAGCTGGTATTTACCCTCTCAGCCTTCCTTTTCTTCATTCCTTTCTCCTTCCTGCTGGATAGAATACAGATGATGGCTGAAACCAAAGAAGCCATCTAGGTTTGTAAGGTGACCTTGGCAATGGAAGCTATGCATGGCAGAGTAATGAGATAAAAGGAACCTGGATCCTTGAATACTCTGTTTAACAGAGCTACTACACTAGCCCTTTTTCACCTACTTCCAGACTTTCAGGTGATGGCAAAATAAACTTCTATATTGTTTAGGCCACAGTTGTTTGGGAATCCAAATCTAACCCTAACTGCAAAATAGGAAATATGAAAAATATTGTCAAAACTGTATGTAAATTATTTAACTGGAAAAACAATGAAGTAAGGCACTGAAGTATTCAGGATACATCACTTGTCAGTCCCTAGAATTTATCAAGTGATCCACAAGTCAGTTTGAGACAGAAAAGCAGTTTTGTACATATATATCAAAATATAAAGTGTAAAATTATTTCCACAGAAATCCTCTTACGGTCTATGTTCTTAAAGGTTGAAACACGTTACAAAGACTTTCAGTGCACCTTGACTATATTTGTAGTTTAAAAATTTGGTTAAATTTGTACCTTTTTATTATTCCTATTGTGTTTCATCATATCCCCAATTTACAAATTTAAATGGTTGTCTGAAAAATAATTCACTGAAGTGTAAAAATATTTCTGAAAACAGTATCAAATGCTAACACACAGATTAAGATAATTAATGTCAATAGGGACTGACTCCAGTGATAGAGAATATGAATACTGTTGAGACAAATCTGTGTGATACTTTCACATACACAAAGAAAGAAAAGCTCAAAACAGAAGTTACAATCACTTTTATGCATTAGATGATATTTAACTGACTATCCACATCACCCAGAGCCAACCGTGTGGTCATTAAGACTTTAACAAATGGTGATGTAAGGCTGCTGAAGCCTTAAGTCACTTTCAAACAAAATAACGACCACTTTAATAAACCAACTGAATTTCAAAAACACAACCTCCCATTCCCCAAATCCTTTCCAGATGAAAACTGGCAAATTTTGCCCAAAAAATTGAGGAGAAACCCAGATTGAAAGGCACCCTTTTAAGTTATACTTCTCACCAGAGAAATAAGCACACTCAATTGCCAAGATGCTTATAAACTAAGCACAAATCTCTTGACAAATATTATGATTGGAGAAAAATCAGAAGAAACCATTGGCACAAATCTATCACATTATAATGCATAATGTCATACAGTATCAGTTACAACCATCATTAAGAATCACCTAAAGTCTAGCTGAACTAAAGATAGAAGAAGTCACATGGAGACTGGTAGGAGGACTGAGATGAGGAAAGGGCTGGTCTTGAACCCACATGTGGAAGTTAAAAGTCAGGAGAAATATCTCAGCTGTAGAAGCCTCCCCTGAGGAGTGAGATATCCCAGCCCCACATCAGGCTCCCCAGCCCAGAGTTCCAGTGCAGAGGAAAGAAGTCCCCACAACTGCTGGATGTGAAAACCAACAGAGATTGTGGCTGAAATGGAGGGCTGCTGGAGTACCAGATGTTCCTCTTAAATGGCCTGCACATAGACTTACTCGCTGACAGACTCACTCGATCTGAGCTCCAGTGCTGGGGCAGCAGCAACCAAGGCTCAATTAAAATTGGAGGGCCCACACAACCCACAAAAGTGACACAACTGCAGCAACTGGCTCAGGTAACCATAGAAAGTGTGCCACTGGGCGCCACAGGATACCTACGACCTAAGGTCACACTACTAAGACCTGGAGACATAGCAGCTCTACTTAATACATAAAAACAAACACAGGGAAGCAGCCAAAATGGGGAGAGAAGGAAACATATCCCAAATGAAAGAGTAGGACAAAGCTCCAGAAAAAAAACTAAACAAAATGGATACAAGCAATCAATCTGATGCAAAGTTCAAAACACTGGTTTTAAGGATGTTCAGTGATCTCAGGGAGAATTTCAACAAAGAGGTAGGAAACATAAATACAGAGATAGTAACATAAAAACCAGTCAGAAAAAAACACACCACAATAACTGAAATGAATAATACATTACAGGGAATCAACAGATTGGACAAAGCAGAGGATCAAACCAGAGATTTAGAAGATAAGGTTAACAGAAAACATCCAATCAGAACATCAAAAAGAAAAAACAACATAACAAAAATGAGGAGAGTTTAAGGGGCCTCTGGGACAACATCAAGCATACCAATATTTGCGTCATAGGGGCACCAGAAGGAGAAGAGAGAGAGCAAGGAATTGAAAACCTATTTGAAGAAATAATGATGGAAAAACTTCCCTAACCTGGCGAAGGAAATAGACACACAAGCCCAAGAAGCACAGAGAGCCCCAAACAAAATGAACCCAAAAAGGCCCACACCAAGATACATCATAATTAAAATGCCAAAGCTTAAAGACAGAGAATCTCAAAAGCAGCAAGAGAAAGCACTTTTTTACCTACAAGGAAGGTCCCATACACTGTCAGCTGATTTCTCAACAGAAACTTTGCAGGCCAGAAAGTACTGGCATGAAATATTCAAAACGATGAAAAGTAAGGACCTACAACTAAGATTACTCTACCCAGCAAAGCTATCATTTAGAATCGAAGGACAGATAAAGAGCTTCCCAGACAAGCAAAAAACTAAAGGAGTTCATCACCACCAAACCAGTATTACAAGAAATATTAAAGGGACTTCTTTAAGAAAAAGGAAAAGAAGATATAAAATGTAAGTAATAAAATGGCAGCAACTTCATATCTATCAACTATTACTTTAAATGTAAATGGATTAAATAATCCAATGAAAATCATTAAGTGGCTGAATGGACAAGAAAACAAGACATATGCTGCCTACAAGAGACTCACTTCATATCAAAACACAAACAGACTGAAAGTAAAGGGGTGGAAAAAGATATTTCATGGAAAAAAAAGGTGGAGTAGCAATATTTACCAGACAAAACCAACTTTAAAACAAAGGCTGTACTAAGAAACAAAGAAGGACGCAATAATCCCACTTCTGGGTATCTATCCCAACAAACCCAAAACACCACTTTGAAGGGACATGTGCATCCCTATGTTCATTGCAGCATTACTTACAATAGTCAAGATATGGAGGCAACCTGGGTGCCCATTAATGGATAAATGGATAAAGAAGCAGTGGCATATATATATATACAATGGAATATTACTCAGCCATAAAAAAGAATGATATCTTGCCATCTGCAACAACATGGATGGCCCTAGAGAGTAGTAGTGTGGTGAGTAAAATAAGTCAGACTGAGAAAGACAAATGCCACGATTTTACTTATATGTAGAATATAAAGAACAAAATAAACAGTTTCACTTATATGTAGAATCTAAACAACAAAATAAACAAACAAAACAGAAATAAACTCATGGACACAGAGAATATTTTCATGACTGCCAGATGGAAAGGGGGGTTGGAGGGATGGGTGAAAAGGGGGAAGGGCTTAAGTACAAATTGGTAGTTACAAAGTAGTCATGGGGATGCAAATCATACCATAAGGAATATAGCCAATAATATTGTAATAACTATGTATGGTGTCAGATGAGTACTAGATTTATCAGGGTGATCACCTTGTAAGTTATATAAATGTCTAATCACTATACTGTACACCTTGAACTAATATAACATTGCATATCAACTATAATTAAAAAATAAAAAAAACATTTAAAAAAGAATTTGCTTTTCTACATTTAAATGTAATCTAGCCATCAAGGGAAATACATAAGATTTTGAAACAGTGAAAAATTATTTAAATCTCATGACATCCATATGTGTAAAAACCATTTCTGTGGTTTTACACATTGTTCAAGTATCACATCTTGTGTAACATGTGTAGTATTTTGAAATATCTAAGAAGTACTTCAAGGTTGAAATACCATGTTTTTTAATGTTGAAGTAAGTTATAATTTCTTAAGAAGTCCGAATATTAAGCTGGGGACTCTGAAACATAGAAGTAGTTCTAGGCTAGTAGTAACCCGACACAAATCTTTTTCCAAAAAAAAAAAAATTTGCCTTGTGTTGGATACCCATGTTTTCTGAATAGTAATGATGATGATGATGATGGTATCATAAGCAAAGATCACCAAACACACATGGAAACAAACCACCGTGAGTACTCTACAACCTAAGCAATAACCAATTCATCAGGCATAAAATATAAACATGCAGAAAATATTTAAAGAAAATGTGGAGTCAAAAAATTAAGCAAGCAATAAGAAATATATAATGGTATCTAATACATGCCATATATGCCAGTAAAGTCCCCAAAGGATGAAATAAATAGAACAAAAAGAAATTTGAAAAGATTATGACTATAAATTTTCCAGAGCTGATGGAAGACCCAATGATACAAGAAAACATATCCAGCAAAATAAAAAGAAATGCACACCAGGTAGTTGTAATAAAACAGAAAAATCGTAAAAGCAGCCAAAGAAAAAAATGCAGATCACTGACAAAGAAATGACAGACTGAAGCTGACTCATCACCAATAACTTAAGGCAGAAGATGTAGAATAATATCATCAAAGTTCTATTAGAAAAAAACCTGTCATAGAAAATCATGTCCTCAGCAAAATTACTTTTCAAGAACGTGAATTTAGAAAAAGGATTTTTCAGACAAACAGAAACAGTTTATCACCAAAAGACCTTCACTAAAGGAAATGTTAAGGATGTATTTCAAGAAGGAAAATAATACCAGGAGGAAGGTCTTAGAGGGCCAATAAATGGTGAACAAATAAATTGGTAAACCTGCAAGTAAATATAAAAATATTCAAGTGTTCAAATAAAAATAAATGGGGACCCCTGGGTAATGGTTATACCTGACAATAATTCATTGAGTGGTACACTTATACTTTGTATACTTTTGTTTATAAAATATTTATTGACAAATGTTTCCTTAAATAATTAAATATTTTCCCCCAAGCCCCATATCATTCAAATATAATAGGGAAGATAATAATGTCTCTTCTAAAAAACAGTAGAACTGTCCAAGAATAACAGCACTAAGAGCCATTAAAAAGTAAAGTATAATCAAAGATCTGCAAGGAGATTAGAAAAATGAAAGTGTGCTAAGGTCGTTTTATTGTTCAAGAGCAGATGAAGTTATAACTTAAGACTGTTAATACATATGGCAATATTTCCAGAGACAACTCTAAAAATAACAGAAATGGAGTATACATTTTCTAAGCTAGGTGTTTTTATAAATAAAATAAAAAACAAATAAACCAAAAATACATTAAAATGTTTTTTTAAAGTCATATTCTAAAGCAGGAAAAATAAACAATTTAAAGTAAGGTAGCAAAAACAAGTCCAAATATACCAGTAATCACAACCAATAAAAATGATTATTAATGAACTGAGAGTTTACAGCCAGATAGGATTGGATTAGAAAAAACAGAAAGATATGATGTTATTTATAAGATACTCAATTCTTAATTATGGAGAAAGGTTCAAAAGTTGTAACAGTTATATTCTAAACACATAAACAGAGTTGCTATATCAGTAAGAGACAAAATAGGTTTAAAACACACAATATTATTTGGTTTAAAGAGGGTCACTATATAATGATGAAAGATTCAATTTACCAAGACAATGATAGTTCTAAACTTGTAAGCATAATAAAATAACCTCAAGATATGTAAAGCAAAAGTCGTTAGCATTTACAAATTTACAGAGAAATTTACAAATCCATCACTAGCAAGAGATTTCAACACATCTCTTATTTATTTAGTTCAGGCAGGCAAAAAAAAATTAATAAATATGTAGAAGAGTAAAATGATTATCAAGTTTAATCTAATAGACATTTAAATTACAGAATACACATCTTTCTGAAGCACATGGGGAATACTTATAAAAACTGACCACATACTAGGGCATAAAGAGAGTCTAAACAAATATCAAAACTAGGATCACACAGACCACATTTTTGACAACAATGAAAATATATAAGAAGTCAATAACAAAAGATAAAGAATTATTGGCTCAGTGAAGGGCTATAAACTACAAGAATCAGCCTGAGATCCCATGTCCTAATTTAAATATAATCTAAAATGCACCAGTCTTCCACCAGGCAAACAAAAAATTAATCCTGTACCAGCATTCCCAGGGGGGCATCTGAATGAGGATGGTGTTCTACTTGGCTTATAAAACAAGCATATGTTGTCAAGTAATATTTTACAGATGAGGAAACTGAAACTTCACGTAGTGAGTTTCAGAGCCAGGATTTGAATCTATGTAGGTTGTTTATTTATTGAACTCATAAACATATCCACTATTTTAAACTTTGTAGTAGGCATTTAATAAATGTTTGTCAAATAAGTGAATAACAAGTTATCAGACTTGCTTGAGTATCAAATCAGCAGAACTGATTAAGGAAAATGAACAGAATAATTACATTTTTGATGTGTGCTTCTCTGATCAAGTTTGTAGGATGGAAAAGTCCTTTTGATATACATACATAATCTTTTCCTAAGAAGAAACTACTTTATGATAGGTGACTATCCATCTCAACTCTCACAAAAGATTGTATTTAAGTATACATTTATTTTCCATAAAACAAAGTTCCTAAATAACGCAGATTGTTACATGCTTTAAATAATATTCTTTTTTACAAGATTCCTTCTCTCACTGCTAAAAAAAAGAAAGAAAGAGATGCTGGAAAACCTTCAAGTTGTAGAACACAAAAGAAAAGGAATTTCCTTGAAACTTCATTATGTGAAATTATAAACATCCATACTCTAAGATAGAAAAAGAACAAAGAGAAGTTTTCAATAAGAAATATTAATAAGAGTTTCCTCTACATGCCTTTTCTTGAAACTCATTAGAGAGGTTCTAAAGTTAGACGACAGTTCCTGATAACATAGTAAAAGACCTCTTTAAAAGAAAGGAGAAACTAGGTAAAAGCATGAATTATGGTATATATCCAATAGCAAGTATTCTTATAGAAGTTTCTATAAGATACTATGCATGGCAGGAGTGAATACAACCGTCTACTTCCCAGTTATTACTGGAAAGAGAATTCTAGGTATGAAGACATCCATTAGAAATTTATGTATCTGTAGTCAATGCACAATTCTCATGAGTGCTATTAATGATACTACATTATTTCAGACACTAAATACAGATTTTATACAGTAACTCAAAAGTTATTCTTTTTTAGTACATAAACAAGTATCAAAGAATTCCTAAGGAAACTATTGTTAATTTTTATTTTTCTTTCTTTCTTTTTCTTTTTTAAGGAGGGCGCAACTCACAGTGGCCCATGCAGGGATCGAACCGTTAACCCTGGTGTTATTAGCACCATGCTCTAACCAACTGAGATAACTGGCCACCCTTATTGTTAATTTTCTAATTAATATAAAATTTCTCTGAAGCTGATGAAACTTTTCTTCCAAAGGAACCACGGTAATGCACTGTTCATATTCCTATGCATTAATACTCAAGCAAGCAAATGCTAGCTTTAAGTTTAGTCTTTTCCCTAAGCCAAACAAATTTAACCTCAAATGGCTGATCATAAAATAGCTTTATCAACTTACAAAACTAAATAAACTCAAGCATGAAAACATAGTGTGAATGGACTTAGCGCTCAATTTTATAGCTCTTAATCAAGAGAAAAATTTTGTTCCAATACCTAAGGACTACAACCCTTTTTCTAGTAGTTCATTGCCTAATCAAACTCTAGTTCATTTCCCTCATATTTATAAGTATATACGGTATAAAAAAGTAATCATTTACAATACTTGGAGGACTACTGCTGAGAGAAGAAATAAAAGATTTTCATATAGCTTATCTTCTAAAAGATTTCATAAATTTGTCTATAAAATACAGACATACTGGGGCCATAAAAATATGCTTAAATACAGTGTAAGTATGGGTTAAGAAATCAAACTTAGATTTGAATCCCAATGCTGCCATTTATTAGATATATGAACTTGAGGTACATAACTTCTCATCCTCAGTTTCCTTATATGTAAAACGAATATACTATCTACCTAACAGTGTTGTTGTAAAGGAGACTTATTGAGCTTAGCACATAGTGTTTTGCATATAAGTAGTAGCTGCTAATATTATGTTAATATTCTCAATGGTATCTAACAAAGTAATGTTACAGAATCAAAGCTACATGCTATCTCTAAAGTTGTAAAGATGAATGCTGAGTGTACATGATAAATGCTTGATTAGATTAGAAAAGCAAGGTGTATAAAATAAATACGAATAGGCAGGGTAGAGAAACAAGAATAGAAAATTCGGGAATAAGTTAAACCTTGTTTCAGATTCTAGCTTTGTCTCTTAAAAGTTATATGACTGGGATGCATAAGTAAAGTGGGGATAATAATCTATACTTTCATATGATTATTTTGAAGCTTGCTTAATTAGGATAGTATATCCTAAAAGCCTAGCTTTAATATTATGCTTACCCATTTAAAACTTACCTAGTTTAAAGAGAAAATAAACTTTAGGCAGCTTGAAAAAATTTTAAAGATTGGCAAAAGCATTAATCAATATCATAATTGTATTAGGTAAATACATCTGGATCAGAAATAGGTCCAGATAGATTTGGCTTATAAATAAATAATGGACTGTTTTCTGTAATTATAGGTTTATAAACAAACTTTGTACATCTTTTTATAAATTACCAGTTTAAATTGCCCAACAAGGAACAGCACTAGAAGTACTCTGAGGACTCCAGTGCTGTAGATAAATTAGACAATATATGGGGAAAAAAAATCATGTGCTAAACTCTTAAGCACTATACAAATTAAAGCCATTACTATCTTCTTTTGGAACGACTGTGGCCCACACCACATCTTTCCACTCTTTTCCCTTTCAGAAAAACTCTTTTCCCTTACTACAACTACTCTCTTTCTCCAGACTTGCACATGTCCTGTGGAATAAAAGATCTGAGAAGTACTATCCTTGCTAATACCATGTATACTTACAGTGATCTGATCTTCCATTTTTTATAGGGCAATACTAATTTCCAATAATAAATCATATCAGATTTATCAGATATGTATTCTGGTTTGGTTTAAAGAGTATAGTCACTATACTTAGATGGATTAATCTATATCCTGACCCTTCTGTGCAGCTCTCTCAAGGATTCTTTACTTCGGGATAGATTTTTTACTTTAACCAAAAGGATCAAATAAACTTGTTTATTACCCTTATTTTTTATTGGTGATAAGCTAGAAAAGCTGTATTTTGTAGAAAAAAGTACAAATTACATTTACAAATATGAATTGTATAAAAGTACAGTTATAAAGGATTGTAACTGTACATCCTTTATAGTGATTCAGCTTGTATGCCTCCACAGTGCTATACGATGTTAGTCATTCAATAAATATTTTTTGAAAGTTTTTATTTTCATGGTCCTTTCTATATTATACACAGTTTATTAACATCCATTTATCTCATTGCAACTTCATATATGATGAGATTTTTATTTTAATAATAAAAATAAGCCCTAACCACTAGTAAATAATCTAAGATTTTCCTTACTACCACAAGGCCCTTGCACTTAGGCTTTCTGAATCATCGATCATTTATCTTTGCTATGACATAAATTGCAGGTTATGATGATTTTTCCTTATGCAGGGGAAAAGGCAAAGATACCTGTGTCTTTGACAAAGAAACTCAATTCTAACTGAATCCTCTCACTTAGTATAATTCATGATGATGACGATGACACTATTTACCAATTATGAAACACTTACTATGAGGTAGGTATTATTAAAACTATTTAAGTCAGAAAATTGAGGACTAAAGAAGTTCAATAATTTGCCCAAGGTCAAAACTAGTTAACTGATAGAATCAGGACTTAAACTTGTTCAACTTCAGAGCATTCTAGTGCTTTTATCTCTATAGTTTACTACCTTCATCTTCTCATGTTCCATTACCTCCATTCTAGCAGAAGAAATAAAGACAACCAGAAGGCAAGCTTAACAGCCTGAAAGACTTATAGGAAATTCTCTGGTTAGAACAAGTTTTCCTTTCTTATGTCCATTACAAATTTCAGCTGTCTACTTAATATTTATTATAATAGGAGGACCTAGGTTCTAGCTTCTGAAATAGTTATATGGTATTAAGCAAGTCACAACCTTTTTAATCCAGTTTCCCCATATGAAAAAGGGATGAAATCACTAACACCGAATGTGGAGATTAACATTTGTGTGTAAGTCAGCTGTCTAAAGAAAGTTAAGAGTTTAAATAACTTTTCTTTCCTACGCAGTTTGCTTCTACATGAATTAAAAATATTATAATCACAAACAAAATCACTGAAAATATATACAAAAATAATATAAATGTATAGAATGGATAAAATTTTCTTACAAAATGGCAAATAAGGTTAATAGTAATACCCTTATCAATTCAGTATTTAAATAGTATGTAATGTAGCATATGCCAACCTTGCTAATCTCATAATTTCAATTTACAACTAGTCATTTTTTTAAACACTCTCTCCCTTTTTAAAAACTTACTGGCATCCTTTCTTCATCCTCGAATTTTTCCTTTAATTCTCCACAACTTCTATGTTAATACTTTTTAAACCTCCCTTGCACTGGTCATTTAACAGTTGCTGCGGAACAGCAGTGCTTCCCAAACTGGTCCACAAAATATTTACTCCTGAAGATGTTAATAGATAATTCCACCAAAAAGGATTCCATGGTCAATTGACTTTGAGGAATACTGGGTTAAACAGGTTTTTGTTTGTTTGTTTGTTTTTAGCTAAGAACACTTAATATGTTAAGGTGTATAATGAATCTCTAAGTAAAATACAATATGCAGCTTTTCTCAGATTCACAGATCCTTCCAAAAATCACCACTCCAGACCAATTCACATGATATGGGGAAGTTTGTAAAATGCTGCCCTGGAAAATTCAGGACTAAAGGAGATGAATCATATTAAATCAGCAGAGATCACTTCCACTTTTAAAAGCCTAAAAAACAGAATTATGGTGAGGCCCCTCAAACCAATCCAAAATATAAAAACACTTCTACGAACAATTAGCTTATAAACAGCTGTGAAGTTACCTTATCTTGTCTGAAATTATATCCCTTTACCTTGTAATAGTTGGCACTTAAATGGAAGGCTATCAAATAATGACTTGATAATCTGATACTTTTCCAAAATATAACAAACATTTTATACTTTAAAGGATTACTTTTACTGAGCAAAATATTCAATTGATAAAATTTGAGACCTGAGAGTTATCCTTAGCTGAAAAAACAAAATTCCAGAGAAAACTGAAGTTAAAGCAAACTTCAATTATATGAACTTTATTATTTAATGTGTGTTTATAATGAAATCAAAGAAATTTAAAATAAGAATTCTGACCTAGGAGTGGCATAATTTGTGATTTTGGTACTCAGGTGTAAAAGCTCCAGGAAATGTCATGCACACATTGAGGGGTTGGATAATACCCCTACATTTTGTATCCCTTTATTTCAGTGTTATGCCTAGAAGAGTGCCTTTTCTAAATATCTTCAGATAAGTAGGCATTTATAAGTAAGTGACTCTCTTATATACTTACAAATACATATACCTAAAAGGTACCTTTCCTATATACCAACAAGGAAATATTCCCATAGAAACAGTATAAGGTACAATCAGAAAGACATTTTAAAAAAAGTTTTGATGTTGAAAATATACAGGGTGACAGTGTAAAATACTGAAAATAACTTGGTAAATTTAAAATTAAGGACTAAATATAAAAATGGAACAAAAATATGTTTAATTTTGAAATTCTATTCATCAAATTTTTGTTATATCCTACACTGACAATTTACTCTGAAACTAGCATATTGCATGCACCTAACTTAATTTCAAGATTAATCCAGTAAGTAATTATTAGTTATCGATTGTGTGTACACACACATACAACTTCCCATTTCAAAAGTAAAGTTTATAAAATATATAATCCAATCTATAGTGGCACTATCCTGGCTGATTAATTTCTTTTATTAGGTGTTTTTTCTACTACAATGTGAAGGTAGATCTTAATGGTTGATCAAGTTCAGTGGTGTATTAAGAAGTTCTTTGTAGCAATATTCAACATTTCTCTATAGAGATAGTTCTCTACTAGGGCTGACTTTGTCCTTTAGGCTACATTTGGCAATGCAGAGACATTTTTGGTTATCATACAGAGATGAGGTACTAATGTCCTCCTCTAGTTGGTAAAGACCACAGATGCTTTTACACATTCTACAGTGTACAGGACAGCGTCCACAACAAATAATTATCTAGCCCCAAAATGTCAGTAGTGCCCAGATTGAGAAACCATGCTCTATATAGCAAAGTAGTGTGTCCATTCTTAAAAGGAACCATTATACCATTATACCAGAAATACTCTAAATAAAAAGACCTATTACATTACTCTTCTTATTCAAGGCTGCTATATTAAAGAATGTAATAAAATTATGAACATTTATAGCACAATACTTGAAATAATTTGAGCCAATGAAGGTGCCTGTAAGTTAGGAATCTTCAAGAGAGAAGAAAGGAAATTAAAGTTAGCCACCAATTCTTATGTCCATACCTTGCTCCTGATTTTATATGAAACTTATTCTCTAGTAAAATTCTTCAGGAAAAGCTCATGGGAACAACATTCCCTGAGTTTTTTTATACATCAAGATTTTTCATAGCTTTCACACTTTCAAAGTCATTATGTTAGATATAAATCCACATATTACCCCTTGGCTCACATTTTCTTTCCTTTAATATCTTAAGTAAGTTACTCTACTTTCTTCTGGCATAAGGCATTGCTGTTAAAAAGTCTGATGACAATCTTCATTTCCTTTTCTTTCCTTTATAAGTCATTTAGTCTTTTTGCCTGGTGCCCAAACAATTTATTTTCTTTAGAGTACACTGATATCTCTAGCATTGTATCAATTATCACTGTTCTGTTTCAAAATTCTCAGGATACAGTGTGTCCTTTCAATAGGCAATTTCAAATCTTCTTTTTAAATTTCAGGAATTTTTTTTTTGAATTATAGTTTTTATTAACTTCAGTTTCCTTGCTTTGGTTTTCTTCTACAGGGACTTTGTTGTCCATACTTTGGATTGTTTTTGTTTGTAACATTTTTTTAAAAAATTAGTTTCAGGTGTACAAAACAATGTAATAGACATTTATCATTTATATCCCTCACACAGTGTGTTTGTAATATTTTTTGCTTCCTCTTGAATATTTTATCTCTTTCTTCATTTATTTTTTGATTAATTTTTTCTTTTTTCACCTTGTATCTCTACACATTACCCATCATATTCACTTACTGTTAAATTTCTACTAGGGTTCATTTCTGAAATTTTATACTTTTTTTCTATGTTTTCTTAAGTTCTATTACCTAATTTCTGAGTTTTTCTAATTCCAATTTATGTTTTTCTTTCATATATTATTTCAGTTTCTTCACAATTTATTTCAGTTTCTTAAATTGATTATAGTACTCATTTATTTTGTGGGTACAACTTCCTTATGTCTTTACACGATGCTTTGTAAAGACAATCATTGTAATGTAATGTAAAGACAACGATTGTCTTTACAAAGCCATCTTGCTCCTTATTCTCTTTTTCCTTTATAATAAACTTTGGGATTTTTCTTCTACGATTTTCTGTTATTCATTTTTAAATAAAATTTTCCTGAATTTTTAGGAACTTTGGTTCAGCAGAGCTTTTCTAACATCTCAACGCTCATTCTGATGTTACTGTGTGGTCTTCAAAAAGCAGCTTGCTTTCTGAGTTCTCCTGGCTGGATCCCCCTCCTTCACTTTTATATCAATCCTCTTTTATCTCTATTGTCCTTGTATTGCTCATTTTGGGCATTATTCCAGCAATTTCCTCTCAGTGTGGGTTTGTCCTAGAAGAGAGTTATGGCTGCAATTTGGGGAGTTCATAATGTCTAGGTGATCCAACCCCTTCAACCTTACCATATATCATTTGTACCCAGTCTAGTTCCACTTACTTTTCTCAGATTGGTCCACTGTGTTTTCTAGTACTTGTAGAGTATTTCGGTTTGTAGAGTATTTCAGAGTTTCCTATTTTCTATTCAGTCAGAGGATCCACTATTTCTCTATGTTTACTTTCTCACAGATTGCTCAGGTCTTGTAGCTGTGATTTGCAATCAGTCTCATGTATTTAAGGCTTATATGAATATTTTTTCATTTAACTTTTCACATATGCTGTCCATGGATGTTTTGCTTTGCTTTCTGGGGTAGACAGCTTCTAAGGAGGCTTCCAATGAGTCTTAACTCCTGAAAGCTATTCGTGTTCCTGTGTGATTTCCTAGAATGTGGGCTGAACCTACTGATATGCTTCTAAGAACAAAATACAACAAAAGGGACACGGTTATCACTTCAGAGATTAGTTACATAAAGATGCTGGCTTCCATTTTGTTTACTTTCTCTTGCTCTCCCACTTACTCACTCCAATGAAAGCCAGTTGCCTACTATAAGCTGCCCTATAAGAGGGAGGCCTCCAGCCAACAGACAGTAAAGAACTGAGGCGCTCCGTTCAATAGCCCATGAAGAACTGAATTCTGCCAACAACCACTTAAGTAAGTTTGGATGTAGATCTTTCCCCAGGTAAACCTTGAGATGACTATAGACCAGGGCAACGTCTTAACTGATATCTTGGTTGCCAGATTGACTGAGACTTTTAGCCAGAGTACATAGCTAAACCGTCCAGATTCAGAACCCACAGAAACTTTTAAGATAATAAACATTTGTTGTTTTACGTACTACGTTTTGGGATAATTTGTTATGCAGCAATGGATAACTAATACTTCCTCTTGTGGCTCTGTTTCTATTGGGGTGGGATATTTAGAGAGATGCAAAACTATTTCATAAGTAATTTTTAAAACAAATATTAGCCTTAAAAACAAATATTACATTTCTCTTTTTGAAACCAATTTTATAATACGGCTATTAACTAAGCAAAAAAAGCAAATATTTTCTAATAACGTATTTCAAAATGTACATGTACTCTGTTATTTAGTTCTCAACAAAGCATCTCCTTCTTCCTTTTCAGAGAAATAATTATTGCATCATTAATTCCAACATGCATTAATGTAAAAATCAGATGCTTTATTTTCCAGCAGCCTGAGTTTGCCAAATAAAGAAAAGCAAATACTAATAATAACACTTTCCAAATAAATAAAAATTAAACAGAAAACAAAACAGTGCAAAGGTATTCCTCCCTCAAAAAGCAGAAGTCATTCTTTAGCTAACTTACTTGTAAGGCCATTTATTCATATGAAGTCATTTATTTTAAGTTTTAAAAACTCTTATTTGTGGCTACTCTATTTTATAAAAAATAGTATCCCCCCTCAGTCCTACTAATAATATAAGTTCCGTTAGGGATTTTTTTTCAGTTTGTTTCATGGCTTTCTCCTCAATGTCTAGAAAGTGTGTGTCACACTGTGAGTGCTCAGTAAATACCTGCTGAATAAATAAATCTATCAAAAACAGCCAAATAAAAACTGGCATTTATTTGGCATTAACCAACTGCCAGACACTTTGTAAGTAGTTTACATGTATTACATTTTTAATCCTTAGGAAAAGCTTTTTTGAGTCTTCATTTAACTGATAAGGAAACTGAGGCCTAGAAACTAGATAATTTATCCATATAAACATAGTGAGCAAGAGGCATAATCTTAATAAGACACTAAAAAGTGTACTTTCGAAGCAGTTCTCTTAAACTCTTTTCCCATAACTGCTATTCCTACAAATTGATAAAAAAGAAATAGCAAGCACTTATTTTTCTATAGTAGCAAACTATCTTCTTAATATGTATTTTGTCTTGCTTTAGCTGCACTGTTTCAATCATAATAACAAGATGTATTACTTTGCAGTAAAGTACTTCAAACAAACTCATTGACCCTTAGAGCATTACAATGAGTGAATATTTCCAAATTTCCTATTGTTGACGTTTTTTCCTATTAAATTACATTCTAATTTAAATTGCTCAAGTTCACAGGTATGGTTTTTCTCAAGTCCAATTAATCCATTTTAAACTATAATGTAAAATAATAGTAATTTTAATATTTGACAATATTTGAAAGAATAAGATACAATTTTTCATGAAGGAAGCTAACAATGATTTTTAAATGCAATAATGATACCTAGTGCTGACAAGGTTATTCTGTAATAGGGATCTTATATACTGCTGGTGGAAGTTAAACTGGATCAGTGTTTTTGGATGGCAATTTGGCCATACATATTAAGAATCTTCATAACATTTATATTTTCTGACTCAGTAATTCCCCATCTAGGAATCTAGAAGAAAATGATCAGACACAGATATTTACAGATTTATACAGATAGAGATTTATGAATAGCAAGGTTCACTGCATAATTTATAATATTAAAGACAGTAACAATTTTTTGACAACATAGAAAAATCAAATAAAATTGACATAAAAATATGTAGTTATTAAAATTATTTTAAAGACTAAAGAGGTAGAGAAATTTTTGCAATTATAACACATTAGATTAAAAAAATGAAGATATAAGTGATCTCAATTTTAAAATTTTATTTCTTAAAAGACTAGAAGGAAATATACTAAAACATTAACTTTGATTATATTTGAGTGGTAAAATCATATGATTTACATTTTCTTCCAAATATTTTTTTCAGAATTTTCCATGTATTCTACAATTAACAAATGTTAGCTTCAAGATGAAAAAGAGTTCATTATTTTCCAAAGCACTGAATTGGATGATTAAATAAAAGTCATTGAATTTTAATTTGGCAATACAACAAATTGTTTTATAAATAAACAGTAATTTATTTTAAAATTTTAATGAATTTAAATTTAAAAGTATTAAGTAGAAATCCTGAAAAGACTGATTTTCTTACTGATTTAAATAAATACATTGCACAGTAACGTACATTTACTGTATATAACTTCAGAGCAAATACAGATCAATCCAGACCCTGTAGTCTTTTTATTACTACTTCTCTCTCCCTCCCCATTCCCTCCTCCTCCCGATCTTTCTCTCTCTCTCTGCCTTCTGTCTATATAATACTAGTATCAAAAATAGCACTAAGTAAGTATTAACCACATCCAACTTAAGGACATTCTTTTTTACACTGAATGCAAATATCCCTGACCTCTATCCAGAGTTATGGAAGTTAAGATGTCCCCAAGTTAGAAGTAAAACAAAAACAGAAAATTAACAACATACGAGGTTACCCCACTCTGCCATCAATGTCCTGAATCTATAATAAGGTGGTCTCTAAAAAAAGAGAAAAGCCAGGCATTATCTGGGGTTGTAATCATTCTTATTACCAAAATTAATGAATTGTCCGGTTTGTTAAAATCTTACTTGTTGAGTGCAACATAAGCTTTAGAAATAATAGTCCCTGGACCTAGGACCTTACAATCTGAGATATCACTAAGAACGGCTAATATATAAACTAAACTAACCTTAACATATAGCTAACTGACATTAACATATGAACTAATACACCAACGAAAATAAATATAACACACATATATATAACACCTGTACTGAAAGAGAATTAGGGATCAGACTCAAGTTTTAGTTTAGTAGTATAACTTGCTTATGAAAAAAATATAACTTAGAGAGAAAAATCAAGGTCACTAGTTGAAATACCTCAATATTCATGCACTGCTTGTGCAATAAGAAGCAAGGACCAAAGATTTGGAAGCTATAACTAGCACAGCTTTATAAATTTAATGTTGTTATAGCTCCTATATATTATAGGTAACAGACTATCATTGCAATGGTAATTCAGCCATTATGGATATAGCAATTAGAGCATTAATACTAATTAAACTACGATTTAAAAAAACATACTAAAATAGGCTAACAGTGCTTTTATAGGTATCCAAACTTGGGATTCTTCTTTTACCACTATTTAAAATAACAACTCTACATAATATACATGTATTACACCATGACCTTTTAGAGTACAGTTTAAGACTTTTAAAAAAATACAGTTACAGTTTTCAGCATACTCCCTCTTTGATATCGTAATTTCCATTTTAAAAGTTACTATGGGAGCATGTGTGTGTGTGTTTAATATTCCTTGATTTCATGCCTCAGAAGTCTGTTTAACTCAGCAGCCCCTGAGTACCAAACAATTATACTTGCACAATGCAGGATTTTTGAATTAAATCTCTTGAGGGCTTTATTTTATTATAATTTATACAAATACCTATCTTGATCCCTTGAAATAGTATTTCTCAAATATGCTTAAGAAGTCTTTCTTTAAACACTTTATATGTTCAGTCAATAATTTGGACAATTTGTCTCCTCACAAATAATACAATTTTAAAATGTGGTAAGACCAAAAAGGGAACATGTGCATTGCATTAAAATCAAGAGAACTCAATTCAACAAGACACTCTCTGTAGAAAGGTTCCCAAATTTTACCAAGCATCAGAATCACCCGGAGAACTTTTTAAAACACAGACTGCTCAGCCCCACCCCCAGAGTTTCTGATTCTGCAGGTCTGAGATGGTTTCTGCAGGTCTGAAATTTTGCATTCTGACAAGCCTCTAGATGTTGTCGATGCCACTGGTCTGGAGGCTAGAGAACCACTGCTAGTCTCATAAACTAGAATACTGTCTGAAATAAAAATTTTGACTTATATCAGAGTTCTCTATTTAGAAATAAAACACAAATTTAAATATTTGTAAGTAAATACTCTTGCCTCACAGTGTATTAGTTACTGGAAGTAAATTCTTTCAGAGAAAGACAGTGCCATTTGGATTTTCACCAATCACTACTATAACAACAGAGGTTAGTGACATTCTTCAAAAGGTTAACAGTTCACCTGCTAGAAACTACTGAGATAAATGTTAGCGGTAAAGTACTTCAAGCAGAACAGAAAAAAAAAAGTCCTGAATAACTTATAAAACAAAAAGATTAATTCCTTAATATATTTAAACAAAGTTCTATTTGCATCTGAGTGGCAGTAGAATAAACATAGTATGCTTTTACGTCAGACACAGAGAAAGGTTGAATCATGGCTTCACCAAACACTTAGTTCATGTGAGGTTGGCTGAGCTAATAAGACTTAATATCTTTTTCCTGCCTTATATGTAGAGATTTCCAATATGGCAGAGCATTATGATACTTTATAATGCCTTCCTTCCTTCCATGAATCTACTGATGTTCAGAGCAACAAGTTATGAAAGTAAGAATGAATAAATTTTCATAAGGAGCCAGAAGCTTCTATGAGAGAAGAAACTGAAGTTAATTTTTTTTTTCCTTTCCTGGATTCCATGATTGATCCTATTAGGTGGAATGAGGGTGCCTTAACCTAAACCAAAGGGCAAAAATGGCACCTAAGTCTCTTGGTTAAAGTCATCCAGAGGGTAGAAACAGACATTTTGGTAAACTGGGTCAGGCAATGTAGAGCGGTGACCAAAAATAGTTGTTCTAAGTCTTCCCTGAGATGACAGACACCTAACCCTTTCCAGAGTTAAACATTCTGGTGGTCAATTTATGTCCTGAGGCATACTGGCATGGAAATACCACAGTTGAAACAAACACTAAAAGAAAACATCATTTTCCCTCAAACTTTCATCACTGCTCAGAAGATAAGGGCAAAATCACCTTATCCCAGGGATTCGCAACCTCAGCACTACTAACATTTTGCGCCAGATAATTTGTGGGAGGCCACCCTATGCGCTGTAAGATGTTTAGCAGAATCCCTGGTCTCTACCCCTAGATGCCAGAAGTACTTATAAGTATGGCAATCAAAACTGTTCCAGACATTGTCAAATGTTTCCTGGGGTTCAAACCTGTCCTTTGTTGAGAACCACTGTCCTAGCTTAAGATCAAGAACAGCAGTAAATTCAGAATGTCTTCAAACGATCTATGTTTTAACTAGAACAATTATCTGGCCACACTTACTGATACTTAAGTACTTACTCAATAAATGTTAGCTATTACTATTATCATTTTGTAATGATTATATGGTTGTGTGTACACTGGCAACAGCAATCTGAACAACCAGCTTCCTGTAACAGTTAACAAAAAGGTTTAGGAACCAGGAAGGGAAGGGGCTCAGGGCTCAGTACATTAGGGGGCTTAATGCACTGAGTTCCACCACTGTTGTTTACTGGGACACTAATGGAAGCCATTGTTTATAATCTAAATGGTAAAAAAAAAGTATGCCACAATTCATATATTCACACACACACTCAAAACACATGCACACATATGCGTATACGAGTGTATACACACAAAGCAAAAGGGTAAGAGTTGACCTACCAACCTCAAAAACTTGTGAGGCACAAATGAGATATACACAAGTGATCTTTGACAAATATGCTATATAAATGTAAATAAGATCCCCTGGAAAAAGTGTTAAACTCAGATATAAAGAAGATGAAAACATAAATGAAACAAAGAAAATATAAATGAAAACAGAATGAATCAGCAAATTTAGTGTTGGCTTATACTCTAACCTTACCCAAAATGATGCAAGGGACATGCAAGGGTACTTTATTCTTATAATCATAACAGTAAAAATTAGGTCAATTAAAAACCTGAAAACAGAGAACTTACTAATGCTTTCAGACTGAACATTAGACCCAATTAATACAACTAGTATTTGGTATTCTCTTATAAACTCAAAACGCTGCCTATTTTGATATAAATTCAGATTCAATCATCAATGGATCTGCCTTTAAGGGTTTACTTCACTAAGGCAATACAATGTTCTTTAACGATGTATAAAAATTGAAGTCTTATAAACTAAATGCAGTTTAATGAATCCAGGAAGCCACTATATGAAAAAGAGTTTCTACTGAAAGCAGAGATCCCTAATTCTCCAATCACAGGGGAATACCTCACTGCCTTTCGCCTGATACTCTTGTCACCCTCTCCACTTTACCAGGGATACAGGGTACAGGTGCCCTCAACTAAGTCTATTTTTTGCAAGAGTTTATGGAGAACTGGTATTAATTTTTCTTTTACTATTTGATAGAACTCACTAGTGAAACCATCTGGGCCTGGGCTTTTCTTTGTGGATAGTGTTTTAATTACTAATTCAATCATTTTACTTAAATTGTGTACTTTTCTTGAGTCAATTTTGATAGTTTGTGTCTTTCTAGGAATTTTTCCATGTTATCTAAATTATCAAATTCACTGACATATAATTATTCCTTTATAATTTTATTTCTGTAAAATAGTAATATTCTATCTTTTATTTCTGATCCCAGTAATTTGAATTATTTTTTTTGATCAATTAAACTTTTCTAGCTAAAGGTTTTGTCAATTTTGTTTTCAAAAACTAGCTTTTAATTTTATTGATTTTTCTCTATTGTTTTACTATTCTTTATTTCATTTAACTTCTGCTTTAATCTTTATTTATTCCCATCCTCTGCTTGCATTAGGTTTAATTTGTTCTTCTTTTCCAATGTCTGAAGGTAGATTAGGTCATTGACTTGAGATCTTTCTTCATTTTAAATATACATCTACAGCTATAAATTTCCCTCCAAGCACTGCATTAGCTGTAGCCATGTTTTTGTATGTTATGTCTTCATTTTTATTCATCTCATACAGTAGTATTTCCTAACCTCACTCTTGATTTCTTCTTTAACCCACTAGTTATTTAGGAGTATGTTGCTTTTTAAATATTTGTGGGCTTCCCAAGTTTCTTTCCATTGATTTCTAATGTCACTCCATTGTGGTTTGAAGCCATGCTTTGTATTAATTCTACCTTTTTAAATGTATAATATTAAGGTTTGTTCTACAGCATAACATATGGTGTACCCTGGAAAAAGTTCTAAGTGCGCTTCAGAGAGTACATACTCTGCTACTGTTTTGTAGTGTCCTATAGATGTCTATTAATAACAGTTAATTTATATGGCTATTAAAGACTTGTATTTCCTTGTTAATCTTTTGCCTAGTTATTCTAGTACTGAAAGGGGGATATTGAAATCTGTAACTATTATCATTTAACTGTCTATTTCTCTTTGTCAGTTTTTGTTTTATGTATTTTGGTGCTTTATTGTTAGATGCATACATGCATAATTGTTGTATCTTCCTGTTGAATTGGCACTTTCATCAATATAAAGTGTACCTCTTTTTATCTCCAGTAATATATTTTTGTCATTTTAAAGTCTATTTTGTCTGATATCAGTATAGCCACTCCAGATTTCTTATGGTTGCTATTGGCATGATATACCTTTTGTTATCCTTTCACTTCCAATCTCTTTGTATCTTTCAATCTGTCTGTATCATTGCATCTAGGGTGTCTCCTATAGAGCATATGGTTAGATACTGTATATACTTTTTATCAAATCTGACAACCTCCGACTTTCGATTGGATTGTTTAATCCATTTACATTTAATGCCATTATTGATATAATTGGATTTGTCTGCCATTTACTTTTTGTTTTCGATGTCTCATGTCTTTTTTTGCTTATCTTTTCCTCCTTTACTGCTTTCTTTTGCATTAAGTGAATATTTTCTAATGAAGCATTTTAATTTCTTTAGCATATGTATTTTTTTCACTATATATTACATATATGTGTATACATATACATACATATATATATATATGTTTTTACCTTCATGTTTGTTCTAGAGCTTCCCATACATAACTTAGTGGATTCAGCTTCAGATTTACACTGACTCCAGTGAGATACAGAAACATTATTCCTATGTAACTCTATATTCCCTGCCACCCCCTTTTATGCTATTATTTATATATTTATTACACCTATAAATGTTAACAAACTCAACAATAAAATAACTCAATCTATAAGTGCTATAGTTGTTATAACAATTGTAATTACATAATTTATGAACTTTTAAAGAAGCTGAAAGGAGAGCAAACATATATTTATAGTTTTTGTTATATTAGCCTCATATTTTTCTCTTGATTTGTTCCTGTGGATTCGAGTTACTGTCTGAAGTTATTTTTTGGCTCAAAACAGCTTTGCTCCCATAAAACTTCTTTATTTTGCTATTGGTATAATGCATTTCTATGTGTTATAGGCCCAGAATATATTATATACATATTGTTTTATATAACTGCTTTTTTAATCAGTTAAGAGGAGAATATGCATTATTATGTCTTTTATTACAACATAATTACCTTTAGTGGTGTTCTTTTGTCTGTGTCTGTGTGTATTCAAATTACTGTGTGGAGACACTTACTTTCAACCTGAAGAGCTAGTATTTCTTGTAAGGTGGGTCTGATAGCAACAATTCTGTTTTTTCATCTGGAAATGTATTTCATCTTCATTTTTGAAGGAGAGTTTCCTGGACATAGGGTTCTTAGTTGACAGTTTTTTCTTCAAGCATTTTGAATGTGCTATTCCCCTGCATTCTGGCCTGATGAAAGTCTACTGTTAATTTTATTGGGGTTCCCTTGTTAAGTAATGATTTAGTTTTCTCTTGCTGCTTTAAAAAATTTCTCCTAATCTTTGATTTTCAGCATTTTTACTAGACTGTGTCTAGATCTTTTAGAATTTACCCTACTTTGAGGTCACTAATGTTCCAAAATGTGTAGATTTATGTTTTTCAATAAATTTGGTTAAGTTTTCAGCTATTATTTCTTCAAATATTTTTTCTGCTCCCTTTTCTCCCAGTACTCCCATTATGTGTATATTGGTATACTTAATGGTGTCCTACACTACTCTAAGACTGTTCATTATTTATTTATTTTTCTCTCTGTTCTTCAGATTATGTAATTTCTATCAATCTATCTTCAAGTTGGCTAATTATTCTTAGTTCAAATCTATCCTTGAGTCCCTTTACTAAATTTTTCATTTTATTTACTCCTTTTCAAATGCACAATGTCCACTGTTCTTTTTTTATAATCTCTATCTCTTTATTGATATTCTCTATTTGATATAAATTGTCATTATACTTTATTTCTTTAATCATGAATTCCTCTCTTTCACTCACTGGAAAAATGAATTCTCTCAGAGTGAGTTCTCTGAACATATTTATAATGGCTCCTCTGAAATCTTTGTCTGTGAAATCGACATTTGGTCAATTTCACTGGAAGTTTCTGTTGCCTGCCTTTTTTTCCCTAGTGGATGGGTCCTATTTTCCTGTTCCTTTGCATGTCTCATAATATTTTGCTTGAATCTGGACATTTAGATACTCTATGATAACAACTCTGGATACTGGTTGCCTCCCTTTGGGATTTGTTATTGTTATTCACTTGTTTCTTTATTTAGTCATTGTCAGGATTGTTTCAGTGAAGTCTATCCCCCACTTATCCCATGTTCTCAGTGGGAAGCCCCTGATATTTCTCTTCGGGAAGCACAGCCTTGGGTATTCCCAAAGTTACCATAAAATGACAGTGGTTTGGGTAGGATTCCCTATCTCTTCCCCTAGTCAAACCCAGCTGTCAAGCACCACTACTTGCCAGCTGATTGCTCTCCTGTTTTTAACAATGCCCCAAAGCATAAAATATTCTACAGACTGATCCAAACAAATCTGGGTTCCTTTGGAGGGATATTTCCCAAGGTTAGTGTCTGAGATCTATTCTGACCTCAGGAGACCTTTCCATGGTTCTTTGCAGCAAACTAGCAAGCCTGCCCTTTATTTATCTCCAACGCATACAACCTCCTCCTAATTGCCTTTCATAACCTCCACTGTTTTTGAGAGTACCCTTAAGCTTGAACTTCTCCACATACTGCTGCAAATGAAGTCAGTTCCTTTGGAAAGAGATTCAGAGCTCTCTATTTTATAGCCTGGTTCTCCTCCAAGCAAAGTCTCTGAGAAATGGCTAAGGAACTGGAAGTGGGGATATTAGTGCACTTCTGAGTGATAACCCAGCTTTGGGACATGAATACTTGGTGGAGTGGGGGGACAGTAGCCTCGGGTCTTCTCAATTGCCTCTTTCAGGGTAGAACTGCTGCCTTAAGAGCTGTGGCATGAGTGATTCGGATACCAGTGATTTTTGTGGCACTGGTAGAGCCTCGTGCCATGAGTGAACCCTGCGCAGAAGAATCGAGCACCTGCCTATCATCTCCAGTTGCCCAGAACTTAGCCTCAGTAATAGGTAGCTGGGGACAGAATGAGAAATGCTGATGTTTTGCTCCTTTCAGGAAGATACCCGCTAAGTAGGAGGTGGAGAGAGAGGGAATCCGATGTTCTTGGCTGCACCACTCTTAAGTTTCCATCTTACTGAGCTAGGAAAGGGGAGAGGAAGCAAATCTTGATTCAAACGCCACAGACTTTGGCTGTTATTACCATGTTTTAGTAGATTTTCTTTCCTCATTTGCTGTATGCCCTTAGTACCATTTCCAGAGACTTTAAATGACTGCTTTAAAAAAAAAAAAAATTCATACCAGTTTCACTGGGAAGTGGGTCCACAAAGAATCTCATGCTGTCCTGCCAGAAGTGGGCTGTCCAAACAAAGTCTATATACCTCAACTGTCTTTTAATAATTTCTTAAATCATCTTCCTCACTCCCTGCCCCCACAACAGATCACTACCAGCAACACAGGTGAAGAAATTTTTTCCTCATACCCATGACGAGAAAAATGTACGAACTATATTTCCATAGATACATCCCATACTACACACAACCACCCTCCCCAAAACCCTGAGATTGTTGGTATTTTTAGTTACTTGCCATTCCTGCCCAGTCATTAGAGATTTCCTCATTTAGTGGATTATTTAAAGCATGGAAAAAAACTTGTTATTTTAAAGTAACTCTATAAGGAACCATTTAAACAAAAATTGCAAGTTATACTCTCCTAAATAGACCTCTTTCTGTAAATACATTTTCACCCACCTAATTTCCCCAAAGAAGAAAATATCCATTTATTAAAACCAGACTTAAAGGTTGGCTTTAAGCCATTTAGGATACAATTATTTGAATTAAACTATTGAGGGAGACCCTAAACATATAAAACTACATTTTGTGTAATAAATTAGAGTTCATTTCTACTGGAAATTCCAATTTATCAAGAGGAACTAAATGATCAGTAAAAATATATTCAAATTTTTCTGTATGTAGCAAAAAGAGAGGGGAAACAAAATAACAAGCATGTTATTTTGAGGCTGAAGTGACAAATTAGTCTTATGTTAGAATACTACATACAGTTAGCTGAATTATATATAGGGTTATCTATAAAACACTAACTAAATTCAATATTGAAATTTCTAGGTTAGCAGTTGATATATACATATGAAGGAATAAATCTCATTTATTTTCACTATCTTTAAAGAATGAAAACTACCTTTAAATGTGATGTTAAGATCTGAAAATGTCTAAAAAGCATGAAGTTGGGGTTACCAGCACGTTCACTAACCAACTGAGCTAATGGGCTACCCGGAAAGCATGAAGTTGAGGCATCTAAAAGTATGTCAACTAGAGCCAACAAATCATATTAATAAATACCCAAAGCAAGGAATATAGGTATAGATAGATAAAGGTTAAAAGGAAAAACTGAGACTTCTACTTTCAGCCCAGATAGAATATAATGATGAAATATTATGGAAATTTGGATCTACAACAAACTAATGAGAAGTGGATATGGGGATACGGTGACAATTTGAAAAAATACGTAAGATGTTATATTAATATTTAAATCTCTTTAAAAGATAACTTTTTTTCCTAGTTGATGATTATTTCTAATATTTTGCAGTTGAAATTTGGGGTGCACTTTGATGACAATTTTAGCAGTGGCGCTTCTCAGTGATTTTTTTAAAATACAAAATTATTCATTTATGCTTTAAAAAACAAACAAAAGATAACTGTTTTTTCAAATTAATACCATGTAGTGCTTAGTTTACAACATACATAGAAGCAAAATATAAGAAAATAGTGGTATTAAGGTCAGAAATGGAAGTATACTATTAGGTTGATGCAAAAGTAATTGCGGGTTTTGCAATTATTTTTAAGCTTTTAAACCGCAATAACTTTTGCACCAACCTAATATAAGGTTTATACTACACCAAATGTGTAATACTGTTAGAAAACTACAGAAAGTTAAAGCAACCGCTAAAACAAAGAGCTCTAACTAATACACAAACAAAGGAGATAAAGTTTAACCATAAACATACTCAACCCAAAAGAAGGCAGAAGAGGAAAGGGGGAACAAAGAACAGACAAGACAAACAGAAGAAAAAAAACTAGCAAGATGGTGAATTTAAACGTAACCAGATCATTAGTCACATTAAATGTACATGGTTTAAACACCCCAATTAACACACAGAGATTGTAAGATTAAGGAAAAAAAGGAAAACTCATACATGGTACCTACAAGAAATGTACTTTAAAAACACAAATAGGTTAAAAGTAAAAGAATGGAAAAAATATATACCATGGTGACATAAGTCAAAAGAATGCTGGAGTGGCTATATTAATATCAGACAAAGTAGGTTTCAAATCAAATTAATATTACCAAGGGTAAAAAGGTGATTTCTTGGACAAAAAGGGTCATTTTATCAAGAGAACATATCATCCTAAATGTTTATGTACAAAATTAACACACTTCAAAAATACATCAAGCAAAAACTAATACATTGCAAGGTGAAATAGACAAGTTCACAATTACAGACAGAAATTTTAATACTCCTCTCTCAATAACTGATAGAACAAACAGACAGAAAATCAGGAAGGATACATTAGAATTGAACAACACTATCAACACACTCGACCTGACTGACATTTATAGACTACTTCAAAAAACAACAGCAGAATATACTTTCTTCTCTACTGCACACAGAATATTTACCAAGATAGAACACATCCCAGACCACAACTCAACTCTCAATAAATTTAAAGGGACTCAAGGCATAAAAGGTATGCTCTCTGACCACAATGGAATGAAAAAAAATAATACTCAATAACTATCAATAATAGTAAATAAAAGATATCTGCAAAATCCCCAAATATGTGGAAACTAAATACTTCTAAGTAATCCATGGGTCAAAGAACTAATGAAGGGAAATTAAAAAGCATGTTCAATGGAATTAAAATAAAAATACAAAATATCAAAATTCAGGGATATCACTAAGGCATTACTTAGGGAGAAACAGTATTAAACAATCCATGTATGATACCATATGCAAAATTCAAGTCAACATAGATCATACATTTCAATGTAAAATCTAAAACTATATATCATTCTACAGTGTACATGTATATCAAATCATCACATAGTACACTTTAACTGTATACAATTACATGTCAATTACTCAAAGTTTTTTAAAAAACAACCCTAAAACTGTAAAACACCTAGAGGAAGATAATAGGAGAAAATATTTGTGACATTAGGTTAGACAAAGATTTCTTAGATACAACATCAAAAGCATGAATTTTGAAAGAAAAACACTGATAAATTTACAAATTAAAAATTCCTCTTCTCATAAAAAACAAAAGGACAAGCCACAGACTGGGAAAAAATATTTGTAAATCATTTATCTAATAATATTCAGAATATATATTTAAAAAAAAAACTCTCAAAATTGAATATAAGGAAAACAAACAACCCAATGAAAAAGTGCACAAAAAATTTTAACTGACACTTCACCAAAAAAGATACACAAATTGCAAATGAGTACATGACAAGTATTCAATATCATTAGTAATTAGGGAAAAATAACTTCTAATGACAATAAGCTATCCCTAAATACCTACTAGGATAGCTAAAATGAAAAGACTGACCAACTGGTGGTGATAATATGGATCAACTACAACTCTTAATACACTGTTCATGGGAATGTAAAATGTTATAATCATTCTGGAAAATAGTTTGGCAGCTTCTTAAAAAGTTAAACATACACTTACTGCATTACCCAGCCATTTCACTCCTAGAGAAATGAAAGTAGAAATCCATTAAAAGGTTAGTATACAAATGTTCATAGTGGGGTTTCTTTGTAATACCCCCAAATCAGTAAATAACCCAATTGTGGTGTTATCCATATAACTGAATGCTGCTCAGCAATAAAACAAGAATGAACTTAATGAACTTTGATACATGCAACATAGATGGATCTCAAAATAATTTTGTTGTGTGAAAGACAACAGACAAAAAAAGCACGTATTTTATGATTTCATTTACATAAAATTCTAGAAAATACAAAATAATTTGTGATTAAAAATAATTAGTGGCTGCCAGAGGATAGGTGGAAGAAAAGAATTATAAAGGGGCAGCATGAGACTTTTGGGGGTGATGAATATAGTCTTTCTCTTGATTGTGGTGATGATTTCACAGGTATACACATTATGTCAAAATTTACCAAATTGGATACTTTATACATGCTAAGTTTATTGTATATCAATTATTGTTTAATAAAGCTGTTTTTGAAAACATACGAAGAGAAAATAAAAAGACAAGCAATAGTTTCTGAGAAAATATTTCAAATTACGTATCTGATAAAGGATTTATATCCAGAATACTTAAAGAACTCACAAAATTCAATAATAAGAAAACAACACAATTAAGAAATGGGCAGAGGATTTGAACAGATACTTCACCAAAGATGATATACAGATAGTAAATACACATAAAACATGCTTAACATCATTAGTCATGTAGGAAAACACAAGATAGTACTACACATCTTTTAATATGGTAATATTTTAAAAATAACTAGTATACCAATGCCTAGCAAGGATGAGGGGCATCTGGAACTCTCATACACTACTGATAGAAATACAAAATGGTTAAGCCATTCTCAAAAACTGTTTAGCAGTTTCTTATACAATCAAATATATATTCACAGTATATATAACCCAGCAATTTTTTGGTACTTACCCAAATGTAGGAAAAATTTATGTTCACCTAAAAAATTATGTGAGAATATTTATAGTATTTTTGGTATTTACCCAAATGTAGGAAAAATTTATGTTCACCTAAAAAATTACATGAGAATGTTTATAGTATTTTTAATCACCAAAGACTGGAAACAACCCAAATCTCTATCAACTAGGAAATGATAAAGAATCTGCAGTATATCGATACAATGGAATACTACTTAACAATAAAAAGGAAAAAAATATTAATACAGGCAACATGTATGAATCTCAGATGCAAGCCAGACTGAAAATCATACATATGGCATGATTCCATCAATATGATATTCTTAAAAACAAAATTATAGGGGCATAAAATAGATTATTTGGTTGCCAGGGACAGAAGATGGAATGCTGGATTACCTACGGAGGACACAAAGCAATCTGGGGAGAGGTGGAAATGTTCTGTATGTTCACTCTGGTGGTGCTTATACAACTGTTTGTATATGTCAAAACTCGCAGAGCAATACACTGAAAAGGGTGAATTTTACTGTGTGTAAATTAATTTATTTTAAAAAATGTGAAAAAATGATTTCACAATTTCACTTAAATAATGTCAAACAAAAGAACTAGCTACATAAAGCCAGCAATTTTCTCATCTGTCTCTCATTCTTCATGTCATACAATCATTGTTTTGGCCCCTACTAGCAAGTATTATCGAGAAGCACCAAGATAAGAGAAGAAAAGTAGGCTTTCAGGTAAAGACTAGATCTAAAGGTTTATTACTAAAAATAAATTTAAGTAGTTACGCATACTAGTTTTGATAAAAAACTAGATGAGAAAGAGTGATCATTCAAACTGCTTTAGGAAGCTGGAATAATTTCTTGTTTATTTTCTATTTTCACATCTGAGTGCAAAACATACAAGCACACAGTAAATAGCTTTTCAGTGATCATTTCTATTTGTAATAGTCTATAAATATTAAATACTCTAAAACAAAATGGTTCTGTATAGTCATCCTACATATACCCCCCAAACCAAACCACAGAAAACACCCATGAACTATATATAAAAGTGACAGATTTGTGCTCACTTCGGCAGCACATATACTAAAAGTGACAGATTCTTTAGGTCTCAATTCTCTCAATAAAGAAATCTCTTAAGTTTTCTCCTTCGATTATTTCCCTCTTCTACAGGCAAAACATCTTATGAGTTAAATGGAATATATTGTTTCTAAACTATGTGAGTACAATTTTTATCTTAAAGAGTCAGTAGTAATCCACAATTCTTATAAACCTATTAAGTTAAGACTCCACATTGCAGTAACCATCCTGGTCTTTCCCCAACATTACACACATAGAACACTTAGTGCAGTACCCAGGACATAGCAAGCACTCGATAAATAATAGCTGTTATATATCACAGTACTTTAAAAGTCAATTATATTCCTATCATAAAAAGTTTTCAAAATGTACTGCAACAAGAACAGCACAATTTTGTATGTGAGGAAAGAGACATAAGTTGTTAAAGATACATTTATTTCCTTCTTTTCATAAAACTACTCTAATACTCTAAGATGTTCTGAGAATTTGAAAGCAATGTAATAATCACTTTAGCCACTACTTGTAAAAAGTAAGATAAAGAGTTTTGGTTCCTGAAAAAGTTAAAAGACCAGCACCATCTGCTGGTGTTGGCTCCTTCCTATGAATCCTACTCTGGAGATGACACTAAGATGATAGAAACATTGCTGGATCTAAGAATCCAGTTCCACACAGTTGAAGACAGATAATGGCAGGACATGGTTAGGGAGCGATTGAGCATATGAAAGCCAGCATCCACTGATGGGGAAAATAAATTGCCATTAGAAATTCTAGTTGCATGCACTTTTATTAGCCTCGATATTCTTAGGTTATTTACTGTCCATGCTACCATTTCCTTGGTGTAGGAAAGCAACAGAAACGGCCAGATATCAGGACTAAAACAAATAGATGAGGTGGAGGTACTCTACTAATGTAAGCAGTGCCAGCAGAAAAATGTCCCTAAGAAAAAAAGAGCCACATGTCAGTAAAATGCTAAGAACGGCTAAACTCAGTGTATGTCCATCTCTCACTATCTAAATTCACCAGCATCTCAGGATTATAAAAGAGCATCAAATAGGAGGAAAAAATAAGGAAACATTTGAGAATCACTAATATAGGGATAGGAGACAAATACCTAGACCCACACACAAATGAACAAGAAGTAACCTAATCAAAGGTGCAGCAGAATTAATTGAAAAGAGAATTTTAAACAGTCATAATAGTCTTAATAGTCATAATAGTCTTAGATATGGGAAACAAATACCTAGACCCACACACAAATGAACAAGAAGTAACCTAATCAAAGGTGCAGCAGAATTAATTGAAAAGAGAATTTTAAACAGTCATAATAGTCTTAGATATGGGAAACTATCAGAAGCATGAAGCAGAAATAAGCAGTTAAAAATAAAGAAGATACTGGCTACAAAATACACATAAAATTTTTTGGAATAAACATTTTTTAATGGTCTGAAATACAGAATGGATAGAGCTGAATAAAAAATTATTTATCTTTAAGACTGAACATAGGAAATGTCCCAAAGAGCATCAGAAAGGGGTAAAAAAATGAATACTAAAAGAGCAAGTTAAAGTGATGTAGGAAAGTAGTATAAGTGTCAATATCTACCTGACATAAATTCCATAAGCAAAGAAAAGAATGAGGGGAAGAATGAAAAAATAATGGCCAAGAATTTAATATATGAAATCTCAGACTGAAATGGCTTAAAGTGCTAAGAATGTAAAAAAAAAAAAAGTCTGTACCTAAACACATTAGAGTGAAACGTAAGCCTGCCAAAATAAATAAATAAATAAATAAAAATTAAAAGCTTCCAGTAAGAGCGTAAAGAGGGGAGATCACGCACAAAACAAGATCAAATTGATAGCCTTCTCAAGAACATCACCAGGGCAACAAAGGACAATGAAATTTTATCCTCAAAATATTAAGGGAAGAAACCTATACTTAGAATTTTATATCAAGGAAATTATTACTTAAATGTGAGTGGTAAATAGAAGTATTCTAGGCATACAATATCTCAAAGTTTACCACAAAAAGACTTTTGAAAAAAATTTTGAAGAATGTAATTTCGTGAGAAATGAATCCAGAAGAAAACAAAATACGGAAAGTAAGGGGAAAATTTCTGAAGATTTATCTTTTTAAAAAAGTATATTAATAAGAATAATGAAAACATCACATGACCCTATTCCAACAAAATAGCGGTAGCAAAGGGAGAGAGTAAGTATGCTAAGGTTCTTGAAATTTCCTGGGTAGAAAGGAAAAAGGCCACAGAGATTAAATTTAGACACTGAAAAAGATACAATATAAAATGGCAGAGCTAAGCTCAACATAACAATAATCACATTAAATATAAATACATTAAATTCAGAAGATATATTCTTAGATTCAATGTAAAACCAAGATTCAATTAAACGGAAAATAAAGGGATTAAAAAAAGTACCTGAAAAATATGAACCAAAAGAAAGCTGCCATTAATATCAAAAGAATAAAAATTCAAGAGCGGGTTGGGACAATAAGAGACAAACAGGAATATTAGATAGTGGTAAAAAGAGAAAATGAGTATGAATACATAAACATAAAAATATATACTTATATATTTACATGTACAGCCTCAACATACATAAAACAACAAATGAAAACTTGGGTACAGAATAAATAGACAATCCTAACTGTAGGTTTTAACATGCTTGAAAAATTATGAAGCAATAAAAAAAGAGCACAGATTTGAAAGATTTAAAAATACTAATTTGAAAGCCTGATGACATGTGACATATATGACATTACAACATAGAATATATTTTCTTTGAGCTTCTACAGAAACTTCATAAAAATCGATCATATAATAGGCCACAAAAGAAAACCTGATACATAAACCTTCCAAATCAACAAAATACTGTGTTCACAAAGTACAAGCCAATAAAGTTAAAATCAAATAAGATAACCAAAAGAGAACTTTAAAACTCTCTTATCTGGAAATTAATCTGTGGATCAAAGAAGAAATTTTAAGTATAATACTTAGAGCTGGATGACAGGAAAACAAAACACATGTCAAAATATGTGAATACAGCTAAGACTTAAAAAGAAACTTAAACATTTGAAAAAATTTGTCAGAAAATAAGAATAATTAAAAACAAGCTCTAGTACCAGTTTACTATCAAATAATACCATGCACATGAAAAAGTACCTGTTAAACTATAAAACTTCACAAATGTAAAGTTTAATTATAAAATGTAGTTTTCTAAATTTGTTTTAGTTGGAATTCAGCATAAAAATTATTATATTAAAAGGAATTGTTATTCATATTCATGTGTTTACACACAAAATGTCATGGAGACTATAAAAATTAATGTATTTATCTGAATAGGTTCATTTCCCTCCATTTAAATAAGATGTGTGCACAATTATTTTTATAATTTCAAAACTATAATTTGAAACTAATTTCCTAAATACACAGGTTACTTATTTACAAAGAATTAGAACACAATATACTAAAGTTCTACCAAACACAATCTATTCTTTTTTGTGATAACTCAGACAGCATCTAGAAAAGTATCTTAGAATAATAAAGACTACTGTCTACACATACCTATATTCACACTCTCTATATATCACATATAATGTATAAATGTATATATGTGTGTGGTGTATGTGAATTTTTTTATCACAACAGAAGTTTCTGCAAGACATATCTGTATGTGACTTTTGGGGGAATGTATGATATGTCCTTTATGACTTGTTACATGATCAGTTTTATGAATGTTTTGTAAAAGCTCAAAGACTGCATCCCCCATCCCTTCTTGTGTGACAAGGTTTTGACCAATGCTATGTGAATGAAAGAGACAAATGCCCTTAAGACAAAATGAGTTCCTCTTTGCTGTTTTTACTCTATCCTGTTGGCTAGAATGAGGATGTGGTGGCAAGTACTAGAGCAGCCATCTACATATGGCACCATAAGACGGAAAGCCATATGTACAGGACAGTAAACAGGCTGAAGGGCTCCTTTACGGCTACATTATCAGTCTGGACTACTTGTGTTTGCACTGTTACATGAGAGAGAAACAACCTTATGTCATGTGTAAGCCACTGTTATTTTAATGTTTATGAAAACAATGAAACCAGTATGCTAATACAATTTGGAATATAAATTGTTATCTTACAGAGTATTAGAAAGTCTAAAAATCTACCCTGACTTAATGAAATGTCCTCAATGTTTGTTTTCCATATTAACAATTTCCTAGTATTTTCCCAATTATGTATTTACCTTTTACATTTTTTTTCAAGAAAGAAAATGTTTTATGTCAAGATACAGTGTAAGCTTTCTGCTTATTTAGATTCCAGAGAAATAAAACTTGTATCTTGAGGGATCACTTTGTCAATGGAAATAGTTATTCATAAGGAATTGATAAATGACAATTCATTATTGTGATCTTTTCATATTCACTTAAAAGATTATATTAGAAAAATATTGCAGAGCAAATATATTTTTCATTGGATGTCCTTACTAATGGTTAATTGAAGGAACCACCCTGGCTATTCTTCAAGTTCAAGAATATAAGATAATCCAACAACAGGTCTAATTGCATTGCTTTCTCAAATTGTGTTCAGATGACAATACTAGCAGGGAGAATTTGCAACAAAGTGTTAAAGCCTAATCCTAACAACTCTCCATACTAAATATTTGTTGATTCACTTACCAGGGTTCATAACCTTCGGACTTCAAAAGATTCCTCAAGGCACCCGTATGCTGTTTTAACATAGTAACTGTATCTTAAATCAAAGCCATTAAAATTTGGCTTCTCTCTGTTTCAACCAAGCTGTCTATGATCAATTATGTTTCCCAGGCATCCCAGAACTCCAAGGGCAATGCGCTTTCACATCTAAGTCAGTAAGCTAAACATTTTTCAAGACTATCCCAGCTGTTTGTATTTTATCTAGAAAGTTTTTTTGCTGACAGCAGCATTTCCTAAACTGTTCACAGGAACCATGTGAGTGACACGCATACTGGGAACTGTGAGGCCAAAAATGGGAAAGGATGGAATAATATGTGCTCACATGTGTTTGGAAAAGTCGATGGACAGTCACAGCACACATTATAAGCATGTTAGTTTTGAGAAGTGTTGCAGAAAAGAACCATGTTTAACTCTTATAACAAAATTTTCAAATTATATTCAAGTCAGAACACTTTTTTCTACAGCCCACCTAATTAACAGTTTGAGAATGCTGGCCTAAGGATCTTTGTGAAGGAAACCAGTCCTTAGCCAATCATCCCAAATTGTGCAATGAAAGGGGACTTGGTGGTTCTTTAGGAGTTTAAACTTCTTTTCCTAGTTATAATGCAGAATAAGGGAATGGAATGGTTATTTTCTCCTTAATTCAGGCTGTAGTTTGGAAGGCTAAATCCTCCCTGCTCAGCAGCAAGGGAAATATTCCTGAATTTCCTCTGGATACATGGAAGGAGCTCCATATTTTGTCCATGTTATAACTTCCTCTGCTCTTAGAGGCAAAAGTAAACCCATGCTTTGGATGTTACAGATAAGGAAGCTTAGGAAAAATTAACTCCATTCTAAATGCTGGATCACCATCATTTGGGAATACCTGTCTTTACTTTGTAGTCAGTTGCATATTTCTTCATATATTAAGATGAGTTAGGATGGAGACAATATTTACTAGCCCTAACCTTTGTGATCACTATTTAAAAATCACTTGTATATGGAGAAAATACAAAAATGTCCAAACCAAATTAAATCAATTTAGTATCAAAATAAGATTCCAAGTAATGGCAAAGCCTTTTCAGAAGAATTTTAGTATATCCCTCTAAACCATTCTCATTCCCAAGCAAGCTTTGTAAAATAATCCTTTTTTCTTAATACACATACTAATCAAATAAATGGGTGTCCAAGTATACCCAAGATTAGTAAACATATTCTAAAGAACTAATATTTGATCTACTCTACATATCAAACATGTACATGTCTTCAGTTCAGACTGTTTTTCTCATGTGTATATATCCCACTTATCCCCACTAGACACTATCTGACATGGTTTTAGAAAAATAGAAAGAAAAAGGATGCTAAATTATTTGAGCTAATAAACAGAAATGCTGAGTTCCAGAGCTTAAGAAAAAAAAAAGTGAAGTGAGAGATGAAGTTGTAAAAAGTTCCTTCCAGTGTAGAGAAAGATAAAATAAATTATTAATATACATATAATGCAAATTTTTACATGACTATAAATTAATGATGGTGGACCTACACTGAAATAAAGTACAGCAACAGTTGATATATCAAATTTGCCAGCAACTAGAATTCTCTATTAACCTGCTGTTCTGTGAAATGACAATCCAAAGAAAATTGGTATTTATAACAATAACTCTAAAGATACTACAAGATTCTGAAGTTCTTTCTGAATGACTTCCTTGTCTATTAGTTTTTAAGACATAACGTTTTCCAAAGAAAACAAAAACACTAGTTTAAAAAGACATATATGCACCCCTTGTTCATTGAAGCATTATTCACAATAGCCAAGACTTGGTTATAACCCAAATGTCCATTAGTGCATGAATGGATTAAAAAAAGACACACACACACACACACACACACACACACACACTCACACACGAATATTATTCAGCCATAAAAAAAATGAAATCTTTCCATTTGAGATAACATACATGGATCTTGAGGGCATTATGCTAAGTGAAATGACAGAAAAGAATATATATCATATGATGTCACTCATATAAGGAATCTAAAAAAAAAGAAAACCAGCTCATGGATATAGAAAACAGATTGGTGGTGTCTGAGGTGGGATAAGAGGTGTTGGGCTAAATGTGTGAAGGGGGTCAAGATACAAATTTCCAGTTATAAAATGAATAAGTCATGGGGATGTAATGTATAGCATGGTGAGTAGTTAACACTTTACTGCATATATGAAAGTAGGTAGGCGAGTGGATTTTGAAAGTTCTCATCATAAGAAAAACGTTAAATATGTATGGTGACAGATGTTAATTGGACTTATTGTGGTGATAATTTTGCAATATATACAAATATCTAATCATATATTGTACACCTGAAACTAAAGTTAATTATACCCCAACTGAAAATGCAAAAACAGAATTCACTTTTACCTGAATATTCAATAAAAATAATATCCCATTTTCTGAATAAACCAGGCAGATAGATGTTTGCCATTTCCTGCCACTACTTTCCCGTATCTCAAATCTATCCCACACAAATGTACAAATCTTACAAATGTAACATTAATGTTTCCCCAACATCATTTTCATCAAGAAATTGTTTTGCTAAAAAACAAACATAACAAACTTTACATCCTCACTATGTATAAAATAATAAAGCTCAAACACTTTGACCTGATTTTCAAAATCCTTCACAATCGGATACAGATCTTTGGTCCCATCTTTGGTCCCATCTTACCCTCCACCAATCACATGCAGCAGGGTTCATTTACACAAACAAAACACACTAGACATACCCTCATTTCCCCTTTTCCTTGTACCTAAAAAGACTTCCTCCATCTCCTCTTTTTTCTATCTGAATCCAACCAGTCTTTGGATGAATTTATGGAAGAGGCCAAGCTCAAAGCCTCTTCCATAAACTCCTTTCCACCCTCAAACCAGTGGTTGCCTTCTCTTTTTCTTTTCAGTGACACTTTCCAGCATTCATTCATTGATTCCTTTGCACGCACAAATAAGCACTGTGTTATGAGGATGGGGCTACAAAGATACATAAAACTAAGTCCCTACTTCCTTGGGCTCACAGTGCAATAAAGGGAGACAGACACAAAAAAAAGTCTTTACAGGAGGGTATACAACAGAGCGGGGAGAAAGTGGGATCATAAAAAAGGATCACTTCAAGCTATTTGGGTAGATATGAATTTTCCTTTTTGGAAAAGGTTACATTTATGTTAAGTTTCAAAGATGGGTAGCAGCATATCAGGCAAAAAAGGGAAAGGAATTCCAGGCAGAGAAAACAGCATATGCAAAGGCCGAGAGGCAAGAAAAACTTGGAATGTTTGGAGAACTATAAATAGATAAGCATGGCTGGAGTTCAGAGTACATTATTAACTAAGTATACCAACACTTACTGACCATAAACCTCTTTAGGACAAACCACCATCGTATTATTTTCACCTGGGCTGGTTTATTAGGCCTCTAACATGCTCCTGTGCTTCTGCCCTTGATCCTTCTCCCTCACACAACTTCATCTATTTATAACAAAACACCCAGAGGTGCAGATAATGGCACTTCACTGCTCAAAATCCTCCAATGGCTTCAGTAAAAGGCAAAGACCTTACAAAGGCCCTACCAAGATTTGCTACAGCTCTCTTATATCTAATTCTAATCTTCTCCAGCTTCTCTCCTCTTTGCTCACTAACTCTAGCCACTATGGCCTCCCTACTGTTTCTTGAACATACCAAGTATGCTCCATTGCTGTTTGTTCACTCTTATCTACCTGGTTTGCTCCTTCATCTCCTTGGGGTCTTTATTCAAATGTCACCACTTTAGAAAGACTTTTCCAGTCCACTCTATCTAAAGATAGAACACTCTCCCATTAGAAAACTATGTCCTTTATCTGCTTTATTTTTCTCCTTGCACTTATTATTATCTGATACATCGTTTACTTTTTTTTTCTGCCCCCTTTCCCTAGATCCAAAGGGTAAAATATTTTCTCTGTTTTTATTACTCATGTAGGTCCAGTGCATATCATAGTGTCTGGCAAATGAAAAATGATCATTCATTATTCACTGAATGAATGAATGAATAAAGAGCATATTCTGCATATAATGGTTTCCAGTTTGGTCTCTGGAGGCAGAAGACCTGGATTAAATTCCAGACCCACCACTCTGTAGTACAGTGACCTTGTACAAGTGACTTGAACTCTCTAAATCTTAGTTGCCTCCTCTATAAAATGATGATGATGGCATCAATCTTACAGGATAGTTTTGAGGATTAGAATAAGGCAGGCTGAGCACAATACCTGGCAAATAGTAAATGTTCAATAAACATTAGCTATTGTTGTGATGATAATGAAGATTTCTGACTGCCAAAATTCAAAATGCCATTGAGTTATCACATCATTCCCAGTATCCATTTTTTTCAGAAATCGTGGTTACTTTGCAAAATCCTTATATCCTCACATCCTAGTTTCAAACAAAATCAATATTACTATGGGTCAACTCTTACCTTACACAGATTCTATTCTGATATAGCTTGTAAGGAGAGATGGGGAAACATTAGTGTCTATTTTACCTAAAAAGGTTATTTTTAAGTGCTATATAAAATTGCACAAAATGGCACATTTACCACAATGTTCATTTATATTCTACAATTAAAATTGACCCTTGGTGCTTATTTTGTAAAACCACATAAGAAAAGGTTAAGCTTAGGACCAGATAAATGTAATGCTATACTACTAACTATATTTTAGAATTTTTCAATTTTTTTTCACAATTTCCCAAACTAGATTTTTCGTTTGCTGTGAGGCCCACCATACCCACCTGAGTTCATAAACACCTCCCCAGTGTCAGGGGATCTGATTCAGGTCAACTATAATGTATCAAATGTTGAATTATGGGCTGTAAGAGATACTTAAATGTTTAAAAGACAAAGTCCTTGACCCAAGATTTTGGTAATAAGACCAGTGAATTATAATTCACAAACCTAAACTATTCCTGGCACCACTACTTACTAGCAAAGTACTTAAAGGCTTTCTCTTATCTATAAGATAGGATAATACCTATCTTGTAGAGTTGTAAAAATCCAACAAAAATGAATATTTGTAGAAATAAACTACACCATAAACTATACTGCAGTACACAAGTTTTATTGTAAAAAGATACGTTAAAGAATTTTTTTAAATAAAAAGTCACAATTCACAACTACCTTACTAATTTTCATATTTTGCTTATTCCCTTCAAGTCCTGTCTTCATGTACTTTTTGAAATAAATTTGTAATCATTTGCACTTTGGGGAAGACAATATAGCACGTCTTTTCTCGAGCTACGTGGCCCAGGTTAAAATACTAGCTCCTGAACTTACTGTGTGACTTTGGGCAAGATTTTTAAATCTCTTTGTCCTGTTTTCTATAACATCAGAATAATAATAACAGTACCTATGATATAGGGAAGTGTGAAGAAGAAGTAAGTTATTGTAAACCATTTAGTATACTGCTTGGCACATGGCAAATATAATAAACAGTTAAAAAAAACACCCTCAAAATATAAACTTAGTATTCTGCTTTTTAAAAAACTTATGATGTCATAAACCAAAAGTACACTATAAAGTATAATAAAATACTTTTAAAAGGACTCTAGGATACTTTACATTCACTATTTTAAAAATACATCTCCCTACCATCCATTTGTTCGACTATTTTATAATGCATAATAGAATCCATCTATTGCTTCATACTTCCAGTAGAGGTCTCCATCTAAAACATAATGTACTAGACTGAAAACCTTAAATTAGCATTCCTGGTTATTAAAACACACACACACAAATACACACACATTAGTGGTCAGCTTTACCAATTATGCAAGTTTAAGTTTTTCCTAGCAAAGTATTTAAAATAAGTAATATCTGAAGTAAAAAGAGATTTTTTCCCACTAATTATTATGCTTTGCTACAGGCTCTCAAGTAATACTCACCTGTCTTAGAAACACAATCCTTTGGACAGAAAGGGGAAAACAGTAAGACTGTCAGATACGAAGGATAAATCAAAGACATTTATCACCTCTACTGGCCAACAATTTAATACCTGTTCCTCACAGATGGTATACTAGGTGTGATAAAAAAATACAGTGAATGATTAAATTTTAAAAATTTATTACAGTGAAAGACACATTGCCATTAAGCCTCCTCAAAATACTCCCCCTGGCTTCCAACACACTTATCCCATCGTTCTTGCCACTTTCTGAAGCAGTTCTGGAAGTCCTCTTTCGTGAGTGTCTTTAGTTACACTGTTGTGGCTGCCTAGATGTCCTGAATCATTTTGACTTTGGGGAAGAGCCAGGAGTCACAGGGTGCCAGATCTGGTGAATAAGGTGGATGACAAAACACTGTAGTGTTTTTACTTGACAGAAATTGCCGTACCAGAAGCAATTTATGACATGGGACTTTTCCATTGTGATCACAAAATATGGTGAATGCTGCTGCCGAGTGCCATCCAACGTAAAGGCAGGGATCTTCAATAGGGGAAGCAGCGCGTGGAAGCTTAGTAACAGTGTGTGACACGTTTCAACTTGTTCGGTGCAGTCAGTTGGGTGTGAGTTATGGTTGAGAGAAGGTGTGTTTTAAAGTGTGCTATAAATCATCCTATCATGACAATGCTCCATGTCACACATTGCTCTGGTATACGGCAATTTCTGTCAAATAAAAACATGACGATGGGTCCTCATCCACTTTACTCTCCTGATCTGGCACCATGCAACTTCTGGCTCTTCCCCAGAGTCAAAATGATTCAGGACATCGAGACAGCCACAACAGCACAACTTACGGTACTCATGAAAGAGGACTTGCAGAACTGCTTCAGAAAGTGGCAAGAACGATGGGATAAGTGTGTTCAAAACGAGGGAGAGTATTTTGAGGAGGATTAATGGCAATGTGTTTTTTACTATAATAAATTTTTAAAAATTTTGACATTCACCATATTGTTTGATCACACCTTATATGTCAGTAGAATCGTCTTAACGTAAAAGCAAAGGTCATGTTTTATAGTAGCAAAGAAATCTGACAATCTTCTACATTTATCCTTTTAAAATCAGAATAGAGAGGCTAGAGTAATAAAGGCAGCCCTGAATTGGCTTCTACTTTCCCCTCCCATCATTCAGTAATCGTGACCTAGGGCAAGTCAATTATCCTTATGCAGGCCTACCAGAAAAAATATCCCTATTTTGTAGCCTACCAGAAAGCATGAGGCTCTATAGACCACCTTCTTAAAATCCCTTCTAGTTCTAAGAATGGTGATGCTATGAGTTGATAGATTCCGTAGCCATATCCAATTCTTATGAACTACATACTTCTTGCTCCTATCTTAGTAATCTAAGTTTTAGGTTCAGTAAGCTCTACTACTAGGCCTCTATAAAACATTACATTTGCATATAATACTAATGTCTACCTCAATTTAGCCCTTTAAATGTGTTAAGATAAGATTTGGTATGCCCAGGAACTGACCAAGAAATTACCAAGCAATCTGTTTAAAGCTAATGGTGCTGTATGCACGTATACATGCGTGTGCATGTGCGCACACACACACTTAAGCTAACCACCACAGTTTATAAAGTTTATAAATACAGAGATAATAAAGGGCAGATATTCTAAGCAACTCTTAAAACTAGCAAGACTTCAATATCCAAATTAAATCTAATTCTGAAGATCAAATATACAATGTAAAAACACATTTAATTTGGTGGTAAGGGATTTGAATGCATTCACCCAAACAACCATGTAAGATTTCTGATTGTAACTAAAGTATAAATTTGCTTTTCATTTTCACAAGGTGGACAACCTATAAAGACTTTTAAATTAAAACAATTACTATTCATCTTAAGAATATAAAAATCAATTATCAAACCACAGTTTATACAAGTCTTAATATAAAAATCAAGCAAAAAACTAAATTATTGCCTTGTTTTTGTATAACAAGTGATGCAATGGCCAGCAAAAAATGAAATAGTAAAGACTGCTTAATGGATATATTGAACAGGAAAGACAATTTTCCTCCAAAGTTATCATTTAGCATTTTAGCTGGTTTTTATTTATATGTTAAAAATCCTGGAATGTGAGAAATATTCACATTCAAATATAAGCCACAAAATGGGATTTTAAAATTTAATATTCAGTATTAGCTCCCTTCTTGAATACAGATAAAGAAATAAAGATTTTAAAAATTAAAACCAAACGCTAGTAGATAAAACATGAAAAATATCACTAAATCTGATTTCTAAGACCAACAGTATTATTCATTCAATAAATAGATATAGAAATACTATATTAATGTAATATATAGAATTAAGACTGTATCAAGAACACATAGCAGGCAGTATCTCATTCAATGGAAAGGAAATGCTAGAAACATCAAAGTAAGTTCAGCATCAAGGCAAGGTAATGATGCCCTCATCTTCCCAACTATTAAACAGTGGCCAATACAATTAGACAAAAGAAAATAATTAAAGGCACAAAATTTAGAAAAGAAATAAAATTATCCTTATTTGCAGATGACATGCTAGTACGTCTAAAGTTTTTTTAAATCTATAATAAAACTAATACAAACAGTAAAACAATTAGTAAGGCAGATTACAATATATAAAATCAATCTTTCATACAAACAAATGATAACCAACTGGAAGATATAATGAAAGAGAAAACCACAGTTACAATCTCAACAAAAATGATAATATACTTAAGAATAAAGAAGAAATGTTCAAAATCTGTAAAAGTAAAATTTTAGATTAGAATGACACAAAAAGATTTAAATAAAAAAAAAAGATTTAAATAGAAAGACTTTCATTGTTCTTGGATAGGTCAACTCAGTATCATAATGATGTCAATTCTCCTAAGGTAATTTATAAATTTAGTGTGATACCCATAAGAAAAAACACCCCACAAAATTTCTTCTGGAACTAGAACAAACTGACATTAAAGTAATATAGAAAAACAAACATTAAAAAATACCTAAGAAAACTTCATAAAAAAAGAACTATGAGATGATGGGAGTAGCACGACCCAATATTAAAACAAGTATTGATATATATAAAGGCACAAAATATAGTGATATACCATTTCTTAACCCTCAAGATTGGTAAAATTTAAAAAGCTTGACAACATACGACAAAGCTGTGGGAAACAGGCACTTTCATATTCTGCTTGTGGGAACAGAAAATAGTTTTCTCCTACAAAGGGAATTTCACAATATTTAATAAAACTATTCTTTGATTACTGCATCAATCCCTTACTCTGATGATACATTTCCAAAATCTGAAAATAGGTTTGCATGAGGTTACTAGATTTCCAAAAGATTACTCATATGGCATTATTTGCTATTAGAATATTGGAGAACACACACACACACACACACACTCACACACGAAAAAACAAGAAACAGAATTAAAAAAAAAAAGAATACTGGCAACAACCTAAATGCCATCATACAGGGTAGCGGTTGAATAAACTAGGATAGATCCACACAACGGAATACTATGCAGCTGTAAAAAAAAAAAAAAAGAATGGGACTTTATGGATTTATTTAAAGTAATATTCAAGTGAAAAGGAAAAATACAAAAAAAAAAGTAGTGTTCTTAAGAAGGGAAGAATACATATATGTATTTCCTTATTTTTGCAAAAAGAAACACAGGAACGATAACCAAAAACTAATGATATTGGTTAGCAACAGAGCATGGAGGGGAATGGTGTAGGAGAGACAGGAAAGGGAAGAGGGTAACCTCCCAAGTATATCGTCACTTAAATTTTAATTTTAGAAACATGTTAAATGTTTTACATATTCACAAATAAAATTAAAGGAATAGAATGGGGAGAAAACACAAAATTGAATACAGATGGAAAAAATATGAATTTGACTATATTTTACATAAATAACAATAGCCAGAAAAAAAAGGAATCCAATCACTGTGAATTTTTTAACACAGTACTTTACTGATGTTATAGCTTCAGTATGAACACAAAAAGAACTGCAAACAAATCTTTAACTCTACTTGGCAGGTTTGTTGTTTGTAGTACCGTGTTTCCCTGAAAATAAGACCTAGCCGGACAATCAGCTCTAATGTGTCTTTCAGAGCAAAAATTAATATAAGACCTGGTCTTATTTTACTATAATATAAGACCGGGTATAATATAATATAATAAATATAAATACCGGGTATTATATTAATTTTTGCTCCAAAAGACGCATTAGAGCTGACTGTCCAGCTAGGTATCATTTTCGGGGAAACACAGTCGTATGGGGGTAAAATTCTGCAAGTATTCTCCATGTGTTACAGAACTGACAAGATGAGTTAATATACTGATGCTGGGAACTAGGATTCTCAATGCAGATGAAGAGAGATACATGGAATGGAAGAAGGCAATAAGAAACTTGTGTGGACTAATAATTAGGGCTATCAGTACAGCCTTATGATTTTCAAAGTATGTTTATTTATATTTAAAAGAAACTTCCTAGCTCTGTCCTCTGAAAGGGTCTGAAAGAAAAGATAACCCAATAACAATGAGGACACCCACCACTCAGATCTTGGTTCCTATATACCATTCTACACTAAAAGGAATTAGGACTTCTTGGAGAAACAGATGAGGCTAGAGCTGGATAAGCAAAACACAGGTTGACCCTGTAAGATCTTAATCTTGATTGTCTGAAAAAGCAAGGGAAGAACTCAAAAATAATGGGATCATGTTAAAAAGACACAGGAGCCAGTCTGAAAGGGCTTCTACTGGCCAAATTTAAGCAGCAAAATGTATAGCATAATAGATTTTAACCCATTGTACAAAATAAAAATCTAATAAATAAATAAGAATGAAAATATTTTTCTTATCAGATTGTCAATAAATATATATTGTGTATAAAGAATAGTAGAAAATAAACATCATATATCCTCCAAAATAACTGATTTAGGCAAGAATCATCAATGGATGTTAAAACTATTGGGTAAATGATGATAAGCAAGATATTTACAAGGTCTCAAAGTATGTCCTCACAGGTTACTTATTAATTACAAGAAAAAAATGGAACTTCACAGTGAAGAAACCAGGAGGACGCCACCTTAACCAAAGATAACATGAACAGTAATGGAACAAAGAAAGTGACATCACACACCTCCTGCCAAAAATACTGAACTTAAACTTAATCCTGAGAAAACTTCAGACAAATCCAAATTTTATATCACAGTTGGCCTGTACTGTTCAAAAATGGTAGTATCATGAAAGTCTGAAGAACTATAGATACGTAATACAAGATAGATCATGGATTGGGGAGGTGGGTATGACTCCTACAAAAGACCTCTTTAGGATGATTGGTAGTATTCAAATAAGGTCTGATATTAGACAATACAATTATATCCATGATAAGCTTTCTGAATTTGATAACTGTACTATTGTCACATAAGAGAATGATTTTACTCTTAGGTAATATACACTTATATTTTGGAGTAAAGGGCATTAATCTGCAATGATATCAAAGGATTAAAGAGTACTGATAATAATAATGTGTGTGTATATATACAAACCATCACATAAAAATAAAAATATAAAGCAAATGTGGCAAAATTATAATAATTAGTTTATATCAATTAAGTGTAAATGAGTTCACATATACATAGCAAAAATAATTTAATTAAAAAAATATGGCAAGGGAAAAAGTTTCACCATTTCTCTCAAACAGATTTTTTACTATTAGATTGAATTAATACATTGCACATGAGCCTCCCAGGAAAAACTAGATATTCACAAGTATGACTTCTTAATGGTGTAAACTAAAAAGATACCAAACCACTTAAGCATTCTTGACCTATTACTTGTGAGTGCACTTGGAGGTACAGCCTGCTAGGGTACTAACTACTGTTTATGAAGTACTAAGTGGTCTGATCTAAGCTCAAGTACACTGAAAATTCATTTAATCTATAAGCCATTATGGAAAGTGTGATCAACCTGGGCATTATTACTGACAAATTTAAATTCAGCCTCATCTCTAAAGTACCACAAGTTAGGTCTTTTCTGCATAAAGCCCTAACTTAGTCTTTTCCTTGTTCTGTTTTAAAATAATATTCCCACTGACCTCACGTATGTTTAACATTTTACTTATTTAAAATTAACCAATGGGCTAGGAGAGGGACAAAATAAAATTTCATCCAAAAACATGAAAAATGTGCATGTTATAATCATAAAACAAACATCATCTTTGTGCACAAAGCAACTGACGACTAACACTATAAGAATTTACCAAGTATAACATTAAGAACTCAGAAAGATAAGAATTACAGATACTTTCCATATTTCACAATAAGATGTATATTCAAACAATAGATTCTTATACAACTTTAACTGAATAATGCTTCCTAAAAAGCAACATTTCTTTTGGTCCCATTATGTAGTAAAATCATTTACTGACAAAAACAAAAGGTAAACATACCTAGAACATGGACTAATACCTGAAGATATTTAACAACTGTGGATAACGGACGGTTATGTGTAAGACAATGCTTTGCAAAATGTAAAGCAGATTTATCACCAGGGAAGGGATAGGAAAGATGAAGTGTGGCCTGAAAAGTTGTAAAATATACTTTCCTAATTGGCAATTATGGCTGACACTTAAGACTGAGAATTGGATATAACCTACAACCTTTTTTTTTTTTTCAAAGAAGTTATCCCATATGCTCCAGAAGAAAAGTTTGAGTAGTATAAAGAATTTTTTTCTAAGTGTTATTTTTCTAAGATTAAATAATAACAATTACTTCTGAAATTTGAAATGATAAAAATAAAATCTCATATATGAAAATGGTTTAAAAATGAAGACAAAGTGCAATAAACAAAACAGGCTATTGTTAGTCTTGTTATTTTTATAGGTACTTTTACAATATAAGTTAACTCTCCTAAGCAGTACTAGGACAGACCAACAAAATCCTCACAAAGAGAAAAAATAAACATTCAATAAATTCAATAAAACAAGTGGTATCCCAGTTGGGAAGAATATTAGAACTATATAGAAAAAAAAACACCCTACATATTAAGGAAAACTTATTTTTAAATAAGTTTTTAAAATCCAACTAATACAAATACAGTTAGGATAAGTTCGAATTAGTAGTTACATTTAACCTTTTTTGCCTTGACTGAAATGGAGCCCTTGTAGTCTCTAGGGCTCTGAGACAAGTGTATAGGGTGTGTCTCGGCTCTGCTTGGAGATGACAGGTGCAGCTTGAGCAGGTGCCTTAGACCAGATGTCACCTAGAGGTTTTGTTCTAGATGTAGCACTGGCCAACATGTTGATGCCAAGTTAAACCAGTTATCTCAGCAACTAAATTGGTTTCATTACAATACATAGATCAGCTGTTCTCAAACTTCAGCGTACTTAAGAATTACCTGGGGCACACTCTAAAAATATAGTTTCAGACTATTAATTCCTAAAACCATTGATCAATCTTTGCACCGCTAAGACAACTAAACATTATATACCTCATGATCTGATGAAGAGCACAGCACTACCTATTAAGTATGCCTAAAATAACAAACTTGAATGTTTATCAACCTTTAGATCTAACTATCAGTTTTCAGGAAATAAATACAGGGGATAGAGGAACAGGTTAATGACACTGGAGGAAGGGATCAACCAAATCCAGAATTTGGGACATTCTAAAGGACAAATGACCCTAATACTTCAATAAATCAATGGCATGATGGGAAAAGGAAAAAAGAACTGTTAAGACACTAATGAGATAAAACAGCCAGAACACCAGAGTCAGCCCCAACAAAAATTCTCTTGCATAAGATGGGACAGACCCTGCAAACACTGACTTAGAAATATTAATAGAATTATAGATCTATCATTTTTTACCAAGAACTCAGAATGTGGAGGCTATTCCTAGATATCACCAAGAGATTTCAGTTCCAGCAATAGGCTATTGCAATGTACTTCCGCAACAGGGTATGTATCTTGCAGAAAGGAATTAACTTCAATTTACAACATAATGAATATGTAAAAAGTATCCAAGCACAAGTGAAATTTCTTTGTTTTGAAACAGAAAAATATGTTAGATTCTATTTTAATGACAAAATTCTTGGAAAGCTTAATGAAATTCATAGATAATCTAAATGATACTGAGAGTGACAACTTGCTCTAAACCATCTATTCTAGGTCCCCTCCAAATTTTATTTACTAAGTGGATGCATTAATAAATTTTATGATAGGTAACCAATACTACTATCAATCAGCACATATGTATCTTTGTGTACTTCTGAATAAAGAGAAACAACCTGCTTATTTCCTTGGCTCTACTATGATAACTGAGCTAACCATATCATTTACATTTGTTTTAAATTCAAAAGCCAATACTTTCACTTTTCATAAAAATTATACTTACAATTTCAAGACATAAACTATTTGAAGATAATCTTTAACCATAATATCTCTATTTTTAACTATAGTAAGTTTGGTCCTTAAACCAATATCTACTTCTAAACAGCTTTCTCTAACATGAAAATTCATGACATGACTTCTCAGTTTTTCAAGTTGGAGAACTGAAGTAAATTTTTAGCAGGACTATCATCATATTTCAACAAAATAATTACTATTCCAAAATACAATGTTCTAAAACAATGCGATCAATGATTCTGTACAATTTTTTAGAGAGGCTTGTTTAAACAAATTTGAAAAACAAAATCTTAAATACAAATATCCTGTTAAAAAAGAAGCCTCTAGTTAGAATGTCAAGGGATATAAACAATAGTTACTTGCCTCTTGGGGCCTGCTGGTTCAAGTAAGAATCTTAAGTTAAAGGGAGAGTAACCAATCAAATAAAATTAACTGTAGACTGTTTTGTTGTAAAGAATATCACGCTAATATATAAACCACTGCCTGAGACTTAAAAATCTTTATCATGATCATATAGGTTTTTGTCACATTATAGCCTAATCAGCAGAAAAAATACTGTTATGTATCTGCAAGGGCAGCTTTCCCCATTCCGGACCAATGAAGGCCACTGCTTATCTTATAGATTCAACTTTCTTCTTCTATTTGGACTGCAATATTTCTTTACCTTTGTTTTCCTGGCAATGAGCATAAGATAATTTTAACATCCCCCTATTCGAACAACTATTTAACAAGTATTACTAATATAAATTTGTACAGCCATTGATAAAGATATGCAAAATTACATCTCACTTCCCTCATTATTTTCCATATTAAAAAATTTTCTTCCTTAATCCTAGTATCTTCTAGCTCAGAGTTTACCAAACTGTGCTCCACAGAACTCAGTAGGTATTCCTCAAAATTCGGGTTTCACACCATACCTCTGCAATGTGTGGTGCTGTTTGGGAAATACCATTTAATATGGGTGGGAGCAGCGGGGTAATAACTAATATTTTTCTAAATTGTCTACAGATCAACAATACACATTAACAAAATAAAGTCTCTAAGAAGTACTGTAATACAGTAACAAGAGTTTAGCTATATTGCTGAAATTCATTTGGCCTTTTTTCAAGGAAACATATTGGCATTTCAGGAAAATGAGTATTTCATACAGTACAAATTGAGGGTTTCTACTTGAATTGATCCTGAATAACAAAAAGTACGGTGATGATCATGGTGGTAGATCAAAGAAGCAGAGACAGAGAGAATCCTCCCAACCCTGCCTCACATGTCTAATTCTTAATTCAGACAAACCCCATTTTTACCAGTAAACTTTAGTAAGATCTTGGATCTACATACACCACTCTGGAAAACGCCCAATAAGCAGCCTTCAACAAACAGTAATACAAATTCTAAATACCTAAAAATATGTATTGAGTACATGTTCACTGATGAATGTACCTATATTCCAATGAATTAAAATTTCCTTCCTTTCCAACTTTCAGTATCATTCAGTTTGGGAATAAAAAAGATTCACAGAAGAGATACACTTTTTCTATCAAGTTATTGATTTCACATATGTCCAACTATGAAAAGACTGAATTACAAGAGAGTAGAGGTAGGATTATAAAAGACTATTTAGAAAGGTAAGTGCAAAAAAAGCACATGAACATTTTGGGGCAATAGAGTTCTGAGTCTGAATCCTCAGTGAAATTTGTATATTCAGTTAACTATCTTTGGAGCAAATTTAAACTGCTTAAAATATGGTTTTTAAGACACACCACTAACCAAAGTAAGCTCTGATTAGTCTTTCAACTTTCTCCACTTTTCACTCCTTTTAAGAAATCTGCATGCCCTTTAAAATGTAACAGAATACCAGAAGATATCAAAATCAGGATTGTTCCAAAATGAAAGGATACAGTTCATAAAATTAAATTTAAAATGCATATTTGAATAATTTATTTAGATACAGTTGTTCTTCCAGTCTCCATATTATTATTTTCCTTCCTTGAATGTTTATTGTTTATCAATTCACAAAAATGTACTATTTTATTTACGTATTTATTAGTTTTAGCATTTTAGCATTCTTTCACTTAACCTGAAGTGATTCATAAAAGGCTTTCTCTTAAAAGAAGTGATATAAAAAAAAAAAAAAAAAAAAGTGATCTACATAGTGGGCACTAACCACAGAACACAGGAGTATATCCATTCTATTTAACTGATAAATGTAAACTCTATTGGTACATAATTTATGGGAGGGCTTTATCTACCAAGGAAAATAGAGTAAATTCACAATACAATTGAAAATTCACTATGGTGGGTGGAACTCTACAATTAAGTACGTACGTGTAAAAAAATCATTTATATTATAAGAAAACCAGTAATATAATTTTTTACAATAAATTTTTTTGAGATATTTCACCTCCTTTCCAAAAATTCAAGTTTTCTAATGGAAACATCGAGTTAACCTTGCCAATAGTTGTAGTACTGTAATCAGTAAGATAAAACAAAATTCTTCAAGTATTCGGAATATTTACATATTCATACCAAGACTTCAAATTCTCAACAGAAATAAGAGTAGCAACTTGTCCCCCAATCTTAGCACCAAATAGAACAACAAAAAAATGCAGAGTAAATCAGGTACACACTGGGTATAGATACAGTAGGGCATAAATTTAACCACATGTAATTTCCAATTATATTTTAATTTCTTAAAATCATTTGTGACTAACAAACTGAATTCATAACAGACTGATTAAACATTACTAAACATGTCAGGAATACAACTTTTTTGTTCAATTAATGAATGCCCCTAAAGTCATTTAGATTTTAATTTCTCCATTAACAAAATGTGGGAAACTATACCTTTTATACTTTAAGAATAATCTAATAATAAGCATTTATGGAATATATTGAGATGTACATGACAAGAAAGGAACTAAGTGGAAACAAAATATATAGACATCAATAAATGATTAACATCCAGTTTTTAAATAGAGTACTTTTACACATCATCAGTAAGCACTTACATTTAAAAAAATTAAATGCCAACATTGAAACAAATAATCTACTGCACTTTCAATTTTAGATTTTGAGAAATCTATTGTGGACACTCTACAACTGAATAAAGGTATGCCTGATGCAAGCAAGCTAACTTTTGGCAAACCACTAAACTCAAGTCCCTGTATTTAATCACTGTTTATATTTATATCAAAACAAACATAAAAATGTTAAAATATATACATGGCCAGAGTACTAGTTTGCTCTTCTTTATTTAAATGTCTGTAGTATCATGAAGATGTATCATAAAATAGTAGGCTAACGGCCATCCATCCAATTAATAACAAAATTACAGAGAAATGTCAGTAAATATTAAACTTGTAGAGCAAATGAGAACACATGTAATGACAGTCTTACAATAGGTGAACTGAAAGAGCAGTTCATATTAAAAAATTATTCCAACTATGATTTATAAAACACATTATCTGCTCATCAGAAACCATGGTATTCAATTTGATACATGAAACAGGGAACTTACAAAGTCACTTGACTTCTTACTATGAAGAGGTACTCTTATGGTTAAGTAAAAGGATTACTGTGAAAGCTTTGCATCCTATCAGCTAGTTAAGATTTTTCAGAGAAAGGTGTAAAACCCAGCATAATACATGTCCTCTAACTGTGCAATATTACACCACTATGGAAAAAAAATCTTTCAAGGTTGGTAGTACCCAATTTTTGACCAGCATATTTCTTTTGTATTTCTTTAGAGGCCATGCAAATCTTCACATGGCTTTATTTTCCAAAACAAATGCTTCAACTTTTTTCCTAGTAGCCTAGCTACAACTCGACAAAAACAAACCTAGAGAGCGACATATGGAGGAAAAACAAGTTTAGCTAAAGACAGTTCAAAAAGCAGCTTCTAATAAGAGTATAAATCTCAAATTGATCTGAGAACAACGTAAAAAGTTGCAAACAATCTTGAAACTATATGGTTAGAAATAGCACCTATAAGTATAATTAGTGGATGGTATGATCCCAGGACAGAGATCACAACTGGATAAACAAGATTTATGTAACCTGTAAAAAATTGGAAGTCCAATCATTTAACTCATTATGCTAAAATGCTGTTAGGATAAATGTAAATTCTTCAGAAAAACACACATCTCATGAATCATATATATCATTTAGTACCTTATGGATATTAAATTTCAATCAATCAATCAATCAATCCATTAAGTATCAGACATAACTTTAAATGTGCATTGTAAACAGTCTAAAATCTAAATTGTTCAAATTGATTGCCAGAAAACCAGGACACATATTAACAGTATTCCTCTCAATATTATAATGAACAAGTGAATATCACCATAAATATAAAATTTTCTACTTCTCATCACATTACTAAGTCAACAATTTTGGAGGTTAATTTTGTTTTACTTTGCTTCTTGTTTTAGTTCTTTATTTAAAAATGTACACTAATACACATCCCATCATACACACAATAGATAACATAGACTTCTAGATTTCTGTGTAACTCAGTAACTACCACAAAGTTCTGTGAACTCTTTAGCTTCAAGCCTGAAGTCAGTGTAAGATAGCCAATAGAAAGTACACCTGTGCAATGACTACATTTCCTATTTCAGAATGCTAGACATAACATAGAATATCTACTTTGATATTGCATTTGGAGCAATAAATGCCAAACTCAAATGATGCAGAAGCCACGTTATCTAAAAACGGCCATCCTATAATATCATTATTAAAAAATAATAAATATGAAGAGCATTATTTTAGTTTTAAATAACAACCACCAACTAAGGACCCTTTATGGGTAAGTAAACATTAAAAATAAAAGATGACCTAATAAATTACAGTATAAAAATAACCCTGGGAGAAAAAAATAAAGCTAAATCACAAAATATATCATCTAAATTGTATCACATACCAACTGAATAAGAAACTTACTTGGTTTAAAAAAAGTAAAAACAAAAAGGGGTGGGGGGTAGGGAGAATGAAAGAAAATCCAAAACATAGTATTTCCTTTTATAGTATCCCTAATTTTCCTAAATATATAATAATCATTTTGAGCATTTTTTACTAATTCAAAAAAAATTATTCTAAAAACAATCCTGGTCATTAAGGCACCAACATGTTATGTTATGCTATATAGAAATACTCTACTGAAAAACTACTCAGTGACACGGTTCCACACAAAAGGTTTCATTTTTTTAAAATCTTAAAGTCAGAATTTAAAAAGGCAAAGGAGTTTCCAAAACAAAGAAAAGAATTCCCAGGGGATACAAAGTTTCATTAACTATCTTAACTCTTTTACTAAGCATCATCTTTCTGCTCCTCTGCAATCAATAACAATGTCACAAAAGAATGTTTATCAAGATGGGGGGAGGGGTGTCACCTGTAATAATTCTGTATGAAAAATGTAAACAATACAAAAATAGGTGAGGAAAACTTTCACGATCCTACAACCTCACTTTATAGATATTTAATGTTTTCCAGATTGAAATGAACAAGTTCAGAAACTGGCATGCAAGGTTTGTTTTGTGTGTGTGTGTGCGCGTTTGTGTGTGTTTCCTAAAAACAAATCTCCCCATAAGTCCCTTATTTCCAAATACTGTTCAAGAGTCACTACTACTCACCGCAAGTAATACTGTTTTAAAGCAAAGGCAGCGTTAGAACAACTTCTGGGAAAGTTGAACTCTTCAACAATTTCTCCCCACTGATTCTTCTCAGAAACCTGTTAAAAACACAGCCACGCTTGTCTGAAAATGCACAATCCAAGAAAACTCTAACCTAACTATGAAATAAATACCCATTCTACAGAGATCTGTAGATACCCAGGCATCAATGGGTGTTTCGGATCGATCCGTAAGAGTTACTAAGCAAGAGCTGCTTAAATCACTGTGTTTTCACCCAGGAACCCTGTATTTAATAGCACTTGTTTTGTTTGGGGGGTGGGGGGGTGTCTGGTGGGTTTGTTTTGTTTTTGAAGCCCGGACAATAACCAATCGCAAGTCCCTCTGTCGCCCCCTTTTAAATCTCAACGCGGTCGGTTTACACTAAAAAAAAAAAAAAAAAGTTCAAAAGGATCAATACTGTTCCGGACAGCGACGTCCGCAGGTTCTGGGGGGGCCGGGGCCGGGGCCGATTCACATCCCTCTCCCAGATCTATCCATCTCCATAGGCCCTTCTTTGAGGCCTACAGCTTCTGCCTAGCCTTGAAGCCTAAGATGGCTATTTGGAGACAGGTCCTGGTTTCTTTTGTTAGCTGTATAAACCGAGGGCGACGGGGCCGAGGCTGTGCCCCCGGCTGCCGGGATCATTTCGCAGCCGATTATCGATGTTAAACCTGCCCGCGCTAATTTTGAGTTGCACGAAAACTGCTCTCAGAGTCTGTGTCTCCGCCTGTGCTAGAGCGGCAGCGGCGGCAGAACTGACTCGCGAGCGAGCGGGCGGGCGCGGGCACGGGGCGGACGCGGGGCTTCGGCGGGCGCCCCGCACGCCCGCACTCCCCGCCGCGGCGCTCAGACCCCGCCGGGCCGGCGGGGCAGTCGGTAGGGCGCGAGCCGGCGCCGGGCCGCCCGCCCGCCCGAGCCCCGCGCCCGCCGCGCGCACGCGAGCCACCAGGCCAAAAACAGCCCCGCCGCCGTCCGCCTCCGTGCCACCGGCTGCGAGCGAAAAGAACGCCTTTTACCCCCGCGAGCCACCCCCCTAGCCCCGAGCGCCCACTCCGGGGTCAAAGGAGACTTTTTGGAGGAGGCCAGCGAGAGGGAAATACAAATTAAAACTTCCACTCACCTTCGCGAATCCGCCTAAAGTAGTGACTCTGGTGTAGAGATCGTGAAGATCAAGCTCCTTCCCACCCACCAGAGGGATTTTTTTAAAAGGCGACCTGCGGGAAAGAGAAAGCCCCGCACTTGTCAGCCGGGACCCCACGCCCGGCCCGGACGGGAGAGCCCCGTTCGCCCCGGCTCGCCCCGGCGCTGCCCCCCCGGTTCTGCTCTCACCCTCTGCTGTGGTGGAACTGCCGCAGCTCGTCCAGGAAAGCGAGTCCCTTTCTCCGCTCGTCCGGAGGCGCCTTCCCCGTCGAGTTTGCCATTATTTTTTCAAAGGAGGTTTTAAAAAAAACCCAGATCGGTGTTTTAAAAGCGCCCCCCGCTCCCTGCGCTTCCTACCAGAGCCCGGAGCCCATTCCTCGGCCGGCGGCGGCGGGGCTCAGTCATGGGCCGGCGGTGGCGGCGGCGGCGGCGGCGGCGGCGGCGGCGGCGCAGGGAGGGAGGGAGGGAGGGGGAGGAGGAGGAGGAGGAGGGGAAGGAGGGAGCAGGAGGCCAGGGGGAGAGGAGGGAAGGAGGGAGGGGAATTTCTAAAAAAGTTTAAAGAAATCGGAGCGAAACTAGAGGGGCAGGCGACTGCCGGATCCGCGCGAAGCCGCGGGGCGAGCGCGGCCCCCACCCCTTCCTTCCCTCCCTCCCCGCGGCCCGGCTCTCGCCCGCCTCTCAGTGCCGCCGATCCTGGCGGCTCGGCCTGGGGACGCGATTCAACATGGTGCTGCTGCCGGGGGCGCGCGAGCGAGCGAGCGAGCGAGGGGAAAGGCGAGCCGACGGTGAGGGGCCGGGGCGACCGGAGGCCCTGGAGTTTCGGCGGCCGCGGCGGCAGCGGCGGCGGCGGCGGCGGGGCTGGGGCAGGCGGGGCTGGGGGTGGGGAGGGGGAGGTCTGTGTGGTGGTTTGTGGAAAGCGGGGTGACAGCGTGTATTCCGGCCGCAGCTCCGCGGGGCCCTCGCACACATTCACGCGCGGCCTCGGCCGGGGCGTCCCCGGGCAGAAGGCACCGGCGGCAGCCGAGCCGCTGCGCGCCGCCTGCCCGCTTCCCTCCCCGCCAGCCTCCCTCTCTGCTGCCGCCAGCGCCGCCGCCACGGCCGGGCTGCCAGCGCCGCGCAGCGACCCCCGAGGGCCGGCCGCGGCACTGCGCCTGGCTCCACACCGCCCCGGCAGCTCCTCGCGGGGAACAATAGACTCGGCTCCGGGTTTAGGGTTCATCTGCAATGTGCCGCACATTTCACACGCACACAAAGCCGGCGGAAAGGGGGGCGGCGCGGGGAAACGGCCACTACCGGTTGTTCCAGGGTTAGGGGTGGAGGCAATGTTCGCGTCCTTGGCCCGGCTGTTGGAAGGGCTGCCTGGGAGTCCCCCGCCCGCTCGACAGAACCGGTGTGGCGCTCGGGAGGGAAAGGAAGCTCAGAGGGGCAGCTCCTCACGATACGCAACGTTCACACATTGGAATAAAGTCAATTTGTTACCTCCTTTTTTTTTTTTAAGGTGTAAATGAATCGGCTTTTCTGAGCCTTGTACTGGTGTTTTGGGGCCTGGTTAGCACATTTTCCACGAATTATCCACAAACTAACTTTAGCAAACTATAAATTAAATACAATGTGAACTGTCCTAGTTCTGTGGAAAAAGAGTAATGCTCTTAATTCATCTTGCCTTTGGTTTTAAACTAGATTATTCTATGCTGAGTTATGCAAACTGTAATTAAACTGGTTGGGAAGCAATCTTTTGAACTTTGACAATAATAATTAACGTTTATATTGTTGTATTAAGTATCTTAAAGATAGATGGGCTTAAATATTAAATATTGAAAATGTTTTTCCTTTCTCTCAAATGTCTTCAATGTGATCCTCGTTTAGATATTTTTGGTTAAGGTTAAAAAAAAGGCTGCTTAAAAGGGGAGATTCAGCATCTCAACAAATACTACCTCCTAAGTTTGCAAGGGGTACTGGAGTCGGGCCTTTGCTACAAGTGTTAATTATGCTTCACAATATGTGAAACATTATTATTCCCATTTTGCCACCATGGGCAAAGTCACTGACTAATCCAAGGTCACAGGCTAGTAAATGTCTGGATGGGTTATTATTTCAGGTGGTGGTTCCAATGGGAACATTTATTTGGTGGTGAGAAAAATTATGTAACATAGTCCAGCCTGCTTCCGGCGCTCACTCTAGGAAACGGATTTATTTCTCAAGTAAAGTTTATCTTTTAAGTGGGGTCGGAATAAGGCTGTGGCTAGGAGGTTCCAGACACCCAAGGGCCAGTGAATGTCTCGGAAGCCTGTGAGGGGCGGAGACCCGTCCGGGGGAGTGGAGAAGCCGGGCCGGACGGAGGCGAGGGGGGCGGGGTAGGAGGGAGACCTGGTCATTTGTCCTTTCCCCAACCGGTCCTCTTAGGGGTGGTGGAGATGTGGGCCGCAGAGCTGCGTGGCCTGGGCTGTGCGGATTCCCTAAACGCCGCACTTGTGCACAGCCCCTTACGTAACTGTCAGCGCCGGGGATTCCCTAGAGGGGGTCATTCTATTCAACCATTACACACACCCCGGGCTCCTGCCGCCGCGCCGCCGCCGCCTCACAAAATGGCGGCGCCCATAGAGGAGACAGCGGCCGCCTCCTCGGCCCCATTTTGTGGGAGGCGAGAGATCTGTCAACATGGAATACCTCCGCTGAGGATGCATCCGACTTTGGAAATCCTGCTTAAGTGATGGAGCCGAGGGGATCTCCTTCGACAGAAATTGTCAGCGATTTCTAACACCTCTTTTACTTTTTAAATTTTTTTCGAAGGAAACGCCGGAAGCCTCTGGGGTAATTGTAACTAAGGAGAGAAGAGAAAGCTGCAGCTGACTTTTCCGGGGACTTGCCTCGGCGTCTTTGGTGGCTTTGGTTGCTCTTCTACGCTCTCGGGAGCTGAGTGCGATATTGCGGAGGGTCGCCTGGGCCGCCCGGCCCTCTCCGAGGGGACAGGAACCGGGCGACGCGGTACGGCAGCAAGGTTCTCTGTCGCGCCGCTTGTACAGCGAGACTTTTTTAGTAGTTTTTAAATGTCACAGTCTATGGCCCCGTCGGGAACCCTAGTCTGAGTCGTGGGCTTTGGGATCTCCGGAGGCCACTGCGCCGGGAACTCGCGGTCGGCCGGGAAATCGCGGTCGGCCGGCAGCCGGGGAGCCGTGGTGCCCGGAGCGGGCGGTACGCGCGGATTCCGGCAGTCCCGTCGCCCCGGGTGGTCGCGCGGTCGGGCCCCGGGCCCTGGATGGTGTCGATGGGGCAGGATTGGGAACGAAGGCACATGCACTGAAATTTAAGTCACACGAGTCGGGACCTAGGATTTCTATGTTAACAGTGTCTAAGGTTAGACGTTGAAACGTCCTTTCTGGTATCCCACTCTGCAGTGGGCAAATCTGGTTGTCTTATCTCTCATCCAAAGCGCAGAATGGAGGAGTGACATTTTATATTTTTGTTTTTCAAGGGGAGGTAGCCACTTTTAAGCTACTAACTGCTTCCTATTAGTGTGTTTTTGTGTATATACGCACATGTATATACAAGAGTGTGTTTTGCTTTTCAGTACAAGTGTCAAGGCTAAAGACCTGGAGTGTGATCGTAACGTTTTAATGCCTTTCTTTAAAAATTTAAAATGTAACTGGAGAATTGACTCTGAAAAAAAATTCCTTTTTTCTACAAAATGGATTCCGACAGATGTCTGATGGCTAGAATTTAAATTAATAACACTTTGAATATGCTCTAGTCAAAGAAAAAAACCTGATGTTTGTAAGATTATTACATGGTTCTACTTCCCCAATACTAGAAAAATGAAAGGCAAAAGTAAGCTTAATATATTAACGGTATTTGCTTTTAAAAGGAATAGAAAGGTTTAAGGAAAAAGGAGATTCCTCTGCTGAAACTTAAATACGTGTTACATGAATAATTTATTTCAAATGTTTTTTATCCAGTTGCAGCAATCATTTGTATTTTCATATGATTTTTTGAGGTGTTTAAGTTGATTTTGACCTTCATATTTTTTTTCTGACGCACAACTGCATCTTTATGCAGTTTGCGCCTCAATCACTAAGTTCCATGCCCCATCCTTTGCCACACCCAGATTGCTACTCCTGGTGTGTGAATTACCAAGATACAGTTACTGATCATGTCTGTTGCTACTGATGTTCTTTTTATTTAATAAATTTGGTTACCACTAATCAGCCTATCTCTTGCAAGAATACCTTATCTTAGCACTCAAAGTACCCAGAGAATATTTTTTATGGGATTGCACTAAAAGTAACCTTAGTGCATACCGGTAGTGTAACATTTCTTTGTACCATATTGCGTTTCCTGTAGTGGGCAGCATAGAGCAGGTGGATCCTGGAAAAGAAATGTTAGAGATGTCCGACAGTTTTACGATATTCTCTAATTTAATAAGATATAAAAAATGAAATGTACTTTGTAGTTTTCAAGCATTAATGGAAAACATCCCTATAAAAATTACCAATAACTGAAAATTGTTGAAACTATTTATAATTTACTGTTCTGATGAGAAATGTTGGCAAAACCTTTTGGGTGTGAAAATGCAGTGTTGTTTTTAATAATAACTGCAAACCCTGAACACCCTAATTAGAGTTTTCTATTATTTTATATAAATCTCTGATCCTTATCTGTTTTAATATTATTTAACCAAGAAGTTGTGATGTTTAAAATTCCTTCATTCATTCAAGTAAACTTGAAAAAAAAAGCTTTACCAAATTTCAAAACAACCATGTCAGGTATATGATTACAACAGCTGAAAAAACTTAATTAAGGAATTAATATGTCAATTCATTGAAGAAATTTTTGGAGTTTAGGTTTTGCTAAGTTTTAAAAGAATTGGTTGAACAAGGCTATTGAACTTAAATTTACATGTATTTTTAAAGATGCTCTTCAGAAGAAAGGTAAGAATGCTTTCACCACTTGTTGCTCTTTGCCTGTGTCTACTACTGTATTTTTTTTATGTAAGCTAACTTTCTGAATGATTTGGGAAAGCATCTTGGATAAGCTTTTGGGATTTTTCATTTGTTTCTTTTCAATAGACATTAGAAGTTATGCTTTGTACACAAATCCAGTGCAATTTATATAAAAAAAATACAATTTTTCACTAAAAAATGGTTTTTAATGAAATAAGACAATAACTAAAAAATTACATTTTAGCCAATTAAAACATTTTTTTGAGAAACATTCCCAAATGTGCTTTTGACTGGGAGTTGGTCTCAACACTTGTTTAGGTCAATTGTCTAATCTTGAATGTTCTAAATTGTTAGGGTTTAAGGTGCTCCGTTTGTGCATTTTTATTTATTTATTCTGTTTTGATCACTGAAAAGAAAAGAAGGCCCCAAAGTAACTGTGCTCATTATAGTATCATCATATTTTATAGTAGTTTAACACTTTGTGTATAGTATTGAATAATTTTGAAAGCTAAGAGAGCATAAATACTAAACCAAGGAAATATTTATTTTTATCAATGTAGATTACTAAATCATTGAGTAAATATTTATTGAATGCTTACCTTGGACAAAAGGTGAGGGAGGAGAAATTGACTTGGCCCAGAAGGAAATTATACTCCAGTACTAGATTTTTCTTAACTGCTAGCTATAAAGATTATAATGAAATATTCAGACCATAGGGTTCTTATTTTTTAATACTTATGCAGGATCTTTCACATAGAGTTAAATTCAAAATTCTGTTTCAAATAGAGACAGTTAAATATAATTATGTACAAAACAGCATTACCTTAATGTTAGGATCAATATTAGGAATAGTGTTATTTGAAGTGCTGTAAAAATATTAATAACAGCTTTTAAATCACATTGTTTAAAAACTCAGATCCTCAAAAAATCTGATTCCAATAATTAACTTTTTAATTATGGGAAAGGCAAGGGCATGTTAAGTGAATGTAAAAAAATACACTACTGAGCAAATAAACAGGAATTGTTTTCATGAATTTTGATTTTCTGTTTCAATTTTTTGGTACATTGACTCTTCTGACATTGCATTTGCTATTAATTAAAAAAAATTAAACCCCAAAGACACATTAATTCTTCATTTAATGCAGATTTAATTCTCGACTAGCTGTAAAGCTTAAGGAGTTGGCAGTCTTGGTGGTGAAACAATAAAATAGGAATTAAGCTGAAATGCAAAACTATGTAATAATTAGTTTTCATAAAACTATATACAGTTTTTTTTCTTTGTAACTACATGAGTCAGAGTAGTATTGACTTAATAGTATTATTTAATTTCTGTAACTTTTGTTTTTCCCTGAAAACATACCACAAACGATTCATATATAGCAGGGGTGTCCAAACTTTTTTCAACGTTTTTCACCAAGGGCCATATGCGGTAAAATACACAAACAGCCAGATCACTCACTCGAGGTAAAGTACGTATTGCCTCACCTGGTTTATTTAAGTAAACTAAATATATTTTTGGAATTTGCTGCGGGCCAATTAAAAATGCATTGCAGGCTGCAGTTGGCCCGCAGGCCGCAGTTGGCCCGCAGGCCGCAGTTGGCCCATGGGCCACAGTTTGGATACCCCTGATATATAGCATCAAAATCAAAAGTTATCCAGGGCCAGTGTAAATTGTTGAAGCTTATTGCTGTACATTAAGGGAAATGCTAACCAATAGTTCAGTGGCAACAATTTTTTTAAAGGGCCATGGTTTTTTAACATAATTTGTAGTATGTGGAACTCAAAGCTCTCTAGAATAATCTTTGTGTGATAATGTACATGAGAAAAACAGTTGTTCGGAGTACAAAATAACTGACAAAATTTTGCAGTTAACTGCAGTGCTTCCAGATAGTTTAAATAAAGATTAAAAATATAAAAGTAATGTGCTACAATTTTTATAACCAAATTTCACTCTTTTTAACAATACTAATATTAATAGCAGTTAGCCATTCGTGATGATTGATAACCTAAATAAACAGGAGTTTAGATCCTATTCTAACGTCTATTACTTTTACCTGCATTTAAAGACAGATTTCCCCAGGGTTAATCAAGGGTTAAATGATGGCCATCTTGTTACTCTGGAAACAGAAAAGAAGCTTCCCTCTCTTTAGGGTGTGCAAGAATTTGCTCTGTTCCCACTGAACTAAATTCGTCCTTTGCATTGCCATTTGCTGTCCTCAATTGTTTTTCTGCTCCACTGAAATTGGGGCCACCATAACTAGTAGTAATACCAAGACTAGGCCATGTTGAGTGGGCGGGCTGGTGCCCATGGCAAATACTCTCCTTCCTACTCCATCCTTGTTCTCAATGTCAATTTCTAAAGAGACTGTTGAAATAGTGGTGTACATATCCTCAGCTAGATAAGAGAATCAACTTGTGGTCTGTGTATGATGTTCAAGGAATTCAGGAACCCTGTGAAACAAGATGTGTTTATTGCATTATTCTAAGGGAGGACGTCTCAGTAGACTTTCTCCCTAGAAAAATGCACAGGCCCCTGGCATGGGCATCTTAAAGTGTCCTGTGAGACCCAAAAAGTTAAAGTTCTATTTGCTAAAGACAAGTACATTTCAAGGATCACTTTAAGTGCTGCTTTTTATTTTGTGTGGTGTTGTCCTGAATGGAAAGGCATTTTGAAACTTTAGTTACGGGATACCACTTCAGTTCATCAAATTGTAAGAATTACAGCAAATAAACAAAAATCTATTTCTATTTCTAAAGAAGAACTGCCATAGGTTTTTAAAGAAAGTTTAATTAATTGCATTTAACTCTTTTTCAATTTGCCCACTATTGAAAATGTATATAGATAAGGGATTGTTTATTCAAAATAGGCCCCAAATATAATTCTTCAACTAACTGGGAAGCCTAGGGATATATGTGAGTTTATTACCATTGTGTACATAGTAGTGTGTGCTTTGTGTTCTTGGGTGGCACTGATCAGAATGTTTCCAATGGTGTGGCCAGGTCACACTGCCATCTTCCTGTGCTCCTTTGTGTTTACTTGCTCTGTTTCTCTTTGCTGCAGTTTCTGAGGAATGTACCTAGGAGTTGGCCCAGGACCTTGCTTTTGTAGAAATCTGTCAACAGGGCTCCTTTATCCCACAGCAGCTTCTTGTAGCTATCTGTGGGCCCAATGTATGATAATTGGAACTTAAAGGGTACTGCATCAGACTGCAATCCAGCATGACCCTTTAAAAAATGCTAACTACTTCAGTCCTTAACTGTGTATGTTCCAAACTGCTCAGTGGATATTAGTATTACATTAATTATGTCTGTGCACTTTTTTGGAATGTAGTTCCTTATATGCATAATTATTATTTAAAATCCACAATTCCATGCATTGTTTGAGAAAGAGGGGAAGGTTAGCACCCCCTCATGTTTTACATATACGTTAATAAGATTTTGGCCCACTCCCCAGTGAACCAAAGGGAGAGGGCATATTTGAGAGAAAACATGTGTTTTATTCAGACTCCAATAATTAGTCTGATGCACTTGATTTATGTTATACATTGAGCTCAGCCTTAAAAGGTAAACATTTTACAATAAGCCTCCTGGCTCACAAATCAGTGCTTTTTCTACTGAACATTCTTTCTGTCTTGCTAATAAAATCCAGTTTCCGGAATCATAGTTGCTAAGCAAATATGTACAAAACCATAAATTTATCCGAATCATTTATTATTTAAAGAGTAGTATATAAAAATTTAAACAGAAGTCATTGATCAGTAAAAGTGACAGAAAATAAGGAAAATAAAAATAGAATTATGGTAGAATAAGCTAAAAGGCCTTTCTTTAGGGAATTATTGGGAAAACAGCTCAAATATGAGGTCTGGGACTTCTTAGGCAATACTTTACCTTAAATTAGAATCTGTAGGAACTCCCTTATCACTTATTCTTAGACTTTCTTTGCCAAAGTGCACTACTTGTTTAGTAACCAGGTGGGAACATTTGAAACGAGTCTTTTAAGGCTCTACTTTATACATAACATATTTATAAATATTACTGCTACATATGGACTAACATTTTTGGTCTCACTACAATACCTTGTACAATTGTATAACTGCTAAATTTCCTGTAAAAGGCTACCAGCCCATGTAAATCTGTCCTAGCTCTCGATCTGGTGCTGTTTAGCAAAGTCTTTCTGACATAGCTTGAATTGCCAGGAACATAGGGGCATCATTCCTTACCAGTGAGAGCACACACCCTTTTTTGCTTGCTAAGGTGAAATCTAAGCCATGTGATTCTATAGGACCTAATGCAGTGGCCATCCTCTCAGTGAGCAGATTTAGAGAAGTAGTATTATCGTTACCTTATTTTAATAGTTTTTTATCTTTCTGAGATTATATATAATCTCACTCGAGAATATTATTTCCCTAAATTATTGTGCTTCACGATGTGACTATTTCCCCCTGGCAAGTATTGGAAGATACGAAGCCAGGCCGAATGTGTGTGACCGAGAGTGCACATGAGCTCAACAAATGAAATAGGTATCTTCAAGTTACCATACTCACTTAAATGGCACAAGTTAAAGCTGGAGGTTTCACCCAGAATCAAAGTGCTAGGTAGCATTTTTTTTGTATAGCCTAGGATAAGCGGTTCACTTTCCATCAACATGGTATAGAATTCAGGGACATCAGTCGCTAAATGTAAGGCAGGTACCTCTATATTTTCCTACAAATTTTACTGTGATAAACCAGTACCATACTGTGAACATTAAAGGAGGTTTTTACCTTCATCTGTCTAAACATTCAGGTAAAAGGCACATGTCAGGATTTTCTCCATTAGTGTTTGTGAACAAACCTACATTTAAGGCATGTATATTGTTATTGTATATTTTGAATTATAGCAAAAAATACAAGAGCAATAACTGTTTAGGTCCATTATTTTTACTAAAGTTAGTTTTACTCAGTCTTTGGTAGTAGATGCATTTCACCTCGTAATTGAGACTCCGTAACCAAACCAGAAAGTTCAGGGAGGGTAGCCCAGCAAATAACCCTCGGTGCTTGTTCAGTGTCGTACACTTAACATTCTAGGGTGATCATTTCCCCACCTTCTTTGATGAAAGAGAGATGAGCAGTCATTCTTTCTCTTGTGTTGACTGACAAGTCTCAAGTAAAGATGTCTTTTCAAGAGGAAAAGTGATTAAATAGGTTCCTTGCAAAAAGATTTTCAGAGTAGTAGATCTGCCTTCAAAGTTCTGTAGTCTTTGCACCCAGTTCAGAAGTAGCCAAGGCCAAACCTCAAAGCATGAAAGCAAAAACTTGACTGTATTTATGGGAGACTAGTTGTAATCTAGTTAAGAACCATCAAATAAAGTCAGAGGCAGACAAGCAAGTGCTGTCTTCTGGAGATTTTAGTTACTTCTCGATTGATTCTCTTGGAGCAGGTCTGTAAGGTTTTTTGGACATGTCTGAAACATGAGGTTGAATTTTCTTGACTTGTAGGCTGAGGTGACGATAGAAGGTCCACCAGCTATGTAGATAGACCTAGCACTACCGGGCGCTGTCTGTAAGCTGCCACCAAGAGTCTGGTGATTCAAGTGAGAAGTGTCCAAGAAACTTTCTTGTCTAGAAGAAACCAAAATCTAAAAAGAAGAAATTGTTTGATTGGTGAGATAATCATCTTAAACAACAAGCATAGATCCAAGACAGAAGAACTTCATGCCCGAGTGAGAAAAACTCGAAAAGGCCCCCTCAGGTGAGATTCAGGCTGTCTCTTCCACTAGTGAACCTAGATAGAGATGGGGTGGGGTGGGGTGGATACCTGGACATCTCATAGTTCATTAATATTTTAGGAGTTAAAAAAAAAATCCAGGTGACTGGTCAAGATTTCTTGAAACCATGGGCAGTGTGCCTGGCCACGGTGGTTCAGTTTCTTTAGAATCTCATCTAGGTGTTACACTGTCCCTATCTCTAGATGGAGGGGCAGGAAAGACTGAAACGTCTATAGGACTTTATAAACTCCTTTACAATCTACCATTAGTGTATTCCCTGATTATTATCAATAGACAAAATGCTATTGTGAGGTTTTAGCTAGAAAGACTTTTGCCAATAGTCATATCAACTCTTGCATATAAGTATATTTCTGTCTATTCTGCCTCTGTACACCTAATCACTAAAACATATTCTTATGAAAGAAACATAACATTAACCTGAATTTTTGCATAAGGCTTCCTGGGAGGTGGTTTTGTTTTATTTTAATTTTATTTTATTTATTTATTTTTTAGTTTAGTTTGTGGCTTGATCTTGAAAAAGAGTAACATCAGAATGAGTTAGCAGAGGAAACGAGTTGGTTAATAAAGATAAGAGCAACAATGCCTGTTGAACAAGAAATCGCCACAGCCTTAGTTTAGTAAGATTAACAACATTTTGTAATAGCCACAGCCCAAGAGACTAAGGATTACTAGATATTTTAACTCCTCCAGAAGTGAGGAAACTTTATTGTTTTTATAATTGTCTACAAGAACCACCCAAAAGCTTTAGGAGAATTAGTTAGGATTTTTGAGAAGTAAAAGTATAATCTCAGGTGAGGACACTTTTTTTTCTGCCACATAGGAAGAATATAGAGAAAGTGAAACGTTTTACTACCTTGTGTTGAAAACAGACTGCATACCAGAGACTAGTTAATTTTTTTCTCAGAGCTACAATTACCTCTTCAATACTATATACAAGTGTTGGTTTTGTTTTGGTCATAACACCTAATATTAATTTAAAGATGAAATAGTCAAAACTTTTTCTTTAAATAAGAAATCATACATAATCAAAGATGTATGTATGTGTGTGTGACCATTTATATGCAAGAACGAGGATGTGCCAATGATTTTTTTCCCCCTCAGCTTTACAAATCAATCTGCAAAGAAACTTTCAGATATAGGGAAAAGAGTATATTTTCTCCTTTTAATCTTGCTAAGATTTTTTTAAACCGGCAATTAGAAGTGCCTAAATACTGGAATTCCACTAGCTATCTTATCATCAAGAGAGAAGAGCAGGTACAATCCTAAAGTTCATCAAAGGGCAGAAAGGTAATAAATATTAGCAAATGGAATATGGAGCATGTGGTGTCTTGCCTCTTCCATGTAATTAAGAATATAAGTAAAATTTATCATAGATTAAGATATATTTGTTTTAAACCGTCTATATTCACAAGAGTAGATTTTAGTAAAGGGATTATATATTTAAATCACCTATTTTTAAAATCTTATGGCTTTTGTTTAGTCTTTATAAAACATAATTTACAATTACAAATAGTGGTTTAGGAAAGCTATTCTATTTGTTATTCTCACCCTACTACCTAACCCCATCCCTCTAGTTTTATAATACTTCCCCAAGAATTTGCAATCTTGCTCATTTATTTTCTGAAAATGTAAAAAGTGTTGAAAGTATGTGTTTCAGTGCCTTAGGAAACATATATGAATACATTTTTTAAACTGTGTGCTCAAATCAGCATTTCCCAAAGTGTGCCACGATCTCTTTATAGGTGTTAGATTAAAAAAAAGAAAGAAAAAGTGTTACGTAATTTTGGGAAACGACAAGCAAAGTTAAAATTCTTTTCTACAAGACTTCTCAGAGCCTTTGATGTCTTCCTATGTTATTCTCTGGCTATATCCTATTTTCCACATGTGTCTGGCCTGATAGGATTGGTGTTCCAATGGAAAATCCTGGAAAGTGCTGGTCTAAATATTGTTAAAAATTGAATCCATATGTCCAAAACAAAAAGGGCCTGATCCTTTACTAGAGTGTGAGTTCCTACTCATTCTTTGTAATCTCAAATGCATATAACCAATATAATGCTCAGTATGTATTATAGAGCAAGTTAATATAAATCTAATAACTCTTGAAAATCTGTTTTTAAATGCAAGCCTAAGTAAGCTTCTGATTTGCTAAAGTTAATTATTATAAATAACTTGTGTATATTCTTGTGTGTTATTTTTTTCTTTGTATTTGGAAAAATAGGATTTCTTTAAATGGTCTATTTTGTAGTTTTACATTTAGAATAGTGACCAGCTATGTTTTTGTCTGTTGAAGAGCTGTAGACCTAACCACATAATCTGTTCATAAACCAGAAAGCACTTCAATATTACTAGCTACAGAAATCAGAATATTCACTGGTATCTTCATTTTATTTTACCCTAACATTTACTCCTCTGGAAATCTGAAACTACTTTCATATCCTTCATCACTCCGAACTCCTACCTCCCAAGAAGACAATTTATCTATTTATGTTCCCATTCCTTTCTGGATCCCATACAGTTTCCCAGAATTCATGGAATGCTCCAATTCATTTCCTTTTGCCTCATATTATAGATCTTCTAGTGTTTTCCCATAGATTTCCTGTCTCATCTGCCAGACGCTACTTAGAGCTCTTGAGGATTTCCTGGATGTTCTAAAGAGTATTAAACACACATACACCAAAGTGAAGAGACTTTATTACTGTGCAAGTAGTAATAAGCCCTCAGACCTCTGAAGGGAGGACATTTTGGAAAGGCTCAGTTACAAAGTAAGATGTATATTTATAGGGCATCTAGTGAATTTTGTCACCTTCCTTATTAGGGGAAAGGGAAATTTGGGAGTTCCCTGGAGATTTAGGGGCTTTTAAAGTTTTGTAGATTTCAGTTGGAGATCTAATTGATGTTAAAGACCCTAGCCATAATACAGTGCCAGGAGCAAATAGGAAAAGGAAAAATATATGAACAAATTATTTGAATTTAAAAGACAAAACCGGAAAGCATACTTCTTGTATGTAATCAATCAGTTTCAAGATAGACACATTTGGAATGTCCAGCAAAAACATTTTCTTAATTGGATTATAATGCTTTTTAGAGGACCCTCAATAAGTAGTGTGAAATTCATGTTTTATTAGAAATCTTTTCTGCAGAATTTTCTAAGAATTTCCTGACTCAGAGAACTTTCAACAAGGGCTTTCTTATACAGAAAAGTGTTCCTAATGAAAATTATAAGATTTTTCTGTCTTGAAGGGCTTTTAAAATAGGAGTAGAGAAAATGGATGTTTTATCTTGTAATTAAGGAGAGTTCCTTAGGGTCCTTAGAATAAGATATTTTGTTGCTGTTGTTTTCTTTTATCTCCATTCAAACTACCATTGATTGAAGGCTATCAGCCAGGCAACTTGTGCTGACACTGAAAACTGTTTGAAGAAAGTGCAGGGCCTTCTTTAAGGTTTTGGGGTTCATGAGTGATGCGAGGGAGCAGTAGACATAGAAATAACTGTTTTGCAATATGACCAGGGAGTATGACGGAGGCATTGGCTGTGCCTGTAGAAGTCTGGAGCTTCATAGAATAGGTGGTATTTGAGTGTATCTTAAAATAAGAATGTTCACACTTGGTGGTAAGGCTATGGAATTCAAAGGCTCAGAGGTACGAAGGAGATGGCATGTTTTGGCAGTGATGATTAGCCCACTGTGGATGAGCCCGTTTTGCAAGGATGAAGAGGAAAAGGAATATTAGCCCAGAAGCTACATTGTGACCAGTTTAGAAGAGGCATCTATGACTTTATGGAATTTGTTTCCGGAAGGCTGTATTTTCAGTTATTTTGCTTTTGCCACATAAATAAGAGATGTACATATATGTAAGGATACATACAATTCCTAGTCCCTAGCTTTTTCTGCAGTCATTTCCATTCAATGCAAGCATATGGAAATGCAAGAAAGAAAATTATATTACAGATAATTACAGATAGATACACATTTGACTTTTTAAACATAGGTTTTGACTTTTTAAATTATTATTTGTGCCCAACTGGTGAAAATGGTTGTCTTGACATAGGTGGAGAACAGGAGGTGACTACTGGTAAGGAATGTAGATAAACCACTATCACAATGTAACTGGAGACTGGGAAGCAAGGGCTGTATTAATAGAATGAGAGGAGAGAGGATGGGTTCGAGCAATAGTGCAGAAATAGAACTATGAGGACTAAACTAATTTCCAAGACTCACCCACACTCTGCATGGGTCAATTCTAGTAATACTGCTTCTTCAGCAGGCACTCCTGTGTTCTCGTTCTCTCTCTCTCTCTCTCTCTCTCTCTCTCTCTCTCTCTCTCACACACACACACACACACACACACACACACACACACACTACACAGCTACTGTCTCTACCAGCCTCCACACTGCTGTGTCCAATACTTCATCGCCACCATTCAAACTAGAACATTTTCCTGTAGCTGTTTTGACGTGGGGTCATGCCTCTTTGAAATGACTACTTAAAAACACACACTTTTAAAAAAACAAACAAATATGCAACATATATCCTGGCCCTCATATTCCTTATCCTTGGTTATCACATCCTTCCCTCTAGCTCTGAATTTAAAAGATGAAGTTCAACTAGAGAAGTGAGGATAAATAAAGAGTGTCTGTTACACACATTACTTGGTATACTTGTTTTTAAAACTGAAAACAAGAATATAACATTTTAGGCGTCCTTACCATGTCCCTTGCGTCACAAGGAATACTTTAGAATGTTACGTACTTCTTCACTGACAGTTTCTTTTCCAAACATGAGTATGATTTCTTTTTTTTTCTTCTTCATTCAGAGCCCCATTTTTCATCCAGATTCTCCTGATACCCCTTTTATAGACTTATTCCAGCTCTGTGTTGTCTTTCAAGGGTATAACACCTGAAATTGCCTGTTGAATTCTTTGTACAGAAACACCATACTCTGGTACAAGAGTAAAACGAAACTTTCCAGTTCTTATATTCTTAATGCTAAGCAATTTGGCTGGTATTTAGATTTTAATATCACATTGGTTTAGTTGTTTTTGGCAATGATTTATAATAATTGATAGTTCACAGTTCATCATAAAACACAAAACTTAGAGATCAGCTAATCCTACCTACACAGTTTTCTTTGCATTTTCTTAAATAATTTATATGCACACGTGTGCATGTGTGTTGTGTAGATGGTATTTTTTTTGTCACTCACTAACGAATTTTTCAGTGTACCCAGTCATTCTGTAAGCATAGTTGGATTACTTTTTACAAATGTATGCCTTACATTGCACACACAGAAGCAAATCTAACACTTATCTGTCCTCTCCTGTAGCCTCATTGGATGTTTGTCCATTTATTCATTCAATGAATATTAAGTGCCCATTGCATGCTGCCTTCAAGAAGTTTGTTACACTTATGAAAGTAAAAAAGTGCAAAGATAACTAGTCTCAAATAACAAATGCCCTTAAAGATGTATAAGGAGTCATTCTGTTTTCTATCTCTTTACTTGGAAGAACTGAATATCATAGGAAAACAATTTTAAATACATTATAGAAACTCTTTGTTGTCATTTGTTAAATTCAATGTTTGTTTAGCTTAAAAGTATTTTGAGAAGACTCCACTTCAGTTGACCATAACTGGAATATTAAAGCATTATAACTGAGATTCCAACCATTTTTTAATTTAGGTAAGTTTAATTAAGGCTTAGCTTAAAATTGTCAGTCTTAACAGCTATTTTATTTTATTTTTTATAATGAACTCCAGAGCCAGGTAGAATGTAGTCATTTCAGAAACTAACTGCAACCAGGTATCACCCACAATAAAAAAAATTATAAGTAAAAGAATACATTTGTTTTAGAATTGAGTGTGACAGACTCATGCAGGGGTGAGAAATAGTAAAAACTTGGATGTTTACTGATTTGATAGCTCATTCTATAACTGCATCCTGATTCAGTCATGGCATCTGGGTATCTGAGCAGAGGAAATCCTGGATCATGTGAATTCTCTTAAAGAATAGAACCTAGATTCAGATCTAACCGTGTGCAGAGTGCCTACCCTAGGTCAGGCACATTTGTGAATGAGGTTTCATTCAGTCATTCAGATGATTGAATCGGCTCCAAAAAGTTAAAATGATTTTACTTGACATGAGATTAATGTTCCCTGAGACCCAGCACTATAAAATAATTCTTTTCTCAGATTGGTCCTGGTCATTTATTACAGATAAATGGAAATATATAAAACATTTGGATATTCCCCATATTCTCCTTGTACAGAGTGAACAAATTTGTATTTCTTTCAATATGATCAAACCCTAGAGCTTAAATGCTTTCTTTTGCAGTTATTATAATTTATAATAATTCTAGTAATAGTAAATATTTAAATACACAAGAGTAGTCTAAAACTAAAATAAAAGTTCTGGGTTTTACTAGCTCCAGTACTAGTTTAAAATATTGAGTGAGCAATTTTATATTTCTTGCCTCATTTCTCTTTTAAATAGGGAAAATATTTCCTACTGAGTATGGTAAATGAAATTTAGAACCCTAGGTATAAGAGGCTGTATAAGTATGAACTGATAACTGCTGAAACTATATCCTATAGGGAAATGGTTTAGTTTGAAAGACATACGTAAGATGGTTAGTCATAAAGAACATGCAACCTCATTGGACTTAAAAATTACTCTTTTGCTAAGCCTTTATTTAAAACTGTATTTTTAAAAGCAAATATTGGTCTTTAGTTCTTTAAGAGAAAATGGAAACGCAGATGTTTTTATGTGATTCCCATGTATTGACTCCACAATGGCAGACTAATAATCATTTCTATCATTGGATCTGAACCTGTCAAGATATCAAATGTTAATTAGGGCCCTTGTGTGCCTATGTTAAAGCATAGAACGTAATTCAAAAAATACTCTAATTCTCAAGGTCTTGAACTGAAGCTAAAGAGAAAAATAAACATTGGTAAACCAATCTATAATAAATATAAAACATAAAATTCAGTCATAATCCTTTTCTATTAATACATATTCTGCTGTTTTATAACTTAAGTTTCAAATCCTGGCTGTAACTTTAAAATTGCTAATATGTAGTGTTTAATGTTATTTATACTAGATTAGGAAAAGCTTTATGGAGGAAAAAGAAAATCAGGACAGTTTAAATAAGATGAAGACAGCTTGGCATGTATGAAAAAATATTATTTTGGTTTATTGAAGGAGTGGAGAAGTAAAGACTAATGAAGAGTTAGAAGACTGAACCAGTAGACTTGAGAGAGGTAAAGGCAGGGAAGAAAATTAGATGATTAAATTGACATATGTTTCTTCACAGATTTGTGAAAGATTTTTAAAAAGAAAAAATGACTGATATGATACCTAAGAACATTTTAGTTAGTAGCTTATATGCATGGAGGACAGGAAAGCTAGAAGCTGGAGAGGAGGTCAAAGCAGTTGGTAACAATTTAAATGGGGAATTTAGACAACAGGACCTTGAGAAAGGAATGAATCTTTAAAGTGTTAAGGGGTTACTGCCAAAATTGTCCTAAGGCACATTGAGTGGCACCAATGACCTAAGAGCCTAATACTTCCACTGTGATGCTGTCCTGTTAATTTTGCCACTTCCTGGCCTCTTCCTACCTTTTTTGGACACTTTCTATAGAATAATCTTGTTTATCATTTGTCTCCCACACCCATACTCCAGTAAAAAGTAAACTCCCTGAGGTTAAAAATTTCCCTGACTCTTTTTGACAGCTTTATACTCAGTGCCTAGAATAGTGTTTAATAATAAATGAATTCTAGATCTAACCATCAATGTCTTGAAATATAGCCTCTTGATTCGATATTTAGGATCAATAAATGAAAATAAAATGATCTTAAATTTTGCAGGGACCTCAGAGGTCATGCAGCCCATTGTTTCTTTACTACCTGTCTGTACATCTTTGAGGAAGATTTTTACTATGAATCTTGCTTCAGTCTTAGAAATGACTATTGTGATGTAGTGTTTTTCTTCTCTCTTCCCTCTTTATTTCTCCCACTTTGGGGATCCAAAGTACATAATTTAACTAGTTTCCCAGTGTAACAGTACTAGTCTGGGCCAATATCCATTTCCATCTAATGGCACATGGTTCCGTGATACCCTTCTAGGAATAAAGAGCACACTCTTGGGGTAGGTGTGTATATGTGTGTTTCATCCAACAAATATTTATTAAACAGCTATTATGTGCTAGGCCAAGGATATAAGATGATAAAAAAAGATACCTTCCAACCCTCATAGGGTTTATAGTCTGGTGGAATTTTACAAACAACAAATGAAGTCTCTCAATTCTTTCCCTATCCTCTCTTTATTCTCAAAGCTCCTTGGAAAGAAATACAGAACAATGGGAAGAAATAAAGACCCATGGGAGTTAAACTTCCAAAGAATGGTATTAAGGGTTAAATATCCACTTTTTAGTTTCCAGAGCCTTTCAATTCCTTTAACAAACACCTACTGAGCTCTAGCCCTTGGCTGGATTCTGAGGATGAAAGCCAAGGAAGATATAGCCCTTACTCACAAGGAGGAAATATGCAAATGTGTAAGTACTCCTCAGTGTGAAAAGTGCCACAGTAACTATCTTTTAAATGATCCATCCCATTGGACAGCCCTAGCTAATGCAAAGTCCTATTTTAGACTAAAATCTGCCTCTAATTTCTATTTGTTGATACCAGTTTTGTCCTCTGAACTCTATTCATTCATTTGACCCATAAACATCTATTGGAGAACTACCATGTACCACACATCACCAAGTTCTCTTTAGAGACAAATAGGACATGATCCTCACCCTCAAAAAGGTGAGAATATAATTCTACATTGCTGAGGAAGTTACTTAACCTCTCTAAGTTCAGTTTCCTCCTCTGGGAATTGAGAATGGTATTAGTATCTACTTCCTAGAATTGTTGTATTAAATGAATAATGCATGCAATACACTTAATACAGGGCCTGGCACACAGCTTTCAACAAATTCTAGCTATTATTATTCCGGTGTTTACAGAGGGATCCTGGTATGTAAATTAGCAGTTGCAGGATTTATATGAATGCCCTAAACACAGGGTGTGACCGGGATATAACAGAAGAACACCTAATCTCTGCTAGAGAGGCTAGCGAAACACCTTGCAGGAGAAGACATCTGAACTCAGTGGAGCAGGACTAAAGAGGGGGGTTGGAAAAGGTACACCTAACTCAGGGAAATTGGTGAAGAGAGCAAGGTACATTCAAGGTACTTTAGTTGTTTAGACTGACTGCTTTCAGGAGAGCTAAAATATGAATGGCCTTGGATGCCATGCTGAGTAACTAAAGATGTGTCATGAAGATAATGGGAAACTATTGAAAGTATGCTGCACAATTAAACTTTCAACCTGGTAAGATCTTACTGGCAGTAGTATAGATAAAGTGGGCAAGAAAGAAAGTGGGAAAACCAGTTAGAATGCTATTGCTGTGTTCTTATTGAGAAATGTCTTAAGTAAGGCAGTGATGTAGGAGAGACGAAGACTGATTCAAGAGAGAATTAGGACTTAGTGACCAATTAAATGTAGATGTAGGAGAAAAGGAAGAGGAGGAATTGTCAAAGATAATTAAATGACTGCTTTGAGTAAATGAGTAAAAGGTGATGACATTGGTTTATAGGAGAATGGAAGGGGGCTGGGAGGTTTAACTGTAGATATGTTGGGTTTGAGAAAGGCCAGGCACTTGAATATTCATATCAGGAGTTCAGAACTGGTGTCGGGCTGCAGACTTGGGATTTGTGGACAGGTGTTACCTGAAGCCACCATGTACATATTGGAAAGAGGAGGGCCAACATTAAGGGATGATCAAAGAGCCCACAATGTTGATTGAGGATGAATGTCCAGGCATGTTAGAGGAAAATTGAGAAATAGCACTATCCCAGAAACTAAGAGAGGGAGAGTTTTAAAATCAACGGTCACAAATGCTCTGATGATAAGAGAAAATTGTTCTTTGGATTAAGCAACTAGGAAGTCATTGGGCAAGAGCTATTTCAGAGTAGGGAAGGGACCAGAATCTAGATTGCCAGAGATGGTGGAGTGGAGATAGGAAGTGAGTGAGGAAGACGTGCCTGGAGGCTCCCTTTTCAGAAGCTGTGAGGAGTAGAGGAGAGATAGTGGAGAAGCTGGGGGTGGGGGAGTTCTGGTTTATTTAAAGATCAAAGAGACTTGACCTTTCTTTGTCCACAGAAAAAAAGCCTGGAGAAAAGGAGAGTCAAAGATGTAGAATAGAGTGTAAAAAACTAATAAAACAGGATTTCTGAAGAGGCAGAATAGGAGACATCCTATGGAGGAATGTGTCTTGAATGGGAGGTGGGACACCTCTTCCACTAACTTGAGCCATGTGGACACAGGTACATCTAATGAGGAGAGTGGCCTTGAATTGTTTGATGATCTCTCTGAAGCCAAATCAACTTTTGAGAGTTAATAAGGGGAGTGGGAGCAGGACTGAGGTGCGGGAACGTGAAAAATTCCCTTGAAAAGAGGAGAAACCTGGAAATAATGGGAAGTAGCAGCACTGCCATTTGGGGCCCTGTTCTGTCAATCCCTCCCTTTAGTAACGGAGACGCCCACACTGAGCTGCAGTGAAAGTGAGGCTACTGTCTCCCTTCAACTATTACCGTCATTCCCTGGTTTGGAATCTTATACTTTTACTAATATAGCCTCTGATTGGATGAGCTGTTTTTTAGCAGCTCTTTCATACTGAAAGACCAAGAAAAAACATTTCTCCAGAAGCCATGGTCAGAGGAAAATTTGAGTTAGTAGTGATTGCTGTTCAAAGAATGAGCTACTGACAAAAGTCAAGAATTAATTCAGAAATTGTTGTGGAAATTTAATTGGGAAACTTCCTAAATATTTTCAACATACTAGTGACAAACACAAGCAAGAATTAGTTGGTAAATGAAGGCCTGATTAATGTTTAAAACGACTATTGAATGTTGAATGCAGATGGCATACACATCCAATAAGCATGCTATATGGATATGCCACTATTCCCAACTGTCAGTGATTTAGTTGGAAACTAAATTCAACTATAGAAGGATTTTGTTTTTAAAACATTGTTTTAAAATGTTTGTCACACACCATTTCCTATTATCTTGCACCTGGCCACTTGACACTCTTACATTAATTTCCTCACCACTGAACCCATCTGAGTTTGTTACCCTACTCCAGTATGTGCTCAAATCTACCATTCAACTAGATCAGCTGAAAGTTATAACCAATCATGTTATGTTAACCTGAGAGTTGCTTTTACTGAATTGCTATTTTGTGTGCAATCATCAGCTTGTATTGAGCATGCAGTAATATAATAAAATGTCTTCATAAAACGTGATTTGTTGAGTTGTGATTAATATAAGCAGGGTGAACATACATTTTGATTTTGGGGGGACAGTCCAGTTTAAACCTGTTGTTCCAGCACGTGCATGATGTCTAATAGTTCCCCTTTCAGTCTCAAAAAATGCCACAGATCAGAATGTTGTTCCTTTCTTTATACAATGCCCTCTTTATGGGATGCTTTGTGAGACACTTCTGATCCTTTTTATAGGGATCAGTCATATCTGTAATTCTTCTGAGCAACTGGGCTGTTTTTATTACACAGAGGGTGTGGGGACAGAGCCCCAGAAAGTAGTTTACAGGCTCTCGGCCTCACGTGGAAGGGTGCTGGCTCAGGTGGTGAATGGCTGTCGGCTGTGGCTGATTGGCCGTTGGCTGTGGCCGGTTAGCCGATTGGCCGCTGGTATAACAGCTGCGGCTACAGAGGATTGCCGAGGAGCCGAGCAGAGCCGAGCAGAGCCGAAGAGAGCGGAAGAGGAGGGCCGAGGAGAGCGGAAGAGGAGAGCCGAGAGAGAGGAACAGAGTCGAGAGAGTGGAGGAGAGTTGTCGGTCGGTCGGTTGGCGGAAAGGCGGACGGCAGGTCACGCGTACGGTGGGCCCAGCCTCCAGTGAGACCATAGTGGTATGACTCCCCTACCTATGGCTCCGTGGGTGTTCCTTTTCAGCCTCACCATATCCTGCGTTCTTGTGTGGGGAGCGGGAGCAGAGACCCCACAGGCCGCCCCGCCTGAAAGATGGCGTGGCGAGAAGGCCTCCGCGCACGACAGAGGGTGCCAAAAAATGTGTATACATTTTAAGAAAGGAAAAAACTGTATTAAAATTGTAATACGGAATATATACCCATAACAAGACACGAATACAAGTCACATTTGACTTCTGCAATTACAAGAGGTGCTCAAAGTGGTTACATTAGCATAATTTTAATACAGTTTTTTCCTTTCTTAAAATGTGTGTACATTTTTTTGGCACCCTCTGTACATATAGGGTGACTCATGACTACTCAGGTATCCCTTTTTAAGTTGACCTTAAATAACTTAGGGCCCAATTTGCCACCTGCCTCATATCAAGCTCAATGGTATACATTTTTATTATTTTAATCTCACATCTTATTTTTCCTCACCTATTTCTAATTTATATTTTGAATTTTGTGCATCCTGGTTGGCTGTCTTAAATTATTTTTGAGATAAGGCGGTTAATAGTTTTTGAAGCAAATAACCAAATATATTGTTTCTAGAACTTACCCGATATTCTTAAATGACTGAAAAACAGCTCTTTTTCAGATCGACTAATGTTTCCCATTTTTATCTTTGTCTTTGATCCATGATAAGTTTTGAAGAGATTGTCAGATTTTAACCAAATTTGATACATTATTAAGAAATGAAGATACTATGCTTTCAAGTTGATCTCTGATCAGTCTGCCATCTTTGAACAAAATATAGCTGGTAACGTTTTTCAAATGGTTATAACTTCTATGATTGCAGAGCTTGAATAGAGAGGCAGTCCAGCTCAGTGGGGAAAAAAAACCCTCAAAACTTTGTAATCAGACAAACCCTATCTGCCACTTATTATGCGACTTTGGGAAAATTACTCACCTTCTGTAAGTCTCACATCTTTCATCTGTAGCTTACACATAATGTTACCTCATTCTTAGAGTAAATGAGGCAACATACATAAAATGCCTGGCATATAATTACACATGCAGTAAATTTCACCTACCATTATTGTAGTTATCATTACAATTTTACAAATCACTAATACTAAGGATATTGTATATGGTAAGATCTCTAACTTTTTTCTTTTTCAACAATAACAAACAAAAGGTTTGAAAATTAAACTAGTTATTACTTTTCTACTGGCAATGCAGTAAGCTAGATGTTTTGAAAAAGGCTCTCCCACAGCTAAACACCTATACACTGGATAAAGTACAATAAACAAACATACTATTATTATTATTTTTAATCTGTATTAAGTTTGTTGGGATGACATTGGCTAGTAAAATTATATAGATTTCAAGTGTACAATTCTGGAATACATCATCTATGTATTGCATTGTGTGCTCACCACACAGAGTCAGTTCTTCCATCACCATGTATTTGACCCCCTTTACCCTCTTCTATTCCCCCCCCCCTTTCCCCTTACCCTCTGGTAACCACTAAACTGCTGTCTGTGTCTACGAGTTTTTTTAACAAACATACTTTTAAATGCCTTGTGGAGTTTGCAGGAAAATCAGGAAAGTCCCCAACAATCCTCACCCCCAACAAAAATAAACAAAATAGAACACCAAGCTGACCCCGGATGCAGCTATTATTTGGGCTCCTGGACAAGGTGACAGCAAAAGACAACTCCTTTGAGCCCTTTGAACTTCAGATCTGTGATACTATAGACTGTGCTTACAGTAATGAGGAGGTGGGGGTAGGAAAGGGGGATGAAAGTGGTCAAGAGGCACAAATTTCCAGTTATAACTAAGGACTGGGAATGTGATGTGCAACAAGATGACTAGAGTGACCCTGCCATGTGGTATATTTGAAATTGCATTTAATAGAGTAGATTCTCCGAGTTCTCATTACAAGGAACTTTCTTTCTTCCTTTTTTTTTTCGGTAATTATAGAGGTGATAAACGTTAACTTGCTATGGTAATCACTCCACAATATACGTAAGTCAAGTCATTATGCTGCACACCTTAAACTTTTGCATCCAACATAAACTTGTGTTGTATGTGATATCAATAAAACTGGAAAAAAAGGAAATGTGATATTTAGCTTTTACAAAAAAGGATATCGTGCTACTTGCAACATGGATGAAACTGAAGGACATTATGCTAAGTGAAATAAGCCAGACACAGTAAGACAAATACTGCATGATATCACTTACACATGAAATCTAAAATGTTGAACTCATAGAAGCAGAGAGTAGAATGGTGGTTGCCAGGGTGTGGCGGGAAGGGGGAAATGTTGGTCAAGGGGTTCAAAATTTTAGTTATGCAAGATGTGTAAGTACTAGAGATACAATGTACAGCAGTGTGACTGTAGTTAACTATATTGTATACTTAAAATTTGCTAAATGGATAGATCTTAAGTGTTCTCACCACAAAATTTTAAAAAAATAGAAAATGGTAACTGATGAGGTGCTGGTAATATGCCTGATGAATATGTTAATTAGCTTGACTGGCGTGATTACTTCACAATGTATATGTATATCAAAGCATCAAATTATACATCTTAAATACATAATTTTTACCAATTATATCTCAATAAAGCTGAAAAGAAACACTATTAACAGTAAGCAAAATAGTGTATCACCTCATTACATAAAGATATTCTTAATTTGAAAAAGAAAGAGACAGGCTAGTCTCTAAATAAAGACCTGGCTAAGAAAGCAGAAAACATCACTACGGTACCAAACACAAGGCTAAGAGCACAGGTGCCCCATAAATATTTGCCATTAACTATTAACTTTCGACAAGTCGTCATTACCTTTTTATGCCTCAGCTTTCCTCTCAAGTCAAAATGGTGAGTTCTACCATTTCCTAACTAGCTAAGCATCAAGAGTTAACATGTTAGTGTTTGAGAGTGCTCTTATCTGAGCCCCCAGAAAACAACTTGGAAGAGCAATGCATGTTTTTTTAAGAGAGAAACTAAAAGGAGTGAGGAAAGACATCAAATTTGGATTGTACCCTGAACAAAATGAACTTTCCCAGAAGGATCAACAAGATTGGAAATGAAGCCACGCAATTGCAGAAACTGTAGAATTCATGTGCCCTGGACATGGTAAAGCTAGTTCGCGATTTGAGGGACAGGAAGAAGAAAATCAAAGTAATATCTCTGTTGAATGATGTCATCCACTCCAGAATTTCTGGTGTTTTTCCTGCAGTTTTTAAAGCAGGTCATGGAGGAGTTTTCAGCTACTGCAGTTTTTTTGGCATGCCACTGAATGAAACTACTGACATGTCTGAGGGCAGACGGCTCCTGGTTTCCAGCTATTATGTGCATTGTGCACGTCATCCAAAAACAAAAGAAGTTTGTTTTAAGATCCCCTTTTGGAAACTTTAAAAGCCATCAATATCTTTGAAATAGTGAAAACCTCTTTATCAAGCAAAGCTTCAACTATGCATCTCAACCTTTTCCCTTCTGTCCATGGCACGTGCTGATATCGTGATCTTTGTATAGTAAATGGGACAAACGTAGAGGGTTGCTTCCAGAGGAGACCGTCACCATCCACCTGCTCCAAGGATAGAGGGGATTAATGTGCTGGAACACCTGTAAGGCACAAAGGTTAGGATGCTCTAGAATATACGTGGTGTTTGGTGAAGGAAAAAGCTCCATGCATCACCGTCTCATTTTTGATGCTTTGTCATCAAAGCCTCAGTCAGCAGTCCTGCAAGAAATCTTGTCTGTCGCTAGGAAAACCAGTGAGCCCCTTGAAACAATTTTGTCAAGAAATGTGCCCCCTTTCTCAACTACACAGAAATTGGCTGACTTTTCCCAAGAACAGTCTTGACAAGTTTGATTGAATTTCAAAGAGACATTTTACTTTTGTTACTGTTTTTGTAAGGAAAACAAAGCCCATTTTAAGGACAGAATAAGAGCAAAGTTCATGTCTTTCGTCAATTACTGAGGTAAATTTTTTAATGTTGCTTAAGTTTGTTAGAGAGGAGATTTGAGAGAAATAACCATGTAAACTGCCCAGTGAAGGAGGAAGCGCTTCCACCACTGAAGTTTAGGGGCAGGTATATTAAGGGAGATATAATAAAGCTTTATCAATTTTTGTGTAGGCAGTAATCCGCATTACCCAAGAAACACTATAAAACTCTTTTGAAAACTACTTACTCTGAAAGTCTTAAAAATTGTTACAGATGATGTATGTTGCTGTGGCAAAGACCACCACCCGTCAGTGTCAACTTCACAAGACAAACACAGCCTTCTCAATGAAATTTTCTTTTGAGCAGATTAAAGCTAATTTTTTGTTTTCTCCAAACAATTTAATTTTTCTTTCAGAACGAAGCTTTAACTTTTGTGTGCAAAAACAAGAAAGACAAAGATTTATTTGTTATTTAAGGAAAATCAGTGTTCAATGTAATGAAATTAATTGTATGTGAACATTTTGGTGCATTCTTTATGTATATTTTGCTGTACAGAGAATCCATAGTTTTCATTTGATTCACATGAGGGTCTGCCCCCACTTCCTTCACCTCAAAGTTTATGGATTAAAATATAGAGTATCAGAATACTATTCAGGTCATACAACTTTTCTTTTCATCTCTCAATAAACGAATTGTTATCAGCAGTCCTTTGGTATCTTTTAGTAACACTTTTAGAGTTGGATATATTTTTTTAGGTTTATGTCTTATTTCTACAACATGCACCTTAAAAGTAGAGAGATGCCTTTTCTCCCAGTTTAACTGGCTGTACAGGGCAATTTTTTATTTTGTTGCTAGCTTAATTTTTAAAAATTTTGACCAAATAATGCACTGCTACATGTATTGCACTGATCTATATGGTGTACTAATTTTGCATTTTTGAGAATTTGAATCACATTGGCCACAGATTAGATCTTAAGCACACCAAACCTATTTCTATTGTGTATACCTCATGTAAATTCCAAGTATCTTTATAGTATATGTTCCTGTTCCAGTAAAGGCAAATTGCCCTAGATTTTTGCCTGGATTTTCTCCAGCACATAGACTTGCTTTGCATGTAGTAAGTTCTTAATAAATATTTGTTGAATGGGGCAGATGCAACAATTCAATGACAGATGGGTTGCTTAAAAAAAGGCATAAAGTTCTTTGCTTTTACATAGTGTAGTTGTAAGGATAAGATGAAGCGCGCATAGTACTTACTTTACTATTAACTTTGCTATGCCTTACTTGTCTCTCTTCTTGTTCACATTTTTGATTGAAGGCATTAGCAGGACATAAAATAATCAACTGTGAAAATTGTAACTGAAAGCTCTGTCACCATTGACCCTGTACATTTTTGTTTGTAATATTTCTATACCAAACTTCTTTTCCACATCAGAGACTTTTTTGTCTCTCCATCAAATCTGGCCATCTGTACAACAAACATAGTAACCAAAGCTAATATTTATTGCACACTCACTATGTGCCAGGTGTTGTATTGTGTTCTTTACCTTCTCATTTAATCCTCACAACAACCCTATGAAGGAGGTACTGTAATTATCTACATTTTATAGATGAGCAAATACGGTTTAGGGATGGTGAAGTATTTTGCCTAATATCACTCCCATAAAGAGACACTGGGATTTGCATCCTGGCGGCCTGGACCCAGCGCCAACACTGTTGACCACTTCCAATCCTTTTGTTTAAAGTTGAGGCGTGACAATGGCAGAGGGCTTTCTTCCTCTGCTTCTGTTTTAACAAAGGCAGTGTCGTACTTTTCAACTGCCTAATAAGAGCTTTGGGGCACAAGGAGGTGTATACCTTAGTTTCCTAAAGCCTTTTTTTCTGTGTGCTGAATGTGCAAGGTTAATTCCTTAGTACTGCCTCTTATTCTAACATGTGCAGTTAATAAAATGCGGGCCAGTGTTTGAGGTTGAAGTGTTATTCAATGTCATTTTAATACTTTTCATTTTAATAGGATAAGTTTCAAATGTATTTCAAGATTACCATAAATGCCCTTCTTCATGACTTTAAAGGGTCAATGCCAAGCAGAGTTTTGCTATAAATAGGATTTTCTAGAGTAAGCATAACATCAATAAGATTATTTCCTTTTATTCCTTTTGGGAATAATAAATTGAGAAACTCAAAACAGTATACTTTCATTTTTCCCCTCCGGACTTCTATATTATTGTTGAGTATGTTTTTATTACAGAAATATTAAACTTATATTATTTAGATCTACATATATCATAAACCCACAATACAGTGTTGTTTTAGTTTAAACAGAATTTTAATACATAAAGCTTTACATATGAAACTAAGTAAATGCTCAATAGATATTAATTTTTTTTAGAGGTTGTGTTTTACGTTTTTCTTCCCTGAATTGTTTAAAGGTAACATTTTGTATAAAACATAGCAAAATAAACCCCCCAAAAGGAGATACTCAAAAAGTGTCAAGTTCTGTTACACACTATTTTAGTAAAAATTAGCTTGATGTCTATCAAAGAAGGTTTAAAAATACTATGTTTTAACACACACACACACACACACACACACACACACACACACACACTCACACCTCGAAAGTATTATAAGAAACTCTCCATCGTCATTATGATCTTTTAATTACATCTCTGGTTCTTTCCTTACCATTGGTTTGACATTTGAAGGATTCCTTCAAAGTAGCCATGACTTGATATTTTGCAGGAGAGTGTGCATACTACACAGCCCCCAAAACCTGCTGCTGTGGAGTAAATTCTCTCCTTTTCCCACAGACTCAAAAGAAGTTGGGCAAAAGTCACTGAAAATGGCCATTTAGTGGCCCAATATCAGAAGCTACTAATATTTAATCAGCTCTTCTATTCTCATCATCCATGATGATGTCAAGTAGGAAACAGGTCATCGTGTTAGACCTATGAGATTTGAAAGGCAGTTGTACATCAACATAAAAAAGGTACTTGATAAAATACAGCTCCTTTTAAAAAAAATCTATGGAGACCTAAAAATACATATGAATACAGTATTTGATTTGCACATTAAATTTTATAGGCACATAAAGAGTGTCTATTAGCAACTGATTTCTCTTAAAAGTAAGGATCTGGCATGCTGATACGGCTTGCAGAATTTCTGAGAAAGAGGCTCTCCAATGGTATAATTCCTAACAAAAATAACACTAATTCTAAGTAATTTTAAGACAGAATATATGGTGGTGCTCTTTCTATTCTCCACAGTACCCCAGCACAAGGCTTGATGTGGAGTAGGAGTTTAGTACGTATTAAACACATAAATCGGCAGGTCTCATAGATTGAGCTGCTACCTGGTGTGTTTCTTTTTATTTGCTTTTGATTGATTTTATTTGCTATATTTGAATAAATTCTTTCGGAACATTAAACTTAAAACATCATAGTACTCATTATGATTCTATCAGACATGAGTCTCAAATATTTCTACATTTTGTAGGGTGGCCTACATAGGGTAGGCTGCTGTAAAGATCCATCACTCACATTTGTCCTGATAAACAAAATGGCTTTAGCAAAGTTAAGATTTCGTTAGGATTTAACTGTTTAAGTGCTTTTTGTTTGTTTATTTTGTCCCTATTCCATATGTGAACTCAAGAAGTTGAGCATGCTAAGTATTTAAATCAGTGCCAGGTGCACTATGTGCTCAATAAATACTGCATTTGAGAGCAAGGCTAAAACTGATGGTATAAGATTTACTCTATTGAATGACACCAATCACACTATCTTTCCAGTGGATTCTTTGTCCTTATTTGTTATAATTCCTTATTCTTTTAAAACCCTCTTACTTTTTTTTTATTTCTTTGAAAAACCGTGACTGCTGTGTTGTATTTATCATATTCATGATGAGGGCATGGCATGTTTTCATCTTCTTGTTCTGGTTGCTGTGGAAATGGAGATGTTAATATATTTACAGAGCTGCCATGGATAGTTTCCCAGGATGAGTAATGAACAACTCCAGGGTGGGTTATTCCTATAGACTGCAGTATGAGTGAAGACCTTCCCCTCTCCCATCATAGTTTGGGTTCCCCCAGAAGCAGACCCCGAGACAAGGATTGAGAGTGAGAGTTATTCGGGAAGTGGAGAAAACAATAGGGCAAGAAAGTGAGAAAGTGATACCAGAAGGAAGATGGCTAGTCAAGGATGCATTGTTATGTTAGCTACTCCAGTGAGTGGCTGGAGCTTAATTCCATGGGGAAACCGGAAAACTGTTCAAAATACATACTTCGGAACTATCCCAACTGAGGGGTGAGGAAGCTGTAGTATTTATATACCAAATTCTGAGTCATTGGATGAGGGCTGTCAGGGTTGGTGTGGGAGTGTTGATTCCTTGGCACGTTGGCCTGCTGCAAGCAAGGGCTGGGGCTTTCTCTGGTTCTGGGATGGGGTGGGGAGTGGAGGGAAGGAGCATTCGGAGGCAAAGAAGATTAAGACACTGAGAGAGGAAGTCAGCCAGAGTATGACAAAAGGCCTGGGCTCGGATCTCTTAGAGTTAGGTAGACACATGTGTATATATATTTATCTTTATTTAATCTAATATTTTAATTCCATATCATTAATCTAATTTTACCTTTTTCCTTTTTATTTTATTTTTATTTTTTTCATAAATTTTATTGAAGAATATTGGGGAACAGTGTGTTTCTCCAGGGCCCATCTGCTCCAAGTCGTTGTCCTTCAATCTAATTGTGGAGGGCGCAGCTCAGCTCCAAGTCCAGTTGCCGTTTTCAATCTTAGTTGCAGGGGGCACAGCCCACCATCCCATGTGGGAATCTAATCGGCAACCTTGTTGTTGAGAGCTCGTGCTCCAACCAACTGAGCCATGCCGGCTGCCTCTCCGGAAGCTCAATGGCAGCTTGTTGTCTTCAATCTAGTTGTGGCGGGCGCAGCTCACTGGCCCATGTGGGACTCGAACCAACAACCCTGTTGTTCAGAGCTCGCGCTCTAACCACCTGAGCCACCTGTCCGCCCCCTTTTTATTTTTTGTTATGTGTTCTAGGCAAGTTATTGAATATTGTATTTATTTTTTATGGGGGCTAGACAGTGTTCAGTGCCCAAGTACTGTTTCACAAATGTTGCATTATACAGTACTATCTGCTGGGACTAAATGTATTAAGAGCCATTATCCTGAGTTTTGACATATACTACATTTTTAAAGTTTCTATTGATCCCTTTTTATTTCCTTTGTAGAAATCTTAAATATGTGTGCTCAATTCAACCCTGTTTAAATCTCTAGCATATAACCAGGATTTCATTACCTTACATTTCTTTAGCATTTCTCCTCCCATGCCCAAATATTTATTTAAAATGTAATACAGCCTCATAGTAATAATATAAAAACCAAACTGAATTGAAGAATGTAACCCTCACGACAATTCCCCATTACCATCACCATTCAGAGGTAGCTATGCTTAATATTCTGGATCCAACAGTTAGTTTTTGTGTGACCCTGGACAAGATATGCTATGAAATCTGTGTTCAATTTCCTCAGATGTACAACAAGGATAATAAATTTCCATACCTCACAAACATATTTTGAAAATGTATGGAGATAATTAGGAGAAGATCTTAGGACAGAGGCATGTTTATTAAATGTTAACTATTATTATGCCTCTTTCCCACATATGCAAGCACGTATGTCAGCTTTTTATTTTTTTCACACAGATGAGACCATAAATACAGGTGGTTCTGACATTGGCTTATATATACATCTGCCTTGTTCTTTTTAGCAATTGCATAGTGTTCCAGGCCTCTATTAATGAACCATTTCATAGTTTTATAATGATTGTCACTATAAGGTAATTATCTTAATATCTCAATAAATTGAAAAATGGGATTTTTATATATCACTCTTTTCTCCTGCCAGATTGTCTAATGTCTAGAATTTAGCATACATGTGGAATTTGTTCACTTTATTATAACAATCCATGTGTGTCTAGACTCTGAAGGTTATTGCTTATGAATACTTGGTTTATAAGATACATATATGTCTACATATATATGTTGTATCATTTAGAATTAGCTTTGTTTGCAAGTAACACAAATCCAAAACAACTGTGGTCAAACAAGACAGACTATTTCTCCTTTATATAAAAGTCTATATATTCTATGTAAATGATACCCCTTAGAGTTGTGCAAGGCACAACTTGTGAGGTCCAAGGACTCTGTCCCAGACCCAGCATTACAGCAAGCAGGAAAGGAGAATGAACAAAGAAGAGAGGGCAAAGCACGTACCAAGTACATTTTTTGTGCGTGTGGTAAAATACACATAAGATAAAACTTACCATTTTAACCATTTAAGTGTATGATTACTTTAGTGGCATTAAGTACACTCACATTGTTATGCAATTATCACTACCATCCATCTCTGGAATTACTTTTCCGTCTTTCCAAACAGAAACTGTTTACCCATCAAACAATAGGTCTCCATTCTCCCCTCTCCCAAATCTCTGGCAACCACCATTCTACTTTCTGTCTCTATCTATTTGACTACTCTACATACTTCAGATGAGTGAAATCATCTTCTTGTCATTTTGTGACTGGCTTATGTCACAATGTTTTCAGGGTTCATCTATGACATAGCATGTGTCAGAATTTCCTTCCTTTTAAAGGCTGAATGAGCTACTACATTTTGTTTATCCATTTATACAGAGATGGACACTTGGGTTGCTTCCAATCCTGCTATGAAACATGGGTGTCTAAATACGTGTTTGGTAATATGTGTTATGGTAATTCTATTTGTAACTTTTTGAGGAATGGCTGTTCTATTTTCCATAAAGGCTGTATCATTTTACATTCCCACTAGAAATGCCTAAGAGTTCCAATTTCTCCACATCCTCACTAATATTTGTTATTTTCTTTCTTTCTTTTTTTATAATAGCCATCGTAATGCTTATGAGGTGATATCTCATTGTGGTTTTTATTTACATTTCCCTAATGATTAGTGATGTTGAGTATCTTTTCATATAATTACTGGTCATTTGTATATCTTCTTTGGAAAAACATCTATTTAACTCCTTTGTCTATTTTTTTTTAATTTATTGGGGTGACAGTTGTTAGTAAAATTACATAGATTTCAGGTGTACTATTCTGTATTACATCATCTATGAATCCCATTGTGTGTTCACCACCCAGAGTCAGTTATCCCTCCATCACCATATATTTGATCCCCCTTACCCTCATCTCCCACCCCCCACCCCCCTTACCCTCTGGTAACCACTAAACTACTATCTGTGTCTATGAGTTTTTGTTTCTCATTTGTTTGTCTTGCTCTTTTGTTGTTTTTGGTTTATATACCACGTATCAGTGAAATCATATGGTTCTCTACTTTTTCTGTCTGACTTATTTCGCTTAGCATTATACTCTCAAGATCCATCCATGTTGTCTCAAATGTTCCTATATCATCTTTTCTTACCGCAGAATAGTATTCCATTGTGTATATATACCACAACTTCTTTATCCATTCATCTATCCAAGGACATTTTGGTTGTTTCCATGTCTTGGCCACCGTAAACAAAGCTGCAATGAACATTGGAGCACATGTGTCTTTATGTATAAATGTTTTCAGATTTTTTGGGTAGATACCCAGGAGAGGGATTGCTGGGTCATATGGTAATTCTATTAACAATTTTTTGAGGAACCTCCACAATGCCTTCCATAACGGCTGCAACAGTCTGCATTCCCACCAACAGTGTATGAGGGTTCCTTTTTCTCCACAGCCTCTCCAACACTTGTTACTATTTGTCTTGTTGATGATAGCCATTCTTACTGAGGTGAGGTCATATCTCATTGTGGTTTTTATTTGCATTTCTCTGATGATTAGTGATGTTGAGCATTTTTTCATATGTCTATTTGCCATTTGTATGTCCTCTTTGGAGAAATGCCTCTCCAGGTCCTCTGCCCATTTTTCAATTGGGTTGTTTGTCTTTTTGTTGTTGAGTTGCATGAGTTCCTTGTATATTTTGGATATTAGCCCCTTATCGAAGGCACTGTTTGCAAAAATCTTCTCCCATTCAGTTGGTTGCCTCTTTATTTTGTCGATGGTTTCTTTTGCTGTGCAAAAGCTTTTAAGTTTCATATAGTCCCATTCATTTATTTTAGCTTTTACTTCCATTGCCTTTGGAGTCAAATTCATATAACACTCTTTGAACCCAAGGTCCATAAGTTTAGTACCTATGTTTTCTTCTATGCAGTTTATTGTGTCAGGTCTTATGCTTAAGTCTTTGATCCATTTTGAATTAATTTTGGTACATGGTGACAGACAGCAGTACAGTTTCATTCTTTTGCACGTGGCTATCCAGTTCTCCCAGCACCATTTATTGAAAAGGCTGTCTTTCCTCCATTGTATGTTTTTAGCTTCCTTGTCAAAAATTATCTGTCCATATTTATGTGGTTTTATTTCTGTGTTCTCGATTCAATTCCATTGGTCTATGTGTCTGTTTTTCTGCCAATACCATGCTGCTTTGATTATTGTAGCCCTGTAGTACAAGCTAAAGTCAGGGAGTGTGATACCTCCATTATTATTCTTTTTTCTTAAGATTGCTTTGGCTATTCGGGGTCTTTTGTGGTTCCAAACAAATCTGATGATTTTTTGTTCTATTTCTTTAAAAAATGCCATTGGGATTTTGATGGGGATTGCATTAAATCTGTGTATTGCTTTGGGTAATATGGCCATTTAAACTATGTTGATTCTTCCAATCCATGAGCACGGAATGTCTTTCCATTTCTTTGGGTCTTCTTCAATTTCTTTCAAAAATGTCTTATAGTTTTCAGCATATAGGTCCTTCACATCCTTGGTTAAGTTTATTCCTAGGTATTTTATTCTTTTTGCTGCAATTGCAAAAGGAATTATTTTTTGTATGTCTTTTCTGAAATTTTATTGTTAGTATATAGGAATGCAATGGACTTTTGTATGTTGATTTTGTAGCCAGCAACTTTACTGTATTCGTTGATTGTTTCTAATAGCTTTTTGGTGGAGTCTTTAGGGTTTTCTGTATATAGCATTATGTCATCTGCGAAGAGTGATAATTTAACTTCTTCATTCCCAATTTGGATGCCTTTTATTTCTTTCTCTTGCCTGATTGCTCTTACAAGAACTTCCAATACTATGTTGAAAAGCAGAGGTGATAGGGGACAGCCCTGTTGTGTTCCTGAATGTAAAGCAAAGGGCTTCAGTTTTTCACCAATAATTATGAGATTAGCTGAGGGTTTGTCATATATGCCCTTTATTATGTTAAGGTATTTTCCTTCTATACCTATTTTATTAAGTGTTTTAATCATAAATGGATGTTGTATCTTGTCAAATGCTTTTTCTGCATCAATTGATATAATCATATGATTATTGTCCTTTATTTTGTTTATCTGATGTATCACATTGATGGGTTTGCAGATGTTGAACCATCCTTGTGCCCCAGGGATGAACCCCACTTGGTCGTGATGAATAATCTTTTTAATGCATTGTTGTATTCGATTTGCTGGAATTTTGTTTAGGATTTTTGCATCTGTATTCATCAGAAATATTGGTCTGTAGTTTTCTTTTTTTGTGTTGTCCTTACCAGGTTTTGGTGTCAGGGTAATGTTGGCCTCACAAAATGAGTTAGGGAGTACTGTCTCTTCTTCAATTTTTTGGAAGAGTTTGAGCAGGATTGGTATTAGATCCTCTTTGAAGGTTTTATAGAATTCACTAGTGAAGCCATCTGGTCCCGGACTTTTGCTTTTGGGAAGGTTTTGGATGACTGATTCAATTTCATTACTGGTGATCGGTCTGTTTAGATTTTCCAGTTCTTCATGGTTCAGCCTTGGAAGGCTATATGTTTCTAAGAACTTGTCCGTTTCTTCTAGGTTATTGAATTTGGTGGCATAGTCCTTCGTAGTATTCTTGGATGAGCCTTTGTATTTCTGTGGTATCCGTGAAAACTTTCCCTTTTTCATTTCTGATTTTGTTAGTGTCTTCTTTCTTTTTATCTTAGTGAGTCTAGCCAAGAGTTTGTCAATTTTGTTAATCTTTTCAAAGAACCAGCTCTTTTTCACATTAATTTTTTTCTATTGTCTTTTTGTTCTTTATTTCATTTAGTTCTGCTCTGGTTTTTGTTATTTCCTTTCTTCTGCTGACCTTGGTTTTCTCTTATTCTTCTTTTTCTAGTTTTTTAAGGTGTAACATGAGGTTATTTATTTGGGATTTTTCTTGTTTCCTGAGATAGGCCTATAATGATATAAATTTCCCTCTTAAAACTGCTTTCGCTGCATCCCAAAAATTTTGGTAGGATGTATTTTCATTGTCATTTGTTTCTATGTATCTTTTGATCTCTCCTCTAATTTCTTCTTTGACCCAGTTGTTCTTTAAAAGTATGTTGTTTAATCTTCATGTATTTGTGTCTTTTCCTGCTTTTTTTTTTGCAGTTGATATCCAATTTCAAAGCCTTATGATCAGAGAATATACTTGGTATGATTTTAATCTTCTTAAATTTGCTGAGGCTGATTTTATATCCCAATATATGGTCTATCCTTGAGAATGTTCCATGTACACTAAAAAAGAATGTATAGTCTGATGTTTTAGGATGAAATGCTCTCTATATGTCAATCATGTCCATTTCATCTAATGTGTCATTTAGGGCTGCTATTTCGTTATTTATTTTCTGTTTGGATGATCTATCCATAGCTGTCAATGATGTATTTAGGTCCCCTAGTATATTGTGTTTTGGTCAATTTCTCCCTTTAGTTCTGTTAGTAGTTGCTTGGTATATTTCGGTGCTCCCTGATTAGGGGCATAAATATTGATGACTGTTATGTCTTCTTGTTGTATAGTCCCCCTTACCATTATGAAATGTCCAACTTGTCTCTTGTTATCTTTTTCACCCTGAAGTCTGTTTCATCTCATATCATTATGACTACACCTGATTTTCTCTGGGTACCATTTGCTACGAGTGTCAATTTCCACCCTTTCACTTTGAGTCTATGCTTGTCCTTGTAGCTGAGATGTGTTTCTTGGAGACAGCATATGATTGGGTTTAGTTCTTTGATCCAATCTGCTACTCTGTGCCTTTTTATTGGTGAGTTCAGTCCATTTATATTTAGGGTGATTATTGATCTGTGAGGATTTCCTGTCATTCTATCTTTAGTTTTCTGGTAAGGCTGTGTCTCCATTGTTTCTTTGCCTTTTTGTTGTTGTCTATTATTTCTGTGTGGTGGTATTCTATGATGTTTCCCTACGTTTCTTCTTTTATTACAGTATATATTTCAGTTCTGGATTTTTTTTGTGTGGTTACCCTTAAGTTTATGTAAAAGAAAGTTTGATATTTAGAGTATTCAATTTTCTTCAGCATGCTTACTTTCTGCATTCCCATATTCCGGTTCAGGACTTTATTCTCCCCCTTTTTATGTTTTGGTTGCCACAAATTGTCCCTGTGGATGGTGGTCGAATAGCCTCCTTTAGTATTTCTTGTAGTGTAGGTCGTGTATTAGAAAATTCCCTCAGCTTCTGTATGTCTGGAAAGGTCTTTATCCCTCCTTCATATCTAAAGGATAGCTTTGCTGGATATATTATTCTTGGCTCATAATTTCTCTCTTTCAGTAGTTTGAATATTTGGTTCTACTCCCTCCTGGCTTGTAGAGTTTCTGCTGAAAAATCTGCTGATAATCTAATGGGCTTTCCTTTGTAGGTTACCGTCTTCTTTTCCCTGGCTGCCTTGAGGATTCTTTCTTTGTCGTTGATTTTAGACAGCTTCAATACAATGTGCCTTGGAGAAGGCCTGTTGGGATTGAGGTTATTAGGTGTTCTATTTGCTTCTTGGATTCGAGGATCCAGTTCTGTCCACAAGTTTGGGAAATTCTCGTCAACCATTTGTTTGAATATATTCTCTGTTCCCTTCTCTCTTTCTTCTCCTTCTAGTATGCCCATTATTCTTATGTTGCTCTTTCTGATGGAGTCAGAAAGTTCTTGTAGAGTTCTTTCATTTCTTTTGAGTCTCAAGTCTCTTTCTTCTTCCATCTGTGTAATTTACAGGTTTCTATCTTCGATGTCACTGATTCTTTCCTCCATCTCGTCAACTCTATTATACCTAAGCTGGTTATTTCATTCTTAATTTCTTCTATTGAGTTCTTAATCTCCAGAAATTCTATTTGGTTCTTTTTTTAAAATTTCAGTCTCTTTCATAAAATGCTCATGTTGTTCTTTGATTGTGTTTTTGAGTTCATTAAACTGCCTATGTTTTCTTGCATCTCGTTGAGTTTTTTCAGAACTGAAATCTTGAATTCTCTGTCATTTAAGTCACATATTTCCATATCTTTAAGTTCCTTTACTGGAGACTTTTCACTTTCTTTCTGAGCTGTCTTGTTGCCTTGGTTATTCCTGGCAATTACTGATTTATTATTTTTCTTCCTAGACATCTACAGGAGTGGTTTCTGCAACAGGTTGATAGGAAGAGGTCTTTCTTTTGTTTTCCAGTACTTGTTGGTAGAATGTTTTATTTTCTTTCTGACTGCAGCCCTTTTTTTTTCTCTCACATGGTAGTGCTATGTTTTCTCTGCACTATTCCAGCTTCTCACACAATGGGGGGATTCCCTGGGAGACGGGCTTCTCCTCTGTTAATAGTTCGCCTGGGTCACAGGATGCAGTGTCCGTGTGGGTATGTGGAGAGCTTTAGAAGTTCCAAAGCTCTTCCTGCACCAGATTCAGAGCCTGTATGTTTCAGCAGTTCTGTTTACTCCTGCAGGGATCCACCCAGATATGTGGGGCCAGGAGCGGGGTGACTTGTGAGAGGTGGCCCAGAGCAATGGCAGTGACCACCACCACAGCCGATCCTGCCCCACAGCTCCCTCCCCTTTTCCGGAACTAGTTGGACTGCGAATCTGTGTCTGCGGTCCACAGTTCTCAGAACAGCAAATATTCTGTTCTTTTGATCTGACACTGCTACTGTTTCGCTTCTAGCACCGGGCAGGTGGGGGCGGGGCAAGCTCTGGGAGGGTAGGGAGGGGGCGGCTAGTCTCAGTGCCTAAGGCTCCGTTCTCTGCTTGGCAGTGAGGGCTTAAACCACCGTTTTCAGACTTCTTCCCTCAGTCTTTTCTCCGAGGTCTCTGCCATGTGCGTTGGGTTCAGCAGTGTTATATGCTGCCCCCTCAGCCCTGTGGGCCATAAACGGAGCTCTAGCAGTCCGAGTTCTTCCCTCCCCTGCAGCTGCGGTAGTTCCAGGATGAAGCGAGCTCCGAGCACTGAGCTAGGTCTGCGTCCTGCGCCCACATGGCTCTGTCTCCGCACTTCTCCCTTCCCTCCTTCCCCGCTTGCGCGATTCACCCACCTTTAGGTGAATTCAGTAGTGGGCCTCTTCGTCTTGCCTGTGTGCTGTGCAGGGAGTCCTTTGTGGAGTTATTGTTGTACGATTAGTTGTAAATTCCAGGGAGCTTTACAGAGGCTCACCTCACGCCGCCATTTTGATGATGTCTCTCCTTTGCCCATTTTTTAATTGGATTTTTTTGGTGTTGAGTTGTAAGAGTTCTTTATATATTCTGGTTATTAATCCTTAATTAGATACATTATTTGCAAATATTTTCTCCCATTCTGTGGGTTGCCATTTCACTCTGTTGATAGTGTCCTTTGAGGCATAAAATTTTTATGTAATCCAGTTTATCTTTTTCTTTTGTTCATTGTGCTTTTGGTGTGCTATCCAATAAATCATTGCCAAATCAATGCCATGAAGCTTCCCCCATGTTTTCTTCTAAGAGTTTTATAATTTACTTTTAGGTCTTTGATCCATATTGATTTAATTTTTGTATATGGTGTTAAGAGTCTAATTTCATTCTTTTGAATGTGGATATCTAGTTTCCTCAACACCAGCTGTTTAAAAGACACCAACTACCATTTATAGAAGGGGTCCTGTAAACTGCTACATGCCACTTTTAATTACATCCCATTGGCCAGAACTTAGTGACATGGTTACACTTAGCTATTAGGAAGATTGGCAAATGAAGTTGCTACAATTTTAATTAATAATGAAATTTAAAAATTTTATTTATTTTTCTTCTTTTGATTACCTTGAAGATGCTATGAAATAGTGTATAATGATGTATGTTCAGGTGTCTGCATTAATTTTGAGAGCGGGGCACTTGCATTTTATGCAAGTGATATTTCTTGAAGATCTAGTATAATATTCCAATAGGAATAAATGTAAAATAAATGGTGGTGGTAGAGATTGGGGATGGGGACTGGAATACTTTTTCAGAGCCTGTAAATCTATTGCAGTGATATTGATCTTGCAGCTGAGTTACCAGTACTTTCCCCATTATTCTTGCCCAGATACTTGAGGATTTTTAAAGGTTAAAGATGCATCTGCTTCGTTTAAGTGTCTCAGCAGCATTTCTAATATTTTGCAGTGTGCCCTCTTCTAAATGAACAATACTGGCTGTTGTGGAGTTTGGCCTTCCTACAAGCAATTTTTCACATTCCATTTCTATTCCAAAGTTATTGATATGGGAGCAAATTTTCAGGCACCAGTGTCAGCACTTGATGACATTGTATAGGCTATTAAGAACAATTTTGCGTTAAAATAATGGTGAGTGTTAAGTGGCAAAATAGTCAACAAAAATTATTCCATTTCAAGCCATATGACTAGGGTGTTCATAGTGTATGAAGGATAGGTAGACAATTCTGTTGAGCAGTTGTGGTGACAAAAACATGAAAAATATGTACTTGCCTACCAGGTATGAAATTATGCAATTTTAAATAATTACCCAATTCTCTATAATTTTTAAATAATTTAAAATTAGCATCTAAAATGAGCCTTTATTACTATTCCTGTTATGCTATTTTGAATTTGTATAAAGTGGCGCCATACTGTATCTTGTGTCTTGGTAATGTGATGAAAGAGAAACAGATGTGTGAAAAGTCTCAAATCACTAAATTTAAAAGTTCTATTTTTTTATGGAAACCCATTTGCTTTAAAACACTGGGAGTGAAGGTGGGGGTGAAGAAGGAGTATAGATGAAACAAAGTTGGTTATAGGTTGTAACTATTGAAGTGATAGGTACATGGGGGTTTATTATACTATTCTCTTTAGTGTATGTTGGAAAATTTCCATGATAAAAAGTTAAAAATAAAGAAAACTTGTTCTGTTAACATGATGTTATACTTAATTGGATTGGTCTCCTTCATCTTCATTTTTCTATCAGAAAAATAGAAAAAAAAGGGGGGGGGAGGGATATTGTACCATACATGCTTTGGTCAGAGACATCTTTTGAAAAGGACAAGTGTTGTTTATGAAATTAACCACCCTGGAAGGAATGAGGATATTTTTGTTGGCTAATTCTAAACTTGAACACACAAAGACCCAATGGAATCTTCCTTTGGAAGGAGGTAAACCCGGTGTATAGTGTGTGGCATCCTGAGATTGAATGAAGAATGAGAACTCTTAACTCTGGTGTCGTAGCCTCAGGCAGAAGAAAGCCTGTGAGTAATTCCTACTGATAGACAGCAACTGTGGAAAGGAACTATACTTAATTCCTGGGATTTACCCTCATAGTTTTCCCTCTAGACCCAGAGAATTAATTGTTTCTTCTCCTGTTCAAAGTTAACAGGAGAAGAGCTGTTGATCACATCTATTCCATCTCCTCTGGGATTGTACTACATCAACTATTCCCTTATTCCCTCCCTAATATATTCAGCCTTTCTGGCTAGTAGTCCCTACTCCACAGCATAGAAATGTGTTCAGATATCCTATAACTTCCCTTATCCATCTAGCTAAGACTGCTCCAGCTACCTTTCTCCTTCCATTACTAAACAATTCTTCAAAATAAGTGTATTTACTCCTGTCCTCCAATTTCTCACGTTTATCTTACTGCAATTAGACTATGACCACCATATCCCTGAAATAGCAATGGTAAAGACCACTATTGCCTAATTAGCAAGTCCAACAGCCAGTGTTAACCCTTGCCTTATTTAACCCTTGGCTTTTAAAAATAAAATTATAAGCCAGACACAGATTTTTTTTCATATTTTATTTAACTCGTATTTAAAAAATTTTAAATTACAGTTGACATACAGTATTACTTTCAGGTGTACATCATAGTGATTAGACATTTATATAACTTACCAAGTGATCCCCTCGATAAATCTAGTACCCACCTGGCACCATACACAGTTATTACAATATTGACTATATTCCCTATGCTGTACTTTACATCTCTGTGACATTTTGTAACTGCCAATTTGTGCTGCTTAATCCCTTCACCTTTTTCATCTATTCCCCAACCCCCCTCCCAGCTGGCAACCATCAGTTTGTTCTCTATATCTATGAGTTTGTTTCTGTTTTGTTTGTTCACTTATTTGGTTTTTTTTTTTTGTTTTTTTTTTATAGTTTCCACATATAAGTGAAATCCTGTGGTATTTGTCTTTTCTATCTGACTTATTTCACTTAGCATAATACCCTCTAGGCCTACGCGTGTTGTCGCAAATAGTAAGATGTATTCTTTTTTTTCATACAGTTTTATGTGACTCATAAATATTAGCTCATGTAATTCTATAATAACCCTCAGAGGCAGGTACCATTATTATCTCCATTTTGTAGATAAACAGAGGCAGAAAGAGAGATTGAGTAATTTGTCCTGGATCACCAGAATCCTTTTATATTCCTGTAATGTTTTTGTTTGGTTGATTGGTTCCTGAGATGAGAGCTGGGGTAGTCAGAATAATTCCCCCCTCTCCCCGTGTTCCAATCCCTGGATCTTGTGAATATATCAGGTTACATTGCAAAGGGCAATTAAGGTTGCAGATGAAATTAAAATACTAACCAGTTGATAGTGAGAACAGCCTGGGTTATTCAGGTGAGTCCAGTATAATCACAAGCATCCTTAAAAGCAGAAGAGGAAGGCAGAAGGAGAGAGTCAGAGAAGGCGATATGAGGACAGGAGCAAGATCAGAGTGATGTGAAACCCACTGGACCCACTGTTGCTGGCTTTGAAGATGGAGGAAAAGGCCAAGGAATTCAGGTGGCCTCTAGAGGCTGGAAGAGGCAAGGAAACAGAATCTCCCTGAGAGTCTGCCGAAGGGACGGCTGCTCTGCTGACACCTTGACTTTAGACCAGTGAGTCACATGTTGATCTTCTAACCTACAGAACAGTAAGATGATGAGCTTGCGTTGTTTTAAGCTACTCAAGTTGTGGCAATTAGTTATAGCAACAATAGGAAACTCATACATAGCCTATCCTGGCTGTCCTTCTACTTCTCTGACCCTTTCTTTCCAGGGTCCTTTCCTGGTTCCTCTTACTCTGATCCCTTAATGGTTTGTGTTCTCCAGAGCTCTGTCCTTAATACACGTTCTCATCATATACATTTCTTCTGGTTAATATTACCCATTCTCATGATTTTGACTGCTGCCTATACTCTAACTTCTAAGTCTCTAATTCTAACCCTAACAAAATCCTGAACTTGATATATATATATTCCAACAGCCACCAAAACCTTCTACCTCAATGCCTAACAGGCCACTCAAACTTACTTCATAGTCTCCTCCTACAAAGCATCGATTCCGCCTATATTTTCTGCTTGGGGTCTAGATAACTCAAGCCAGAAACTCCAAAGTCACAGTAAGCCCTATTGATTCATCTCACTTCTTGGGTATCTCCAAATCATTTCCTTCTCCATCCCCACCACCACTCCTCTGCTTCATTACTTGCCTGGTTCTCATTACTTCCCTATAACAACCTTCTCGTGACTTTTTGTCTAGCCTGGGCCCTGTTGCTCACCCCTCCCTATTTTCCATAGAGCCACCAGAGGTACTTTTCAAAACACACATCTAATCATGTTACTTCATTGCTTAAAATTCTTTAGCGTTTACTCCCTCAAATGCAAAGCAAGGCAAAATAAGATCTGGCCCCAGCCCAGCTCTCCAGCCTCGTGCTCCCGTCATACTGAAGTACCTGCAATTTCCTGACAAGCTGTGCTATTTATGTGTTGTGCCTTGGCAATACTATTCTCATAGTTCCTCATGTTTTTTACCTGCTATCAGTGCAAACATGACCTCGTGTGTGAAGCCTTCATTGCTCTTGCTAGGTAGAATTAAACACACTCTCTTTTGTTCTTCTGTGCATTTCTGATAGAGCACATTTACTCATTATTGTATTTTCCTGTCTACTTTCCCCATTTAACTGAAGTTCTCGATGAGTAAAACACAGGTTTTATTCACCTTTCCGTTCCTAGCATGTAACACAAAGCCTAGCATATATGAGGTATGTACTCATTGTTGAATATAAGAAAGATTTGAGACTAGAGTTAGAGGGAAGCAGATAGGCAAGAGGGCTCCTAGATATCTCTGTGGCTACTGGAGGACATAACGATGAAATATTGTTGAAGCAGATAATGGTGTGATCTTGAGTCTCATAGCTCTTTGTGATCCAGTCACTAATTTGGAAAACTAGTCAGTACTCTCTGTGCCTAGTTCGATGTCTGGTACACAGTTAAGAAATATGGTTAAGAAATATGTACTAAATGAAGAATTGAATATATAAAGGGATGAAGAAGAGAACATGGTGGGGATAGCATTAATTGGGAAGAGAGAGTGCAACTTAGATACCATTGCAAGGAGCATTGAGGTGAGAGTGTAGCAAGTTACAGAAACAAGGAATAGAGCAGTTGGGTAATATAAAGAGATCATATAGGCAATGAAGGTTGTGAGGTGAAGACAGAATATGTGTAAATAGAGGGGACAATCCTGGCAGGTGAGAAGACTCAATGAGATGCCTCAGTGGTCCAGGTGTGAGATAATGAAGGTCTAGACCAGGAGGTGGTATGGGATGAGAATGGGAAAGAGCTGTGTCAAACGAAGGAAGGATTATAGAGAAAACTTAATGAGTGACTCCGTATATAAAAAAGAAAATAATTTTAAAATGTTACCAAGATTTTGAACCTCAGACAAATGACCAAATGAAGCAAGCTCAGTAAAGGGAGCTGGTTTTGCAATGCATTTAGTTTTCTCAATAGTTTCATAAGACTGTGATAGTTAAGAAGCATCATGATCCTTTTAGAAACTAGATTAAAATAAAAAGGTTTTCCTATAAACTATAATAGTTGTTTAGTGTCATCTATAAATTAAACATTACCATAGTTTTCTTTCCAAAATAAATATGTGATTAATAGAATGTGGAAAACACAAAAAGTAAAAGGAAAAAAATGATCCATAATTCTAGTATACAACTATAATAAAGTCCTAATTTGGGGGTATATCATTTGGATTATTTTTTATATATATTAATATATGTCACACATAATTGTTTTTCAATTAGAAATATGATTTCTTCACTGTCAGTATTCTTTGACTTGTTTTTTAAAATTGGCTTAAATACTGCATGTATTGTATTTCCTTGCTATAAAAATACTCAAGCAATACAGAATTACTCTTTACACATGATTGATTCTCTTTACATAGGATCTTTCCATTCCAATACTTCAATTCTACCAATCCCACCCTTTTAAAAGAACCACTATTAACAGTTTGTATTTATTTTCAGAACTATTTTTGGTACACAATTATATTCACACATATTTTCTAATTACAAACGTATTATCTATACATTGTGTGTGTGTGTGTATATATCATGCATACACATGTATACATATGCATGTACAAAATGATTATAATGGAAGCATAGTATTGCATATTAGGAATGTATTATAAATTATTTAGTACCCAATTGCTGAACATTTAGATTTTCATTTTCCTTCTTTAAAAATAATGTAATAAAGGCATTCTTGTCTTAATTCTGACTTTACTGGGAATTCTTCTAGAGTTTTGTTGTTAAATATATTAGTTCAGATTTTCTTTGTCATGTTTAAATACAAGGCCTGACAATTAAGTTTGCGAACTTGTTACAACGATGTTGCTAACCTTTTTTGATATCAGAGGGATTATTCATTATGAACTTGTAGCAACTGGACAAACACTTAACCAAGTTTACTATTTGGAAGTGCTGAAAAGGCGGCATGAAAAAGTTAGACGACCTGAACTTTTTGCCAACAATTCATGGCCCTTGCATCATGACAATGCACCAGCTCACACAGCACTGGTTGTGAGGGAGTTTTTAGCAAGTAAACAAAAAACTGTATTGGAACACCCTCCCTACTCACCCGATCTGGCCCCCAATGACTTCTTTCTTTACCCAGAGATAAACGAAATATTGAAAGGAAGACATTTTGATGACATTCAGGACATCAAGGGTAATACGACGACAGCTCTGATGGCCGTTCCAGAGAAAGAGTTCCAAAATTGCTTTGAAGGGTGGACTAGACGCTGGTGTCAGTGCATCGCTTCCCAAGGGGAGTACTTCTAAGGTGACCATAGTGATATTCAGCAATGAGGTACATAGCACTTTTTCTAGGATGAGTTTGTCCGACCTCATAGGCTTCCTCTATGCCAGTGTAGAGAGATTATTTTTCTTTATGAATAGCTGCCAAATTTTAGCAAATACCTTTTATCTGCTATTGAAATGGTATTACTCCTTTGACTTATTAATGTGATGAATCATTAATATATTAATAGATAATCCTGCCTGCATTATTGGATTTACCTTTCCTGGTAAATAATTCTTATTATTCTTTTTGATAATAAATTGTTGAATTTCATTTGTTCATATTTCATTTATGATTTTGAATCTATATTCACTTGCTGTTATTTTTAACTTCACCAGGAACTGGCTTCTAGATGTTTAAAGGATGTGTCATTGCAAACTTCAGAGGCTTGAAAATAGACACACCCGGTGGCCTAGGAATCTGGGATGTCTTCCACATAGCTCTCATAATAAGCAGCTGCTTTAGTCCCTATTAAAAATGGGAAAGAGAACTTCCAGCCTCTGCTGTCCCGAGTGATTCTACCTCTTCCTCAGGCCTCTACTTTGGAGGACAGGAACAGGAGACAGCATCTGATCCGTGTATCATTGCCTACCTCCACCCAACTCCATGTAGCCTGCATCTTTTAGAGGAAATGCTTCTCTCTTTGTAAAGATGGGTTAAGTAGGAGCCAGCCACCTCAACTTTTTGATGAGAAACAGGATCTAAACAAATTTAGGGTTAAATTAAAATTAATTCATTTGGATATCTTGAATCCTTGGTAGATTTTATTTAAAAAAACTTAAGATGATTCTTATTAATTCAGTTTTTAAAAACTGAACTGTTAATATAAAGACATATTCATTTTTATAAATTATAATGTGAATGAGAAATAGTGGTTTTAAAAAATTTTTTTATTTTTGTATATTTATTTAGGATAATTCTTCTCCCCCCCCCCCCCCCCCCCCCAGGACTAGTAGAACTAGAAGGGAGTTACTTTGGGAAAATACTGTTCACCATTAGCTAGAGAAGGCCCATTCTGTGATTAAGACAAAAGATCTGAAAGGTAATTGAGGTAATTGTGGTTGTGGTAAAGTCAGTTTATGATAATAGTTCTGAAGCATTCCAACACACACTTTCTCTGCTGGAATATAGGCAAGTGGCATTCTTCATTATTTCCACCCCTAAGTGTAATCACGTCACTCGCTATTATTAATTTATCTGTTGATTGGGATTTGTTGTGTGGATTAAACGGATTAGCATATGTAAAATATTTGGATTATTACCTGGCACATAGTAAGCTCTCAATAAACACTAGCTGCTGTTAATTATTATGGGGGTAAGCAGCTTTTGACATGACTCGCATTGATCCCTACCTCCTTGAGTGTGACTAGACTGAATTGCTACTAATGAGTAGGATATGGCAAAAGGGACAGGATGTCACTTCTGGGATTACATTAAAATAGACTGTGACTTCCATTTTGCTGGACTCTCTATTGCCTTGCTAGCTTGCCCACTTTTGCAAACTGCCATATTGGCACAGAATTAGGGTAGCTTCTCTCTAAAAGCCTGCAAGAATCTAAATCGTATCAACAACCGGGTGAAGGAGCTTAGTGGTGGATCCTTCCCCAAGTTGAGCCTTGAAATGACTGCAGCCCCCGAGATGACACCTTGGTTGCAGCTCATTAAAGTCCCTGAAACAGAGAACCCAGTTAAATTGTACCCAGATGCCTGACCCATAGACACTATGATGCTCGCTGTTTTAAGCCCCCAAATTTTGGGGTAATTTGGCCTGCAACAATAGATAATAATATAATTTCTATTAATATTATGTTTATAAGCAGTATAACAGAGTGAAGACAATAGACGCCAGAGCCTGACTCTGAAGTTTGAATCCCAGAACTGTCACTTACTAGCTATTTGACCTTGTGTGAACTACTTAATCTCTCTGTGCCTCAGCTTCCTCATCTATAAGATAGGTATAATAGTTGTGAAGGGTAAATGAGATGATATACTAAAGACCCTGGCACATAGTAAGTGCTGTATGTGTTGGGTATTATTTTATGAAGAAACTAGTGCATAGCCAGCTTTAGCCATCAGTTCTGCCTTTCTATTAAAGTGCTTTGCAAACAAGAATGCCTTCTAATTTTAGTTTGTAAGTACATTTGGCCCAGTGCTAAAGTGAGAGACGAGCAGAAAGAGTAATAATTTCTACATTATTTTGCAAGGAAAAACTGTAAGACCTTTCAAGTAAGCCTTCAAGTTGAGGAATTGGCTTAGTTCTCTGAAAAAGAAGTGAAATTCCGTGCTACCTTGTCTTCTCCCCTCACATACCACATATTACTGAGATGGATTACAATAGGCAGGGGAGTGAGCCCTGAAAGAGTTCTTATGGTGGCAGGTTCAACATAGGCCTAAAATGAAATGCTGAGTCAAAGAGAAGCCAGCAAAGTACTTAAGTTCTAGTAGTCCAAGACAGAGCTGGGCAGAGGCAAGGGCTAAAGAAATAACTTCCCTGGGTAAGAAATTGAATCTTGAGACAATTTAAGATAAGACAAAAGCAAGCTTGAGAACAAAGAGGTCATTCGTTGATGCAAGGATTCGGTGCCAGAGCCCTCTAAAACACAAAACTTATACATTTGTATAGCACTTTTCAGAATGTACAAATGTTTTGGTATACAGTGTTTTATTAGGTCCTCACAAGGACTGCGGAAGGCAGCACTGATATGTTAATCATTCTGAGATGAGGCAATGAAAGCTCAGAGGGTTTAAGTTTCTTACTTGAGGTCATACAGTCACTGCACGGGATGAGATTCGAAACTTCTTTCTGATCTGTGTGATAGTATATTTGGTCTACCGTAGTTGCAGTGTTATTTTTGTCAGCTTCTGTGTCATTCTGGATAGAATTATTTAGGACTTAAACATGCCTGACTGGAAATGTCCCCTATGTGAACAGGGCATGGCAGACAACCTGTAAATTAGCTGGGATTTTGAATTCCGAGTTACAAGCAGGTTGATTTTATTCCAGTTAACATACCCTACTTTTCTCCATACTATTCCTGCCCTGATGCTTTTTTTTTTTTTTTTTTTTTGACACTTTTCCCCAAATTCCTGAAATCTTTTGATTAGAATCCGTTAGAAAATGTTAAGTTTCGGCATTGAAAAATGATTCCCTGTCTAAAATCTACCCTGCACTACCTACCTGTGACACTTTCACAGTATGATCCTGGAGAAAATTTCCATACAGAAACATCATTTGTTATAGAGGAAAAAAAAAGGCCCTCGATTATGCTTTAAAAAAAAACCTGTATTCATGATATAACATTGTAATATGAGGGTTTTCATCTAAACTTAAATTTATGTGTTGAAACAAACCATATACATGTCTTTATCTTTCTTTAAACCATATACATGGCTTTATCTTTCTTTGCCAAATACTATGCATCAGTAATCTTTATATTTAATAATGGATCATTTATAAACGATGTGTCTGGGACCCAGAGCCTTCCCTAGTAACCATTGTCAAGAAAAAGATGTAAAATTGTCATGTCCATGTTGAGAATTTTTCCTCTCTTCTTAACACTCAGTACCTTCATGATGTAACTGGCTGCGTGTTTCTCAGTGGGGTATTCTCAGACATGCTGTTCCCTGGAATGGTCTCTGGACCCCAACTTTTCTGTTACTCACCTAATCCACTGAGTGCCAGGTGCTATGTTAGGTTCTCTGGGAGGTAGGGTGAAACCATATGTAAACTCATTCATTCATTTATTGAACAACTATTTACTGCCCTCGTGGAGCTTATATCCTATTGAGGGAAATATTTAATAAACAAGATAGTAAATAAAATAATGAAGTAAAATGTAGATTGTGTAGTGGGAAGTGATAAAGATTTAAAAAATCAGAAAAGAGGTTTCAAAGGAGGATGGTTTTGAAATTTTAGATAGGTGGGTGGGGAAGGCCTCCCTGAGAAGGTGAATTTTGAGTAAAGAAGTAAGGAGAAAGCCTAAGTGATAGGACATAAGCCATGGTACAGTGAAGGTCTTAGAGGATATTTTGGAAACACACATGGTGATGGTGATACACCCAACACTCATAAAATACATATTGTGTTCCAGGCAGTGTTCTAAGCACATTTATCTAGATTAATTCGTTTAATCTTCAGCTCCATTCTAAGAAAACAGTTACCTATAAGAAAGCAATTGGTTTGAGGTGGGATTGGGAAAGGAGATCAGGGAAGGCTGCACAAAATGGATGACATTCAAGTTGGCCCTAAGGGATGAGAGTGAGTGTTGGGAATGGGTAGCTACTGGATGCTGGAGAAGTAGAGACAAAAGTGAAAACATATGCAAAGTGCAGAGATAGAAATAGCCTTGGTATGACTGGGGGTTGCGTCTAGGAGTCAAAACTATTTTTAAAAAATTATGCTTTGATACTTTTCTAAGGGCAAAAATTCTGTTTTATTGAAGATAACATCATAAAAGGACAGGGGAGGACTAGTTTATACTTATGAAGCCACAAAGGATCTTTTTAGGGACTAGGCTTTATTGGGGGACAAGTGATAGGGGGAGAAAAAGACTTCCACCCACCAGGGCTGACTTATCTCAGGGGGAAGCCAGGATTTAAGAAACAAACCAGTAGAAGAAGCACTGTCTGGTTCCCATAATCCCTTTCTCCAATCAGGTAGCTATGATTGACTCCAATCTTTTAAATGGCTACCTCTGCTTAAATATTGGCCAACTTTGGAGGTGCTAGGGTGTATATAGAAAATATCCCTGCCTTCTGATTTTTGTGTACATGTCACTGATTTCTTCCAGTGTTCAAAAAGTTTTTTTAAATGCTTGATAATTTCTCATATAATATTTCTCCAAACTAACATTGAGGTGTTTTGTGCCTCTTGATGAATATCATGCTAAAGAAATTCTTCCCATCTCCACGCTTCTCTGAAAACACCCAGTACAAGACAATGATAATTTGAGTATTTTAATGTCATTGTATTCAGCTAGGAAATTACTTCTGCATGATGTTTTCACAATTTTTATTACAAATAACAATGAATGGGAGGAAGTTTTTCTTGTGAGATTACAAGGTTGTTAAAGGACAACAGATTGTTCTCCTGAAGTGGTCCACAGAGCTGCCTATGCTTTTGCAATATTTTAATTTAATAAGTATCTTTAACTAGTAAAAAAAAATCTTTTTTCTGGATGTTCTTATTTATTTTTTTTAAATTTATAGTGTGGAACAGTGTATTTCTCCAGGGCCCATCAGCTCCAAGTTGTCCTTCAATCTAGTTGTGGAGGGCGCAGCTCAACTCCAAGTCCAGTTGCTCTTTTCAATCTTTAGTTGCAGGGGGCACAGCCCATCCGCTCTAACCAACTGAGCCCCTCTGGAAGCTCAGCTGCATCTCATTGTTTTCAATCTAGTTGCGGAGGGCACAGCTCACTGGCCCATGTGGGAATCGAACCAGCAACCCTGTTGTTCAGAGCTTGCGCTCTAACCAACTGAGCCATCCGGCTGCCCCTGGATGTTATTTTTTTAAAAGCATAAATGCCTCTGAGAATTTATTTAAATCCCCCAAGCCTTAATCTATTGGCTGTGGAACAAAAGGCATCATCAATGACCTAAGTAGGTGACATTTTGGAATGGAAATAAGGAGTTTGACCTTATGTCTCAGTTTATGAATATGTTAATAACGATTAATTTGCTCTCTTTTGTGGATTTTTGTTCCAGCAGCTCTTTAAGAACTTTGAAATGGCAGCTTGCCAGGTGACTCTCTCTTTCTCTCTCTCAAAAGCAGGGCACAGTTGTAATATTTGAGTAATAAAAACAACAGTAGACAAGCAGAGGAAGGAAGAGGCTAGGAGGAAGTCATTTCAAGTTTCTCCTGTGTCGACATGTTTATTTTTTAATTAAACCAAAGATATAAAGTGGCTATGATTCATGCAGTATGTTAGGTTTTAGTTATACAAACAAATAATTAAAACATTGAAAAATTAAAATATTAGCCTTGAGTTATTGTTAATAGCAACAGTGTCAACAGTGCACACACATTACTAAAATTAAATTGTAGAATTCTCTCACCAGAGTGACTAAGTTATTAAAATTAAATCAATGGAAGAAATCTATACCAAATAAGCCATCATTTGACATTGATATGAGTTGTTCATATTCCACAGGGCTGTACCCTCAGTCCTCTTCTCTTCCTCCCTTTTCTGTTCCCCTGGGCAATTCGCTACCCGTAGCTGTAACTATCTTCTATAAACTGATCATTGCCAAATCTCAACCACACCTCTGACTGCTGTTGTGAGTTACACACTTGGTTTTCAATTACCGTGTCATTCTAGTTTGGGAAACATAGCAGGCAATGTATCTCCAAATATTCTCCTCTCCTCCCAATTTTTGGTTAATGATACCATGGTTCATCCATGCTCAAGTCAGAAACCTATGAACGCCCTCTCCATCAGTCTCCACATCCCATCGGTAACTTTCTCCTTCTGCCTATTCTACCTTTTATAACATCCCCTGAATTTATCGCTTCTTTCACTGCCATTGCCACATCATGGCCTCATCATTTCTCACATGACCTCTACCTGGTATCCACACCTTCTTACCCTTCCAACTTATTAGCTATGCTTTGGCCAGAGTGACCTTTCTAAAATATAAATCTGATCATGTCATTCTCACGCTTGTCATTCCAAGCCTTGTCATCACTTACAAGACAAAGCTAAAACTTGTTAGTACAGTCTGGCTTTTGTCCTTGTTCCAGGCTCATCTGTTGACCTTCTGTTGTACCTTGTGTTTTGCAGCCATGTTGAATGACTCAGGATCCTTCAAATGATCCTCTCTTTATCCTAAATATCATTTTCTGGAATGTTTTTCCTCTATTCTTTATTCAGAAACTTTCTTGGCATACTTTAAGATTCAGCTCAATGCAGTCTCCTTCAGGAGGCTTCTTTGAACTCCATAGACAGGTAAGTACATTCTCCTTTGTGCTTCTACAGTGCCTGGTTTGTATTTCTAATATACCATATATCTCATTGCTATAATTATTAATTGATATGTTTCCCTCCCTAAAATTTGATTTCTGAAAGGTGGGAACAGTGCTCTCCTCATTTTTTTTTTTCATTTCCAGTGCCTAGGATATAGCCAACAAATGTATAAAGCCACACTACATACCAAGAACAATGGGAGGTGCTGGGCTATACAGATAAACAAGACAGATAACATAGGTATATTCACACATCTACCCATTTATCTACAAATTGATCCTCCCTCCTTTCCTCCCTGTCTCCCATCCATCCAACAAATACTAGTTGAGGGCCCACTAAGTGCCAATGCAGGCAGACCTTGTTTTACTGCACTTCACTTTATTGTGCTTCACAGATGTTGTGTTTCTTACAAGTTAAAGGCAAGACCCTCTACCAGCAAAAAGATTACGATTCATTTTGTTGCTATACTCACTTTATGGCAGTGATCTGGAACCCAACCTGCACTATCTCCAAGGTGTGCCTGTACTGTGTGCTCTAACAGTAAACAAAAGTGTGATCTCTGTTCTTGCGAAGCTTGTGATCTAAGAGAAATAGACGTTAAGAGAGTAAGTACATAAATAAATTATCGCAAACTATGAAACATCTATGAAGGACAAGAACAGAATGTTACAAGACAGAAAGTAACATAGGGAACATTCTTTAGATTGGGTAGTCAGGGAAGACTGATCTGCAAAAGTGGCAAGCCAGTAGACAGTAGGCTATAAGTGGTAAATTAGTGAACAAAGTAAAATTATAAGTGGTTCGTTGTTCTGGAAAAGCACATTCCTTTACTCTAGTATGCAAATGGCCAGCAGATTCCTGAATGGTCAGGGGCTGAAGGTCACAGGTGATGAAGCTTCTGAGAGGTGGACACTGCTTTTTGTCAGGGCCATTGCCATCTTCCACAAAGTTGGTAAGACAGGTGTGGGCAAGAGGAGAGAAGGAAGGTGTCTTGTGGCTCCCTTCCCTGAGGTTTGAGTTGATTAAGGGCACAGTAGGACTGGAGGGTATTTTTCCCAGGAAGCCTTCTTCAACCAGACAACATTACTAAGGACTGAGGCCACTTGCGGGTCTTCAGTCGGATTTCTTTACTATTAGGTTGGTGCAAAATAATTGCGGTATTTGCAATTATTTTTAACCTTTTAAACCGCAATTACATTTGCACCAACCTAATATATGACTCTTTTTCTTTTATCTGTACTAGTCTTATTAAAGACATCCTCTGTTGACTAGCTGAGCATTCTTTGGCTTTATGTAATAATTTCTTGCTGCCACAATGCTTGCTATTTGATATTTTTCTATTTCTTATTCATTTACTTTCTATGTAGTCTTTTGTCATCCTGTTTTCACTTGCCTTGCTTCACCATAAGTCCTCATTTGTAGACTAAGGATTTTTAATCTTATTTTATACTTTTATGACATTTTATTTCTGATTTTTTTTTTTTTTTTTTGCTTTTTATCACTTTGATGTTTTAGCTTTTTAATTGTGGTTTCTATGCATAGCTTATATTTTAGTTATTTTTAATGCTATCATTTAAAATTCTTGACTTTCACAATTTTCATGTTCTTTATTTTCATTTTATTTTCTATGTAGTTTCTTAGGTTAAAATTAAACTTTCTGAATATAAATTTGTTCATTAATAAAATTTGCAAAACATAAAAATACAAAAAAGAGGAGGTGGACAGGTGGTTCAGTTAGTTAGAGCGTGAGCTCTGGGCAACAGGGTTGCCGATTCATTCCCATATGGGCCAGCGAGCTGCGCCCTCCGCAACTAGATGAAGACAATGAGCTGTCAGTGAGCTCCCGGTGGCTGGATGGCTCAGTTGGTTGGAGCACGTGCTCTCAACCGCAAGGTTGCCGGTTTGACTCCCCCCAAGGGATCGTGGGCTGCGCCCCCTGCAACTCAGATTGAAAAAGCAATGATTTGACTTGGAGCTGATGGGTCCTGAGAAAAACACACTGTTCCCCAATAAAGTCCTGGAAATACACACTATTCCCCTATAAAGTCCTGTTCCCCTTCCCCAATAAAATCTTTAAAAATAAATAAATAAATAAATAAATAAATAAATAAATAAATGGAAATGGAAATGTCCCTGGCTTAAAAAAAACAACCACACACACAAAACAAAGAACAAAGTAAAATTTATCTGTAGTTCCATCATTCTGAGATAACCACTGTCAAGATAATATGTATATATAATATGTTATTGAGAGGAAGTATGTATTGTATACACACAGGTGTGTGTGTGTGTGTGTGTGTGTGTGTGTGTGTGTGTTTTGGACATAACATTACTGCTGTATCCTAGTTTTTTTCATTTAGATTTATATCCAGGATATTTTACCGCATCATTAATATTCTTTAAAATTTTCCTGGTGGATTCCAATATATGAGCTCTTGGACAAGGAGAGAGTTATTATCTATTCTGAACTGGTTTGGACACTTTATTCTCCCTTGCTTGAAAAGGATTTGACTAGCTCAGACACATTCTGAAGGAGATTCAAGTTCTCATGCTTACCCTCTGGTTGTATCATCCATTAGACTGGATAGAGGCTATTGGAGCTTATCAGGTCCCCTCATCAGAAATATTCCCAGTTTTCATCTTTGTCCAGCATATTGTCTTAGATGGCTGGAGCAGAGGCTATAAAAAACCAGATGGATTTAACCAGGAGTCTCAAATACAGAAGCTCATAGGATGTTAAGTCTAGATATTACCTGTTATCCTAAAAGGTCATTTGGAATGTAGTATGGTCATTTCATAGACCAAATACCATTACGGTGTACTTACATTGATTAAGCATGCTCTGAAGGCCAGCTTCCATTCATCACTTTCCTGGATTCAGAAAAGTTATAGGGACTTTGGGGGTACAGTTTTGTTAAAACTTGTGTCCCATCGAGTTGAGAGAGGAGGCTGGGTTAGCAGTAGATGTGGATAATGGTTATAGACTGTGCTACTTAATGCCATTGTGATCCTTGTGTAGAGCTCCCCATTCTTTCTCCTTATGAAGGACATCAGGAGTCCTGTAGGGAAAGTCTGAGGAACCTCTATGTCAACTTACTTTATTCCACTATATTCTCGTGAAGCACCTCAACTCAGGGAAAGGAAAAGGAGCTTTTGGGATCCAGGCATGACATCAACTGCATTACTGTCCCATGATTGGAGTTGGGGTGCAGAACCTCAGTTGTTTCTTAGGTTAGTGAGTGGTCCTAACACTCAGCCGGAAACTTGGAATCATCTTTGACTTCTTCCTTCCCTCTCACGGCTAATAAATCATCAAAACCCATCCATTCTAATCCCAATATATTATATAAATTATATAAAACAATCATTTTAATATATCCACTTCTCTTCAATTCTACTATCTTTGTCCTGGCCTCAATGATTTTTCACCCAGATTTCTTGAAAAACCCTCCTAATTTCTCCTTTATATTCAATCTCACCACTCTTATTCTACACTCCCTAGTAAAATAAGACTTTATGTCACTCCCTGGGTCGGTTCAAGTTCTCTGGGAAGCAAATGCCAAGACAGAACTAGAATTGCAAGAAATTTATTGGGGGAAATACCTGTGAAAGATAAAGGAAAGAGAGAGGAGTATACGGAGGGAACCTCAGACCATGGTGTATGGGAGAGAAGAGAGGGGAGGAGGGAAGATTGGGTAGAAAGAGGCTCAGACTGCAGTTCAGCTGTGAGAAACCTTGGTCAGTCTGATGAGAAGTCTTAGAGCCTAGCTCTCCTGTGAAAGGGGCCCCATGTTGGGCAGTAATGGCCTGGCTCTAAAACCTCTGCTACCCTGTGTTCTGTTATTGACTGGAAGCATCCCAGGGGAAGCGTGACCTCAGTGGAAATACTAGGGTGGCAGCTGGACGCTGTTAGCAAACTACACTCCTTGCATCTAATCCTCTCCTGAAGGAAGATTCAAGTGGCATATTCCTATGGCTACACGCTTTCCTTTTCAGAACGCTTTGGTAGCCTCTCCCCTGAGCTCCTTAATGTGGCTCACGAGTCCTGATTCGTGTCTATCTCTCCAACCTCATTTCAATTTTACCTTTCTATTCCATCTCTCAGCCAGTGAACTTTCTTCTGGGCTGGACACTTTGCATGAAATACTTTTACCTCTTTCTCCTCATTTAGATAACTCTTACTCTTCAGGTTTTTGCTAAAATGTTTCTTCTTCCAGTAAGTAGAGCAGGACTTTATTTACTTCCCTTCTGTCCATCCATCCATGGACCCAATTCTGTTTTAAAAGTAATACATGCACATGGTAAAAACAAACAACAGCAACAAAACAGGCTCAATGTTCAGAGGTAGTATCTCCTTTTGGCCATTTCTGGTTTTAATCTTATAGACATTATTGTAAACACTCTAATTATACCTCTGTTTCTTGCTTTATAAAATTTGAGCTGTGCCTGTTGGCTTTGTGTTATGAAAGGGGAAGAATTTTGTGCATTTATAGTCATCCCCCTTTCTCTTTCTACCTCCAAGTTTTAGTTAGGTGTTTTTTTAAACTTATTTTTTCTGTTTATTTTTTATAAATTTGTGATACTTTATATTTATATTTAATAACGCTTGCTCTATAAAATAAGGAAATAAGCACAGCTCTATTTCCCTTGCATACATCTCTCCTGTTCCTTCTTCCTTTTATCTTATTTTTAACTATTCCATTACTTGTATATTGAGCAAGGCTTCTATTATTTTCTTTGTATTCTATAGAAAATACACTTGTTTTCCATTCTTTTTCTATAATTCTTAAAATTTAAAACCAATAAGTTGCATTTATAATATTGACTATGTAAATATACATTGGAGAAGCAAGTATGTGATTGAATGGAAACGTTCATGTGTTAAACCTGTTCCATTAGAATAAGAATGTTCTAAGCTTTCTCTTTTCTTTCACTCCCCGCCCCCAACAAAAAAAGCCTCAAAATTAATTGGGTTTCCAATTGCTTTTCTTTTTCTTGACAGGAGAAATATATGCCATTATTTTATGAGTAAGGCCCTCTGGATTTTAATCACACAATTTGTACGCTAGAACCTCAGCACACTGCAGAGCTGTCATCCTGAAACCTCTGGACTCTCAGGTCAGTGCCCCTGTTCCTTGAATTTCTATTTTCATTTTACTGTAGTATATCCTCAAGTAATTTTTTTTCAAGAAGGCGACATAGGACATACATTTTCTGAGTGCCCTAACAAAACAGTGGCCCTCCTGTGTAATAAGAGTTGTGCTCTGCAGTCAGACTTCCTGAGTTCAAAGCTTTGAGTGGCTTGATCTTCCGCAAGTTTCTCAACCTCTCTGGGCCTGTTTTTCCATTTGTGAAACCAAGGGTCATAATAGTACTAAATTAATGGGATTGCTCTGAGGATTAAATAAATAAGTTAATAATTGAAAAGAGCTTGGAACTGTACCTGGTTCATAGTAAGGGTTCAATAAATATTCGCCATTACTGTAAGCCTAAAAATGTCATAATTTTCCCTCACCCTTGACTAATTGTTAATTTGAGTATAGAATTGTAGATTCAAAATCACTTTCTCTGAAATTTCCGTGGGAATTTAAGTGATACTGTTGAGATGCTTAATTTTATTTCCTTCGTAAATGTTCTGCTTTTTTTATTTCCATCTTCTAACCATTCTGGGATATTTTTGCATTTTTTCTTTGTATGCGAAGTTCTAAAATTTCACCACAATGTGGCTAGGTATAGTGTTTTTCTTTCATACTCATTAGCACTCGGCGAACGCTTTCCTTCTGAGGATTCTAGTTTTTCTTTCAGTTACATTTTCTTCTATTAATATTATTATTTTTTCTTCCTTGTATTATCTCTGCTTTCTTCTTTTGTAATACCTACCATTTTTGCAACTTTATTTCAAGAACACTAATTTGGTCTTTAACCTTATTCATTCTATTACCTACTTTTTCTATTTTTTTCTTTTAACAGTCATATTTTAAGGCCTCTTTCTTATATTCTTATTGATCTTTTTTGTAGCAGCCTCTTTTTGTTCTATTCTTGAAATATCCTCTTAAATCTCCTTGGGAAAACGATTTTTAATTTATGAGAGTTCTTTTCTGTTCCTTGTATCATCTCTTATCCTTCCTGATCAATTGGTGTTTGCTGCTTATTAATCTTTTTCTTTCATGCATGAAGTTTTCCTCAACTGTTTGGTTGCCCGTTTATATTTAAGGATAAAGGACCATGCCCATTAGTACACGTAGGCAGCCTGGGTTTGTGTAGGTCTGATTAGATTGTATAAGTCTGATTACCCAACAGCTGACTTGGGGTAAGTGGGTGGTTCCTGTGGGTCAGGCATCCTTTACAGTTCATGGGCAAGGCATGGGCAGGCAATGGCCAAGGTAAGGAGGCCTTCACTCTTGGGGTGGAGCTGACTCTGAGCTCAGCCAATCACAGTGGGCTTAGGAACCTGCAGATCCAGCACACAGACTTGTATATTTTCTTTCTACTTTGTTTTGCAGGCCCAAAGTTCCTTCAGGTTCTTTTCTGCATTTTTTCTCCAGTCCAGCAGCCACACCCAGGGAACACAAAATACTGTAATCAGCTGCCCTCTGTTCCTGTGAGAAGAGGATAGGGAGTTTAGTTGCTCCTCACAATACCTACCCTTCAACCCAAATGGCTTGATTGTTGTACCTGCAGACTGTGAACTTGGATCTCTCCACTCAGAAGAACGGCTCTTACTTCCTCTGCAGCTTTAGTCTATTGATATTTGGAGTCATGACTTCCTTTTTTCTGATCATTTGAGCCCATCTGTTTTCTAACTTCTAGAAAAGCATCACTATTTTACACCTGCTCAAGGCATGTTTTAGTCCATGGATTTATTCTATTTCATATTATTCCTGGGTTTTGATGGGCTCATGACAGAGAGAGATGGACTATGCTCATTCAGTCACTGTCTTAGTCTGTTTGGGCTGCCATAACAATACCATAGACTGGGTGGCTTATTAACAACAGAAATTTATTTCTCACAGTTCTGGAGCCTGGAAAGACCAGGATCAAAGCACTGGCAGATGTGACATCTGATGATTCCTGATTCATAAATGGTGGTCTTCTCTCTGTGCCCTCACATGGTAGAAGGGGCAAGGGAGCTCTCTGGGGTTTCTTTTATAAGAGAACCCTAGTCATGGGGGTTCTCTTAGCCCATTCATAGGGGCTCTGCCTTCCTGAATTAATCTCCTCCCAGATGCCCCACCTCCTAATACCATCACGTTAGTGGGTAGGATTTCAACATATAAATTTGTAGGGACACAAATATTCAGTCTATTGTAGTCATCTTGAACTAGAACTTTTCCACTAATTCTTAAAAATTAAACTTAAAAATTTATTTTATCTTTTGAATAGATAATACATTCACATCATTTGAAATCACAAAGTATAAAAGGATACTACTGTGCATTTAGAAAAACCCTGGCTTAAATAAGAGGCAGTTTCTCGGATTAAAAATAGGAAATTTATTTACTTTCCCCTATGAACAACAGCAGAAAAAGTAATCTTACACTTCATAAAGGTTAGTTGTGATTCTAACATTTTGATTTTTTGGATGGGGTCAGTCATAATTAGGAAAATTCCTAAGCAGGATTAATAAAAAGAGTTTCTTTCACCCCTACCACCATCTGCTGAATACATCTCGGTTCCTCCAAAAGTTAACTACTATCATGAGATTCTTGTGTAGTTTTCAGAAATTTTTTTTCATATGTTCACATTTGCTTGATATGTCTTCTTTTATTTAATCCAAGTATAATATACTGTACAGACTGTTCTATATTTTGCTTTTTCTCTTAATAATGTATCTCATATATATTTTAAAATGAAAAGCATCCTTATTTTTTTACATCCATGTAAGATTCAATTTTAGGAATATGCTATAATTTATTTAATCAGATTCTTACAACAATACCTCAGTGAATAATACTGCACATGTGATATTTTGCACGTGTGCAAGTATACTGTAGGATAAATTTAAAGAAACACAACTGTTGGGGCAAAGGGTACATGAATTTTATATTTTGCTAGATATTGCTAACTGGACCTCCATAGGGGTTGTATCAATTAACACTCCCACCAGCAATATTTGAGAATGTCTTTTTTCCTCCTCAAACCCACAATACAGTGCATTATCAAACTTTGAGTTACTTGTTGCTATGATGGGAAAATTAATATCAACATAGCTTTAATTCGCATTTTTCTCGCTATGAGTGAGATTACACATATTTTCAAATAGTTAAGAGCCATTTTATTTCCTTTTATGTAAATTGTTTTTACAAATATTTTGCCCATTTTTCTAATTCGTTTTAAAATCATTTTCTTAATCAGTTTTAGAAGCTTTTTAATATGTTGTCTATGATATGAGTTGCCAGTATTTTTTTGCTTTGCATTTATATTCTGAGTATGGTGTTGCTATGGTCTGAATGCTTGCATATCCCCCTCCCCCCAAACTCATATGTGAAACACAACCCCCAATGTGATGGTACTAGGAGGTGATAAAGTCTTGAGGGTGGAGTCCTCATAAATGGGATTAATGTCCTTATAAAAGAAGCCTCAGAGCTCCCTTCCAATGTGTGAGCTTACAGTGAGAAGACAGCTGTCTATGAATCAGGAAGGTTGTTCTCACCAGCTCCTGAATCTGCTGGTGCCTTGATCTTGGACTTCAGAGACTCCTGAACTGTGAGAAATTTCTGTTGTTTAGAAGCTACTCTGTGTGTGTCATTTGTTATATAGCAGCCCAAACAGACTGAGACAGATGTGTTTTTCTATGCAGTTGTTTTTTATTTCGATATGCTTAAATTTACCATATTTTAATGGCTTCTGGGTTTTGTATCATAGTTAAAGACCATCCCTACTCTGAGGTTACAAAAAAAAAAAAACCATAAGTTTTCTTCTCGTCCTTTAGTTTTACTTTTGTATGTTAAAATTTTTGACCACATTGGGGTTGGCTTCATGTTAAGTGTGAAGTTTTAATCCAACTTCAGTTTTTTTCCAGATGGGTACCCATTTGTCCCAACAATTTATGCACTCATTTTTGATTTGGGCATCTGGAACATTTCAGGGTCTGAGCGTGAGCAAAGTAGTGTAACTTTTTTTCATTAGAGTGGTTTGGGAGCCAGGAGCAAGGCCAGCAGAGGAAGGCAGCCCCTGGGCTCTGGAACGGTGAATCGCAGCCACGGGAGGGAGCCACCAGGATCAGCACACCTGACTGTGTCCCTTTGACCCAGTACATTCCCTTCATCTGACCTAATTTTAGAGAGGGTCGCTTCACAGTAGACTTTCCTAGGACATAGCTTGTTGCTGTTCTAAATGTGAAGTTCCTTATCCATTGGGTAATTCTGTTGGTTTTTAATATCATATGCCCCAAAAGACCTGGATTTCAGGATATTCATTTTCCCACATTCTCGTGTATTTTGAACTTTTATCTCTAGCTATCAGAGAAAAACCTTTGGGCAAAAGTAAGAGTAGATTGGAAGCCTTTTTCTATTTAACCTCAGGGGAGTGTGGGTAAGCTCCCTGACTTATATGTCAGGAATTTCTTTCTTTGGTTCTGATTTATTATCTTGACAAGATGAATGGGATTTGTCTTCATACTTACATAGTCCCTGCAAAGGGAATACATCACCTGATTGGCTATATGGCACCTTTTTATATTCTTTCAACTGTTATTTATTCTACACACTCTCCAGTTGGTTGAATTGCTTCTGCGGACCTCAGTGCCAAGACTAGAGGTATGTTCAAAGGGACCTTCCTAATATGGAATTGTTGGGGGATGGGAGAGCTCTTCCTGGAAGCAGTTTAAAAAGACAGATACATTTTCCTACACAGAATATTTCTCCCCATATTTATTTCATAACCTAATCTGTGAGAGCTAAAAGGAAGAACATGGGACTCTGGAGAAACCTCTCCACACTTTTTTTAGAAACTAGTATCATAGATTAGGTTAGTTATCGTACCCATAGCCTAACTACCATGACTATTTTAGATTGTGTGTAAAGTGATTATTTACCTCAGAGTCTTCCTGTATTCATGATTAGACCAGGGGACATTAGGAGATGAACAGTAGCATGAAACAAAGGGCTGCAAACTATGGGTTACATTTTGCTTTTTGCAAACTTTTAACTTCCTTGTTGAATTGGAAGTCTGGGCCTCTCATACCAAAATGGCGCTTGAAGTGCCGGTTTGCTTTAGACATGGGCATGCACTACAGATCCTTTAACATTTTGTGGGAAGAAAGGGTTAGGATTGTATATGATTATTTATGACATACTGACTTTTTTTTTACATTCCATTCCATTGCTGTGAATAAGCTATGTACTAACATGCAGTAATTATTAAGCTAAGAGTGTAATAAAGACCCTAGTGTGTTTATGCTTATGTACATCATGCAAGTTGATAGGAATTTGCCAAGCTCAGTTTGAGGCCAAATTTATATGCCACCTCCAAAGGGGTATAGAACCTAATGGCATGTTTAGTGTCCTAACCTCACTGAATGTTTCATTTTGTTTTTCTGACACTTATTTTTCCTTCCCCTAATTTCTTTACTTAATTACGTTCCTGTTGTATGTGAAGCCCATCTTCAATAAATTTACAAGGAGATGATGTATAAATGTGTTTTAGTATTCCTTTGTTCTAAAACAGCTCAGTTCTTGTTTAGGAGTGGTTCTGAGAGGGTTACTATTTGATGTTAATAGATACCTATGCTCTCATTCTATAATACTATCCTATGGAATTATAGTGGTGCCATGTTCTGTCCAAAACACAGTTCTCTATGACTAAGTGTTATAAAATGGTGAGATCAGCATTTTTGTAGCCCATAAGCTGCAAGTAATGCAAGCTTGAAAATCAATTGTGTGCAATTTTCTGTAAGACTGATTTTATTTAGAAGAACTACATTCCTTTTTTAGGTATTTGAGATATAATTTCTTACTTTGGGAATTTATAGAATAGAGGTTATAAATAGATCTGATTTTATTTTTAGGCTGGTATCCTATTAAGACACATCGAAGGAGTAATAATTCTCCTTTCACTAAAGTTGGCATAGTTTATATGTTAAAAGGACTGTGGCACTTCTTCATAGTTTAGTTTCAGTACTCATATAATTATACTGCCAGTATGTTTTTTTATTCAAATTCTTTTTTGGGGATGAAAGTATACGGCAAGCTTGTTTATTTACCTACTTATTAAGTAATTATTTACTGATGGCCTACTGTGTCATTTGGTACTAAGCTCTAGGAATTCAAGGGTGAACTGAGGTGCATCTCCTGGTCTAGAGGAACTTACAGGCTACAGTCAAAAAAGCAAACAATTAATTACAATATAATATAATAATTCCTATATGGATACACAGATAACTTTCAGTGAAAGCAAAATAAGAGCCCTTCAGGCTGTTTGGGTGTAGCATTTTAGCTGAGGCTTGAAGTATGATAAGAGTATTCCAACTGAAAGAGCAACAGAGAAAATAGCATGTGCAAAGGAAGTATGAGAGCTTGGTGTATTTTGAAAAAAGCGGGGAAAAGGGACAGTAGCTTTATTATAGATAAAAACTGCATTGGGTGATATAGCTTAGATGGACAGTCATCCTAGGCTTCTCAGTACTTCTTCCTGAATTACATTTACCTGCTAAACTGTAGCTCCTCTTCCTCAGAGGGACAAAGCCTAGCCCTAAAAAATTACACTATCCATGACAATGCAGTGTAAGCACAGGGAATATAGTCAATATTGTAATTACTATATGATGAAAAAGGGTTACTAGACTTATATGGTGACCACATTAGAAGGTACATAAATGTCAAATCACTATGTTATACACCTGAAATTAATACAATATTGTATCCCAACTATACTTTAATAAAAAATTTAAAAAAAACTACCCTGCAGATGAGTGGCAAATGGTGTATGTCTCCAGTTTGGCTGACTCTTAAAAACTAAGTCAGTATGATCCCTGAAATTTACCAGGAAAATCACTCAGGCTTCCTGAGAAGGTGTGATTGGAGGTGATAGGCAATTTGAAAGAGAACATGTATGTTACTGTGGCAAAAGTCTCCTAAAATTAGACCAGGGGAAAGGATGTAGGTGATGGTGTACATTGAAAAGTTTGGAATTGGGGTGTGGTTTTCATTTTCATTATAGTGAGAGCATTCAGTGTGAAATATGAAGGCGTCAAAGGGGGCACAACTAGAGGCAGAAATTGCTTAGGAGGCTTGGTAGTACTCTTGGGAGAGATAATCTGGACCAGCCCAAGGGTTGTGGAGATGCTTAAGAGCTAAAATCAGTAGGAACTGGAGTTTGATTATATAAGGAAAGCAATAAAGAAAATTCTAAAATGACTCTAATTTATGACTTGGAAAAATTGATTGTCATTCAGTAATTTAGGTGATATAAAATGAAAGCAAACGGGCAAATTCAGTTTGGGGAATGCACTGAGTTGAATATGCTTCGAGGAAATCGAGTACAGACATTTATTGGAGATTGGATAAATGGATCTGGAGGTAAAAAAGGGATGTATAATGCAGTGTAAGCACAGGGAGTATAGATAGAGATTTAGGGTGATTAGCAATTTCCTTAAAGCCAAAGGCATGATGAAGTAGGTGGGGAGAGTTTGTAGACTAGGAAAAGAGGGTGGTCCTACCTCTGCACTCCATGGGCCAGAATGAGTCTGTCTTTTTTATCCTATCTAGCATTACGTTTTCTCTCTCTATTAGAATATGGTCAGGTAATTTAAACTTGAACTCAATCTCAGGTTAACAATGACACTCCTATTTTTTCCATACAAATCAATATATTATCAGAGTGTAAAGTAGAGGCAAAGTCTGAACTATAGGCATTAAGACATGAGTAATTCTGACAATATTTTTTAGCTGTAACAAACTCAATTGACTAAGGCTTAGAATAAATATTTATTTAGACATTGGATAGGAAGTATTGATAACGCCAAGTCATTGTTCTAAGCTTTGTGCATTGGCTAAGAGCATGATTCTAAAGCATGTATTCTCAAAGGAGGCAATATAGCAACCCCTCCCCTAGAGGGCAAAAATTGTGATTTTTTTTTGTGGAGCAAAAAACCTTAGGTATAACCCTGGTTGTCTCCATGGCTCAACCCTACCTGACAAATCTTGTTCCTTAATATTTAGTTTTTCTTGTTAAGGATAATTTAAAAATTTCTCCTTAGAGACTAATGATTAAAAAAGAAAAAAATGCTGACAAATACTATTCTCAAGACATTAAGAAAATAATTTGTAGAAGTTAATTTTAGGTATCTTCCCTATGATGTCTGAGATAGACTAATTTGTCAGGTTTTTTTGTGTTTTGGGGGGTTGTTTTTTTTTCGCTAGGGTTCAGGTGGTAAAGAGAGTGGAACAAAATCACTTGAGCTAATTGTAAAGTTTTTGTCATTATTTGGTGTAAGGTTTGCAGGAAATGTGGACATCTAACTCTATCAGCCTTTACCTGAAGATTTACTTTGGTTATTGGCCGATTTTTTTTTTTTCATCTGATACTATAATATTCTGGGTTTTAGCCAACATATATTAAATAACGGTGTGTAAATTATTCTCTTATTGGCAATTTGACTATTAAATCCAGACTCTATAACAGCTTCTTGGGTTTAGGGATTAAATCTTTTATTGGTGGTCTGTGTACTAATCAGGATTTTTAAATTATGAAAATAGAAATGGCCTCTGCATATCCTAAGTGCAAAAAGATTCCAAGGGAAGGTTGGGGAGCCAGACTGCGAGCAGGTTTCAAGCAAGATGAGGCACAGCCAAGATCCTGCCACAGGCTGCCTCTGTTTAGGATAATGCTACTGGCACAGTTGCCACTGGACAGGCTGCTGCTGGCAGCACTGCCTGCATGAGTGCCATGAAGAGACTGTGCTCTAAGCTACCACAGCTGCTGCGATGAATCTGACCCTGTGCCTTTGGTTACTCCTTTCAGTTTCAAAGTCCAGGCAGGAGCCTCTGCTAGGTTCTCCTCTACCTGCCAGAAATCAGGGAATATTCCCTTTTAGCTTCATAGTGGGGTGTGGAACCTGCTCCCCAACTAGTTTGGGATTTCCCCCACATTGAATGGGGATTTGTATTCTGAGAAGCCAAAAATGCCAAATGGTCCTTACCATATCAATAACTAAGATTTGAATAATGTTTTGCAATTTGCAGAGTGCCTTGGAATATTTTTCATTTGATACTTAGTACAACTGGGAAAGTATTTCAGTTTTTGAGATGAGGAGGCTAAAGCTCAAAGAGTTTAATTGACTAACCAAAATTTGCAATGCCAGGGAAGAAACAGAAAATTTTTGAGCGGCTGGCCTATGTTAAATATAGTCCTAAATGCTTTCACACACAGTATCTTTTCAAAAAATACAATTAATATTTTATTTAACCATATATATGTACATCCAAATATTAACGTTTGAACATGCAATCAATATTTAAAAATTATCAGAGATGGTATACATTCTTTCTCATACTAAGCTTTCAAAATCGAGTGTGTATTTTCTTATAGCACCTCTCAATTTAAAAAAGAAAAAAAACACACAATTTATGCCATAAACTTATCCACCACCCACAAACTTTTCTCCTGCCCTCTTTTTTTTTATTATTATTTTGTGATAAGAACACTTAATATAAAACCTACCCTCTTAGCAAAGTTTTAAGCATACAATATAATATTGTTAACTAGAGGTGTTATGCTTTTCTACCCCGTGCCTGAGCATGTTTTCTAACTGGGGCTGCAGGAACTACATGTCTCAAGTCTCCTCTGACTCGTCCCCACAGCTGCTGAAAGGACTTTCTTCCTCTTCCTATGTGGCAGGAAGCCACCTTTGGTCATATCCTGTATCTTCCTACTCTGTGGCTTATGAGAAAACATCTGCTCTTGTCCTCCAGGCTTGGTTCACAGAGAGTTAAAATACCAGCATTGGGAGATTTCCTAAAACAAACAAAATAAAACAAAGAAGTAAACAAACTCCTAATTCTCCCTTAAGTGTCTGGCTCTTAAAACCCAGAAAACGAGAATTGTCATGATTATTTCCTCTTCTTTGAATTATTTTAAAGTGTATTTTGAAAATTAAAGCTAGAAGAGGATTTCTTTGTTTTAGATCTTTACTACTCAAAGTGTGGTTGGTTCTCCTCAATCAGCACCATCTCAGCTTACCCTAGGGCTTATTAAAAATACAGACTCTCAGCCCCCATCCCAAACCTGTTTGAATTAGAATCTGCACTTAAACAGGATCCACTGGTGATTTGCATGTACATTAAAATTTGAAAAGCAACCATCATTTTTTGGTGATTTCTGCTCTATTCCTGAAGTATCATCTCAGCCACGATGGGGAAAGAGTGACAGATTTACCAGGAATTAAAAATACATCAGAAAATTTTATGTATCTCATCCCTAAAGCCAGCATCGTATTTAACGAGAAAACACCTGCCTGAGTCAGGAATATGGCATGAATGGCCAATATCATTATTATTATTATTATTATTATTATTATTTTATTAGTTTCAGGTGTATAAAACAATGTAATAGTTAGACATTATACCCCTCAGAAAGTGATAACCCCCTTCCCCCAATCTACTACCCCTCTGACATCACACACAGCCATTACATTTCCACTGTCTCTATTCCTTATGCTGTACTCCACTTCTTGTGAATATATATATATATATATATATATATATATATATATATATATTAATATATATATATTAAATTATAGATGACATTCATTATTATTCAGCTTCAGCTTCAGGTGTACAGAGCAGTCACCAGGCATGTACACCGTCCCTGAAGTGATCTCCCTAATAAGACATTTCAGATTGTATCTGGCAAACAGCAACAACAACAAAAAAAATTGAAAAAACACTACCAAAACAAGAGTATTTAGTAAAGTAGGAGGTTATAAAATTAAAATATAGAAAACAATAGCTGTCATATTTAAAAATGATAACTTGTTGGAAGATAAAAAGACCCCTTTTATAATTGCAACAAAAATAACAATAAAAGTACCTAGGCATAAATCTAATAAGAAATGACCCAAATATATATGAAGAAACTATAAAATATACCTGAATTACGCAAAAGTAGACATGAGTAAGTAGTAAGTCGTACCATGAGTTTGGATAGGAAGAAACTCTATATTGTAATGATCTATTCTAATAATACTGTATGTTATCATGTTTTTTCTTGAAGCTGAACAAATTGATTATATATTTCATTTGGAAAAACAATTAAACATAAATAGCCTGGAAAACCTTTAAAAAGAAAAGCAACGAGGTGGGGCTAGATCACAGACCAGATGTTAAAACATATTACAAAGTCTATAATTAGAAGAAATTATATTGACAAGTGAATAAACAGACAAACTACTGGAATCAAATAGAAAATCCAGAAATAAACCTAATTGCACATGGAAATTCAGACCATGATAAAAAACAGCATTTGAAATCAGTGGAGAAATATAGACTTAAGAGAGTGATGTTAGAACAACTAAGTAGCCAAATGAAAATGAAAGAATGAATTCATCTGTATACTGTATGAATATACCAGTATAAATTCTAAATGAATAAAAGATCTGAATGTAAAAAATGAAACTGTACAAATACGAAAAGAAAACCTGGGTGATTCCTTCATAATATGTGAGTAAAAATTTCCTAAATTAAGGAAAAATTTTAATAACTTTGGCTAATTTTTAAAAATTGTGCATCACAGAAAGCGACTAAACATGCAGTGAAAATACAAGCGACATCTGGGGAAATATTTGCAACTTCTCTCACAGGAAAAAGGTTAATATGTCTAATATCTAAAAACGTTCTACAAATTGAGAAGAAAGCAAAATCTTATAAATCTGGACAAGAAATAGGTACAGAGTTAACAAGGAAAGAAATGCAAATGGTACTTAAAGATGTGAAAAGATACTTAACCTTGCTCATAATAAGAGAGATGAAAATGAAAGATATGTGAATACACCATTTCTCACCTATTGAATTGGCAAAAATCCAAGACTGTAACAATTAGATTTTGTTGTCGGGGTTGTGGTTGTGGAGAAATACGCGCTCCAGTACTTTGCTGATGGGAGTACAGCCCTGGTGGAAGGAACTGGTCCATATGTAGCCATATTATGCAAGCATTTGTGCTTTGATCTGGCAATTCCACTTCAAGGCATCTTTCCTAAAGTACGGAATGACATACTTCTAAAACAATTCACAGTAGTCCTATTTGTAATTGCAAAATAGAAAATAACCCAAATGTTCAATAAGAAGAGACTAGTTGAAATAAACTATGTATGTAAATCCATACAATGAAACACCATGAATCATTAAAAAAAGATGATCCCTATATCCTTCTATGGCTATAATTAGATGAAACTAGTCAAAGGCATAACACTGTTTATGACATGCTACCTTTTAGCTAAGACGGTGGTGGAAAATGAATATAATATTAATAAAACAATGGAAGGATAAAACAAACTACTGTAAATGGTTTTCAGCTGAGGAGTGAGGAAGGTAGTAACAGGGTGGATGGGATAAGAGTGGATGCTAGACTTCTCTAAATGTGGTTTTTTGATAGTTTGACCTTGGAGCCATGTAAAATGTTTTTACCCAATCCTAAAACAAAATGAGATAAACATTAAGAAAACAACAACAAATAAGGCAATCCATCAACATTGGAAACAAAATGAAGCAAAATAAACAAATGTATTTGAAATCTGGATCTGTGTCTTAGTAACGTAGAAAAGGATTATTTCACGTGACTTTAAAACACATGTAATTTGAAAATACATTCTTAGTTAAATACATATATCCTATGGACAAAAAGATTTGCAAAGAAATCTTAATCCTGTTGCTAGTATTAATATTTCCATTGTTACTTTATATGTAATATGTATATAACAAGATAGAGTAAATAATGTCATTAGGAATCAAGGTTATTCAGGATAAAAGAGATACATATATAAAATTAGAGAAGTTAAAACTATGCATTCTGGGAAATATGATATGCACTCATGATATGTTTTTCTTTTAAAAACAGAACAACAACAAAAATGACAAAATTTACTTATAGTTCTGGACACCAAAAAGCCCTAGAAGCAATGAGGTCTCAATAGCAGTCAGTATCCCTGCCTCCCAGATTGTTGTCTCTAAATACCATTTCCTGAGGCTCCTTGTAGAAATTGCTGATTCCAGGTCTGAAGTAGGAAACACACAAGATAAACCAGGGACATTCTTGTTTTCTGAGTTTTTGATACTAGCCATCCTAATAGACATTAGGTGATTTCTCACTGTGGTTTTGATTTGTGTTTCCCTAATAATTAATGATGTTGAGCATCTCTGTCCTTATTGGCCATTTACAAGTACATATCTTCTTTGGAGAAATGTCTGTTCAACTCCTTTGCCCATTTTTAAAATAAGATTGTTCTTCTTGTTGAGTTGTAGGAGTTCTTGATATAGTCTGGATATTAACCCCTTATCAGATATATGCTTTGCAAATATTCTTCCATGCCATGGGTTGTGTTTTATTCTGTTGATACTGGTGTACAAAATATTCTAATTTTGATGAAGTTTAATTGATCTATTTTTCTTTTGTAGTAGATATCCAAGAAATCATTGCCAAATTTAATGTCGTGAGTTTTTCCTTTATGTTTTCTTCTAAGATTTTAATAGTTTTAGGTCTTACACTTAGGTCTATGATCTATTTTCAGTTAATTTTTGTTAATATGGTGTTAAGGGTCCAATGTTATTTTTTTGCATGTAGATACGCAGTTTTTCCAGCACCATTTGTTGAAAATACTATTCTTCCCCTAGTGAACGGTCTTAGCACCCTTGTAGAAAATCATTTGAGCATATATGTAAAGGTTTAATTCTGGGCTCTCTATTCTATTCCAGTAATTGGAAAAATTTGAACGACTAGATAGTTGATACCAAGAAGAAATTAGTATTAATTTTATTAGGTTTTATAATGGTTTTGTGGGTATAAAAGGAATGTCCATCTATTGATATATGCCAAAGCATTTATGGATAAAATACTATGATGTCTGGAAATTACTCTAAATACACCAGTAGTGTGGGGTGAAGTGGTAGGAGGGGCAACTATGAGTAAGGATAGACATGAAACATGATTTTCCAAATATTGATAATTGTTTAAGGTGGATGGTGGGTACATTGGCACCTATTACATTATTCTCTGGTGTATATATTTGAAATTTTTCAAAGTAAAAGTTATACATTATACATGAAAATATACTTAAAATATTGTCTTACCATAGGTGCCTAAGCTTTACATGTCCCTGTCCTTGCCCTCCAAATATTGTGTTTCCCCGAAAATAAGACCTAGCTGGACTACTAGTTCTACTGTGTCTTTTGGAGCAAAAATTAATATAAGACACAGTCTTATATTATATTATGTTAGATAAGACCTGGTCTTATGTTAGATAATGTCCGGTCTTAGAGTGAAATAAGACAGGGTCTTATATTAATTTTTGCTCCACAAGACACATGAGAGCTGGTGGTCCGGCTAGGTCTTATTTTTGGGGGAAACACAGTATGCTCCTCCTCCATATTCATCATCCTCGCAAATAGACCTTTATATGGTTGCTCAGGCTAAAACCATGAACACATCCATGAATTCCTTCATACCTCACAGTAAATTCATCAGCAAATTCCTCTTGGCTCTACATCCCAAACCACTCAACATTTTGGCTGATGCCTCCCTGGTACAAGCCACCATCATTTCTCATTGGAAACATCTTCAGTACTTCTTAGGTTTCTCTTTGTTCCCATCATTCCCATACCCCACGCCCCTAAAAGTCATTCTCCACATAGTTGCTAGAACAACCTTTAAGAAACTAAATTGGATTAGATCTGCCCATTGCACACAAGTGGATTTCCTTCACATTAAGAATAATATCCAGACTCCTACGAGGCCCTCTGTGACCTGAGCTCTGCCTACCATTCTCCCACTTTCTAGCTCGTCTTCCTGCAATGCTTTGCCCTGAGAGGCGAGTCTCAGCTCAGTCAGATATCAGCCCATGGTACTTTCCTCAGAGAAGTCTTTCCTGACCACTCTGTATGAAGTTGTCAATATCCAAGTCTATAGTTCTTTCATAGCACTGATTTTTCTGAAGTTTTATTTGCTTATTTGGTCACATGCTTATTGTCTGTTGTTTCCTACTAGAATGTAAACTCTAGGAGAGTAGGGACATTGTCTTAATTTCTCCTGATTTATCTTGGCCTGGAATAGTGCCTGGGGCTTGGGCAGGTACATTGGTGTTGAATGAATGAATTTGCTTTCAGGAGAGATAAATTCTGTCCCTGGAGAGGGAACCAACCAGAGGAAGCTGGAAGACTACCGGTGTTGCAGTAGTCTAGGTGAAAGGATATAGGGACCATTTCAAGCCGAGCTCATAGGGGGATGAGAGAGAGACAAAAGTGAATCAACAGATCTGAGAAACTGATCATATTAGACGGGGAAAGAGATAAAAAAGAGAAAAGCGATGGGCATGGCTAGGGAGTGATAAAATTATCATTAACAGGAATGGAACCAGGAGGATGAGGGAGATTATGGATTCTGTTTTTATATATCAGGATGGGATTCTAGCAAGGAATTAGATATGAGGGATGTGACCCAGGAGACAGGTCACCTCTGGAGATACCACTTTGGGAATTATCTTCATGAAAGTGCCAATTAAACCCATGGGGGCTGATTGGAGGCTGCCACAGGAGAGAGCCCAGAGAGTGAAAAGAGCAAGACAGATCCCGAGCAAGCCAGGAGCGGAGCAGCTCAGGGAGGAGGGATGGTCCAGTGTGGATGCCGCCCCAGGGCTGCTGAGGATGAATCTGAGGACAGCCTATTGAACGCTGTTTTTGAGTCATAGCACTCTCTGCTTTTAAAACCTCATTCTTTTCTCTATAAAAGTTGTTTATGTTTTCTTTCTAGTCTACCAGCCTACTTTTCCTAAAACACAACATAACACAGCAAAACAACAATTCAGCTTTTTTCCACCTCTAGAGTTCACGTCACATTCTAATCATCACTCTTCATTGGGTTTTTTCCTTTTCTCAGATTGAGTCCTTCACATAGCCACATTCTCTCGCTGTTTATCTTTTGCGGCTCTGTCCATTTATTACTGCACAACAGTAATAAAATAACAATAGGCTAAACTTACTTGCAGGAAAAAACCCATCATAGTTTCTTTTGTTTATTTTTTAATGATACAAGTGATAAATTCATCTTATTAAAAATGTAGACAATTAAGAATCATAAGGAGTAAAAAGTTACATTATCTTTAAAATAAAAAAACTCCCCTCTCCAAGTTTACTGTTGTTTATCATTTGGTGTGTGTCCTTCCAGATTTGTGTGTGTGTGTGTGTGTGTGTGTGTGTGTGTGTGTGTGTGTGTGTGTATTTTGGAGAAAGAGAAAAATTAAAAATTTCAGGCCACAGACTCAGGTATGTAGGAAATGTAAGTTTATTTTTCTATAATTGAATTAAGTTAGTATTTTAAGTCCTTTTATCCTAGGTGGTGTGGAAAGAAGTCTGTCAATTTAGAGTTGTCCTAGTCACACATACACACCCTCCCCACACTACCTTGCTTTCACCCTGGAGTTCATCTAAATTCTAGGGTTTTAGAGGGTGTCAAGGTTTTGGAGGTGGGGGGGAAAGGGCTGAGGTGGTCCTGGGCCATCCATCATCTACCCAACTGGTCCTGGGTTATCCATGCAGGGGCCTTCGTCATCCTGGCTCCTCTGGTCCATGCAGGACACTGTTGTGTTCTTAGGCTCAGTTTCAAGTGTTCTTGGATTTGACTCTCCAAGTTCCTCTTGGGCATAGGGAAAACATACAGCATTTCTCCCATGTCACGCAGGAAGTAGGAAACTGTTTCAGGTGGTCTCAGGTTCTCTTAGCCAAGACTTACCACGAACCCATGTCTGTTACTGTTCTGTACCATGATGCCTTGCATTTGCAGGCATGTTGTCACTCCTTTAGGTTGTACCTTGAAGTGAGGGCATCAGTTCCCTTTGCTCTTAGATTTCCCAAATCTATTTCAGGTTTCCATTATTCTTCCTCTGCGGAGACTAGCGCCTCAAAACCCACATCAGCATCAATTGTTTTGCTTTCCTTTTGATGCTCCCTTTATTCCAAGTCTATACCATTTATGTAATCTGGGAGTAGGGTGAACAACTGCCATGGGTTCTTGAGTGTGTTCCTGGAATGTGGGACTTTCGTTGCTAAAATTGGCAAAGTTTTGGGCAAACAGGCACTCCCTGGCCACCTTATCTGGAAGTGGGAGTGAGTGGTGAGGGGGAAAACTGGCTCTGATTGATTTAAAATTCTTCAAAATATTTTGTTTCTGGCATAAACTTGACACTCTAAATCTTTCAGGGAGTGGATATTTTTTGAACAGTACAGCAACGAATTGACTCCTGTTTTCACAGTTTGTGTCTCATTCCCTCTTTCTGGAGTTTTCCACTTCTGTCCAGCTCCTTTGGACTGGCAGCTGCTTTGGGGCACATTGTCCCATTTTGTGTTTTAGTTTCTTTCTTGGCTAGTAGTGCCTTTTGTATTCCTTTTCTGGCCCTCATCCTTAGTAATTCATAGATAAATACCCCCTTTAAGGGAGCAGCCCGGAAGCAGTTTCCCACGCCAGCCTGATCTGGGGATCCTCAGTCCCTGCTTCTCTAGGACAGAGATGCCATAGCTCGTGCATCTTTCTTAGTGACGCACAAGATCATTGGGGCAGGCAGGGAGGATGGGCAGGCTGGAAGAAGAATGTATTTGAACTTGTATGAATATTTATAGTTTAGTCTAGTGAAAAACAAGAAATGAAGTGTTGTTAGTGTCAATTTATGAACTGACACCAACACCCACACTCAATGTGATGTCAGATGGTCACAGAACGTATATAATATGTGGTGTATTCTGAAGGAAGAATGATAGTTCCACAATATGGAAGGGGATGACAGTGGCTTCCATATTGTTTCTCTTTGTTTATTTTCAGCTAATTGCAAAGTATTGCAACTTACGTGTGCCTGGGTAAATGAATTATATAGGTTATATTATCTAGATTCAGTTAAAGCAAACTTTATAAGATATTCAAAGGACTTGAAATATTGAAGGTTCTACCAATAATGTAAGCTTTAAAGTGGTAGGACCCATCCCCCTACTTATTCTTCTCCAGCCACACTGGTCTCCTTGCTTTTTTTCAAACACACTGGCCCCATTCCATGGCAGGCCCTTTGTCCTGGCTGGTCCCTCTGCCTGTGGCTCTCTTCCCTCAGTTACTGGCAGGTCTCACTCCCTTAACTCCTTCAAGTCATTACTCACATGTCACCTGACTATCATTTACAATGGTAACACCCACCCCTGTATTTCTCTTGCCCTTCATCCTGCTTCATTATTATCATTTTTTACACTAGCACTTATCTTCTAACATATCTTAAAATTTATGTATTTGTTATATTATCTGCTCCAATGTAAGCTTCCTGAGGGCAGGGATATTTTCTTTGCTGCTGTACTTCCAGTGCTTAGAATAGTGCTTAGCACTTGGCAGACCATACAGATATGTCAGATAAAAGTAAAAAAATTGCAGAACCAACACCCCTCCCACTCTCAGTACAAGCTCTCCTTTAACCATTCGTTATACCTGATCACATGTGGAAGTGCACATCCATTTATTTCTAGGAGTTTCCAGCGCGATGGCTCACAAGTGCTCACACCATGCAAGCTAGTTTGGCAGCTGTGGTGACAACTTAGCCTCTGGCCTGTTCTTCCTCCCCAGTCTTCCCTCCTGTGAAACCTCTTGGAGAAGCCTCACTGCTCCCAGTAGCACGGTCCTTAGAGCAGGGCAGTGTTCTTTCTGTGGCAGGCAATTCTGGGTTGTTTTTTACCCCAGGCTTTGTTGACAATAGGAGCAATCTGGGTGGAAAACGGGGCTAGGAGATGGTCTGGGGCCACATCTACACAGCAGGCACCCTGCATTTTACCAAGACCTCTTGGCTATTTAGAGTGGCTGGAAGCTCCTGTCGCTTCTGATCCTTGGGCACCAGTTGGCACTGGGGTCTTAATAGTGTGTGTGTGTGTGTGTGTGTGTGTGTGTGTGTGTGTGTGAAAGAGTGACTGTAGCCCTCTGCCATGCCTCCTTGCCACAGTCTACAGGTCATCTTTGTATTCAGAATCTCACAGGTCGCTCTTGAATCGGTTCATCAGATTATTGTCTCTAGTCCCCTCTCTCTACAGAGGGCACAGAACCAGTTTTAAAAGGACATGCTTTTTTCTTCCCACTTTTTGTCTCTTTCTCACCAAACACTGTCTTTCTTTTTTCAAATGAAAAACCTATCTCCTATGCTTATGAATAATATGTATAAAGGTCTATTTGTATGTTTCTCTGTTGAGGGAGGGGGAGGTAATGGCAAGAGAGAAGAAAAGCTATCTACATTAGCAACTGCCAGCAAAAGATGACCCATTTTATTAATATTGTTTATTTTTAAGTGAAATATGATCTTAAACCTTGTAGATATTACACCCAAACTTATCACCACTTCCTGAATTTACATATTATACCCTTCTCTACAAGACATACTCCTATATCCAAGCTCTCTCAAGATCCAACTCAATTATCATCTCTCTGAAGCCTTTCCAACTCTCCCAGGAAGAGGAAAAAAAACTCACTAATCATTGATTTGAAAGAGTAAAGTTGACCAAGTGAAAGTTTAATGGAGCAATCACATTATTATGTTGGCTTCTCAACATACGTATGAATAATGTACAGAAATAAAAGGTGGTAAGAGAATCAAGCAGCTTTGAAACCACTAGAGAACCAATTGTTAATTGCAGAGGGCTAGTTTAAATCCATTTGAAAAGCTGCAGTATGGACGGAAGTAGGAAATAGTTTGCTTTGCCTGTTACCATAAAAACAAATGATTTTACTCATCTGCCCAGGAGAAGTGGCATGTTTTAGCCACAGGAAGGAAGAACCCCCAAATTCTGGGTCAGCTAGTTTCTAAGAGACAAGAGGCTCCTTTCCTACTTCTGAGAAGCGTTTTTTCTTTTTTTCCTTTCCTTTTTATCTTTGTTTTTATTTCTTAGTGTTATGGCCACTCATAATATATATTATCAAGTGAAAGTTTTCCACAACATAAGTTTTCATGACTTTTTTTGAGACTTGAACTTACTTCAAGCACTGGCCTGTTAAATACAGGTATGTGTTTTGATAATAATAATAGGTGGATTTATTGACTGCTTGTTATGTGCTTAGTACTTTTCTAACATGTATTTTTACTTTTCTAACATGACATGTATTAAAGCATTTAATACTCGAGCAACTCCATGAGGTGCATATTATTGTTGCTGTTGTTGTTATTATTATTTACAGATGAGGGACCTGAAGTGCAGAGAGGTTAAGTAACTCACCCAAGGCCACTCAGTTCTGAGGTATGAACCAGGTGGTGTCTTTGTAGAAGCTTTCTCTGCACTTGACCACCATGGCAGTTTAGTTCCTCTCTTTAAGAAAACCACTAATACTGCTATTCAAGTTTACATTTTACATGATAAATACAGAAAAACGTATTTCCTATGAAAACTATAGAAATTATAAATCTATTATACACACGATATTCTTAAAGTGTATAATGATTAGGTTGTTTTCAGACGGCTAACTAGAACCAGAAAACATAACACACCCACTTTTCATTGTAATTAATGCTTTGATACCTCCGCAGTCCTCATAAGCACTACATTTTTTTTTTTTTTCATTGCATTTATTTGTTTTCCTCATTCACCTGTGATGTAAGTCCCATGAGGGCAGGAGTCTCATCTGCTTTGTTTATCCCTGTCTCCCTGATGACTAGAACATAGCCTGGAATATAGTAGACACCAAATGAAGCCGATCCAACTTTTATTTATTATGCATTATTTATTACATATTTATTGTGTTCCTGTATATATTATATATTATATATTTTCTTTATGATGTATTATAAATATATAAATTATATATTAAATATACATATTAAATACACATTTATATATTTAAATATCACATATACATGCATGTAAATAAGTACTATTATTTATAATAAACAAATTAATACAAATACTAACAACCTACTGTTTGTTGAATTGAAATGCTTAATTTTTGGAATCAGTCTTCACTGCCTTTTGTCTGTTAACAATGTTACAGTTCTTATTTTATGTGTAGCATTGTATTTATTAAAGTCTCTGTAAAAAAATGAAGGCATTGTCAACAACTTAAGTGACATTTAGTAGACCATGACAGTTGTGTTTTAACAAATACATACAGTGCGGCATTAAGGAACATCCATCTGTACCTTGTGTTCCAACCTCAGAAAGCATAGCGATCCCAGACATGCCTCCCCAGTCATGCCTCCCTTTCCATCTTTCACTTGCTGAATTTTTGCTCTTCCTTCTGGACCTGTCTTGAGCATTAGTCCCCATGAAGGCTTCCCACACACACCTCCCTGGAAGAATACCTTACCTGTCCCTCTGGGATCTCAGAGCGCTCTGTAATTACTTGTTTACGCGTCAGTCTCCCTGACTAGACCAGATCTCCTTGGGGAAGGGATTATGCCTGAAGCATTTTTGTATCCCTGGTACCTGGCACCTAGTAGCTACTCAGTAAATGACGCACGAATGCATAATCTTAATGAAGTACTATGAGGGGAAGTCAGACAATCTGCACAGTAAGTAGAATGGGTGAAGTTAACATTTTTATTATGATAGCCTATATTTGAAATACTGGGTATAACATCATATTTTAAGTGGTGGGATGCTGGACTTAACACCATCCATGAAATCTTTTTAAAAGTTTGCAGTCAAATGAATTAACCATTATTTCTAAAGAATTACATGTTAAAGTCTGTTAATTGAAGCAAAAAATGAAAATGCTATGCGCACTGGGCCAGTGGAAGCCCCTCTCGGTATTGACAGTATACAAATAAATGTATTCTATGCTATTAGTAGGACACATCAGCAGTGAACTATAAATTTTCCCTGGCAATGGCAGCTCTTTCTCACTAATTTGTACATAGGCAAAAGCCACATCCAGCACAGAAAACAAGATAAAAATAACTGCAGGTATTTATAAGAAACTAAAGTTACAAAACAGTACACTCCCCTTTTGAGAAAATAGTTCAAAATTCAATTGTGGGTAGTAGTTTGATTGTGGAGATCTGTCATCTGCTTTCAAATACATTACAAGAAAAGCACTGGCTAATTAAATTTATTATTCATCGTCTTTCTTGGAAGAAAAGCCTATGCAAATTATCTGAGGCAGATCATGTTTATAAGGAAAAAGTACCACACTCTGAGTTGGTCCCAAATCACCGCTCTTTCTAGTAACAAAACGTATAGGTGAATTGGGGAGGACAGTGTTTTGGCATAATTATCCATAAAATGATGGATTCTTCAATTGTCCTTTCCTCAGCAAAGTTAGGAACCTCAGTGCTTTTAAACAGATTAAAAATCACGTTGTTTTGGCTGCAAAAGGAAACTCCAGTCCTCATCTCTATAACGTTGCCTAGTAATGAGAAAGTCACCAGCTATTTCTCTGTATTTTCCTGGGGTTAAACAACTGTGCACATCTGGTCTGGAAATTGAGAATTCTCCCTCTTTGAGGTTAACTGCAAGAGTGAAATAAGAAAGGTAATCAGCCATCTGCTGAAGAGCTCACTAACCAGGCTGCAGGGATTGGGCAGCGTTTACCGCTCAAGGAATCTGGATGTCAATGTTTTCATAGTAACCTGTTTGTCTTCCTGATGCCACCTCGTCCTCTAGAGCAGGGGTGTCCATTGTTAATTGGCCCGCAGCAAATTCCAAAAATATATTTAGTTTACTTAAATAAACCAGGTGAGGCAATACGTACTTCACCTCGAGTGAGTGGCCCGGCTATTTGTGTATTTTACCGCATATGGCCCTTGGTAAAAAACGATGAAAAAAGTTTGGACACTCCTGCTCTAGAGCATGCTTAATGAGCGACTAAACATATAGCTGGGTCTGCTTTCCTTCTCCACTGTCATTACGATGTAAACTTCTGGAGGGCAGGGCTTTGTGCCTGTGTGTTTGTGGGGTTTTGTTTGTTTGTTTTGTTTTGTGGCTGCAGAACACCTGGAATACTTTTATGCTCAATCTTGGGCAATATTATAGATGATGGACTCTGTTGGTCTTAAACAATCTCATTGAGCAATGTTAATTCCCTCCTATATCCAAGTCATTATTTTTGATTGTGTCTCTTTAGGGCTGCTACTGATAATATAAACAATAGCTTTTTAAGGTTTATCTATACAAGAAATTTAGTATTAAAAATTTCACAGGTGGTCCCCTAAATTTTACCTATCAGGAAAAAACAAGTGCATCCTTGGTTCCTAGGGAAGATGCATGCATTTTTATAATAAAGTATTTATAGCACTTCTTGCAATTCTGGAAACATGTAATTAAAATCCTGATGCCTTGAATAGCTTCAACATTGATCATAACAGTGTGGATTAAACCCCCATATATTTGGTCACTTAAAGTGACCAGAGGAAAAATGAAATTGCCAAGATGTACCTTATTTTTCTCCATTTTTCACTCCGTACTTACTGGTTGCAATTGAGGTTTGAGTTTTGCTTAATAAATTTCAGATATTTATAAGAATAGTGGTCAATGCAGTTGCTACTAAGAACTATAATTTTTGCATCTGCCCTTTAGGAGAAGTTTAATAAGGAATCTGTCTTCCAAAAAGAGAGCCTGGCCCAGCAGAAAGGCATTGAGTTATAATAATGTTCCCTTCTAATGCCAGCTCGAAGACTTTCTCTCGTGTGAACTGAGACATACTTAACCCTTCCAAGCTGCAGCTTCCTTATCTATGAAATACAATTAATAATTCCCACTTACAGGGCAATTGTGTTGGTTAAATCTAGTAGTATATGCAGAGGGCCTGGCACTGGGTAAACACAGTGGATGGGAACTATTCATAAAAAAGATAATAGAGACCTTACATTAAAGACCTTTTTACATGACAGCAACAATCAAGGTTCACAGTGTACATTTTGAAAAAGTGTTAAATCTGGGAGCAAAATTCCTCTCCTTTGCCTTCATTCAATTTTCTGTATATACGTGAAGACAGTTTACATTAATTAACTCTCCTTATTCCTAAAAATTTCCTTAATAGTAATTCTGGTTTTCACTTAACTTATTCCAGATCATGCATTTGTTTCTTCCTTCCTTCCATTCTCCTAATCCAGCCATTGAACAATCAATTATGAGCTCATTCTTTGCACTGGACACATGGAAATACAAACCCTCCCCACGGGAGAATGGCTGGCAAAGAAGAGCTAGGTGCAGGTCAGGGGCAATCAAACCTGGGAGCAAGTGTCATATCGTGAATTTGCAATCTTTGGGGCTCATGGCATAACCTTACACTTTGCCTAATCAGTTTCTTCCTCCATGCAATGAAAATACCTCCTCTTCTTTGGGGAGTATTGTTGTGATGTCCAAGTGAGATCATACACGTAAAATAATTTTACAAATAATAAAGCATGATAGAATAATTAATATCATTACTAATAATATCGGTTGGATTTAGGCCTCAGTATTGTTTTGAAAACTTCTTTCCTGAGAAACCAGCATTTCTGCATTTGCTGCTTATAAATTCCATCAATTAATTGTGGATCTCTTCCAAGCAGTCATTCTTTCTCCTTCTTTCTCCATTGGCAAGTTTCTTTGCCTTGTTGCTCTTACAAGATTATATAGACAAGACTGTGATTCTGATTAAGCTCACATGGAGTTTAGAATGAATGCTTATGAAATCACATTTTTAGTAGGTGGGAAAATTTCAGCATGCATGTATGTGGTGATGGAGTAGCTCTATACTTTAAACACCCTCTTAAATTCTCCTTTGTGTAGGAATTAAGAAACAACACAAAAGTCTCAATTTCCTTTGGACTTGTCTAACGTGTGTCTTTTATTTCAAGTGGCATGTGAATAGTCTCTAACCAGGTTTCTAAAATATTTCTGAAGGGTGTCCAAAAAGTCCAAAGAACTTTCTAAACATAGGCTGATAATTTGACCAATGCTTGACTCAGCTTTCTGGCAGTGAAACAGAGATTTCCAACAGGAAATTTGGCATCCATTTTATAGTCCATCGCATGGATGGGGACAGAAGTGAAAAAACTTTCTCCTGGAGGGCACACCTATGCCCTTAAGATCTCATGGGATATGTGCAGGGTTGACCACAAACATAGCAGAACGAGTGGAAGCTTATAGGTTGTGATATTGGGAGTGTCAGGTACTTGCTCTCAAATATGCCCCCATTCAAGTGTAATAGATCTTGAAACACCACCACTTAGAGAGATAACACATGTTCCTAGGCAGAGACTTAGAGACAACTTTAGCTGTAAAGATAGCTCCTCGTCAAATGAAGGGTATAGTACCCCTAGGATGCAGAAAAGCGCTGAGTACGTGGACTAAGCTTAAGGAACAGTTAAATAGTTTATAATAAATAGTAAACCAGACTGAACCCCTTCCTCTTTCCTATGCAGCCCATAGGATTCTGGGGATGCCTGCCCCTCCTCCAGCTCCAGGGTTCAGTCTTAAATTAATCATGGGAATTCCAATCTCCTTGGGAGTGACTGGTCCAGGAGCACAGCTGAAGCCAGTCATCACACACAGCATCCCACTGCCAATCTTGGGTGCTCGTCTACGTGACTCTGATGGACTGAAAAGACACATTTTTGTTCCATGAGGAGGATAGTTTCTCTCTCTCTCTTTCTTGCTAGATGTAATCAAGAAAGCATATTACCCCCTTGTTGCGTGTTGCCCTCTCAGCTGCCCGAGGAGAAGGACAACGCACAGATGAGGGCAGAGCCAAAGGAATATCAGAGAAACAGAGCCGGAGCCCTGTGCCTAGAATTTGGACATCCTGTAACAGGAAATAATCATTTTCCTCATTGTTTAAAAGGTTTTGAGTCATTTTTCTGTCACTTTTAGCCCAAAGCATTCTAACTAATCTAGCCCTCAGTAAATATTTGTGAAATAATTTGTTAAGTAAATGAATGTAAAAGTAAGTGGGAAGAAAGCCAGGGAGGTTGGCAGGCAGCTGGAGGGGTTGGTCAGTAGAGAACTCTTGAGGCTGGAGTGAATTCCTGGGCTGGGGCCTTGGCCAAGGAGCTGCTATGCAGGTGGCTCTGAGAGCAGCGCTGAGGGGGCCATTTGGGTTCCCGGGAGCTGTGATGGGCGAGAGTGCTCGCCAGGAGGGAACCGAACAGACTATGCCCCGGGCTCGCTCCAGGGTTCAGTCTGCAGGAGCATGAAGTTCACTTTCCTTTGTTTAGTAATTTACTAGAATTGCACATTCTGTGAGTCAAGTACTTTATCTACTTTATTCATTGAATCCCCTCAATGCCTGGAACAGTGTCTGCCACAAAGTAGGAACTAGGTCCGTATTTTTCATTTTTTTAATAACAGCTTTATTGCGATGTAATTCATGTACCATAAAATTTACCTCTTTAAAGTGTTATTCAGAGGTTTTCAGTATATTCACAGTGTTGTACAGCTATCACCACTATCTACTTTCAGAACATTTTTATCATAAGGAAACTCATTAGCAGTCACTCTCCATTTACCCTTCCACCAGCTCCTGGAAACTATGATTTTTTTTTTTTTAATGGAAAGGAGCATCCTTATCTCTGAAGATAAAGGAACACCAAGAAGAATCTGAAAATACAGGCCTTGCTCAGTTTTCCCAGTTTACTACACTTATCTCACCCTCCTTAACTTATCCTATTCCTCCACGACTGTCCACTCTTCATCAAACCCAGCATAAAAGTACTCAGGTTTGCTTCTTTGGGCCTTCATTTTCTCATGAAGTGTCATGTAAAACTTTGTATATCAAATAAATCTGTGTGCTTTTCTTCTGTTAATCTGTTTTTGTCTGTTTAATTTTCAGACCCAACCAGGGACCCTAAGAGGGTTGAGGAAAACTTTTTCCTTTCCTATAGTATCAAGACGGAATTAAAAAATATTTTTTTGAGATATAATCCACATACCTTAAAAGTTACCCTTTCAGTGGTTTTTAGTATATTCACAAAGTTGTGCAACCACCAGTCTAATTCCAGAATATTTTCATCACCACCAAATGAAACCCCATATACATTAGCAGTTATTCCCCATTTCTCTCTTCTCCCAGCCCCTGGCAACCACTAACCTACTTTCTGTTTCTGTGGACTTATCTTTTCTTGACATTCCATATAAATGGAATCATATGACAGATGGCCTTTTGTGATTGGCTTCTTTCACTTAGCATGATGTTTTCAAAGTTCATCCATGTTGTAGCATGTATCAATAATTCATTCCTTTATTTGTGGCTGGATTATATCCCCCTATATGGATCTACCACATTTTGTTTATCCATTCATCCGTTGATAGACAGTTGGGTTATTTTCAGCTTGAGACTATTATGAATAATTGTGCTGTGAACAATTATCTATGGGATTTTGTGTGGATATGTTCTTAATTGTCTTGGGTATATATCTAGGAGTAGAATTGCTGGATTGTTTGGTAGCTCTATGTTTAACTTTTTGAGGAATTGCCAGACTATTTTCCGAAGTGGCTGCACCATTTTACATTCCCATCAACAGTATATGAAGGCTCCAATTTCTCCACATCCTCACCAACACTTGTTATAATCTGTCTTTTTAATTTTAGTTATCCTAATGGATGTGAAATAATATTTCACTGTGGTTTTTTTGGCACCTGTTTTTTTAAGTGCCAGTAAATATGAATCAAGAACCTCATTTGACATGTGTCATAGGTTTTTCTCTGCCACCCACTGGTTACCCTAGGCGGATATCTCCCTGAGCACTCCCAGAACAACTGGAAAAGCAAAGGTAATCCCTGACAATCTAGTGGGCTGGTGGGGAGTTTGGCCTGGGCACAGAAATTTTGTCCAAGCTGTAACTGTGAAGAACAGACACCGTCAGTGCACAATGTGCATTTTCCCAAATGGTGTCTTGCTATGTATGCAGGAACAGCACAAAACAGACAGAAGGGCTGGGAAAAATTAAGGAAAGGGTGTAAGAGGGTATTGTCTGGACTTCACAAGAGACCAGAAGGAGGAAAGGTTCTCCCAGTCAAGTGAAGGCAGAGGTGGGGGTAACGATAGGAGTAAAGGTACCATGTCTCTCTCCGTTACCACTGCCATTCTCAAGCAAGTAGCCCCTTGGGGGGTTCTTAGCAGGGATACTCTTGGCATTTGGTTGGGAAATTCTTCCTTGGGTGGAACTGTCCCATGGCAGAGCAGGGCTTTTACTATCCTTGGCCTCTGCCCATTAAATGCCAGTATCGAAGCCCGCTTACAGCATCTCCTCCATCCGTCACTATGACAACCAAAACTTTCCCCACCCAATTTCCAAACACCCTCCAGAGTGGCAGTAACTTCTCTGTCCTTGACTATTAGAGGAGTTAAAAAAAATGAAACTAGAATGATATAATGTACATCTGTTGGAGCATGTGAGTTGTGGGCATTCTGGAATGGTAAGTTACCAGTAAATACTTTATCAACTTACGAAAGTATTCAGGGGAAATCTGATGTCCCAGACATAAGGAAGGCCCAGGATTCCTGAGTTAACTGAAATCACACATGATTTAACTAAGGTTAACTAAAACATTCCATTTTCTCTTTGACCAGGAATTCTGTTAATGTGTGTTGTCATTAATTTTATGCTAATCAGAAACTGATGGGCCATTCAATATATCTTTATTGATTAATGATTAATAAAAATAGAATATGAATTAAATACTACTTAGTAACTGTAGTTTATTTAGTAGAAAATATCTTTAGTAACATGGGCTTTGGAGAGTAGTTGGGATCGAGTAAGTGATTAAAAAGGTCTTGGCTGAGGCAGTATTGCATGGTATTAAGAGAACAGCATTGGGACACTGGCTGCGTTTGAATCCCATCTCTACCACTTCCTAACTGTTTAACTTTGGATAAGTTACTTAACCTCTTGACTACTCATCCATCTATATCTATTTGAACATGATGGAAACATTTTTTTTTAACCTCTTAATGTTGTGAGGATTAAATCAGTTACGTAAAACGCTTGAAACAGAGGCTGTGATATAGTAAGTGCCATCTAAGTGCAGCTATGATTGTTATTCCTGGTAAATTGCTGTGGCATGTTCCCTCACTTCAGACATGAAGTCATGAAGGCCCAGAGTGATTCAAAGACTCGTTCAGATTACAACTGACAGCTTCAACCCAGGACACGCATGTCTTGACCCTCACACCCACACCCCACTCCCATTTCCTCCTTATTTGATAAGAAGCTAGTAAGACACAGATGTTTCTGGACGTATCTTTTTTCTCCCATTGCTGTTTCTGCACTCTATCAGAAAGAAAGACTGTGGCCAACAAAGATGTACTCATTAAGACTTTAAGTATAATCCTACTCTTCCTTTTGGTTTAACCAAATGGAGACTGGCAGTGCTCTGGACATGCCTCCGGGTTTGTGGATGAGTCAGCAGACTGCCTCACTGATTCTGAGGAGGAGAGGAATGCGGTGAATAATGTGAGATCTGCGTCCAGATATCGCTAAATTTTTCCTCTTATTGCTGTGCTCCTATAATTGAATTAATAATGATGGCTAATGATGAAGATAAATTTCTACTGGGTTTTAATCCATTGCTTAGCTAGGTAAAGTTATGTTGCAAAGAGAAGAGGTTTGGAATTAAGCCTGCCCAGAAATCATTTTGACGAAAAGAGAACTTGACAGTGAACTTCAAGTAATGAGCCAAAGTGAAGATGGTTTTTTGGGAGAGGCTCGTTTTAAGACAGCAAGGAATGCACTTGCTGTCTTTAAAGAAGCCTCTTTCTCTGGGAACATTTATAGTTACACTTCATTAGCAGCCAGAGGCTAGATCAGATCAGGGAATTTCAACCTTTTGTGCCCACAATGCACAGCAAGAAATATATTTATATCACAACCCAGTATGTGTGCACACACACACGCACGCACGCACGCACGCTCGCACATTCACAGTGAAAAACAATTTTTACCCATACTAAATGGGATGCATTTGGATAGTTTCTCTTTTATTTCATTTAAAAAATATTGGTTGTAATCCACTAAATTGATCTTAGCATCTACTTATCATTTATGACAGGCAGTTTGAAAATACCATATTATGGCTCTTCAGGTATCTTCCTCAGTTCTGACACTATAATAACCTTTCATAACAAGAATATTAAGAATATCACTCTGATCATCTCTGCCCCCTACCCTTTATCTTAAAGTGCTGAAGGACCATGTGTTTAGGAGTATTCTTATAAGGAAAGCATTTGCTCTTTACCTATTCCTCACTTCATTCTGGAGGTTATTTAATCCCCAAATTGAAAGAAAGCACTTGTGTAGCCTGAAGTAAACTTTAAATGTATACTGCGTTATTAATGACTCATCAGTAATAACCTTTAGGTAATATTAAGAGACAGCTTACTTCTAGTGTCTATTGTGTAACTTTCACTGCATACAGTTTCATTATTTTAAAAATATATATTAAATATTTAAGTGAGAAAAGCAAGTTGCAAAGCAATCTTTAGCTTATGCTATTGTTTGTATTTAATAAAACTCTAAGTATGTACTTGTATTTACATAATTTTTTTTTTTTTTTAACAAAAACTGGGAAGTGGCTATTTTAGGAGAAGAAAACTGGGGCACTGGGGATCCTGTTTGGGAAGGACACTTACTTACTGTTGTGTACATTTTTATACAGTTTTAGAGAGAAATGCCATGTTAACTTTTAAAAAATGTTACTGCCTATTTTATACTTCTGTAAAATAAATGGATTGGAATAGAATTCTCTCGGAGATTCTTTTCATTTTAAAAGCCTAGGATTTTAGACTTTTATTGTGTGTTCAGATAGCCATGCTATATCCAAAGCAAGTAGAACAAAACCAGTTCCTGCTATTGAGGAATTTATATTCTCAAAAGGTTGGCATTCATGCATATATGCCAAAGAGAACATGAGACCTATATTGCCGTTTATGGAAATGCTCAGCTATCTTTTGCAGATCAAGTTATTCTAGATGGCCTTTTAAAAACAACAGCCATTTTAAACAACAAAAATTTTAAAATTACTATAGATGGAATCCATCTAAAATGTATTATTTTCTTCTGTGCTTCACCAGGGAATGATACGAATACGTAGACTTACCATGAACTACACCGACTAACTAGACAGTGGCATGTCATAGTATCATCAGAGTCATTTGAGATGCACTAGGCTGTGTGTACTAAATGTAGCAACTTCACTCTGCAGCAGTTTTTAGTAGTTTTGTTTTTCTGGATTCCTATGTAGATTACTGACACCTCTCAGAATGCTCACCTGGAGGAAGAAACTTTGCTCCATCTGAAATCCACAAGCCTAATATACTAGACTTAGAAATAGCTAATAACATTTTCTAAAAGTGTATGCAAAGCGTTAATGGGCCCTGAATTTGAGCCTCACCTTTGAAAGCTTACATGAATCTTCATGAATGGACTTTGTAGTATCTACTTCAGGTGACCAGAGCTGTGATTTTTATTAGTCCTGGGTTCTTGTCTGTGCTCCTAATAGGAGTGATTGTCTAATAGCCTGTAACATGACCTAGAAATACCTAAAGGATATATAAGAATGGCAAGAAATTGAACTCCATTAAAATATGATAAGGTTTAAATAAATATTCATGGACTATTTCAATATTAGGGATTCTGTCAAGAAATATGCAAGTCACATTGGTGAAATTTAAGAAAACACATTTTTAACACATGAAAAAAGAAATAAATATGCAAATCAATTATTAGAGTATATATTGAAAAATAGTTATAATTTCTTGTTCAAGTAAAGATTAAAGATTACTAGCTGCTGGAAAGAACAATATTCTTGTCCACATAACATGAATTACTAAAGGAAAATTGGTACAAATAGCTGTTTATTTTTTCTCTTTAAAAATATGAAATTCATATTATACATTTGTATCAATTATCTCATTTGTTCCCCATAACCTAATCTAGGCTATCTCTTTAACATCTGAAGACCCAGAGTTCTCCAGATTACTTAATCCCAGGGGCACCATTCACTGTGCACTGAAAATAAGGGGTTCCAATCATAGAAAATGCAGTATGACTAATGTTTCCTGAAGATGGGGTACATGGCCATTGACAATGCATTACAAAACTTTCTTCCTCCAATGAAGTTGGCCAGTTTTGTGACAGTGTGGAGATAAAGTCAGCGAGTTTAGTCTTAAAGCAAACTCTGGGAGTGGAATTGGTAGGAAAGCTGCATTAAGAACAGCCACAGGGTTAAACCCAACCCTTGGCCACAGGGCAGGGGTGCTTTCTGATCTGTCAGTTGAAGGAGATGCCAACCTCAAGACCATGAACACCACCAGAGCTGTCAGAATATAAGCCCAGTGCTGTACCCTTTTGAGCTATTTCTGGCTATTTTGAGCTCTCCTGAATATGCATTTGACACAACCAAAATGCATCATGTGAAGTAATAACATGCTCTGAGGAAGGGATGCTCAAAAATCTAACCAAAACAAACTTCAAACTAAAAAAACATTGTATATATAGGTGTATGTATATATATATGTGTGTATATATATATGTATATGTATATATATGACTATAAAATAAAACCAATCCAACACACCCCAAATCCCCATGAAGCAAGGTCAGATTTTAAAGATTTTTACCCATGGTGGAGAGAGATGGGCCAGTGATAGGCCCAACATAGCAGGACATTTACATTATATTCAGACTTGAGCAAAACGTTTAATTTAGTATGCTGCACAATTTTTCTAGGCGCGTTAGTTCCAGGTAGCCTTGATAACTCCACAGCCATGCTGGCTGAAGATAACTGAAAAGCCACCTATAAAAGGTAACAACAGTGCAATTGTGTGAAGTTCTGAGGGCTTGTCTCTTAGTGGGTCACCATAGTTTGTGTGTTGTGTATTTATTAATAATCTGAAAGAGGGAATGGACAGAATGTTAATGACAGTTGCTGAAAAGACTAAATTGGGAGGTGTTATAAGCTTTGATAAATGGCCAGGATATGAACAGCAGTTTGGTTCAAAGAGACCAAAACAAGTCAGAAATATGGGATGGAAAAAAAAATGAAATTGCTCTCAGAAAGATACAAACATATCTGGCAAAAATCATCTCAGAAACATTCACTGGAGAAGGGAAGAAAAGCTGGAGGAGTAGATTGCTAGTAGTAACCTAATAAGGAGGAAGGGCTGGGAGAAATGTGGACAAGTTTACAGTGAATGTTAGAACACAGGGAGCAGCCCTGTCTGAGGAATGTTGTGATCTCTCATCCAAGTGTGGCTGACATTCCTCTGAGACACTGTAGTCAATTTTGAGCACCTAAACAAACAAGCAAACAACCAAAGGATGTTGACAGTCTTGGAGGGAACCCAGAGATAAATAATGAAAATGATTAATGGAAGGGAGGCATTGATTTATAAAGAAAGATTCATGAAGTATATCGTGTGGTTAAGAGATGGCCAAACAGACAACATGGTGCAGCCTGCAAATGATGACAATACTTTTCACATTTAGTTGTGATGTAAAGGAAAACATATATGTATATAATAGGATAGAATTAATTAACAAATGGGGAAACAAGAGTGAATTTTAAACAGTGCTAATTGAACTGGTGCTAAGACCATTACCTATTTTGATAGAGAATCACTCAATTATAAATTGTGTTTTAAGGTAAATGCTGAATCCACTGTCTCAGGACATTTACAACGAGAAAGGCTACTGGAAGAAGTAATAGTATTCTGGTGGTAATACGGATGCGTCTCTTTTACTTCTAGTTTTGCTGTTTCTCTTCTTTTACCTATAAGCAAACGAGCTTGCTTTTAACAGAATTCAAAAAAGATGGCTTTTGCCAGTTTAATAAGGGGAAATGGCAAGAAAAAAACACACCAGCCCTTTATTCCTATCTTAAGCAAAACTGTAGTATCATTTTTTATACTCACATTTTATTGAAGAAACTCCCTCATCCAGAAATAATGTGAAAATGAAAAAGAAAAAGTCAAAGGCTTTATACAATTTTAAAAGACAACTGCCTTCATTTGAGTAGACAGTTTTTTTGTTGTTTGTTTGTTTGCTTTTTAGCACTTATTGGGATTTCCTCTGTCATTGACTTAAAAAACAAATGTTTTTATAAACTACGTGAGTGGTCATTTTAACATGATCTTTTAAGACTGAGAATGCAAAATAACTCAATTTTGTTCCCACTTTTCTCTTTCCCATATTAGAGGTAGATATTATTTGTTGAAGGAAAATAAGACATTCAACACGGGATCATGTACAGAAAAAGATAATTACCTTGTCCAAGGGTCTCCAGTCTGATATGAAATACTTAGGGAAAATGAGACCCACTTCAAGATCAGTATAAGTGGCAAAAAGCATATTACTGGCAACGTTGGAGAATTAAGCCAGAATCGTAAGAAAATCTGGTTATGTTGTCAAATATATATTAGAGTAAACTCTTGAGTCTTAAGAAGAATGAAACTACCTAATGGCAAGATATATGTATCGTGTTTCCTCGAAATTAAGACCTAGCCAGACAATCAGCTCTAATGAATCTTTTGGAACAAAAATTAATAAAAGACCCAGTATTATATTATATTATATTATATTATATTATATTATATTATATTATATTATACCCAGTCTTATAGTAAAATAAGACCAGTCTTATATTAATTTTTGCTCCAAAAGACGCATTAGAGCTGATTGTCCAGCTAGGTCTTATTTTCATGGAAACACGGTAAATGTTCCACGGTTTAACTTGAGCTCAGACTTGAAGCTCAGCTCTGACTCTTTATTGGCATATCTGTAATGAACTCATAACAAATTACAGTGATCCTGTGTTTCATATCAGGCCACTGCAATAGATAGTGGTTGCCTAGCACATAGTTGACACTCAGTAGATATTTGTTGAATGAATGAATGAATGAATGGATAGGGGAAATGGCTGGCCCAAGTGGGAAAAGGAAGTGGTTCAATAGTTGACCTTATAAAGTTCCATGTTTCAAGTCTACCTATAATCAGCTCTCATTGCCACAAGATCGAACAAGTGTGACTATGGTCCCCTCCCCCTCCATGTTTCTCTCTCATTCTTTCAGATTATATGTTATTGTTTTCAACATCAATTTCACCAGGTATTTACAGAGCACTTACTTAGAGCTATGTCCTGGGCAAGGTGCTGGGGACAAAGGATGAATAAGACAGTATCTCTTAAGGAGTTTATAGTCTGGTTGGGAAGACAAGTAAACAAATCTTATATGTATATGTATATATTTATGTATCCAAATACAAATGTAAATATATCTAAATATAAATATATAAATATATTTATGACTAAATGTTATAATATATGTTATATATAGTGACATGTAATATTAGTATATATTAATATGGTTTTCTATACGTAACAAAAATATATAACAAAAAATTATCATAATTCATTGAGGTGAAATGTCACTGTAGGTGTTTGTGTCAGGAGCCAGGGAAGTACTGAGAAGAGAACATCTAACTCCTGAGTATAACGGAAATGTGATCAAAGTGCTGGGACTTCTTTTTCCTTCCAAGGATTTCTCTTGACCTTCATTTTAACCTCAGTATATATGTATAAGCATTTAGAAGATAGGATGATTTACCCCAGACCTCATAGTTTTCTGCCATCCACATTCAACAATGTACAAGGACATTCCTTTTTACAAGAAAGTTTGGCCTTTAATATTCTTACAATTACTTGCCTGTAAAAACAAAAGGGCTTGCTTAAATGTTATTTGTGATCTCTTTATGCAGTGTTAACTTGTTTGTGTTGATCTGTTTCCATTGCATCCTCAAGAAATTGTTTAAAATCAATTTGCAGGAATGCTTGATTTCACTTGTCAAATAAAAAGACCCACTAAAAATTGTTTATTCTCAGCAGGATTGTAGCGTGTGAAATTACTAGTTTGCAAAATTCATTTTAGTTCATTATTTTTATAAGGATATTTTGTCAGTCAATAGTAAAAGGTGACCTGGATAAAAATACAATACAAGCTGTATCTTAAAAAAATATACTTAGTAACATATTAGGTGTTCTTTATTCCGTCCACATAACACTAAGGTTTTTTATTTAATTTATGTTTCTGTTGACTGAATGTAAATAAATAAAAAGTAGGACGTTCTTTGCATACCACTCTCTTGGGGGGAAGGCAGTATAGAGATGACCTGCACTTTGATCATTTTATTTTACAATCAGTATCTTAGATGGCAGATTTAAGACAGGTTCTGTAGATTGCTGTTCGGCTTTTATTACGAAGGCCTGATGCGAACAGGATATAGACCACAATATAATATTACTATCCATCTTGTACTTCAACTGCATTTCAGAGCACAACAGTAAATCACCTGTAGCTAGATACTAGATAATGTGTTGTGTAAATCCCCCTTCCTTGGTCTATGTACGAGTTTAAATATAAACGTATTATCTTGTTGAAGTACAGTTAAGCTATCATAAACTCCACTATCTACCTCAGGTTTCAAAGTAGGGGTAGTGATACAGGAAATAAAAATGTCTGTTTCTTCCTTTTGAAATTTGTCCATCGTATTACACCTAGGCAGATAGATTTGAAGCCTCCTGCCTGCCAAACTGCCCCAACAAGGAGAGAGATCAGTAAAGGACACCTGATGCAGGTATATTCAAAGAAAAACATCACCATGCTTAATGCAGAGAAAAGAGCACTGGACTTTAAGGCAGGGTACGACTTCCTGGAAGACCTGGACTAATCACTTGACTGAAGAGGTCTCATCAGAGGTCATGTCTAGCTGGGGCTATTTGGTTATGGCTTTTAAAACATTTTCCTTGTTAGGCACTTTTTTTTTTGTAATTTACTTAGACTTAGCACGTCTCATGACATTTCTTTAGATAGGTTAATATATGTAGAGTGCATAGCCTGGCATTTAGTAATTAGTAATTATTGCTGGTGGGGATGAGAATGATAAGAGAAACAGAGGCATTTTTATCAGGGCTGCAAGTAGGGTGAGCCAAGTGACATTTGCAGGAACCTGAGAGTGAGGGCTTCCTCAGGTTTTGTACTCTGAGCACCTCATTTGCTTCACCCTACTCCTGGCCTTGATTTTTAAATTACACTTTACTACTCCTATATTTAAAAATATTTCATAACTGGCTAATTATCAGTTATGCAACATACACATATATGCTCTGCTGACAGCTATTATGTATTAATTATGGATTTATATCTGTAAGAATTTATATTTGGGACATTAACACTAGATAAAATTTTGTAAATATAAGTACACATGTTATAGAAAACAATGTTTATATACACAAAATTATGTATGTACAAAGAACATTATATATTCTTTATGTTATCTGGCATAATTTAGAATATACTATTTACAGAAATATAATTATTTGTTATCAAATTACATGCATAGTATAAAAACTCACAAAAGTACATGTTTTGTACCCATAGAGAAGCTCCGTCTGCTTTCTAAGGACAGTAAATTCCAAGTTTCCCACTTAAAGGCGTTGACAGTATTTTGCATCATCCCCTCCACTTCACTGATGCCTCAAAGTTAATCTGACTTGCTAGGACCACAAAGCAAACTGAGAAACCTTAGACCTTTGATGTTCAACATCCCACATATTGGAAGTGAAAACTGTCACCTAGGACTTTTTTTTATTACTTCCTCTAGGCTTATATTGTTGAGACTCAAGCTGACGTGGGAATGGAAGGTGCTGTCTCCGGAGCGGGGCTGGGCGGGCAGGAGGAAGACAGGCAGCTGGGTTGCAGCCCACAGACCGCAGATCTCCAGGGAGGCGGAGAGTGGATGTGTGCACATTTCTAAATAGGTAAATTTAGAACTTCATGTAGGTGTGCTTATATAAATATGCCTCCGCCTTATTTTTCAAGGCATTGAAGAAGACAGCGATAAGACTGGGAGCTAGGTGGATCTTCTGTGTGTGGTTAGGTTTGTTTTTTTTTTAAGTGTATAAATTCCTGCTTGAAGTCACTAATTCCAGAGGCCGTGGCAGTTGACATTCAGGATGTCTGGCAGTAGCCATATTATTGTTTTAATTTTAAAAATTATCTAGATATATGAATCCCTCCTCCATGTAAAAATTTGAACATAAAAATTAGACAATTATTCCTTTAAACCTCTCCCCACTTCCCTATCTGAATTTCCTTCCTACTTTGGTGTCTACCAGTCTAGAACTTCCTCTATATGTTTGGATAACATATATAGATTCATACAAATATGCTGTTTCTTGTGTGTGTGTGTGTGTGTGTGTGTGTGTGTGTATTTAATTTTATACGAACAGTATCACTCTGGATAAACTGTTCATCAACTTCTTTCTCCGACCCAATTCCACATCTTTGGAGAGCTTTCCATGATAATACATATAAATATATTTAGTTATCTTTAGCTGCAGCACCATATTCTATAGTGTGTTCATACAGTTTATTTAACCACACCCCTACTGAGAACAAGGAATGAAACTTAATACACGCTTAATAGGTATTTGTTCAATTCTCGAATAAATTTTCTTAGCTGGCAACAGAGGGGGTAAATCTCTTTAGAAATGGATACATACATGTGATGTACATAATCAAGAGATGAGTATGTCCTGTACTTAGTCATAGAATAATTTTCTCAAATGACACTAGGAATAACAAACATTCATTAGTCACTGACTTGTGTCAGACAATGTATATAAGCGCTTCTCATGCATTTCTTCACCTATGATGCAGATATTATTATCTTCATTTTACTAATGGGTAAATTAAGGCTCAAAGAGGTTCTGTCACTTGGCCAAGTCTCACTGCTAGTAAGGGGTTGAACCTGCTTTCAAATCCAGAGACCAAGACCTAGTGGTTACTCACTCTGGTGTTACCCTACTTTTATAATGAGAGAGAGAGAGAGAGAGAGAGAGAGAGAGAGAGAGAGAGAGAGAGAGAGATCATTTTGAGTTCTCTGCTTCTGTTTTTATATTTTGCTGTCTACATTTCTAATTTTATTTTTTTAACTTGAAGATAAAGAGTAAGGGTTAGAGGATAGGATGGTGAGCAGTAGGGACCGAAAGGACAAGAAATCAAGGTTAAGTGTAGACAAGGGGAAGTAGTAAAAGTAGAGGTAGAAAAAAGGAAATACCCCAAGTTTTAGGCCAGAATACCCAAACAATATAAAATAAACCTGATTATTTTTAAAAACAAATATGACATACTATTTAAACCATAAGAAATTTAAAGGCAAGAATCAGCATAGTTAAAATGCCGTATTACCCAAAGCAATATACAGATTTAATGCAATCCCCAATGGCATTTTTTAAAGAAATAGAACAAAAAAAATCATCAGATTTGTATGGAACCACAAAAGACCATGAATACACAAAGCAATCCTAAGAAAAAAGAACAATACTGGAGGTATCACACTCCCTGACTTTAGCTTGTACTACAGGGCAACAATAATCAAAACAGCATGTTATTGGCAGAAAAACAGATACACAGACCAATGGAATATAATTGAGAATCCAGAAATAAACTCACATAAATATGGACAAATAATTTTTGACAAAGAAGCAAAACCATACAATGGAGAAAATACAACCTCTTCAATAAATGGTGCTGGGAGAATTGGAAAACCATGTGGAAAAGAATGAAACTGAATGCTGTCTGTTGCTATGTACTAAAATTAATTCAAAATGGATCAAAGACCTAAGCATAAGACCTGAAACAATAAACTGCATAGAAGAAAACATACATACTAAACTTAGGGACCTTGGATTCAAAGAGCATTTTATGAATTTGACTCCAAAGGCAAGGGAAGTAAAAGCTAAAATAAATGAATGGGACTATATCAAACTTAAAAGCTTCTGCACAGCAAAAAAAAAAAAAAAAAAAAAAATCGACAAAATAAAGAGGCAGCCAACTGAATGGGAGAAGATTTTTGCAAAAAGCGCCTCCAGTAAGGGGCTAATATCCAAAATATACAAGGAACTCATACAACTCAACAACAAAAAACCAAGCAACCCAATTGAAAAATGGGCAGAGGACCTGAAGAGACATTTCTCCAAAGAGGACATACAAATGGCAAATAGACATATGACAAAATGCTCAACATCACTAATCATCAGAGAAATGCAAATAAAAACCACAATGAGCTATCACCTCACCCCAGTTAGAACAGTTATCATCAACAAGACAAATAGTAACAAGTGTTGGAGAGGCTGTGGAGAAAAAGGAACCCTCATACACTGTTGGTGGGAATGCAGACTGGTGCAGCCACTATGGAAGACAGTGTGGGGGTTCCTCAAAAAATTAAGAATAGAATTACCATATGACCCAGTAGTCCCTCTCTTGGGTATCTACCCAAAAAATCTGAAAACATTTATCTATAAAGACATGTGTGCTCCAATGTTCATTGCAGCCTCGTTTATGGTGGCCAAGACATGGAAACAACCAAAATGTCCTATGATAGATGAATGGATAAAGAAGTTGTATATATATACAATGGAATACTATTCGGCGGTAAGAAAAGATGAAATAGTACCATTTGTGACAACATGGATGGATCTCGAGATTATAATTCTAAGCAAAACAAGTCAGACAGAAAAAGTAGAGAACCATATGATTTCACTGATATGTGGTATGTAAAACTGAAAACAACAGAAGAATACGACAAACAAATGAAGAAACTAAAACTCATAGACACAGAGAATAGTTTAGTGGTTACCAGAGGGTAAGGGGGGAGGGGGCTCTAGAAGAGGGTAAACGGGGTCTAATATATGGTGATGGAAAGAGAACTGACTCTGTGTGGTGAACACACAATGTGAGATATAGATAATGTATTACAGAATTATATCTTTAATCTATGTAACTTTACTAACAGTTGTCACCCCAACAAAGTTTAATTTAAAAAAAAAGGAAATTTAAAGGCAAGTTAATGGGGGAGAATGGTACCTGTCAGGGGGAGTGAAGACTCAGAAGGCCAGATGGGCTGGGGTGGGAAGGTGTCATAAAACACAGCCTTCACGATCCGCTCTTCCAGGGAGGGATATCCAGAAGGGTAAAGCAATGAAGGATGACACGCCAAGGTTTCCCCTTCCACTGCCCTATATGACTAGTTGATAAGCACCCTAGCTTTGGGGCAGTGAGGCACAGCTAAAAGAAGGCAGCCGATTAGTGACAGCAGTGGTCTGAGCACCACAAGAGGGTCCAGTCTAAGCACACGATTCCCAAGAACGGCAGGAGGCAAAATGGAGAGAGCCTTCATCCTTGACAATGTATGTTGAGCAGCTGACTTATCCACTCTTAGAACCACACGCCTTCGGCCCCTTGGTACGTCAAACAATAAATGTCTTACTATTTGAGCTCTTTTTAATTAGTCCTTCTATTATTAAGAGCAGAAAGCCTCCAGACTGTACAAATTGTATCATATGGACCTTGCCTGTCTTTCTAACTTCATCTCCCACTCTTCTCCCCCTAGATCACTGGCCTTTTGTTTCCAGCTCTTTGCCATTTGCTGTCCACCTCCCTTTGTCTGACCAGCTCCTTCCTGGTCCCTCAGATCTGAACTTGAATGTCATTTCTTCATAGAGACTTTCATGACCTGCCTCCCCCCACCTCCTGCCACTTTCTATTTTTCTATGATTCCTTCACAGACCTTACCACAAATTCACTTAATAAATATTGTCTTGGGTTTATTTTTTAAATGTCTGTTTTTCTCATTAGACTGCAAGATCCATGGGGGCAGGCACCATGTTGTTTTTGTATTCCCAGTGTTTGCACAGTGTCTGGCATAGGAACTCAGGAAGTATTTGTTGAATGAATGAAAGACTCCCCTCAGCCTGGTTCTCCTACAGTGCTCAGAAGAAGGTGAGATGTACTTCCCTAGGAGGAATATCATAGCACTGTTGGGCCTAAAGCCACCTCAATAATCTCCTACATTACTCTTATGACTGTTTTGGCATTTTAAGAAAATAAATAAAAGCCTAACTCAATGACCATAAATTGCATAATTAATGAGAGCAGTGAGGACTTGAGCCACTGGGATAAAATAATTTCAATGAGTGGGAGAATAAATAATAATAACTAGTAGTACAGATAAGTATCCAATACAGTATTACGTAGGAAATCTACTGATTTTTAAATACGGAGTGCATCCATGCACTTCACTAAAAGTAGTTAATTATAGGTTTTCCAGTGCATTCTCATTGCAATCTACGATGGGATGAATGTATTCACTCTCCTAATTATTATGTCTCATTTCTGTTTCATGTCTTGTTACATTGTCCAGAACTTTCAGAGCAATTTTAAATAATGGTAGCTGTCTAAGTCACCTTTGTTTTCTTCCTGATTTTACTAGGAATGTCTCTGTTGGCGGTTCTGTGTGTGATGGTTTTTTTAAAAAAAAATATTAAGGATGTATTTTTCTATCCCTGAGGGATGCCTCAATATGGAAAAAGTTGGAAACACATGACGAGGTGTAACTGAATTTTTGTTTTATGTTCTACAAGATTCTGGTCTGTTTTCTTATACAGAATTATATTGATGATAGAATTTGACTCTTTTATCTTGTCTCAGTTTTCTGTGCAAGTCTATTTAAGAATGTGACATCTTCCTGCTGAGTGGTAGAGCTAAGGTTGCAGGATGATTAATGGATTTACTAAGTGACCCACACAAGTATGGAGCACTATGGCTGAAGAACGCTGGTGATGACTGAATATGTTAACTGTTATCTACTCTTACTTTCATTACTCCTTCCTAACGTGAACTGTGGATTTAATATGCTTTAGAATATACTACATATAGCTTTAACTTAATGAGTACTTAGTATGTATCTACCCTATGCAAATCCCTTATACATCTGATCACCTTTAATCCTGAAGGCGATTACTATTATTAGATGCTATTACTATTATTTCCATTTTACAGATGACAAAATTGAGTCTTAAGGAAGTTCAGTTTATTTGCCTCAACATAGCTACTAAGGGGTAAAGCAGGGACTTGAACTCTGACAGCCCAATTCCATGTCCTGTGTCATTGCCACCTCCTATGCTACCAATAATTCTCTGTTAATTTTGAAATTTATTGGAAATTAGTTACCATAATTGCAAGAATTCACAGCAAGAAGTAGTTTCAAACCAATTTAGAAATGAAATGACAGCAAATAAGCAAAACTGGGCATCATAGAATATTGGTCTTTTAAAGCATTTTAAAAAGTAAATGACACATTCAAGGGGAAGGCTTTCATGAAAATACCTCCTTTAACATTTATAGCAGATCCTGGCCCTAAAAAGCCCTGCGTTGCTAAGAAGCTAATGATTGTCAGAACTTTCCTAGTAACGAGTTTGTATAATGTTTCAAGTCTACATCTACTCCAAAAAGATTATCTAGACTTTCTAATGTAATATTGTTTTCCTGACTTATAGTAATGAGTCCACATTTGTGTATCATCATTTATGCTCACCCACCAGCACATTAACAAAATGAAGTCAGGGTTTTTACATTTCCATTAGAATGTTAAAGATTTTTGTTTAAAATTTTTTTTTTTTTTTTTTTTTTTTTTTTTTTTTTTTTAGAAAATGGCAATCTACAAGCAATTGGAAACTGAAAACACCATAGTCATCACCCAGATTTAGATTCTAAAGGGACAAAATGATCTCATAAAGAGTGCTACTTAAAACAATAATAAAATTCTAGTCAACATAATAAATGATGAAATCTGCTGAAATGCAATAATGTCATAAAATAAAACATTTCACCCTTCAGAATAAAAAACAACAACAACCATGTTTGAATTAATATCTGAGATTATGGCCTTGAGAAATTGATTGTAAGGCTTTTTTCCTAGTGCTTATTAAACCTCATGGCCTCATATGATATTCTTGTGGCGTATATCCCAGGTTTAACTTGTATCACCTGTGCCTATTCAGGTCAACTCTTTGCTGTTGGAGACACATGGAAACACATCACTGTTTACAGTCCTGGCAAGTGGTGCCATCAACTCTGTGTGGCTTCCAAGACAATCTGAATGAAGAAATGCTTGTGTCTATTGCAGGTATAACTTACTCTGATCAAATGAAATATATGAAAAGCAATATGATTACAAGAGATTAAATGAAGTGGATTTAATACTCTATAGAAAGAGGAGTCTCCCCACATCTTCAACAAATTTTCTTTCAAAACTTCACTCCTTTAGTGCATTTAAAGTATGATTTCATTTACAAAATTTTTAGAAACAAGTCTGTTGCATAAAATGCTATGTCTAAAATTGAAATCATTCAACAAACAGTAATTAAGTACCTTCTGTGTGTCAGTGGCTATGAATTCAATGCTATAACTTAACATAATCCTTACAACAACCTTGTGAGATAGATGTAATTCCTAATTTATATATAAGCTTGTTAAGGCTTACAGAAACTAGGAAGCCAAAGACTGAATCTCATTCACCTTTGTAGTCTGCATGTTCATGGAAGGGTTGGTTCATGGTCAGAGAAACTGTGGCATAAAAGCAGTAAACACGTGGTGGGAATGGATTAAAATCTGAGTTTTATAACTTCAATTCCAGGGTTCTTTCCAGTACACCATGCTACCTTTAATAGTATTTTATGTGGCAGTAGTAGATGAGGAGGTTTTACCAAGTGAAGCCAACCAAAATAAAACTTAGGGAATCCTATCTGAAATAAGGTGGGCTGAAGATAGGCACAAAGCAATTATGCTGAAGTTAGTATGACTTCATAATACTCTTCTATCATTGTAATTCCATCGGCAAGCGAGAGTCCATCAATTCCTAGATGAGCCTGATTGCAGATGTTTGGCTACAGAAGTGACTGACATAATCCATGATAACAAAAGTCCTAGAGAATTTTATTTCCAGTAATGGCAGACTAAGTCATTTCAATCAGCTTTCTGCTAAGGACTACCAGAATTTTTGGACGAACTATTTTTAAAAATCTCTTGAAAGCATTGGACAGCGAACAAGATGCTAAAGAATTAGTGTCTAGGATTTGAAGAAAATAGAGGCACAGGAGGTAAGCCCAGCACGTATGGCCATTTTTCCTCTGGGGACATTTGCCAAATCTGGAGGAGATATTGAGAGCCTGAGTAGAGGTTTTTTGTTTTTGTTTTTTTAATGTTTATTTATTTCCCCAGTTTTATTGAGCTATAATTTGACATGTAGTACTGTCAGTTTAGGGTGTACAGCATAATGACTTGACCTTAGATTTTGTTCATAAAGTTTTATTGCCTTGTATGCCTATTTTTTATTTTGTGCTACACACTGCAGTTACAGAACTGTTCATAGAACTAATTTGTAGCCATGGGTGATGTTTTCTTTCTCCAAAGAAGTTTTATGTGTGCTTATATCAGGTAGCTGGAGGCAAGAACAATTTGAGATAACCTCAATCCAATTTCAGGGACTGAGATGATTTAAAACTAGGCCAAACTCTCTAAAAATTTCTGTCTACTTTAGGTTTACCTGTATATTTTGAGTAGGAACCTTCAAGATACAACCTAATTGAGGCAGCTTCATCAGGATCCCCAACAACTTGGCAAGTCTGGACTTCAATCTCTATCCTAGCCCCGTGAAGCTGCCAAAAGCTCTGCTCAAGTCTTCACCACAAAGAAAATAATTATCAGACACAGACTTTAAAATAAATGTGCTTACAATATTCAAGGAGCTAAGACAAGATTGAGAATTTAAGAATAAAACTGGAAACCATATGATACAGTACGATAAACAACACAAAAATAAAGACTTCACTAAATGTGTTCACACAATAAACATAGATATAGAGAGAATTAGAAAACTGGAAGAAAGGTCAGAAGAAAATATCCAGAATGAATCTGGATGGACAAAAATAAGGATGGCTAAAAGATATAGAGGATATAGTGAGAAAAATTGACATGCATATCATGGAAATCCAGAAGGATTGAAGAGAGGAGAGAATGGGCCAGAAATAATATTTGAAAAGAAAATAGCTGAGAACTTTGACAAAATAATAAAAGAAATCAAGTAACAAATTTAAGAAGATCTAGGAACCACAAGCTGTATAATACAAAAAAAAAAAAGAATTCTAATCTAGGTACGATAAAGAAAAACCAATGAAAACCAAAGATAACACATTCTTAAAAGCATAAATCCTTTACATGCATTTATATACATTCAAATCTTTGTTAGATTTTCAGCCATTGCCACTGTCTGAAAGCTTGTTTTCTTTTGTGATTCTGTATCTGATCTGTCTGCACAGTCTTTGATTGTTTTAGGTAAGTTGCTTTTATTAAGGTTGATGCCTCTTTTTTTTTTCTGGTAGAAATGGCAGAGCAGATTCATGGGGAAACCAAATCAGCTGCTTGAGGATTAAGGTAGCAATTCTGGCATTCCTAACTATATAGGGAATAAAATTTCTCTAGGTTATAGAAAGCAAGAAACTGACAACGGGGGTGTCATTTTACTAGCTATGGTGAGGTTTCAGGAGGAAAAGAAAAGCCAAACTAAATGAATTATTTAAGATTTATATATGGACTATCTCTCACCCCACCCCCAACTGAAACACATATAAAGTGAAACATAAGTAAAACAAAACAGGAAAAAAACACATAAACAGTAGATGATTTTTTGGTCCAGAGGTGAAGGACCAGACAATAAATTTGGACCCAAGTATTCTGGCATAAAATCAAAGGGGGATAAACTTAAGTTTATGTAGCTTTGATCTTTAATTTTTTCCTGAAACACAAAACATGCAGATCTACTTAAAAGGGCAACATTTTCCTTGGAAGTTAAGAAAAGGAGACACCCAAAGTAGTTTAAAAAGCACTGAATTTGGAGGTAAGACAATTGGATTCAGTTCTAACTTTATTACTCAATAACTGCTCAACTTTAGAGTCTCAATGACTTCTAAAGACAGGAGAATAAAAGTAATTGACCTATGTACCTCCTGGGGTTGTTGTGAAATACTCACATTCAAATTAGAATAATAGATAAAATAATATTAAGAAATACTGGAGCTCCTAGAGAGATAAGAGGATGGAAAAAAATACCTGCCTGCTTTGTCTGAGTCAGGGACTCGTATAGTCAGGGACTCAGAGAAAGCTGGATTTCATTCCAGTGCACTGACTGCAGATAAGAATCCAATCTCAGTATCAATAATCTTAGAGAGTGAAAGAGAAGTATTAAGAATGAAGATAAGCAAATATTGTCCCAATATTTACAAAATGTGTGTAGATGGAGGCAGGGAAGAATATGAATTCCAGGAACAAAAACGTAAATTATATTGATCTTCGGCAAGATTCTGTAGTGAATTTTGAGATAGATTGTTTGTGAGGTTAAGAAAGAAAGTTGCAATTACCAGCAATATGGGTTCACCAAGAACAACTTGCAGTAGCAATTCTTTTTGTTCATATGTTTCCAAACTGGTAGATTAGAAGAATGCATCATGATTCCTGCAAGCCCCTGATGAAGTTACTCGGTATCACTGAGGACAAGATGAAGAAACGGGTCTAGAAGATAAAAATAATTAGATAGATTTATAACTTGCTGAAGGCCTGTAGGATATCCCACTAATGAACTGATTATCCACTAGGTGGAAAAGTTTTACCTGGTATGGTTTATGGGGCCATTCAACTTGTGAAATTTATCAGCTTAAATGAAGACGTAGAAGACATGCTTACTTCATTTTCAGAAGCTATAAAGGAAATTAAGGTGTTGAGTGATAAGATTCAAAAAGATCTTGATAGCCTGGAAGGAACAGTGAATTGAAGGTAATACATTTAATAGGCACAAATATATGCAAAACAAAATGTCCCTTACTTTATAAGCCAACTGCATAAGATGGTGGACATTCGGTTTAAATGCAGTTTATACAAAGAAAGGTCTCAGGGTTTTAGTCGACAGCAGAGTCAACATGAGCAAGTCATGTGATTTGCCAAAACAAAAACCAAAAAAAAACTCCACACCCCAAAACAAACACAAAACGCCTATCTTCTTAGGCCAGACTAAGACAAATAGCCTTTCCAGACCAAGGTAAAATAGTCCTCTGTATTTGGAATTGGTTAATTTACATCTGGAAGGTTGTGACTAGATAGGGGTGCCACATTTTAGGAGGGGTGTTGACAAAGTGGAGAGGGTCAGAGGAGGGTGATTAAAATGTTGGAATGTCTGGAAACAATCATATGAAAAACAGCTGTAAGAACTTGGTTTATTTTGCCTGGATAAGGGGATGGTGAGGGTCTGTGTTTACAGAGGGAGATAACATTATAATGTCTATAAAGAATTTAGCACAACGCACTATACATAGTAAACACCCAATAAATGCCAACTGCAATTATGATTCCAACAGTAGAAGTGGAATAGTTTATGTAGCCTCAAAGGACAACACTAGGAACAATGTGTGAAAATCATGGAAAACATTAGTTATTTTGATACAGAGAAGGAAGATGTTTCAGTTAGAACTATATGCAGAGTTTTCACATTGTTTCATGACTGAAACACCACTTGAGATATTGTAGAAACTTCTGTGTTCTTTATAATAGCCATAGTAATCTAAAGAAGCATAACTAGTTAATATTATACATCATCTTGTGGCTTACAAGTAAAGCATCTTCTATCGTTTTGTCAACTGGCCGTTTCTGGATGCAAGCTTGTATACTGAAATAAGACACTTCATTAGTGCTGAGTATGTTTGTTGTCTGAGTGAGAGACATTTCTGCAGAAGGTATTACATTATTTTCTTATTTTCTAAGGAAGAAAACATTTCACAGGAGAATGTTAAGATCATCAGCACATAATAGCACCCAATAAATATTTATTGAATGAAAGAATTATCAACAGAAAATAATTTCAGTTGCCACCACCCTACCATCACTTGAAATTCCAAAATAGAAATGGGCTGTGAAAAAATTATCCTTTCCCTCCTCACCTTCGAGAAGACTTTCATTGTGAAGTGCTGTGTGCGTGTGTGTGTGTGTGTGTGTGTGTGTGTGTGTGTGTGTGTGAGCGTGTGTGCATGCATCTGCGCATGTATGAACATTTTCCTGCCTGGAGGTTAAGAACTATTAATATCACTGACTTTGCTTGGAGAGGAGGCGTGACTTGGTGTACTATGGAGTCTTCCAGCAACTGCCATCACTTCTTCCTTCAAAGCTGACAGTGCCTTTAGAAGTAAAAGCAAACTGGAAATCTCTTTTCACCTCTGCCCTTCTTCTCTTGATGTGTGTTTTGGGATGGGGTAGGTAGGCATGCCCACCGTATTACTGATTAACAAACCTGAGAGCAGGTTGTAGAGACCTGGCCAGCAGCTTGCTTTTCTCAAGCGACACTTTAACAATCATCATTAATAATGGAACTAATATCTTTCTGCTGAGCTATTACATTGTGATGGAGGGCCATTGGTAAACTCAGCTCCATGCCCTGCACCTAAGCAATCATCTTGCTTTCTAAAGACCAAATCTATTAAGGTGTCTAGCACTTAAGGTGCGATGTCAGATAATTTTGATGGATAGGAAATGCATACATACCAACTCTACTTAAATCTGTTTGTGTTAAAGAATATCATAGACATCCTATTTCTCAGCCTGGAAGAACTTTAGAGATTACACAGTTTTACATCATTCTATTCCAATGAAGTTGAAAGAGACAGTTTGATGCTCAGTTCAAGGGATTCTTAGCATATATCTTGTATACGTTTTATAAGGAATAGGATGTAGAAATAATATTGGTTTTTAAAACTTGTATTCCATTCTGCAAGACATCAGCTTTTGAGGTTCAACGGGAAGAGGTTCAATGGGAAGAAGATAGGTCTATGTCAGGGGAGATGGGTGGAGCCGTGGTGAGGAACTCAGACACTAGTGAGATTTACTTATAAATGGAATTGTGAGGGAAGTGCATATTTTTTCATTTTCATTTTTCACTTACAGTTGACATACAATATTATATTAGTTTCGAGTATACAACATAGTGATTAGACACCTATATATCTGTGAGGGAGGTATTTTAAAATGCAGTCACCTTTTTAGACTTTTTTTTTAAAAAAAGTAAACCATTATGAACAGAATTAAGGTTCAGACTTTAAAATTATGTTCTGTTTAGAAATTATGACAACCATATGAAGTTGTCCATGTTGACGATACCGGTGGTGATGATAACAACCTCCTAGTCTTTTTCTCTCAAATGCATTCTCTTAAATTTTGAAAATTGACCCAAAAGGCAGTAACTATATAGACTGAGTTACAGGAACAAGGAGGAATCTATATTTTTTGCTTGGGACTAATGTTGAAGATAATGGTATATTCTAACATACCTTCTGATGTGATTCTCTAACACCTGCAGGGATTTAGACTTTCCTTCCCTTGTTAATATGACTATCTCCCATGGTGCCATTTCTCTTGTGGTTTTATTGTTGTTGTTGTTTATTGTTCTTGTTGTTTGTTTGTTTTTATTTTGCAATTATTGTCTTCCAGGATTAGAGAGTTTTGATTCTTTTTAAAGCTGGTATATGACCGTAACTCCAAATTTTTATCATTCTTTAAGGTGAATTTTTAGGATATCTGGGAACTATTTTGGCACATTCTTTGATTATGTCACAAGGTGGCTCATGATGCTTAGAATGAAAACTCTGCCAGGTTAGTTTCATCTCTACGGCAAACAGAGCAGCGTTATTGTTGTTTGTGTTAACACTGGGACCAGGAGCTTCTAGGAAAGTTGAGATGTCTCTGATTTGATGGCAACAGTTAATCTGGAAACAGGAAAACCAGTGTAAGTACGCTTTTCTTGAGGTTAAATTACCCGAAATGTCAAGCTATGTGTTGTAATCTTGTTTCTTTGCACCTACTTCCATCATCTTCCAACTCTTGAACACAATGACTTAATAATCAAGATACGTAATTTGGAACAAAACAGTGATGGTTTATAATAGAGGCGTGCACAACTGTGAGACTGGAATAATAGTTAAGTCATATGCAGTCTGGGAAGTCGATTGAGTACCTTTCAAGTTTCCTGAATATGATCTGAACAAATCGCCTGTGAGTTATAACTGGAGGGTGTTCTAATGATGCCATGTCTTATCCCTGGCATATACAAGTCATCATTCTCTGGGGTGTATGAAATGCAGTGAGACCTTTTATAATGCCAACATCAGGACCCGAGATGAAGCTTGGCATCGCAGACCAGGCAGGTGCTCTGTAGATTTTAGGTATAGAATGTGAGATATATACAGAGTGTGCCAAAACAATGTATACACATTTTTAAGAAAGGAAAAAACTGTCTTAAAATTGTAATAATATATACCAAGAACAAAAGATGAATACAAGTCATGTGTATGCGTGTTTTTGGCACCCCTGGTATATAAACGTATGTTTATTTGTCTCCCAACATTTTGCTCTTCCTTTGGTTTAAATGGGCTGCCTGGCCCTTAGGGTTTTCTTACCTTAGGGTAAGTAAGAGTGACACAGGACAGGATGGTGACACAGAAACTGCTTGAAGTCATGGTACTTCTCATCTTTTGTGAAAGCCCAATGTTTACAAAATTGTGCTGGGTATATTGGATGAAGAGGAAAGAAGACGAATGCTTCGTAAGGCAAAAAGAGAAGCAAAGGCGTATTTATAAGGCGATCAGAGGAGAGAAACATTGTGTTCTCCAGGCCGCAGAGTAAAGAAGAAAAACAAGATGGATTGAACATTTGCTCCCCAAACACTGTCGAAATGTCAGTAAAGGAATTGAAAAAGGAGTTAAAAAATTTAAGAACTAAGAGATTAGAAGAGACAAGAGCAAATGAGAGATACCAATAAAATCTTGGAGGATGTAAATAAAGGAAGTGGAAATGCTGTGATGAATTTAGCAGAAGAGGGCAACTGAAGCTGAATTTTTTTAGAGGGAGACAACCAAAAGAAACCATAGAACCAGGGCAAATCTTAGAACCTGAGGCACCTAGTACCCTGAAAGGGGAGGTGCAGGGTGGGGCTCAAGCAGGAGGATGGGTGAATGTTTACATGAGAATTAGACCTCAGTTCCCTTCTACCTGTCACAGCAGGCTGCCTACCTCTTCCCTACCCTGTCAGGAGACTGAAGATTTATTCCTTCAAGAAATTGAACTAGAGTGAGTAGGTGGGAGATGCTAGAAGGAATATAGGAAAGTGAAGTCAGAGTGGGAAGGCAGCAGGCAGGAGAAAAGAGTCTGGATCTATTGAAAGGTTTGTCAGCTAAAGGCTGGACCTGACAACTGAGCTGACATGAGAGGAGGCCTTCAGAAACCCACAGAGCAGCTCGGAACCGGTAAAGTATGCCTGTTCCGAGAAAAACTGGCAGCAATCGTCCTTGGAGAACCTGATAAGGGCTAAGAACCTTCAAGCTGAATAAGAATAGAGAAAGGATTTTTAAATTGCTGTCAAAATAAATGAGAATCTGTGCATTTAACCTCTGCAAGCATAACTAGGTTTGGAAAGAACGAATATCTGTCACGTGCAGACAATTCACAAGAGGGGGTTACTTACAAGAGTTAGGTAAACATACAACAAAATGTTCAGCACATAATCAAATGAGATGCATACACAAACAATGAGATGTCAGTTTCTGCTAAAAATTAGCAAAGAATAAGAAGAAAGAGAATACCAAATGCTGGCCACTGCGTGTGGAAACAGGCCCAGGCTTACTACTGGAAGGAGTACAAGAGGCTGTTCTTTAAACAAAGTGATCTGACAGTATGTATCAACAGCTTTGAATATATTCATTCCCTTTGGTCCATAAATTCTGGAAATTTCACCTAAGGAAATAACTAGAAATTCAAAGAAAACATTGATAAAAGATACTTAACATTCATTATTTTTAATAGCCTTATCTTGTGAAATACTCAGCAAATAATCTTCAATCATAAAGGTGGCTTTGCTGTTTTCTCCCTGTGCCCTGCTGCCCCCTATCCAGTCTCCCAGTGATCTGTGGAGGGTGTTCTCATCGGTGTGGGCGTGGGGGCGTGATGCCAGCGGTAGCTGGTGTAACTGATGCGAAGGTCTCCCTGCGTCGGCCTCCTGTCATCTAAGGCTGTGTGCTCTGAATTGATGAACCCTCAGTAGAGGCAGATGTGCAGGGTTTTTCAAGGCCTTTCCGAAAGAGGAAAAACAAAGCCTTCTATTGATTGAGGTAAAGTCAAATTTTGTTTCACCTGGAGACAATGGTTTATATTGAGCTTGTAATGAATGTGATCCTCTAACCCCATAGTTTTTTTTTTTTTTATGTTTAACCTTTCTTAGATTCCATATTCCTTTGAGAAGCTGATGAAAGTGATTGACCTTTTACCCTAGGAAAAAATTGCACAGATGCACATGCAAATAAAACTTCGTATACTTTCAAGGGGTTCTTGAAGCTCTAGGGGTATGAGAACCGACATGAAACCCTCCCTCTTGTGTATCTACTCTAGTTCTTTGATGTATGAGAACATACTGCCTTTCTGAGTTTGTGGTAATAGAATATAGAACACGATTTATTTTGACATTCACAAAAATGAGATCTACCTGGGACATTCCTTTCCAGTTTAGGATCCTACTGCGTAAAAATTTACCAATTAAGAAGAACCGTTGGCCATCCTATTCGACATTGGAGGCTTAGTTATTTAGGTTTCTCCCAAATGCATTTTGCTGTTTGCATTACCAAATGTTTCTACTCTTGGCCCAGGGGATGGGGGAGAGGAAGTGATAGTAGAGGATGAGTCCATATCAGAATCACCTGGAGGGATTTTCAAATTCTGCCCTCTCTAGTTCCTCCCAACACAGGACTCAGAGTTGCAGACCAACCAGCAGTCTTTGCGATGAAGACTTCTAGCAGAAGGTACAAACTCTATTACAATTTGTGCTGTTTATTACAATTTTGTGTCCTGAGAGAGGGTAGGTGGTTCAGGGAAGTTACAGAATCAGAGAACGTTAGAGTTGGGAAAAAAAAAGTTTTCATTGTGACTGGTAGCGAGAAACAGTGCCATCTTTATTTTTTTTAACGTGGTGACATTTTTATTCAACAGTCTCATTGCAAAATAATCAGAATGTGTATGGCAGTAGAGATAGGAAGGACCCCCGTCTGGCTTCTGTGTGAGCCGGCAGCCCTTTCCACAAGGCCCTTGTGGCTCAGGGCCAGGTGGACACAACTCTGCACAGGAGGCCTGGCCTACAGGTAGCAGTCCGGACTCGGCTAGCACTGTCCACTCCGAGCCTCACCTCCCCCCATTTTAAACAGGTCTCCTGACATTAGACATCCACCCTGCCCTGCTGTTTAGCTCCTCAATAGGACAAACTGTACCGGAAACTTCTTTCCACCTAGCAGGCCAGGAAGGTAATGAATACAAATACACATACAATGGAATTAAGAATTGTGCAAAACAATACAATGGATTGCATTATAATTTTTCTGTTCTATTCTCTCCTATTCTATTTTGATTACAAGCCACTAAATTAATGGGTTATGACTATAAGTTGAAAAACAATCATGCAGGCTAATGGTTTTCAAACTAATTTCTTGCGGTTCTCTGACGTGGTGTCTCAGGGCTGCTTGCAGTGGGGGTGAGGGTGAGGAGGTGAAGGATAAAGATAAGTGTACCTCCACCATCCACCCATCAGAGGAGTTTCATTAATTTTCTGAATGTACTGGGATTCTGTGTAATATTTTATTTTCAAAACATTGAAAATCACTGACTTAGCCCATTTTATAGATGAGAAATTTAAATCCAAAATAAGGACTTATTCAAGTCAGGCCAGTAGTTAGTTACAGAGTACTACTCTGATTGATTTTTATTCCATCATTCTTTTGTTTTTAATTTTAGTTAATGTATGTATGTGTTTGGTAAAATGTCAGATGGTTTAGAAAAACTTGTGAAGAAAATCAAGACTCTCCCACCCACCCCTCATCCTACCCCTCTCTCTGTTTCTGTTTTTAGGCTTCATAGCTATTTCCATAACTAAAAATATCATGCTTGTCTCTCCTTAATTTATCACTTTTAGACAACCTTGTTGACTCCCCACTATGAAGGATGAGGTCTTAGCTTGCTTTTATTATCAACCATCTCCTCCTTTTTCTCTCCCTTCATGTCTGTTTTCTAGTTATTGTATTATTTTTAGTTCTACAATTGATTATCTTTGTTATTTTAAGTAAAAAATGTATCCTTATATTTCTTAACATACCCTGATCCTCTCACCCCTAACCATTGCTTTTTCTATTACACCACTTCTAGCACCTCTAAAAACAACACCAATACTGAGAAATTTTAGTTGACAGTAAGATGAATTGAACTGTGATGTGGCTTCTTACAGAAGCTAGCAAAACTTTACACTGTATTATTAGAGATATAAAGTCAATAAGCATAAAGTTTGAAATAGGTGGATCACAAGAGAATTTTCATAACATTTCCAAACACACACAATTCCTATCTGGTCTCTAGGAACAGAAACCAAATATTCTACATATTTCTACCCTCCATTGCACGTAGCTTTGCACCTTCTGTTCAGCAACAACGGGGAGGACGCCAACTAGTGAATAAAAAATTTGACATGGCAGATCTAGGCTCAAAATCAGAAAGAGCTTTCTAGTAAACAGCCGTCCAAAGATGGATGGGGCTGCCATGTAAGGTAGTGAATTCACCATCACTGTGAGTGTCCAAACACAATATAGATGATCACTTGTCAAGGTTTATGCAGAAGGGTAGTTGCCTTTACGTCATTTTCCATCCTGACATTTTGTGATTCTGTGAAATCAATGATATATCTCACAAGGTGAGTCAAGTGTTTTGCTAGATAATGCATCCTCAGTGGGAGCAATACTGCTCCCAGTAGGACAAAAATTGTTTTGGGGGGGATGTGTGAAAAAAATCTTAGACATTACAATGATTTTGTGGTTTTTCAAAAAGCCACATTACATAAACAGGTATATAATATATCTGTGTCATTAAAAGTTTATGGCTGGTGAGGATTAGGAAGAAAAAGTCTAAAGATGTTGGGTGTGGGGAGGAAATGAGCAATACTGAAAAACAGGTTAACAGACACAGTTCTAGACTCCACATTACATTGGTAAGTCCCAATGTTGGTTACTGTATTTTGCTGTTAATAATGCACACCCACGTTTTGGACCCAAACTTTCAGGGAAAACTTTTGTTTTAATTTTTTAATTTGAATTTTTATTAGTTTACCTTTAGATTCTTGTTTTTTTTTTTTTTTTTTGTATTATAAAGGAGTTTTAGCATTTATTTTTAAATATAATATATTTTTAATATAATATATTATTATATAGTTTCTTAATTAAGAAATTGTATGTAACAAATAATTACAAAACACAAGAACAGATACAAGGTGCAGAAATTTTATATACTGGTACCACATTTACGATATTTACATCATAGAAGGCCAAGAACTTTTCGACGTTGCAAGTTCGTCGGAAGTTCAACAAAACCGATGATCGTATTCCAGGGTATTCACAACTAGACTTCAGGCAATTCTCAGTGGTGGTTGTTCTGTAATTTAGTTGTAATTTTGATATGGTCATGGAAGGAGAAATCACAGCATATACCTACTCCATCATCTTGACCAGAAATCCCCCCTCCTCTTTAATGGAGGTGAAGATAGTTCCTTCCACAAGGGTTACTCGAGTGTTCTTAATACTCAAACTATAGTTCTTGAACCATTGGCATAGTCATCACCTGAAAGCTTGTTAGGAACACAGAATCCCCCGCTCTTCCCAGACCTATTGAATCAGATCTGCATCTTAAAATCCCCTGATGATTTATAGATATGTTAAAATCTGAGAACTAGATTAAATGATAATGTTTGTAAAAGAGTTTATTATAGTACCTGATATTAAATAGTATTACCATTAATCTCTTTCTCCCACATTCCACTATCAGTTCCACATCAGTTCTTTGTCCTATTCATCTTTGTGTCCCCAGCATCCAAAGCAGTGATTGGCAGATGGTAACCAATTAAATTTATATATTGATTGTAAGTCTGTTAAATGAATACATGAATGAGAAGCAGGGTGGAGAGAGAAGACAATGCTTTCTTTATCAATATGGCTAGAGATGGGTTTTCTGCTTAGAGTCCTGTTATCTGACTTACAGCTACTTCCCCTCAGTCTGTAAATAAAGACCTTCCCCACAGAGGACTTTCTTATTTTTTTGTTTTAAGGGGATGCACATTTAATTAAGAAACTTTTATTGAGTGCCTTCTTTGTGTAAGTCTTATGTTGTTTTGAAGAAAACAAAGATGAGTAAGACATGTCCCCACCCTCTGCCACTGTGTATGTTTGTGTATTCTATCACGAATCTCTGCCAATACACTCATTTCAACCTTATCTTGGCGTAAAAGATAAGGAGAGAACCGAAACATATGGGGTTTGTTGGCACACTGGGGCTGAGTTATGAATACTGTCACAGACACAGGAATCAAAAGATTCAGACAAGGAAAACAAGCTTTAATAAAGGTTCCAGAATTCAGACACCTTCTTCCCCCACCCACCCTCGATGAATCCCTTCCTCCTTCAAAGTAAGCTTTCTTGCTGCCAGTACCTTCAAGTTCTGGGAAACATATCCTCAAAGTCACATTCTTCCTTTGTCACTATGGAGGATCTAACCCATTTGCTTCTCTTATATTTGCTCCTTGTAGATCATTCTTTCTTAGAATAGGTAAGCCATCTGCTGACAAGCTGCCCTTAGTCCTATGTGCAAACTATTTACTTTCTTAGATACAACGGCCACCAGAGTGGGAGAAAATAGGATTCTTTGCCCTCCTCCTCTCTCCCTGTTTAAAGTCTTGCATTACTGGAAATCATCCAAAAAAATTTTTTTTTTCAAAACAACGTTCTCTCTTGGCTAATCTATTTGAAATAATTTTTCCCCCTGAGGTACATAGTTATAACAATTTTTCCTACTCTCTATTAAGTGTTCTTGATCCCCTTTCTGAAGGCATTTTAGATCTCACTGGGAGATTGGAGCAGCTGGGTCAACTTTTGGAGAGGAACATGAGACAGATACCCAGATGCCCCTGGTAAGAGCCACGATAATTCGGGGCACTGGTGATTCAGGGCGCCAGCCTTCCCTCTGAGTCAGCAAGATTAACTTTGTAGTTCTGTAGCACCTTTCATCTGAAGGCTTTCCACATATGAGGTCAATTAATGCTAAGAGGCCAGTACTATGAATGTTTACTTTATTCTTTGTAGTCGAAGATCGCATGGAGGATGGTGTTATTGCCCAGGTGTGCGTGCATGTGCCTTAGAGCTCCAGGGAGGCCCTGTAACCTTGCCTCTCAGTCTGGCTCATGCATGGTGGAGAGATGTGGATTTTTGAATTGGTTCCAGTTTATGATTAGAATCTGCACCTGGATGTCCCATAAGCCCCCAAATTCAACAAGCATCCCCAATATTCCTGTTCGTTCTCTAGATTTACTGTCTTGGTTGTTGGCATCACCACACAACCAACTGCTGAAGTCACCTGGATCTTTAGCATCTAGTACAGTACTTGGCATATCTAGTATTTAATGGTGATAAATGCTATGGGAAAAAGTTAAGTAGGTAAAGGCATAGGGAGGGTGTTGAGTAGTGGTGTTCAGTGTTAAACAGAGAGGTCAGGGAAGTTTTCGCTGAGAAAATGACATTTGACTAAACACCTAGGGGAGGTAAGGAAGAAAGCCATGCAGATATTGGGGTGGGGTGGCGGTGGGGGGAGATGTGCTTAGCATCAAGAACAGCAAGTACAAAAGCTCTGAGGGGGAAGCGTGCTTATCTTGTTCAGGAAATGGAAAGGAGTTCAGTGTAACTGGAGTGGAGTGAACAAGGGGAAGAGAAGGAGATGGGGTCAGAGAAGGAAGGGGATGGGAAGATTGGGTTGAGACACGTAGGTAATTTTAATGTCTCTTGACTTTTACTTGGAGATGGAAAGCCACTGAAGGATTTTGAATGGAATGATCTGATTTATGTTCAAAAAGAAGATCACTCTGTTATTTGAGAGTAGACTGAGAGGAAGGGGAGAGGGACAGTGTGAGGAATTAGGGTGAGAGCAGAGACACCAGTGGGAGGCTTTTGAAAGAAATGGTGGTTGCTCAGACAAGTTAGTAGCAGTTGAGATGGTGAAAAGTGAAGGTATTCTTGACTTATTTTGAAGGTAAAGTCAACAGGATATGCTGACAAATTGGATATGAGATGTGGTGTGTGTGTGTGTGTGTGTGTGTGTGTGTGAGAGAGAGAGAGAGAGAGAGAGAGAGAGAGAGAGAGAGAGAGAGAGAGAGAGAGAGAGAGAGAGAGAGGAGAGGGAGAGAAACTCCAAAATCGTTTCCCTGAGCAGCTGTTGGATAGACAAATGTGGGCTTCAGGCTAGATAGCTGGGCTGAAGATTTAAATTTGATAGTGTGTTTGCAAAGCCATGAGACTGAATGAGCTCAACAAAGGAGTCAAAAGAAAGTCCAGAAGCCCAAAGGGCTGAGCCCTGGGGCCCCCAATGTTAAGTTTTGGAAAGATGAGAGAAACCAGCAAAGGAGACTTAGAAAGAGAAGCCGATGAAGCAGGAGAAAAACCAGGAGAGTATTATCTTCTGAAAGGCAAGTGAAGAAAGCATTTTAAGAAGGAGAGAATGATCAGTTGTGTCAGATGATATTCCTAGGCCAAGTAAGACGAATACTGACATTGTTCAAAAGGCATAGCAACATGGAGATCACTTGTGATCCTGATAAGAGTAACTTTGGTGGTGTGATACAGTGGGTTCCACAGTAAATGAGAGGAGACAAATTGGAAGTAAGTACAGACAACTCTTCTCCAATTCATCTGTTAGAGTCTTGCTCGGCTCTCACCCAGACTCTCACAATAGGTTCTCTGCCTCAAGTCTTGACAAAATCTATAGCAAGACACTCAGGCCCTTCCCAATTTGTCTTTAACAAACTTGTATAGCTTCAGCTCCTGATAATTTCTATTCTTCACCCTATTCCCAAATCAGATATTTTTCTTTTAGTGCCAAGATTTCTCTTAAGCTTCTGTAATATCATACATGCTGTTTGGCAAAAATCCCAGCCTCAACCTTCTTCAATGCAGTGAACTCCTGGTCATCATTCAAGATGTAGTTTGTGTCACTTCCTCTTGTCAATCTTCCCTGCATCCCCTGGCTGTCTGAGCCCTTTGTTCCGATCACCTTATTTGTGAGTATACTTTAGCTCTTATCACCCACCATCATACTGCGACTGGACCACAATGAAGTCACTAAAACTCTAAAAGACTAATCATGAAAGCTAGTATTTATTAAGTGCTTCCTGTATGCATTGTAGATAAGACTTTGTCTTTAAATAGCCCTATGAAGTAGTTACAACAATTATCCCTTATCTTACAGATGAAGAACTGAGTCTTAGAGAGGTCAAGTAACCTGACTGTAGCCACACTAACAAGTAAGTTCCCGTAACAAGTAGCATTCAGGACTCAAACTTTCAGGACTAAAACAAGTAACATTCAGGTCTGCTTGATTTTAAAGCCCATATTTGAATTAACTATGAGACAGATACAAAATTTCTGCCCCTGAGACAGACACAAAAATTTCTGTGGCCTTTCTGTACTGTTACTCCACTCTGAAGAATTTATGAGATAAAGTCAACACTCTAGATTGTCATTACCCAATAGAACTTTCTGCAATGATGAAAATGTCCTATAAATCCACATTGTCCAACATGGTAGCCAATAGCTATATGTGGTTATACTTGAAATTTGGCTGGTACCACTAAGGAGCTGATTTTTATTTATTTTAATCAATGTAATTTTAAATAACAACATGTGGCTAGCGGTTACCGTAATTGGCAGTACAGCTCTAGAAAACCAAGCAACACTAGTAACCTACTATCTATCAACTCTGAGTAAGTCATGGAGCATTTTTTATTCCCTCACTTTACCTATAACAATACCCATTACTGGAAACTATCATATTGTATAGAATAGAAGACGTCATCAACTTTAAGATGCATTATTATTTTATGTACTGCTAAGAAAAAAGTGGTGTCAGTTATAATTGAAAGACACCATTGATTGCCAGACACATTTCAATTTCAGAGATTTTTAAATGTTGTGAAAAGTTAATCTTCGAATCTATGAAAAATGGTACCTTAGTTATTTTGATGATTTCTAGGAAATTTCCTGGATAATTTTCAAATGTCAATTTTTTTCTATTAACCTCTCGTATAATTCAGGTTACTATTATCATAGAGAGTTAAAACTGGACAGTACCATTTCTAGTTTAACCTAATTTTTAAGGTAAATTATCTAGCAGTAGGAATTCAAATAACAACCAAAAACATTAACATGTTTTTCCTAAAATGATCAAGAAATGACACATGTATATTAATATTATGAGCAGACCTAGGTGTGTTGGCAACTATTATACTTTTTACTTAATTCTCCCCTAACATTTTTTCACTTACTTTTGCTGTTTCTTTCCTTCAGTACCTCATACATCTTGTCTAAGTGTTAGAGTATGTGGTGTAGTTAATATAGAATGCAACCAGCTTCAGAACTAAGTGATGATATATTATTTTCCTTGTTATATTATGTTAGCATCATCTTTAAAGTTTCCTAAGCCTTCAAATTTTAGCTCAAGGCAGTTTTAACGAAATTCTTACATTTATCTAACCTTGTTCTCTAAATTTATCTGGTTCCACCTTCAATTTTGGAGACATCTTAGAGACGAAGGCACAAATCTGGCTTCTATCACTAGAACCATCTCAAAGTTTGAAGTGACTTAAACTAAAATGGCACGTCTTTTAATATTTAGAGCATTAAGTCGTAATCTATCCTATGTAATGCTTTCATTGTATTTCTTAAGATGCAAAGAAAATGCCCTAACCTTTACAGCTGCAACAAATTAATAAGTCATTTAAATCAAATAAAATAATTTTGATCCTGAAATTCACTCCACATTCTCCAATGCCTTGGACTTGAATAAAATTGTTAAAATGTGTGTGAGATTTAAAAAAAAAATATCTGAGCTTTTGAATTCAGGATAACTCATGACATATCATTCTGGTGGCATTTTTAAACTCTCAGTACACAAAGCTATTCTTTCATCTAATAGAAAATTTAGTCTTAAAACAGCATAATGTTTGGAAATGATTACTTAAATCTGAGAATAGGGTACAAGTGATAGAAAGGTGACACCAATCAGGAAAAAAAAGAAACACGCTGAATATGAGTCATAGCACTTTTAAACACATAATTTGCAGAAGGGAAACAAGACAAAACAACAACAGAGAGAGTTTGGAGTCCTTTATTATAAAGCCAAAGAGCCAGTTATTCATCTATCCCTGCAGAAGGAGTGGGTGAAACTGAAACAAAGCCCAGAAGTCTATAATATGTCTCCACACACACCCACGTTTTATTTAAAAAAAAAAAAAGTTAAGTGCTGTTAATAGTATCAGTTGTCATCATTACCCTGCACCTGACTAGAAGCCTGGAAATCTCAGTGGTGCTGGTCCCTTGTAAGCAACGTTGGCAATCCACAGGCAGCCTACACGTATTGTACTCCCTCAGTGAGAGAGTGGATGCCTGGCATGTGCTAAGTAGCCCCCTGTTTTATCCTGTTTTATTCCATAATTAACAGAAGCACAGTAAATATCACTTCTGAGTTCCTCAGGAAGAAAGACAATTGTGAAGCAATGTTTTATTCCCTCTACTTTACTGTTTTCTTTCAGGAAAGGAGTGCTGCATTATATCTTGCCTTTTCTTTCTAACATAGTAAGTGCTAATTACACCCCTTGGGTACACCTTGGTGCTGTGTTAAACACATCTAGAGTTGTTTTTTTGTTACCATGAAGAAATATTTGACATGAAAGACTACCTGTGGAGGCTCTAAGGGACATTGGAATAAACCTTCATAATTTACAGGCTAAGCAATTCAAGGATGCTGAACTGTGCGTCTGTGCTCAGAAAGAGATGCAGTAAAGTCCCTATTGTGTGAGTTTGTTTAAATGAGGAGATGAAATCAATATGATGTAAAAAAAAAAAAAGTCTTGAAAGTGTGTGTGTGTGTGTGTGTGTGTGTGTGTGTGCGTGTGTGCATGCGCTAGTGCACGGGCACATGTAGAAGTATATTGTAAGGGAGGCAGGGCCCCTGTGCTGCCCCAGTCCACACTTCTTCAGTTTATTCAACACTTTAATGCATATTCCACTATGTTACAACTTCTGAACTGGGTTAGATTTTCAGTCCACTCACTCAAGTGTATAGAAATTAACCGATCATTTTTCTATACCCAACTAAAGTTTAATCTCAGAAACTGGGATTTCTGGGCAGCCCTCTGTGTTGGCTGCTGAGGGTTACTTAGTCTCGATGTTGTCAGCATCCGTAGGGCTGACTCCCCTGTTCCTATCGAGGCTTGTGGTAGGTCCATGCATGTCACTGGCTGCTTCCAGGCCAGGTCTGCCTTGCTCTTGGGCACCTGAAAAACGTTCTCAGTTTGTCTTGGATGCTCCCCCTCACGCAGACCTTCCTTCTGCTACCCTATCAGGCTGGTATAGGAAAATCTGGGCTCCACCTGGGAAAGTGGTACAGAATCTCAGAGCCTTTCTGGAGCTCGTACCATTGCCATGTGCCCCAACTCCTCATCTGGTATCTGGGCTCAGGCAAGTGGCAAAAGGTGGATTGTGGCCAAACCCAGGGCTCAACTCTCTTTCTTAGGAATAGAGTATTTTTGACTTCTCGAGTCTCCCCATCCCCATAGCTCCCTTCACCCCCACCGCCCCACCATAACCTTACTTTTAGATCATTATGCATTCTTCCAAAGTGTCTGTCTTATGCCCTGAGTATACGCAGGTTTTAGGTTTATACAATTTAAAAATGAAGCATCTGGGGGTGGCCAGATTGCTCGGTTGGTTAGAGTGTGAGCTCTTAACAACAAAGTTGCTGGTTCGATTCCCACATGGGCCAGTGAACTGCACCCTCCACAACTAGATTGAAAACAATGGCTTGAGCTTGAAACTGAGCTGCCAGTGGGTGGCTGGTTGGCTCAGTGGTTGGAGCTTTGTACTCATAACACCGAGGTCGCCGGTTTGAGTCCTACATGGACCAATGAGCTGCACCCTCCACAACTAGATTGAAAACAACAACTTGACTTGGAGCTGATGGGTCCTAGAAAAACACACTGTTCCCCAATATTCCCCAATTAAACACACACACACACACACACACACACACACACACACACACACACACACAAATGAAGCATCTGAAACTCGAAAGCCTTGGCCTTTAGCTGAATCTTCTTATCCCTGAGGGAATAAATACTGCTCACCAAATGTGAGGAAAATAGTGAGGGGTACTAGGCTCTTAAGTGGGTTGGTAATAGGAGGAATTACAGTAAAAATCCCCAAACATTGTCCTATCACATGAAAAAAAAAATCATATCCTTTCCCCTAATTTCACAGTTGAATTCCTTGAAGGCCAAAATCAGCATACTGTCACCCTGACACATGTTTATTTATGGAGAGGAAGCACTTTCTTTGACTCAGTAGTTCTGGGCAGGCTAAATGGCTTGCCTCTCCACTCACAGACAATAACCTCCCTTTTCTCAGAACATAATCACCAACTCATCTTTGTTCAAATCTCTGCTTGCATCATATTCTCCACGGAATTTTTCTGGACTAAATTCACTCGGTTTCACTAACACCCCAGGCAGCCCAGGCCCTCCCTGGAACCACTCGCTCTCCCCTCCTGGGAACAAGGTGTGTCTCTCCCTTTGTACTCATGTGAGCAATAGTTTTGAGAACGGGGATAATAAGAATGATATTTTCTCTGCACGTTACAGCTTACAAGGCTCTCATGCCTGGACAATGCTCTCACCGGATGAGAGCCCTGTGAAGCAAGTACCATTATTTTAAATGCAATGCAGTAGAGGCTTTGAGGGGATAACTGGGCCCTTATACTCAAGTAGTCAGGGGTTGGTCCCAGGCCTATGCACTCAGACCTTCTGACATAGGATACTGTGCTTTCCCTCCCAATCCTGTCCCCTCTATCCACCAAGACTGATGTGAACTTAAATGAGATCATTTGTTCATTCAGCAAACATCTGCTGCGTGTTTTGTGTCAGGCCTGTATGAAGCGTGGTGATCACAACAGTCCCAGACTTTGCCCTCATGAGGCTTATGATCAGAAAAGGAAAGAGACATTTAAAGAAATAATCACACAAACATATAATTTAAAAATGTGTAAGGGCCTAGAAGGAAGACATAGGGAGCTATGGGGTGGGGCGCATGGGGGGAAGCTGATGAGATGTTGGGGAGAAGGTGGGAACTATTTCCTGACGAAGTGGTTTTTGAAATCAGTAGGTACTAAGTGAACAGGGATTGGGGCTAGAATTCCACTATTTGTAAAGACCCTGAGGCAAGAGGGAACCTGGGCCTTGGAGGATGTGAGTTGCAGAGAGGATTGTCAGCGGTCAGATCCAAGTGGGCTCTGGGGACTCTGCAGGATATTTGCATTTTATTTTGAGTGCCATTGGAAGCCAATGATAGTTTTAAACAAGGGGTTGGGGTGGGGGCAGGGTGGTGGTGGTGTCTTGATCGTGTTAGCATTTTAAAAAGATTTTCTGGGTGCTGTGTGGAGGATGAGCTGAGAATGGCACTGGTAGAAGTGAGCGGTCATTTAGGAGGCCATTGCAGGAGTCCAGGTGAGCTTGGGTTCGAAAGGTGAATAGAGGTATAGAAGCTGCAAATATATGCTTTTATTATTATATATGTATTTATCTGTCAGGGTTCTCAGCAGGAAGATCTCAAAATGGGGTAATTTGAACAGCATTCAATAAAGGGACGACTTCTGAAGGTGTGGCAGGTCTAGGGAAACGAATAGGCAGCAGCAACCCATTTCTACTGCTCGGACTGAAGGGGCTGGAGGAGGGGACCATTACCAACACTCAGAGGCACCACTGGACAGAAGCTTTGGCCTTCAGTGGAGGGACACAGCCAACTCACATGAAGAGCAGGGAGGGATAAAATATTCAACCCTACCGTCACCTGCCCTCCAGCATCTGGTGGTGTTCTCCACTGGCAAACCCAACCAGTAATGGGACAAGGAGGACCCTGTTGGTGCTGCCCACGCAGGGCGCACTCCCAGGGGCATAGAGTGGGGTGGAGGAGGGTGGAGCGTGGCTCTCAGGGGCATACAGTTCTGCAACGCCATATAGATTCTGTATGTTTTCTTCCAACCTCACACTCCTCCCCTGCCACCACCAATGAAATGATCAATTTTTTGTAGATGAAGATTTTCTCTTTATATCGTAATGCAGTATGTGTTGGGTGAAATACGATAGTGTTCACCGTTTGGAACAATACGAAGTCTTTGCTTTGGTTTTCTCCGTTTTGACTATGTTAACAGTTGGTTTAATAAAATCCTGTGAAATCTCCTTGCCACAAAAAACCACCGAGGAACTGGCAGGGGTGTAAAGAAGATTTTAGGAGTGGGGAGCTCATGTCCTCCATTTCTCATAATTTCGCTGGAGACTCTTCCATAGAGCAGCTCCCCGTGGAGCTTGCTCACCTCTCCTCGCGCAGAATGGGTGCACTACTGGGTTGTTGGACAACCGCCTTAGGTCCATGATTCCTGAGTAGGTAGAACGAATCAATTAAAAGGCTGTGAGCAGCAGATTTGCTTTGTTCCTCCTGTGTGCCCTGGACCAGTGCAAGGCTGCACCGCTGAGTAAGTACACGGGTTCTGTAGCCCCAAACCTTCCCTCAGGCTTGAGTACCACTAGGGACAAGGAATTTAATTTAACTGAGTCCCTTAGTCACGTCCTCTAATGTAGTTGTAATAGCAATAAAACTGACAGCTCAATCTTGACTGATCCCTGAGTTTGTCTTCTAAATTGGTTCCAAACATGAGTGGGAAAGGGGGGTTTTATTTATTGAATCCTCTAAAACCTCAGTGCTGGGCACTGCTAGCCTGGAAATGGAAGTAGCACTGTGACCTATCCAGATCTCTTGCAGATAAACAGAGAGAGCTCAGGCCTGACTGCGACCTCAGGCACTTAGAGACTGGAGACATTACTTGGAGATCAGTAATGTCTGGGCTGTAAAATGTCAGCCCCCTATGGAGAAGTGTTGAGAACTTGGGCTTATGAATCACACCAGTTGTTTGAGTTTTGGCTCTGACATGTTTTAGCTACAGGATGTTTGGCAATTTACTTAAGCTCTTTGGGGGCCGTAATCATCTCACCTGTAAACTGGAAATAATTAATATTATCTGTGTTAGAGGAGTATTGCTAGTGTTAAATATGACAGTGTGTGTGAAGTTCCTGGAATATAATAGCTCAATGAATTTTAGGTCTTAATTTTTATTATCGTCACAATTTAAGTAATTTTTCTAAGACAGGCATAAGTACCCTTCTAAAAGGCCAAGAGGGCCCAGGTATTCGCTTTGGCTTTGCCTGAAATACAGGGTAGGAGGAAGTACTCTGCCACAGGGAAAGAATGTTCTGGAATACATTCCTAAGACTTCTAGTACTTTTATCTCTGGTAATGAGATCTCTGAGTACAAGGTCAAATAGTTGAAATGTATCTCCTGTGTTAATAGAAGAGTTACTGGAGTTGAAATAGTCTCTATTGTGCTATTCAACTTTTGAAATAGTATTCAAGTAATACCCTCTATCATTTCTACATATATATATATATATTAGGTTGGTGCAAAAATAATTGCGGTTTTTGCAATTATTTTTAACCTTTTAAACTGCAACTACTTTTGCACCAACCTAATATCTCAAATGGAACTTTAAACAAATTTTTAAAGCATTACCTAATTTAGCTGCTATCTCAGTTTTGTGTCTTAGTGTACCTAGGTCTGTGTCTAAATATAAATAATTGAAAGTTGACTATACTGTAAGGTTTGATCTACATATTTGAAGGCCAAACTGTTTTGTAAAGTTACTTTTCCTAACCTTTGGTAAAAAGTTACAAACCTGTTTGTGAAATGATTAGAAAATAGCTCTCAAGAATCAACAGGATGAGCTTGAGGGCAAAATCATTTATTTAGTTGTTTAATCAATTACGAGCAAGATTTCCTTCTATTCAACAGACAATTGATTGCAATTTATAATCTACATGCTGATGGAGAAAAGGTTAATGGAAATTTTAATGAAAACAAAATGATAAATAATAGTATTAAGTTCTGAGGAGCTAATGCTCCCCATATTGTATTTACTGAGCTTCTGAAATTTTAAAACAAGAGGAATGTTAGGAAAAAAATCATAAAACATAATTATGCCAAATAAAGGCCATTCACTGTTCGAGTCAAGTCCAATGAATTTTTCTAGAACAACAAGAAAGCCTTATAGAGCACAAAGTCAGGAACAAGATAGGTAGGGGGATAAATGAATGAGTAGGGGACTGAATAAAATATAATAAAAATAAATAATTGGGGACCTGAACCATCCCTTTAATTGGTCTTATAAAGACCAATGGAAGGCCTGGCCCTGCCCTCTAGAAGTATGGCTACTTTTGTCATTTGAAAACTTTTCTTTCTTCTCTCAAACTCCATGCTCATTGAGCCTAGCAGAGTAACTAGCCATCAAGTAAATATTTGTTGATTTGATGAATCCAAGCACAGCCTTGGGGAGGCTGATCTTTCGCTACTAGTAAAATATGAATGGTGTTTGAAGGTAGATCAGACTTGACCTGCTCACGTGCTCTTAGTTATAGTTCCACGTTTTATACATTTAGTCAGTTAACAGAGCAATTCAATATGTGCATTGGAATTGTCTCACTTGTCCCCAGTTATTTTGGAGCCACACAACATTCCAAAGAAGTTTCAGAGCAATGCTGCATAATTTGATTCAATGACTACCATTAGGGACAATTAAGACCTAAAGAAGATGATTAGTAAGTCATTAAAAGTATTACCTAAAATGTGCTTGGTTAAAGTTTACAGAGTATTTGTGGAAGCCTTTGTTTTTCTGTATCTCGTGGCCCCCTAGTCATTCTTCAAGATTCAGTAGAAATATCTCCTTTCTGAAGCTCTCCCCAACTCCCGTCTAAGCAAAGTTAATGGCCCCTTCACAGTGTCCCAACAACACTCTGTGGCTCCTGATGGCACCATAATTTTCTGCTTAGATATTATCATATTGTTTTGAAATTGTCATCTGACTCAGGCTCTTTGATGTTCAACTTGATATTAGCAATTACTGGCCTGTGGCTTCATGCCTACCAAAGAATCAGGAATCAGTCAGGCCCTAGCAGGTGCTCTGTAAGGATTAGTCAAATAACTGAATAACAAAATAGACACTCAAATCAATTCTTCTTAAAGAGGCAGTGTCGTTATACCATACTCTGTGCATCTGAAAAATGTTGCTGGAGTGAATGATGCCGCATGAATGCGGTTTGGAAAACCATATCTAAGTGACTTTTCCAGTTCTACAGGCTCAGGTATGTTAATAAGCAATAATTTCAGTAAGCTGTGGGTGGACCTGGACTATAAGTGAGGTGGAGCCTAGTAAACTACCCTCTTCCAGCCCCAAATGGGCATTTAAATTTAGGTAGCAATAAGTTGGAACCATACCACTCATGGACATCTGAGTCCTAGAACTCCAGCCATCTCTTTTGGGTGGTTTAAGATTCTACTTAGAGAATACATTTGCTCACTTCTTGCTCTGTATACACATCTCTATTAAAAGCACTTACCCTGCTATTAGTTATTTGCCTCTGTCTTGAGGCCAGACAAGTCTGTGAAATACTTGATGGTGAGGCCTTCGTCGTCTCATTTATTTTTATATTTCAATTGCTTGATGCATTGCTTGCTATATAGTATATAATCAATAAACAGTTCTTGATGGAAATGAATAAGGGAACATAGATTGAAAATAACTCCTTTTCTTTGTCCACTAACCTGATTTGTGTTTCCTACACTTGCCCGGTCTCGGTCTCTGAAGTTCTGGATCTGAGTCTCTCACCTAAAGTTAGGCTTTTAAACCCAAACATTTAAAGTCACACAAAAAACATTCCATCTTTTGATAAATATTTATTGAGTGCTTAGTATGTGCCAAGTACTTTGAATACAAATATGAATGAGACGTGGCCTTGACCTCAATGAGGACACTGTATCATTAAATAGCATATAGCAGCAGTTATTAGTTAATGGTCATCCAAGCTAATGGTTTTACTTTGAATTCAGCTATCACTAAGCTCTTGGGCACTCTGAGAAATTACTGAGATGGAACATATTTTTTGTGTAAACTGTTACTTAAAGGGAATAAAGTGCCATAACCTTTTCCCATAATGGAATTGTTTTCCAGAAAAAAATGTCAAGTCTCAGAGTTATGAATATTGAAAGTTTTACCAGTACAAACACTTTGGTAAACAGAAAGAAATAGGAAATGTATAGTTTTAGTCCTATCTAGGTTTAAAAATAAATGTGTTTTTTTTTTTGAAAATCAAATGTCAGTGGCTTTTCAAGTATTTTTTTTAAAAAATCACAACACGTATGGGAAAAGTTTGTATTTAATGATAACTTTTTATAACACAGAGGATGTCTGAGAAGAATGCTGATAATATCATATTGTAGATTGTTGTACACTACTCAGCAGGCAGACCATAATTGCCTTAATAATGGAAGAAAGAAGAATATACCAGCCAGAATGTTAGCACCAGAAGTGAGAGACAATTTTCCCACTTAGAATGTTAGTACATGTCAGTCTGAATGGTGGAATTACATCTTACACAAGGGTTGAGTTCTAAGTACAGCACATTGGTAAACATTTCATCAATATTATCCTTGGAAATCCCTTAGAGAGAAGCCTAATGTTGGAGACTACAGTGGCTTTGTAGTGTGTCAACTTAGCAAAATTGGAACTACTTTTCTTAGAATTCCCTTTCATGTCTGGTTCTGGATTAGGCTTGGCCACAAGAAAAGCTTGCATGTGATTTGGAAGGCAGAAAGGAAGTGGCAGCCATTCTGCTTGTAAGGTTGATCTACAGCACTAGTGGCTGTGGCAGCTTGTGCACATTGTTGCTTATCTAAAGCCTTACCTTGTTGGTTGTGGGGCTGCAACTGGGCCTGTGGCTCCTTCAGCTCCTGCCAGATCTCCTTTCACTTCTCTAAGTCTTGGACCAAGTGCATGTGTAGCTCTGTGGTGAAAGGAACCCTCTACTTCTATATGTCACCAGGCTCGTAAAATCTAGAAGTGGTAAGAGACAGATGCAAGTTCTATTTTGCTCTCTGAGTTCCAGTTTGTCCCTGTGGGTTCCAGTTTGTCTTTGCCCTTCCCCACTTTTCTTCTCAATGCCAGTCTTGCTGACCGACAGCAACTTCAGACCCACCAACAGATGCCTAGACAATAGCTTTCCATAAACTTTTTACCAACTTCCATTATTGTGTAAGGTCCTTATATTCCTTCTTCTGTATCTCTCATAGTGGTTCTGCTTATTTGCCTGAACTCCAACCAATACTGAGATTAACATATGCATATATCTTTTAATTAATCCATTGACAAGATTTCCGCGTATCCTGCCATCCCATCCGCAATCCCCTATCCCATCGAGCACCGGATAAAGTAGTTGGCTTGAATTTAAGGACATTTTAAAAAATCCACATCTTAAGACCCTAGATTCATATTCAGTGCAGTAATATTCCCACACAGTGAGAGACACTTATGAGCTAAGGGAAAACAGATTCATACTGCCCCTCTCAATTTCACTACAGAGCATGGTTCATTGAATAGGAATAGCATGCAAAATCAGCCATACCTAGTTAGGTTATTATTTCTCTTTCTTTTCCTTTATGTTTGTGGTTTCCTTGATCACATGTAGTTGAACTTTAGTAAGAAAAACTCACATATTAGGTTGGTGCAAAAGTAATTGCGGATTTTGCGATCCTAATTGCGGTTTTCACAATTGTTTTTAACCTTTTAAACTGCAATTCCTTTTGCACCAACCTAATACAATGCAGCTCTACTGTAAGCGTGCTGGCTTCTTCATCAGACATTTTCTTCACTTCATTTCTAGTTTTAGGACTGATAACTTTCTGCCCTCAGTTATTTCACTCCTGGGCACCCTTGCTCTGTAGAAACTGCATTCCGCTCTTTTCTTCTCCTTCCCCTCAGTCTCCTCAGCCCCCCCTTCAGCTTTAATCTTCCTTCCCCAACATCTACAATTGAGCTTTGCATGATTGCTACTTCAAAGCTGTAACTGTGCAAATTATAGCTGTGGATTTTGTTCTGGAAGGGAAATGAGCGTGCCTAGGCCATTTGAAAACTTCTTGGGAAACACCCCCAATCCTAGAAGGATTAAAGGAGGATCATGACTTATCCCATTGTTCAATAAGAACAAAGTTTCTTGGAAGCAGATGCTATGTCAGTACTGTTACTCCAGAATTGTGTAAATCTTATACTTGGCTGTGAGTTTTAATTAATGAACTGCTTACATTAAGGTTGGATCCTTGATTTATTGAGATTTTGTTTCACCTACACTGCACTTAACTAAATCCACAAGCTTCAAATTTGATTTACTATCTTGTTTCAACTGAAAACACGTTTCCCTTACAATATTTATACCTTTCTTAGTAGGATAGTTATGGAAAAACAAGTCTTTATTCACTATAATGATATTAGAAAATTATAAAAATTCAATCATTTTGTTTTTATCTCCCCCCTTCCCTATCTCAAAGCCCACAGAGGTTCCCCATTGCCTAGAAGAGAATGACTCAACCTTTTTTCACCCAATACATGTTTTAATGATTTCCACTTGGCATCATAGTCCCAAGGAGGCATACACTCTGGATTATATTTGTAACCCATATCCCTCTGGCTTCACCAGTGCAAATGAGGTCACAGTTTAACCAATCTTGATTGATAGTCTCCACCTGCATAAGAGCAGGATGCCCTTCTCAGGTTCCTTCTCATTTCTTTTAGGGAGTCTCCAGGATTGTTTCACACGGGCTCCCAGCCCTGTGCATGTGACCATGCTGTTCCTAAGTTCCAGCCTGTTGAGCCCTGTGCTGGCCAAGGATTGATGCTGCCTCTGTCACTCTGACTTCAAGGTGAGTTACTCTTTTATTACCAGACTAAGCACAGACACAGACCCTTTCCATAAGTCTTCCCAGCCCTACGGAGACCAAGCTTTGACATTAACCAAAACTTTACTGGAACTCAGGAAAACAGAAGAAATTACAGCAAAGAAACTTATAACTATAATAGTTATTAAATATGGAGGCTCTTGGAGCCAGCCCACCACTTTGGGGTGTCTTGCTTAGTGATTTCCTGGCTATAAGATTTCTTATCCAACTGGTTGCCAACCTGCTGCCAACCTACCGAGGATGGCAGGTATCCTTATGACCACCCAAGGAGCCTGGATATTTTGGGCTCTAAGCTTAAGAGAGTAAAGCCCCAAGAAAAATGAGTTCCCACCTCATCTCCTGTTTAAGATCTGCCTTCCCTGTTGTCATCTCAGTCCCCAGATCTGCCTCTTCCCGGGATGACTGGGAGTGGGAAAGTCCTCTGCTTGTAGGAGAGACCTCACTTCCTATCCACAGCTGAGGGCTTCAAAGAAACCATAATGGAACCCTAACCATCCAGTTTCATACAACGGATAAACAGATGTAGGAGAGTCACTTCTTATATTTCTCTCTTCCAAAATACAACAGAAAGGACATCTCCTCCTTTTCTAAATTCTCAAAGTTTGGGATTAGTAGTTTTAAATAACATCAGATATGTTGAATTTTACCAAATCTAGTCAAGTTTTTATTTATGCATTTTCCCAGCATGAAGTGAAAATTGTGCCTGCATGTTCTTCTATGGTCTCAGTTTCTAATGCCCCAGTAGCACCTACTCAATCAAAAGCATACATAGCTCAAGGAAAAAGCAAATTTTTTTCTTAAAGCCCACGTATCTCTAAGGCAACCAGTTTCTTCTTTGGATTGCAAGGTACAGTCTACACCCATACTTAGAAGGAAACCCATCTGCAAAGGAAATAATTTGCAGAATATAAATCTGCTTTACCTGAAACTAATAAAATAAAAAAATATAAAATTAAAAAAAAATCTGCTTTAAACATGTAAAACTTTTTATTTTAGATCCACAGCTTCTAAAACAGTCCACGTCATTTGCATAATTAAATAGTTCATTTATGTGTCAGTGCAGAATAGGTTATACCACAATAACAAACAATCCTCAAATGTTAAGTGGCTTAAAATAACAAAGATTTCTTTCATACTTATGCTATATATTAGCCTAAGATTTCTGTGGAGCTTCTGCTTGTTGGCCTGGAAATTAAGTAATGTAATGTTTCCTTCCTTAGGCTATCGCTTAGGAATCTCTCTGCAGGAATCTCACTCCCTACACTTTTCCAACGTGGTCTTTTGCTAGCCCTCAAAAATAATAGCTCTACCTGTGCTTCTCTGTCGACCAGAAATACCATCCCTATTTCTTCTTGCCAACATATGTCCATTTTCTGAAAATCCAGCTCAAAAGTCACCTTTTAAAATAAAATGTCCAATATGCCTGTTTCTGTTTCTTCAGCATTTCAGTAGAAAATTTCACTCTATATAGATTTGTGCTTGATCATACCTGGCTTTATGTATATTTTCTAATTGATTACTTGGATAGATTACAACTTCCTAGAGGTGGTTCCTTTGCTTTGCGTGCTGCAAAGTGCCTTGTACAAAGGGGACAAGCAGGGTCTTAATCAATTGTTGTTGAGTTAATTAATTTGCTCAGCCTGTCTAGGAAGTAAAAGTTGTTCTAAACATGTTTATTTCAAGCCACAGTTGTAAGTCTCAGCCAGTCTATTTTAAACAAAAAAGGAGGTGCTCATATTGAGGTTATGATACAGCTACTTTTAGTCTTTACTTTGTCTTATTTGACACATAGACTAATGTTAGGGTGGTTTTTTTTAAAAAAAAGCTCACATTTTTCAAAGAAATTATTCCAGTGAGGAAAAAAGAATCAATTTCCTTAGTCTCTCTGTTCAAGCTAAACATGCCAAGAAAAATCCCTTGAAAAATACAAATTAATAGCTGCAAAAATAAGACTACAAACAAAAAAATTCAGTAGAGAAAAACAAATAAATGGAATAGTGTTATGTCTATTAAATAAATTGAATCCATAGTTAAAACCTACACCTCCCCCCTCCAAAAAAGAAAAAAAGGGGGAAAAAAACAAAACCCTGTAGGTCTCACTGGTGAATTCTACCAAACATTACATTAAAAAAAATAATATCAATTCTACTCAAAAGTCTTCCAGAAAATTGAAAAGAAGGGAATACTTCCCAACTCACTTGTGATATCAGCATTATTGTGAGAGCTATCCAATAGTCTTCATTAACACAGATGCAAAAGACCTTAGCAAAGTAGTTGTAAATTGAATCCAGCAATATACAAAAAGGCTAATAAAGCATTGCCAAGTGAGGTTTATCCCAGGAATGCTAGGTTGGTTCAACATTCAAAAATGAACATATTTCACTATATGAACAGCCTAAAAAATGAAAGCCATATGATTATTTCAATAGATGTATAAAAGACTGACAAAATTCAAGATCCATTCATCAAAAAAACTTTGCAAACTAGGAATAGAAATGAATGCCCTCAACCTGACAGAGTGCCTCCACAAAATAATAATAATAATAATCATTGTCATCGTCATCATCTACAAAAAAACTTAATGGTGGTTGACTCTTAGATCTTCCCACTAAGATCAGGAACAAGAAGGGATTTTTGTTGCACTGAGGTCCTAGCAAGTACAATAGGCAAGAAAAACAAATAAAAGACATACATTTGGAAAGGAAAATTTAAAACTGTTTATATTTTCAGATGATATGATTGTCTACACAGAAGATCCCAAAGAATCTACCAAAAAGTTGCTAGATCTTTTTAGTAACATTAGCCAAATTTCAGGATGCAAGAACAATATGTTTTTTAAAAACCAATTGTATTTGTAGATACTAGTAAGGGACAATTGGAAACAGAAAATTTTTTGAAAGTACCATTTAAAATAGCATCCAAAACATGGAATACTTAAAGATAAACCTAACAGGATATCTGCAAAACTTATATGCTAAAGGCTAAAAGCACTGAATGCAGAAATAATATAATACCTAAATAAATGGAGTGCATCTGTCTTTATGGATCAAAAGACTAAATTTCCTCCAAATTGATAAGTACAATTTCAGTGAAAATCCAAGGAGGCTTTTAGTAGAAATTGACAAGCTGATTTTAAAAAGAATATGGAAAAGCAAAAGATCTAGATAGAAGAGCCAAAACAATTTTTAAAAGAACAAAGTAGAAGGACTAACCCTACCTGATTTCAAGACTTACTATAAATCTACAGTATGATATTGGCAAAAGGACAGATATGTAGATCAATTGAACCAGTAGAGAGCACAGAAATAGACCACACAGATAGTAACTGATTTTCAGCAAAGGTGCCAAGACAATACAATAAAGAAAGGATAGCCTTTCCAATAAATGGTGCTGGAGTATTTGGACGTCTATTTGTAAAAAGTGACATCCATATGTAAAAATCAATCCGTACCTCAAACTATATTCAAAAGTTAACTAGAAATGGATCAAAGGCCTAAATTTAAACTTTAAACTATAAAATCTCTGAAAGAAAACAGGAAAAAAAATCTTTGCAACATTGGGTTAGGCAATGATTTCATAGAAAGGACACAAAAAGCATGATCCATAAAATTAAAAAGTTGATAAAATTAAATTTCATCAAAATTTTAAACTTCTGCTCTTCAAGTGACATTGTGAAGAGAATGAAAGGACAAGCCACAGACAGGGAGAAAATATTTGCTAAACACCCATTCGATAAAGGACTGGTAAGCAGAAAGTATATTCTCAGAATTTTCAAAACTCAATAATGAGAAAAGCAACAAACCATTACAGTGAGCAAAAGATCTGAACAGATACTTCATCAAAGAAGAAGTACACATGGCAAATAAGCACATGAAAAGAACGCTCAGTATAACTAGTCAGTAAAGAAATGCAAAGTATAAGCAAAATGGGATAGCACTACACATCTCTTATAATGGCTCAAAAACAACAAACTGATAATACAAAATGCTGGTGAGGGTGTTGAGTAACTGGAACTCTCATACTTTTACTGGTAGGAATGAAAAGTGGTGCAGCCACTTAGGGGAAGAGTTTGACAGTTTCTTATAGATCCAAAAACCTGGGCATGAATTTTTATTTAGAGCAGCTTTATTCGTATTTATCCAAAACTAGAAACAACCAAACAACCAGATAATTGAATGAATAAATAAGTTGTGGTCCATCCATATAATCACAATGGAATAATTCAGCAATAAAAAGGTATGCACTACTATTAATAATATGTGCACAACATTGCTGAATTTAAAAGCATTTTGCTGAGTGAAAGAAGTCAGATTCAAAAGGCTACATACCGTAGGATTCTATCTATATGACATTCTGGAAAAGGAAATCATATCTGTGGTTGCCTGGTACCAGGGGCTGCGGTAGGACTACAAAATCTCATGGAGGATCTTTTTAAGGAGAAGAAGATATTCTCTACCTTAATTGTGTGGTTGGTTACCTGACTGTACAGGCATAACTTGGAAATATGGTGGGTTTGGTTCCAGAACCACCGCAATAAAGCGAGCATCGCAATAAAGTAAGTTGTAATCTTTTTAGTTGGTGGAGGGTCTTGCCTTCCATTTGTGAAAAATGCAACATCTGTAAAGTGCAGTAAAGTAAAGCAAGTCAAATGAGATAATGCCTGTATAAACTTCTCAAAATACATAGAACTGTACGTTTTAGAGGATGGATTGTACTGTTTGTCAATTATGCTTCAATTAAAAAACACCACTTTATAAGCCACCTGAAGAAAGCGGGTGTGAATGAAATTACGAGGATCAAATTCAGCTCAGTGTGGCAGTTCCAGCATCTCTTCTGCTCCAACTGCTGCTGCTCCACACACTTTGCTACCTGGAGCTGGGCTCATGGTCATGAGCAGGTGGGTTGAGGAGAGAAGGAAGCAACTTCCCTTTTTGAGCATTAGCTCAACACTGCCTGGGAATTCCTTGCTTCGTCCAGGGAAGACAGCACCAAAGACAAATAAACACAAACAAAACCTCCTCTGCTGGAAACTAGTAATTTAAAAATAAATTACCTATCAAATTTAAAGGGCACTGTCTGACTTGAATACTTTTTAAATAATCCAGTTTGCAAATGAGTTAAGGCCCTCATCAGAAGTGATGTCTTTTCCAGTTTTTGCATTTCATTAAACCCACAAATTCTGCATTCTCTGCCTCAGATATTTTCTTCCCCACATCTCGATATGTGCCTCTCAAAGGAGATAGTCTTATCCTTAAGATACAAGGAAAATTTCCAGCATGTTTTGCCAAAAAATCAAACAAAAATTCATTGTGATAGGAAGCATTTGCGCAACAGTGAAAATTTGTGAGGTAGCGCTCAAGCGATTCCTGCAGCTTTCCAAACTAGTGTAACAGCTGTGAAGAAGTTCTAAGCAAAAGACTGCAGGTCAAATATGATTCTGAACATTACATTTTGGAAGACTTGCTTTTTTCCCTTCTAATAGTCTCAATAGGAGGTCTCACCAAGCATATTGTATATCCATATTGCCAAACACGTCTAAAAATTCAAAGAACAACACCAAAGTGTCTCATTTCAAATGTTGGGCCACACCATTTCCCATGACAGTTGATTATTTTCCCTTCTGTTCTTGCGGCCTGACGTTTCACAGGGGGATGAGTGGAGATTTGGGTGTTTCCTATGCCTTAGAACCTGGCATAGAAATATGTGACAACCATATTTCTTATATTTTCTTGGACTTATACAATTACAGACTTTTTTTTCCCAGTTGACAAGCCTGTGTCCTAGATTTTGACAGAGAAATACAGTCATTTTATTTAGAAGAGTACAGAAGATGGGCTAACCCCAAGAGCTCTGCATCTGTCCTCAACAAATTATACTTTACCCACAACAGACCCATTATTTTGTTATTTTTATGACATCAGTATGACAGTATTAAATGGCATGAAAATACTAAGGGAGATGTGGTTGTATGAAAAGTAAGTCTTGAAAATGTATAAATAATTACTGGATATAGACTTCTCAACTAAGAAACTAGATGTCTTTTCTCAAACCATCAGACTTTTATTATAGTCTGTTTGTCTCTATTTGTTTTAACTTTTGCTTAATTTTTTTTAATGAAATGAACTGAATTTGAATTGTGTTTGGGAGGACTTTCTGTGTGTAAAAATCAATATGTCAAAGTGTGATTCTTACAGAGCAGTACTGATTACACATGGAACAGAAGACAAACCCCTACATTATAGCGTTTTCATACTCTAAAGAGTGAGACCATGATATTAATAATATCTCTCTCCCTCCAAGATACTTAAACTCAGTATTGCCCAGACAGAACACTGAATTTTGCCCACCCAAACTTACTTTTTTTATCTTTTTAGGTGCTTATGTTTAAAAGTCATTGTTCATCTCTGTCCTTCAGCTCCCAAATTGAACGCATCAGCAAATCGCAAATACAACTCAAATCTGCCCACTTTTCTACATCCCCAGGGAACTAGTCAAAACCACCGTCTTCTCTTGTCCAGAGCAGGGATTGGTAAACATGTTTTGTAAAGGGCCGATAGTAAATATTTCGCCTACGTAGACCATACAGTCTCTAGGGCAACTGCTCAACTCTGCCATTACAGAACAAAAGCAGCCACAGACAATATGTAAAGAAATGCATATAGCTGAATTCCAATAAAATCTTATTTATGAAAACAGACACTTGGAAGTAGTTTGCTGTCCCCTGATCTAGGCTACTTCAATAAGCTTTTTTTCTCCCCACATCCACTCTTCCTCCCCTCCCATTCTTTTTTATTGCAACCAGAAGTATCTTCATAACTGAAATCTGCTCCCTTCATATCTACCAATGACTTTCTTTTGCTCTAAGTTCTAAAATTCTTATCATGGCCAAAAGGCCCTGTATTTTCTGATCTAACTGCTGCTCCAGTTTCATGAAGTATCATTTCCCTCATCTCCATATTTCATTCACAGGGTTCCATTCTTCCTTCCTGAAATGCTCTCTCCAACTGCCGCTGCCCAGTTAATTCCTAATTATGCAAGTCTCAGTTTATATTTCACTTACCTTAAAAGGTCTGTTCTGGCCACCACCTTCATCCAGACTAGTTTAGATACCCCACTACTTACTACTTACCCTTCATAGCAGTTGTAATTAAATAGTTAATTCTGTAATTACTTGTTTAATGTTTCTCTCATTAAATAACAAACTCCCTGAGGCTAAGGACCACATCTTATTCACTGCTGTATCTCCTAGGTCCAACACAGTGCCTGATACACAGTACATATATCAATCAGTTAGTAATACAATCTAGCTGTAAACAACAGAACCTGATTGCAATAGCTGAACCAAATAGAGGCTTATTTTTAAAACACACAAAAAAAACTGAAGATAGGCAATCCATGGCTGATACAGTATCTCCATAATGTCATCCAATTTCTGTGATCCATCTCTTTTTCTATTCTGTATTCTCATGGTTGCAAAATGGCTACCACAGTTCCAAAAATTGCATCTGCATAAAAGTCAAAGATACTGTCAAATGAGTCTGTCCCCTAAAACAAAACAAAACAGAAAACCAAAAACTCTTCCCTGTACTTCTGTTTGTCTAGACTGGGTCACATGGCAACCCCAGCTGCAAGTGTATCTGAGAAGTTTATTTTAGCAAAACACATTGACATCTTGAAAAAGATGGGATTATATTAGTAAGGAGTATGAGAAGAATGACTATTGAATAGACAAGTAGTAGTGTCTGCCCTAGTAGGCAGGTTCAATAAATATTTTTTGAATAACCAAATGACCTCAAAGCTAATTTGAACTTGAAACAATTCTGCAGAAAAAGAATGTGAATAACAATGGCATCTGGACCTATATCAATTTCCTTTTTCTTTTTAATAAATTGCACTCTTGTGCTTAATTTTATTGGTCTTCATTTGCTGTAACTGTTTTCGAGGGTCAGGAAAAAGGCATTTAAAGGGACAAAATCCAAACTTACAATAACTGGTGTTTTTGGCTTTTGCTCCTGCAGAGCTTTTCAAACAATATTATCCTTAAATGGCTTTACTAATATGTGCATTTTAAGCCAACATTATTTTCTTTGGAAATACCTTATTACAAAATTATAATATATAAATATTTTAGCAGTAATAACATGGGTAATAGTCCTTAACGGCCTGATCTGCCTATGGGCTTCTAGTTCAGTATATGGTATTATTTGCAGGCAATACTATAAAAATCTGATTTTATGTTGCCCCGCTGTGAACATCTTCCAGTCAAATAGCAGAAGCGATACTCTCCTCTTATTTAATTTTTTAATAGCTCCCTAACCTACATTCAGAAGACGTTCCACATAAAATGTAACCAGAAGACAGTCTGAATAACAAAACCATCTAATCTTCTGCTGTCTGTTTTCTTTTAGTGTAAACTTTTTTTTTTTTTTTCCAGTTCTGATTCAGTTTAGCCAAGTGAGAACTGGATTTTTCTGAGGTAGAGAAGAATTGGAGCGAAATGTGTTTTTAAGATTCAGGTACAATATTAAGAATTTTGCTGTGCTTAGTATCACTTGAGAACTTGTCATCTGGAAAACTTAAATCATTTTACGAATATCAGCCCCTTGGTCAATGCCCTGGATCTGTTGGACTGCTCAGGGCCCTGTCTTCTTTGCTTAGTAAATGCTCCATGACTTCCTTTTGGGGGATCACCTCTCCCATGTGTGCAGACTTAGTAGGATTGCTAGGACCCAAGCCAGCAGTTGAACTCATCTTTAAGGCTTTGTACCACAGCTTCTTTGGTTGGGGTTGATTTACCGAATGAGACCACTCAGAGACTGCCTTGCTTCCCATCCTTTCACAGCCTGACTCTCCAACTTCCCTTTGACTATGTGAACCGGTTTACACCCTTCCAACAAGTTCCTTTTCTGTTGGTTCTAGTTGCTGCAACCATAGAGCCCTAGGAATACAACCCACTAGACGAGAATATGAGCTCTATGAGGCAGGGGCTCTGCAGAGACTGCTAGAGAACCACCCAGTGCCCCTTCTTCTTTACTAATAGACTCTCAGTTTCATTTGGGGTGGAAATATGTCCAGCTAAAAATGCCCCTCCCTCACATCTGGCTCGCAGCGGTGGGAGGGGGTAGCCATGTGCTATAGCTCTGGCCAATGACATGAGCAGGAGTTTGTTGAGGATTTCTGGGAAGTCTTTGCCTCCTTACAAGGGCATTGCCTCTTTCTTCTTCTCTTTTTCTCCGCTTTCTTGTTTAGAATGGATATATGATCACAGGTGACTTGTGATCGTGAAATGACAGGTATGAGTATAAAAAGCAGCCCTTTAAGGAAGGTGAGCAGAGAGGTAGAAAGAAAGGTGTGTGCCCTGATGGCATCACAGCACGTGCCCCAGCGCTGGCTGCCTCCGTCGTGATTTCTTGTTAAGTGCAAATCATGAAACCCTGTTTGGGAAAGCTAGTGTCATGGCATTCTCCATTACTTAGAGCCTTAGGGTTTCCTAACTGATATGGGTGCTTTGTTTATTTTATTCAGTGTTTTAACCCCTGCCGCTAAAACATTGCCTGGCATATAATAGACATTAAATATATGTATTTGTTGAATGAATGAATGAATGACGATTCATTCCAACAAGAGAATCCCCATTTCTGCATATAAACCCTTAATCGTTGCCATCTCACAGACAAGGAAAATGTTACAAATATTTAATGTACTTGCAGTTAGTGGCTATATCATTTGACTTACCATTATGATGTATAGACTTTATCCAAGTAAGTTGCAGAAGAGAAAACGAAAATGTTTGAAGAGAAAGAGAACATATGTAAGAGAGAACAAATCATTATTTAATAATTTATGAACCAGGAACTATGGCAAAATGAGATATTTCAGAATTTGAGGATCTAGTTTGTTCTTTCATCCCATTGCCCTGGTCTTTTGCTGTAAGTCGTACATAGTAACTTGTGGTTCATACTCAATTGAACATGCCATCACCTTGTCCTTCAGAGATAAAGTATAACAACTTATCTACTATCTGTAAGATATAAACTCTGAGTTATTTTCTCAACAATCATGAACACACAGGGCAGAATTATTCTCTTTTATTCTTATTATCCTATTCTCTTGTCTGCTCCTTGTGGTCTGCAGCACCATATGGGTTATGAAGCTATTATTTCTCAGCTCCACCTTTGACGATCCGCTCTGTGACACTGGGGCTGGGACTGGGCATTCCACCTTTTTTTTTTTGGCCATCTGGCTCCTGTTGAGTCACACCAATAGGAGACACTGAGGAAACTGGAAGGCAGGAGGAGTAAAGGGGAACTTGGTCCTTCTTGATTGCTACCACCGGTGCCACTCCAACAATGGCCCTTTTTTTGTGGTAGTTTGCTCCAGTCCCCATCTTTTTCCTCACCTCGCTCAGGATCAGTCTCGTTGTCCCCTATCAGAGGTGCCAGTACCAGCTGGGTAGTGTCCCCTTCCACGAGGTCTGAGTAGCAGCTCAGTGTGACACTTCTTTGAACCTCATAGGTTTTATTTATTTATTTATTTAATTAATTTATTGGGGGGTGACATTGGTTAATAAAATTGTATAGGTTTCAAGTGTACAATTCTATAATACACCATCTGTATATTTCATTGTATGTTCACCTCATAGGTTTCTGAAATGCCAACCTCTTTCCCTTTGTTTCGCCAGCCTGCAGGGGAGAAGCTACACTTCTCTTTGTGTTCTTTTAGTGCCTTGCAGCCCTCCGACGCCGTCCATCCTGTTCCTCATATCTTATTTTCTCTGTTAAAGTAACTGAGGTAGTTTCTGTTTTCCTGGCTGAATCTTGAATGACATGTGCACCGTCCCTAACACAGCAGAACTGTGGCTGATACGGACTTGCCTTGTGTGAACTACCCCGTTTCCAATGGTGTCAAAATCACCTATATCACCTCTGCTTCCACCAAAATTAGCTCCTCTTTATATATTTGGCTGCCATGTGAGATTCTCGGTCCGCAGGTTCAAAAATGTTGGAAAACCACCAAACTGAGCTAATTGGTCCTGAATACCAACAAGTGATTTAAGGACAGAACTTAAGAAAATTGTAGTCCATAAAATCTTTACTTTGAGGAAATTAAAGAAATGTTAAATCATTAATAAGTCACCAAGACCTGTGAGATTTTTCAAAACTCGAAGCTGTCATCTCCTTAGTGTCCTCCTAATTAGAAGTAATGTATTCAGTTTCTTCTTTTGCCCCATGAAAATCCTGATCACCCTTTACGGCCCAACCCTATTCCCATTCCCTTTTAGAGAGCCTTCCCTTGCAAGCCAGCACACATTTCCCTCTTTTGTAAATATATATGATATGGGGTTCCTTCACTTAATCAAATAGAGCGCGGTGCTTGCTCCTCAATGGTAAGAGTCCTTAAGGCAGAGAACAAAGACTATTCATTTGCATTTGTGCTAGAAGTGGTATTTGGTAAGTCCAACTGGGCAGCAGGAAGTAGGGGAAAGAACAAAGATCTGAGAATTAGAAGATCTAGATTCATGTTTGAGATCTAATCTCAGGTAAGTCATTCAGTTCACCCACGAACGTGGACCACCTTCTTGGTTTTAATCACGACTTGGAGTCTCAGTCGCGTCATCTGTGAAGTGGAGAAAATAAATAAAACCCATCTTACAGGTGATGTTGGGCTTAAGTGAGATAATAGACGTGAAACTGCTCTATAACTGTTCATGTTGTGTCAGAGTAAGTGCTCTAAATGTACCTATTGAGTTAAATTTTATATGGTCAGTACTCTCAAGGCAATTACATAAAACGAGTGTTTTCTCTTGGTCACTTGACCTCTTTAGGGTTTTATGCTATTCTAATTTGGTTGTGTCACAACAGTTGTTAAGGGCCTTAAAACGTTCTAATGAATGTTGGCTATTACCCCCACATCATTGGACATGCAGCCCAATATTCATGATATGGCCCCTATAAATTATCCATTAGCCTCTGGAACTTTGCCAGGATCCCTTCAGCCAAAGAGCTCAGGCTTGAATTGATCAGACATTGAAGTAGTTACGTAGTAAATGCTCTTGAGGGCCTGCAGCAGAAAGAACGAGAAGGGGGGCAGGAAGAACCCAACTCATCAGTGCAGAGCATGGAAATAATCATCAAAGTATTCCCACAATAAAATATTATGAACTTAATTTACAAAGTGTCCTATCTGATAATGTTCTCTTCCATTTAAAGTATTTTTAATGCAAAGCAAAGATAATCTGATATTACTTTGTGTTTGGAGCATCCATCTAAAGTATTTCTAGTTTATATGTCTGGAAATCACCTAGACTGGGGGAATGGAATGCCTTAGTTTGGGTTCCCTTGAAAGCAGAGCCTGACATAGGCAGTTGGGTGCAGGTAGTTAATTTGAGAGGTGAGTGAGGGAGCCTGAGAATGAGACCAGTAAAGAAGAGTAATCTGCTGCGAGCATTGTGGGTAAGACACTTCTGCTGAGATCACCTGAGCAGCTTACAGGACACCTAGAATTGTCTCCTGAAAGACAGTGGCTCCTGCCTCCCATCAGTGGAGAGCTTCCGCATAGCTCTAGCTCCCCTGCACTTCCTGGCTGTGCTCCTTATGCCCAGGTGAGTAAACTTCAAGGTGTGGTGCAGAATGCCGAGTGCAGTATTCCCTTTGAGGTGGGCTGCTGCTGAGGTGGAGAGCTCACTCCTACCTGTCCATTGCAGCTGTGGCCAACATCAGAAGTGGCAGAGAACATGTAACAAGGACACTAGAGGCACTCGTGACATGGAAGTTCTGCTTTTATGGGTACAGATTATCCTGATTATAAAACAGTTACATGTAATTGGTAGTTGTTTTCAACAACAACAGTAATATCTAAAATGTATTGAGTAGTCTGTGGGCCAGGTTCTGTAGTAAGCATTTTAAAAAGATTTCCTCCAGGTAGCTATCATTATTTTAGTTATTATTATTAAAATAACTACAGTTGCATGCAATGAATTCCCAACTAGAATAATTTGAACCATTTTTGTCATTATTATTACTGGTAACAATAAATACATATTATACACACAGTCAAAACAACTTCAGCTTCTGGATTGAAGAGGAGCCTGACTCCTGGGTCAGATTTTACTTTAAAATATCCAGATATTACCCAATTATGGTGTCTCAGTGTTAGTAGGGAAGAGAGGGTGGACTTATATCCAGCAAGCCATATTCTGTGCAGAAACTTGTAGCCTATTGTGACTGACTGTTACAGATGGGACATGTGTTGTGTTGGAGAAAAGTCAAGAATTTTTGCTCAAGGCTGTGCCTTCCTTTTTTTTTTTTTTTTAACCTTAAACTAAAAAAAAAAGTTCTTTGCAATATCATGTATTTTTAATTTGCTAGCAGGAAGTATATTAGATCTGATCATCTTGAACATTTTCCACTTGGCTCTTAGCTATCAAATTCCCTCAGAGGAAGTGTTGAAGGGCCTTCTTCTACCCTAGGGACCATAAACTAAAGAAAGCGCCAATCAAATTGGTCCCCTTCCATTCAAGATTGGCAGCAGGGGAAATGGCAGGTGCAGTGGTGCTCTAGGAAACCTGTGTTGTGGAGTGTGCTCCAGTGGCATCCAGGCCTGATTTATGCCTGGTAGCTCCTTTTCAGAAAGCTTCACATGTGCACGTTAAAGGCACAGAACTCCCAGAGAATTGATATCAGTACTCAAATAATTGTGATTACACATATATATGTAGATTTCATCTTGCTGCCTTCCTATTTGATGTATACCTCATGACCACAGACACCAGAACAAGTACGACCGCGTTGTTGATTTGTGATGCTAGTGGCAGGAGCGCTGTGCTGAGACAGGATATCTGCAGTTCCACATCCAGCTCAGCAAAGGTGAATGTTGGGGCCAGACTTCCTGAGATGTAAGCTCCCTTCTAACATCACATTCCATGGTATTTTGGGTACAGTTCAATATTTTTTCTCTTCTTGTTTCGGATATAGTTAGTTATGGAAGAGAGCAAAGACAGAGAATTTTCCAAATCAATAACGAATTCAAAGCCAAAGAGAATTATGCTTGTTTAATGTACACACTTTTGCTCCACTTAGAATATTTTTTCAAATATTCAGATTTATTTTCAAATTATATTTTAATTAAAATATGTTATGTGCTCATGTTTTGTTTTGTTTTTAAATTCCATTCAATTTAAGACTTTCAACTACACATTTCTTTGTCTTGAGATTCTAATAAAATCTTGAAATGGAATGATTATTGATTTGTATCAGTCTCTTTCTAAAAGAGCTTGGAAGTGGCTTCTTGGTGTGTAGATGGGGTATTTAGAGAACTGGCATTGTTACCCTGTTGATCCACCTGTCTGGTGGTATTTTAGGATTTTCTGATCCTTCCACCTGGTGATTTTCCCCATACTATGTTTACTGTTTATTTTTTAACTTCCGGACTCTTCAATTCTGAACTCTTTCTTGTTGATGCTCTTTGGAAAAATAATTTCAAAACCCATCAATTGCACTCTGAAGATCCAGTTCTTTTTTAAATATAGTTCCAAATCCTCTATTCAATTCAGGTATATTTCAATACAGTGACTCAGAAAAAAAAAAAATTGACCTTATTTTTCTCTCCTTACCTGATTTTTAAAGCAGGTAGTTTCAGATGCTATTAAAGTTGAACAAACATACTTGAAAATGAGTTGACTCTTTAACAAAGAGCAAAATATAGTCTAACAAGTGGGAGGCAACATCATAGTATGTTTTTTTCATAGCAAAAAATTGGAAGCCATGTAAATGTCCAAAAATAGAGATCTGATTAAACAAATGATGGTACGTTTATACATTTGATTATTCCTGTGCTATTAAAAATAGGTTGTAGAAAATTATAATGTGAAAAAGGCTTTTAAGAGTATTGTTAATGTGATGGAAGGAGACTGACTCTGGGTGGTGAACACACAATGTGATATATAGATGATGTATTACAGAATTATACACCTGAAACCTATGTAACTTTACTAACAATTGTCACCCCAATAAACTTTAATTTTTTAAAAAAGAGTATCGTTAATGACAAAAGCAGGTAGTATAGAATTTACAAGCAAATCTGTTTTTTAATTTTAAAATTGTGTGCAATGCATAGAGAAAAGAACTGAAAGGATATAGGCAGAAACATTCATAGGAACTCTATATTGGGAAAGTGGGGAATTAGGAGTCATTACATTTTTTTATTGTTTATCATCTAAAGCTTCCTACAATGTGTATAAAAAAAATCTATTATTTTGTGATAAGAAAGGAAACAATACAAAAATAAATTTCAGATGGATGAAATAGTAAATGTAAAAATAAAATAGTGAAAATCTTAGAAGAAAATTTAGGAGACTATATAATGTGGGAAAATAAAAATAGGCAAAAAAATAAGCAGGTTGAAAAATATATGCGATGCATATATCAGATAAGGGGGTAATAGCTATAATATACACACCATCTCTATAAACACATTAAGAAAAGAAACTCAAACATCAAACAACTCAACAGTAGAATGGATTAGGCATTCAGATAGGCAGTTCACACAACTGTAAAGACAAGTAGTATATGAAAAAGGTGTTTCATCTTCCTAGCAGTTAGGCAAATGCAGATTAAATAAAAATGAAATATTTGACACTCATTGGAATGGCAGAAATCAAAAAAAGTATTAATACCTAATACTGTCAGATACAGAAGACAGTCCTCTGAATAGTGCTTGCTAAATGTGTATAATGCTTTTACTTTTTTGGAAAGCAGTCTCGCAAGAAAATTGAAAGACATTTGTTCCAGCAGTCTGATAGGAGGGTGCATTATATCCCTCATCCAACATTTTTTCCATGTGGAGAGAGCTCCATTTGAGGACCAATCCTGGCTTCTCTCCGCTCCTCCAAACTCTCTTCAGCAGTTGAGGAGCAATGAATTATCTGATTGGTAAATTTGAGGATGAGGATTTGAGCATGTGTAGCTTAGCCCCTCTCCTTGCCCCTCTGGGATCTGCCTACATGCGGAGACCATGTGCTCTGATATTTTCTTGGCCATGTGGTAAGCTCAGGGTCAAGGCTCTTCCCCATAGGGGGCCTATAGTTAATTAGCACTGTCTGAGCCTGGATGAGGGGTGAGTGAGTGTGGTGCCTCTGGAGATGGGCTCCTTAGATCTCCCCTCAAGATAACTTACTGTGAGAAGCACAACTGGTTCTCAGGCTCCAGCTGCCACACCTTCAGATCTGCCACAGCATTTATGCTGAGGCTGCCCTCTCTGTGGGTTGGTCGATCTTCATTCTGTAGCCCTCCAATGACTTGGATGAGACTTTCTCAGAGCTACACTGCAGTTGAGGCTTTTCCTATCCAATGCTTCCTTCCCTCTTTCCTTGCACAGATGTCAGACCTGCATTATAATCTGTAGACTGTCCCTGCTTACTCCTCTCTTTCCGTTTTATGCCTCAGAAATTTTTTCTCCAGTAAATTATTTGCAAGTTTAATTCTGTCTTGGTGACTGCTTCTCAGAGGACCCAGACACACATCTGGCACTAGGAGTGATCTGAGAAAGCAGGCAGTAAGGAGGGGTTGAAGCTGGATTATTTGCTGCTGACAAGGCAGCTCTCACCCTATGTGTATCCTATGGTTTCCTATGGCTTCTGTAAAATATTATCACAGACTTAGTGGTTTAAAACACACACATTTATTATCTTAAAGTTCTGAAAACTAGAAGTCCAAAATGGGTTTCGCTGTCTACAACAAGGTGTCAGCAGGGCTGTGTACTTTCTGGAGGCTCTAATGGAGAATTTGTTTTCTTGCCTTTTCCATCCTCTACAAGCCACCAGGATTCATTAGCTTATAGTCCTTTCCTCCATCTTTAAAGCCAGTAGCATGACATCTTCAGATCTCTTACTGACTGACTGTCCTGTCTCCCTCTCTCACTTATATATATATAAGGACTCCGATGATTGCATTAGACCCACCAATGTATAATCCAGGATGATCTCATGCCAAGATCCTTAGCCTTATCACATCTGCAAAGTCCCTTTTTCCATCTAAGAAAACATATTTGCAGGTTCTGGTGATTTGGACGTGGATATCTTTGGGGCGGGGCATTGTTCTATTCTACCTATCACAGCATGTGATATGTACGGAAGAGATAGTCCCTGGTATTAGATGGTATAAGCAGTCCAGTTGCTAAAACTTTCACTGTTGGTGACCTGAGTGGATGGAAACATCCTTGAAGATTCAAATATTTGAAATGTAGTGGGGAGAACAAATGCATATGAGGACATTGGTGTTTAGAGGTTGTATTAATGCTCTGCAGAGAAGAGCTCTGTAATGAGAAGCTGAGGACTGTTAATAAACCTGAAAAGGCGAAGTGTGAGAGCCAGAAGGCTTTTCTGCAGGGGCTATTAGGGAGTTTATAAAGAGGCCCTGTCTTTTTAGTGGAAGCATGGATAGAGCTGAGGAGCAAGTGGAGGGCTTAGTAGTTAGAATCGAAGACCTTTAGATTCTCAACAAGCCAGGTCTGTAGTGGTAAGGGCAGGGCCCTAGTTAGGAGAGCTTGGGACCCTGATATATGAGATGAGGACATCTAGGTGGATGTCCATAAGGATCGTGGTTCTGTAGACTCTTCTGAACCCACAGACTTTCAGTTCACCCCGTCCATGAAGTGCCAGCACTTCCGTCATGTGGGAAGACACTGCAGAGACCTCATCTCTACAAGGCAACTCAATAGTAGAGATGTCCGTCCCTGCTGCCTCTCCTGAATAACTAGGGTTAACTCCCAGCAGAACCCAGCTGGAGATGTGCTAGGCCAGATAAGGGGAGACTAACTTAGCACATACTAGCAGGAGCCAGAGAGCTATGCCTGGGAGTACATTTTGATGGGTTTAAGGAGGCAGAACATAAAACTGGATAAGCAAGAATTTACTCCCTTTCTCAGGACATGGGATTTAATGCTGGCAAAGACCCCAGGGCAAGACCCCTGCTGCGTAGGGTGACTCTTAGAAATCTGGGCTGTGGCCAGTGGCCTAGCTGGCTGCCCAGGAGCCTGGGGGGTGGGGGAAGGATGGGCACTATTCCTCAAGGAGACCACCAGTGCCTTAGTGGCAACTCAACCACATTGGATCCCTCCGTCCTGCAAGGGCTGGTAGTTTGTCCTCACAGGGATAAATACCTATGCTCGGTATGGGTTTGCCTTTCATATCTGCAAAACTGCAGCCACAACTCATCCAGGAGCTTACAGAATGACTGATCCACAGGCATGGAATCCCAGACAGCGTAACACCCAAACACAGGCTCCACTTTACAGGAGGTAGGTCAAAACCAGCTGGCTTGGACATATTTATGCAATGTATTGTTAAATGCAAAAAGCAAAATCTATAGAAGTGTATATATAAAATGTGATCCCATTTTTGAAAAACAATGACAACGCTACCTCATATATGTATTTATGTTTGCTTATGATTCTAGCAGCATGGAAATGTCTTGAAATGATACAGACCAGGTCATTAGCACTGATTACATGGGAATTGGGATGGAGCAGAGGGATGTCTAGAAGAGAGAGGGAAGACAGAGAGTAGGAGGAGGTTTTTTTTGTTTTTTTTTAAAGACTACCTTTTAAAACATTGTCCATGATGAAAAAAATATTATGATGTTATCCCATTTGTACAAATTGCATGAAAGATGGCCACTAAAACATGAGTAGTGGTTATCTTAAAGCGATAGAATTCCAGAATATGCCAGCATCTGTCATCATCTGTTGCTTTTTGGCAAATCACTCAGTCTTCTACATGGAAACCTCTGTGCCTTATCCACAGTGGTTTTCAGTGTTTTCATCTATGAAATAGAAAACTGAACCAAGGTTTCTGTGGTGTGCAAAGGCAATAATAGGATTTCAATATTTCAGTTTAATTTAAACAGCTTAATTCAGTACTGAAAAAAAGTTTTGAATATGTGATATGTGCCAGGTAAGTTGCTGAGTGCTGGGATATGGAGATGAATAAGACACAATTTTATAGTATAAAGGTTATCTTAGTCAGTCAGGCTGGTAAAAATACCATAAACTTGGTGGCTTATAAATAACATACATTTATTTCTCACAATTATGGAGGATGGGAAGTCCAAGATTATGGGGCTGGCAGATTTGGTGTCTGGTGCAGATCTGCTTCCTGGTTCGGAGACAGCTGTCCTTTCTCTGTGACTTCACACAGTGGAAGGGGCAAGAGACCTCTCTGGGATCTTTTCATTAGGGCACTAATCCCCTTCATGAGGGCTCCACCCTCACAATCTAAGCACCTCCCAAAGGCCCCACCTCCAAATACCATCACATTGGGGATTAGGTTTCAACATATGAATTTTGGATGGATACAAACATTCAGACCACAGCAGAGGGAGAATCCATTTAATAACAGATGAACTTAGTACATGTGGGAAGAGCTATGACAAAGGTATTACTGGGTGGTGTGGGGTCTCAAAGTGTGGTGAGGGGGGTAGAGTAGGGAAGGATAAATAATACTCAATAGCTCTCCACCCCACCTAAAGATATGCCCATTTTCTTTGCCTTAGGGATATGTAATATGCTTTCAACTATTAAAAAACGGGTGCCTAGAATAAAAGTTGAAAGGAAATATGGCTAAATCTTGACAGTCGTGATAGAATTATGAGTGGTGGTCTACTTCTTTACTCTTTTCTGTATTTTCCTAATTTTTTTCTGATGAGTGTATAATGGGGACTCTTTATTTTATTTTGGTTGGATTATGTCAGCTAGGATGGTAGCACTTCCCTTTTACATGCATGAAATGCTCTCTAATGAATCAAAGTGAGGGATTTATCAATTTGTACTTAATATGGTCAACATCTTAAAAAATATGGAGTTCATGAGAGACATATAGTAAAAGGTATCCTAAGTGGTGAAAGGTTTGGAAGCCACCAGACAAGAACCCAAAGATATTTTCTGGCTCTGGGATTCTATGGACAAAGCCTCTGCTGTTCCCCTATGTGTCCCACTCTGACATGATCTCTTCTAAGAAACGGTATGTGGTTGTTCTGACAGTTATCCATTGATCTCACTGCCAGGTTTTTGTGCCTCTGTGGACTCCTCACAAACCATGGAAGCCAACACAGTAATTTTAATTCTTTCCTGATAGCAACCCTGATAGATTGGCATTGTATGTGTCTGGAAATGGAAATCGAAAGGTCAAATGATTTGCCTAGAAAGTTTCAGAATTAGAGCTACGTATTAAAATTCTTAGTCTTCTTTGTCCATAAGCCTTGAAAATAGCTTCAGAGCTGTTGGTGAACATCCCTTTTTGCTGCTGCTGCTGCTGCTTCAAACGCAGCTGGTGTCCAGCCTGGGCACTGGCGTTACCCATCACTTACCAGACCCCTAACTTCTCTCCCCTGTGTGCTGCATAGCACTTACTTCTGCGGCCATAACACTCATCATAGCTCACCTACAATCACCTAATGTCTACTTTCCCCGTAAATCAGAAGACCTTTTCCATTGTTTTTCCCAAATGCCTAAGACAGTACCTGACAGAAGTGGTAATTAAGCAACTGATACATAAATTAATAAATAAATATGTGTCTTTGGGTCATGTAATGGCTAAACATATTAAGTGCTTACAATGTACCAGGCATGATTCCAAGTGTTTTACATGTATTAACTCATTTAATTCACCCAACAAGCCAAGGGGATAGGTACTATTATTATTCTTGTTTCATACATGAAGAAAATAAAGAGGAGTGAGGTTAATGAACTTGCCAAGTCACACAGCTAGTGAATGGTAGAGTTGAGACTTGAACCCAGTCAGACTGATTCTGTAATCTGGCTCTTACTCACTATTCCACACTGCGTTTTAGGTCCTTTAACCTCTCTCTATACCTTAATTTTTCTAACAGAAAAATGGATTAAAATATCTAGTCACTGGATTGTTGGAAGAATTAAAAAACAAAAAAGTACACATAAAACTTTGTACACATTAGGTATTATTACTTTTATTGTTATCGTTAATATCATTAATATGTTATCAATAATATTAACCATTAAATATCACTTTTCTACCAAGAAGAATCAAATATGATGATTAAAAAACATATTGCTGGGTAATTGGTAGTATTAGTGGGTTAAAAGCTTCCCTTTTATTAGTGAGTTAAAAAGTTAATCTTAACTTTTTTTTTTCAGTCTTTATGAATGACTTTGGGAAAATAATTTCTTGTCACTTAGTTGGGTTTCATTCCCTGACCCCATAAGTGTCATTTGATGTGTTCTAACCCCATTCATCAGTTGCTGAACTTGATACTATTCAGGAAATGTTTATAGAGCATTGGGGTGGTGACTGAGCAAGAGCAAGGGGATTTACCTTTCTCAACTGAGAAGGGAGAGAGTCTCCCCCTAGCGTTGGCCTTTGTGCAGAAAGATCTGAAGCCCGCTTCAGGCTCTTTATAGGGACATTGTGATTTAGTCTGATTCTGTTGACGGAAGTGAACATTTTGGAGCTAAGAGTTCAGAGTCCCAGTTCTGCAGCAGCAGAAATGGGGATTTAGCTAGCATATTAAGTGTTTTATGTAGACTATGGATGACTGTAGCCACACACTGTTGAATACCTGTGTATTCACAGATGTTCTGCCCATATTTCTTTTAATCACTTAGTTTTTAGATGCTTGACCCTTTAGCAGTTCAGGATTAATAGTAACTACTCTACAACCCAGTACAAGGTTAACTTGAACAATACTGGATTAAATAAGAAAAGAACCGAGTTTTCATCAGGTACCTACTAAGTAACAAGTTCCTTAACAAGAATCATCTTTTCAATTCACATAATTCTTAAGGTAGGTGTGAGGACCAAGGCTCAGAGAGCTTGAGGGGATTACCCGATTATTATACATCAGAAACATAATAAATGTTTCAAGCCCAGTTCCAAAGCCCATGCTCTCTTCTTTACACTTTACTGTTCAACCTGTTGCTCTTGACTTCTCAGGGGGCTTATGAGAATGACTCAGTTCCAGCCTCCACTGAGTAGAGCCTGACATCTATGTTTCTCTGAATTCTTCCCTTCCTTCAGTTAACTTACCAGTCCTAGTATCCATAGATGTGGGTCTCTGTACTTTGATAGTTAACCTGACAAATTGCCACTGTTACTATTCATGAATAATAGTTCAGTTTATGGATAATAATCTTAGAGAGTATCTTTACGCAAAAGAGTGCCTGGTACCTTAGATGGAATTGTAAGAGATTAGAACTGGATAGGGCATTATTTAAAACAACTGTGTTTTAAATCACCTTAGAGTTTGGCAATCAAATCTTTCAAAATCTGGGGCTGTTATGGCAAAGTAATAAAAGTGATGCTTGCTGGTGAAAAAGAAGGCCTCTTGTTATGTCTTAAAGCACAGCTTTTTCATCCTACATGTGGGGCCTGCCAGGCCAATAATTTATGATAGGCTTACATAATATCTTATATTTTCCTAGCAATTTAGTATTTAACTGGGAGTAGAGGAGTCGGGGGAGAGGGAGAAATAGGAGGGGGGATGTTTGGCAGTTGGCCAGTTTTGTGAGCAAGTTTTGGTTTTTGTGGTTCTGTAGTTATTATAGTGAATAAAGTATGCCATTCATATAGCCCGGATCGGTTATAAGCTGGCATTGAGTGATGGCCAATTATAGGTTATTCGTATTTGGATCGATGTCCCAGACATGAGCACATTAACCCCAAATCCTATTATCTCACACATGTGAACCAGATTGTTTTTAATGTGCTGACATTTTCACTGTCTACAAACCTGAGTTCTGATGTAGTAAAAATCCTCAGCAGAAATAAGCAGCTGGGTTGATATCTACACAGTCAGTGACATGACATGTGTAAATTAATAGATATCTGCTTGTGCCACTTAGGGGTTCAGCTTGAGAGTACATGACTTTGGTGAATTTCCTCTAGTTTCTCATCTTATTCCCATCTCCTTGGGATTCCAGCTCTTCCTGGCATCTAGAAATCTCTCTTCTTTTAATGTCTGTAGATTATAAATCCCTGTCTTCAGGCAGTTTCTTTATTTTCGAAGATATTGGTTTTTAGACCTGTTAGTGCTACGGATTTTATCTATTTTAATCTTCTTTGTGTCTCTCCATAACAATTTTAATTAATAGGCAGACTTTCTTTATAGATGAAATGCTCATACCTCCTAAAGACATATCATCACAGCTATTAGAATCATTTATTCACATGCTATCCCATTTTCCATCTCTGCAGGAGCAGGCAAATTTTTCTTCAAACCATTATCTCTACAGCTAATGAGTTGAACCCAATATTATTCTGAATTACACAGCTGCATCTCATACTTGTTTTTGTTTAGGGGGTCCTCTTTGAGGCTGGCTGCCTGATCACCTCTTTTGTGGTCCTCAAGTAGGAGGGAAAAACTCTGACTCTTTACTAAAATATTTTAAAAGAAAAACCCACAGACTACTTTCTTCTGGTCTGATACATGATGCCATCTCATCTCAGTGGTTCATAATTTAAGTTTTGATTTCACGACATTTAGTATTATAGGATTGTGTTTTCCTCATCTATAAAAAGGAGAATATCTATCTAGCCTGCTCACACAACTATTGTGAATATAAATACATTTGCAAAGTGTGAAATGCTACAGAAAACATATATACATATACATTTATCAGTGGGTCTCATTTGGGCCTGATTTTGGTCCTCCCTCCCCCAGGGAGCATTAGCAGTATCTGGAGACATTATGGAGCATTAAAACTTGGTGGAAGGTGCTACTGGCGTCCAGCGTGTAGAGGTCAGGGATGCTGCTAAGCATCCTATAATACACAGAACAGCCCCCCACAACAAAGAAGTACATGGCCTTAAATGTCAATAATGCCAAGGTGGAGAAATGCTGAATATGATATAAAAAGCAGAAACTGAGTGTTGTTCAATAATCGTCTTCTCTCCTGCCCCTCTCCTATGTCCATCCATGCTTATAGATACTTTCCTAACTAATCTTTTTCTCTTGTGGGCAAGCTGAATGAGGTAATGAAATGCTAATTGAAAGTGCCCTTCCTTCTACAGGTCATTAGACAAAGGAAGCAAATTTGATAAACACTATTTTTAACCTTTCTTATGAATTGACAAACATCGAATAGATGATTTTTAGTTGTTGGAAGGATCAGGATGAGCAGTTAGTCTCTTTTTATTTCCATGCTCTGGTTTATCTTTAGTATAATACCTAGTCGTTAAAGAATAGAATCCTAGGACCTAGGGTGGTTGCCAGACATATCCATTTCACCTTCGATAGGTCAGTGACGAAGTCATCACAGACAGATGGTGTCTAATCTCTCCCCGTTAATTGCCATCCTAATGGTAGTGAGAGCCGGCATCCATTGCGCATTTATAGGGTGCATGACCTTACATGCATGACCTTATTTTGTCTTCACAACGACCCTGAAAAATAGATAGTTATAGCGTGCTAGTTCAAATCTTTTTTTAGAACTTTTAGGAAAAGTTTACCAATAGAACTTTCTAGTTCTATTGGTTCTGCAGCTCATTCAATTCTCCTAAAATGGTCAGGAAATAAATAAATATTTTAGTCAGGAGTTCCTGTCTGCAGAGTTCTTTGAGACTTCAATAACATTTCCTTCAAGAAACATGAGAGTTAGCACAAAGACAATAGCCCAAATCACTATAAATACTATATAACCAGTAAATGGTGTAAATGTTTGCTAATAAGTTAATGGTTATTCAAATTATAGAATAGATCTTTATATATTGATACGGTAGATCTCAATACAGTGAGTTTAACATAAAGCTGAATGTTGAACAGTATGTATAGCATAATACATTTATGTTGAAAATATATCTATACATTCTTTTTTAAATAAATTTTTATATTTCAATTACAGTTGACATACAATATTACATTAGTTTCAGGTGTACAATGTAGTGATTACCATATTTTGCTGTATACAATGCACTCCTGTGTATAATGTGCACCCATGTTTTTGGCCCAAACTTTCAGGGGAAAAAATCTTTTGTTTTAATTTATTAATTCAAAATTTTATTTTGTTTATATTTAGGTAATTTTTTTTGTATTATAAAGGAATTTTAACATTTATTTATTTATTATTATACTTTTAACTCATAAGCATAAATAAAGGAATTTAAAACATTTATATATATATATGTATATAGATATACACATATATATATGTATATAGATATACACATATATATACGGAATTAGTACTAACCATGTATAATGCACATCCTTATTTTTCCTTCACAAATTTGGGCAAAAAAGTATGCATTATACACGGCAAAATATGGTAGATATTTGTATAACTTACAAAATGATCACCCCGATAAATCTAGTTCCCATCTGACACTATGTATACTTATTACCATATTATTGACTATATCCTTTATGCTATACCTGTGACTATTTTGCAACTATCAATTTATACTTAATCCCTTCATCATTTTCACCCATCCCCCCTACCCTCTCCCATCTGGCTACTCAAAATATTCTCTGTATCTATGAGTGTGTTTCTGTTTTGTTTGTTTATTTGTTCTTTAGATTCCACGTATAAGCAAAATCACATTGCAACTGTCTTTCTCTGTCTGACTTACTCCACTTAGCACAATACTTTCCAGGTCCATCCATGCCACCTAAGATGGCAAAATATCATTCTTTATTATGGCTGAGTGTATACGTGTACCACCTACTCTTTATACATTCATCCACTGATGGACATCCACGTTGCCTCCATATCTTGGCTATTGTAAATGATGCTGCAATGAACATATGGATGCACATGTCCCTTCAAAATAGTGTTTTGGGTTGCTTTGGATAAATGCCTAGAATTACTGGGTCCTTTTTTTTCTTTTGTTATAGCCTTTGTGTTAAAGTCTATTTTGTCTGGTATGAGTATTGCTACTCCAGGTTTTTTATTTTTATTTTTTTTCTATTTCTATTTTCATGAAATACCTTTTCTATCCCTTTACTTTCAGTCTTCAATCTGAAGTGAGTCTCTTGTAGGCAGCATATACAAGAGTCCTGGTTTCTTATCCATTCAGCCACCCCATGCTTTTGATTGGAGCATTTAATACATTTACATTTAAAGGAATTGTTGATAGATTTGTATTAATTGCCATTTTATTTTTAGTTTATATCTTTTCTCCCCTCTTCTTCTTAAAGAAGTCTCTTTAACATTTCTTGTAATACTGGCTTGGTGGTGATGAACTCCTTTAGCTTTTCCTTGTCTGGGAAGCTCTTTTATCTATACTTCCATTCTAAATGATAACTGCTGGGTAGAGTAATCTTGATTGCCAGTCCTTGCCTTTCATCACTGAATGTTTTGTGCCAATCCTTTCTGGCCTGCAAAGTTTCTGTTGAGAAATCAGCTGACAGTCTAGTGGGAACTCCCTTATAGGTAACTAACTGCTTTTCTCTTGCTGCTTTTGAGATTCTCTGTCTTTAACCTCTGGCATTTTAATTATGATGTGTCTTGGTGGGGCCTCTGGTTCATCTTGTTTGGGACTCTCCGCACTTCCTGGGCTTATATGTCTATTTCCTTTACCAGGTTATGGAAGTTTTCCATCATTATTTCTTCAAACAGGTTTTCAATGCCTTGCTCTCTCGCTCCTCCTTCTGGTGCCCCTATGATGTGAATGTTGATACACTTGATGTCCCAGAGACCCCTTAAACTATCCTCATTTTTGGGGTGTTCTTTTTTGCTGTTCTGATCGAGTATTTTCTGCTACTATGTCTTCTAAATTGCTGATTTAGTCCCCTGCTTTATCTAATTTGTTGATTCCCTCTAATGTATTATTCATTTCAGTTATCGTATTCTTCATTTATGACTGGTTCTTTTTTGTTTTCTATCATAATTTTTGTGTTTCCTATCTCTTTGTTGAAGTTTTCACTGAGATCACTGAGCATCCTTATAACCAGTGTTTTGAACTCTGCATCTAGCAGATTATTTGTCTCTATTTTGTGTAGCTCTATTTCTGGAGTTTTGTTCTGTTCTTTTATTTGGGACATGTTTCCTTGTCTCCCCATTTTGGCTGACTCCCTGTATTTCTTTCTATGTATTAAGTAGAGCTGTTATGTTTCCTAGTCTTAGTAGGTGTCCTATGGGGCCTAGTGGCACAGTCTCTCTGGTCACTTGAGCCAGTTGCTCCAGGTGTGTCCCTTGTATGGGTTGTGTGTGCCTTCTTCCTATTGTAGTTGAAACTTGTTTGCTGTTTACATGTCAATGGGAGAGATTGACCCTTAGGCTGATTGGTTGTCAGGACTGGCTGTGACTACAGTGGAGGAGCTACTGGGCAAGGGCTGACCCTAGGAGCATGCTTTAAGTTAGCAGGGCTCTGGTGCCTGCCTAGTCTGCCCTTTGGGTGTGTCAACAGTGGAGGAAGCCGGGTGGTGCTCCAGCTTAGTTAAAGCTGGCCAGCAGGTGTGCTGTCCCTGGGGCCTCCTGGAATGGGCCACAAAGCAATCCACAGATGGCTGCCACCTGCACTGGGCTTGGAGATGCCAGGGAGATGCTAAGCTGCAAACGAAGTTTGGCTGACATTAGTGCCAGGCTTGGGGCTGCTTAGCAAGAAGTATGGGACATGTTGAGGCCAGATGCTGCTCGTTTTAGGTTTGTGAACCTTTGAGAGATTTTAGGAAAGTCTGCAGCATGAGCCAAGACAGGCCATTTATATGGAAAAGCCACTGAAAGCGGCTTATGTGGGACTGCAAGTTGGGTGGGGTGGGGTCTCAGGGAATCACCAGGACAGGATGACCAGTGTTGTCCAGGTTGATGGAGATTCAGATATGGCACCCACCTGTGTCTGCAGTCTGGAAGAGGGGAAGGCTCAACAAAGGATCAACGGATTCTGCCAGCACTTCTGTCTGGGAGAAAGCTACCCCTCTTGCTCTTGCTCTGAAGCCAGACAATTCAGTTCCTCTCTTTATGTCCCTGGTATCTTTTGAGCTGCTGGCCCAGTACTGGAGCACAAAGCGAGTGAGTTCATCAATGAGTAAGTTGATTTGTGGGCCCTTTAAGGGGAGAGTCTGGGACTCCAGCTGCTGCCCATTTCACCCAGCCACCATCTCCACTGGTTTCCACAGCCCAAAGTTGTTGGGACTTCTCTTCCTGGCACTGGAAACCTGGGCTGGTGAGCCTGGTGTGAGGCTGGGACTTCTTGCTCCTCAGGGGGCACCTCCACAGCTGAGATATCCCTCCTGATTTTTAACTACCACACATGGGTGTGGGACCAGCCTGTTCTATATCTCTGCCCTTCCTACCAGTCTCGATGTGGCTTCTTCTGTATGTCCTTAGTTGTAGAACTTCTGGTTCAGCTAGACTTCAGGCAATTCTCCATGATGGTTATTCTGCAGTTTAGTTGTAATTTTGATGTGGTCATAAGAGGATGCAAACACAATGTTTACCTACTCCACAAGTTTGACCAGATATAGCTATACATTCTTAAATAGGCAAATTGTCACATGGAAGAAATTTTGCCAAATTGTGAAGTTAGGTTCCCTTTAGGATTAAGATTACAGAGAAGCATTTTCTTTCTCTACATAATTTAAATCTTTTATAATGATCATATATCATTCCAGAGAGCTATAAAGATGTTTCCGTTTAAAATATACAAACAATAGAAATTAAGAGGAGCTCAAGATAGCCATGCAAAATACGACTTGTCACAAAGTGGAAGTAATAAACCAAATAATGGCTAATATTAATTTAATGCTTACTCTGTACGTAGTATGGTACTAAGCATTTTATATACAGGAACTCATTTAATCATTGCAACTTTATGAGATTAGTCTAAATTTTATTCTCATTTTACAAATGAGGCAACCAAGGCACAGAAAAAGTAAATAAGTTGCCCAAAGTCACAGAGCTAATATTTGGTTGAATCAGGACTTGAACTTGGGCCATCTGGCTTCAGAGCCCATAAGCTGAATCTTCATCTGGAAGTGCCAGATGAATGGCCCCAGTGAGTACTAGAGAGCTTTGGATGGGAAGGGACTTGAGGACTTGCAGTCACTTTGGGTTCTCTCTGCAGGCAATCATTAAGTTCCTACCAGATTTTGAGCCCCTACAGGGAAATCACAGTATCTGGGGCACCTTTATTTTCCCCTCAGCCACCAGAATCGGGTCTTCCCCATATAGACAGCAGGTATTTAACAGATACTTGTTGTATTTAAAGTTTCTAAAAAGCCTAAGATTAATTTGTTTTCTTAGTGTGGTTAGAATCTATTTCATAGACTAACTCTTCATGTGGAAAAGGATTTGACTGTTTTGTGTATGATCAGAGGTGAGAGGGTCTAAGAGGTTAAAGAAGGTGTATGTGTCGTTGGTCATTCAACGTGCATTCTTGAACACCTGACACATGCAGGCAGTGTTCTGGGGCGCAACAAGACCTATAACATCTTGGCTTTCATAGTGTTTATATCTCAATGGTGAAAGTTGTCAGAAACAAACTGGGAAAACACTGGGAACACAGATAGTATCTGACCCTTAGGGATATCACAAATATAAGGTTTTGAAAGTTGTATGAAATGTATATTTTGTAATAAAGTGTTACTTTAACAGAAAACTGAAAGAAAAAATTTCTAGTGTCAGATAAGTCACTGGTGCTGTATGATTAGAACAAAGAAATTAAACTTAATGGCACCAGAGAGAAAATGGTAAAAATGATTTTCTGGTCACGTGTTATTAATCATAACAAAATAAATAGAGGAGTGGTGAAGTGGGGGAAAGGGCTGGGTTGTTCATACCCTCAAAGCATGGCACAGGTAGCAGGAGACAAAAGCTGCATTTTCTTTCCAGCTTAACTCTTTCCTAGGCTTTACATAACCCCCCAAAATGTATGTGTGACTTTGGTATTCCTAGGGGCCATAACGTCCACCTTTAATGATCCTCATACAAGCCTCAGAGTTGCTTTATGTTGTCCTTGGAGACAGAAAATAAGCTTTTACCTCTCTTCTGGATTCATTTTCAAAAATGATTCTTGGAAATGAGTTTTCCTTAGACACATTTATATCTAATGACAGGCTAATATCTTACACACCATTACTGTATGTAATAACAATGTGACAAAACTGACAGGCACTAGACTATAGATGTAAGGCAATTAGCTGTGGAGGGAGAGCTATCCAGTAGAAAGGATGAGCAGCATCGTACCGTGTGGTGACTTAATGGTTACTAAGTGATGAATGTGGACATCTCCTGAGGCAAAACTTCAAATAAATGAAAATTGTCGTCACGGCCCCACTTTTCTTTTTTGGCATACACTTTCCTGCTGCCAAGTCCTTCCTGCATAGAGAAAAGTCCTAGCCTAGAGACCTAACTCTTAGTAAGTGATCAATAGCTCTTATTGAATGGAAGGATGGACTCATTCACTGTAAGGTACAAGGAGCCTACCATGTCACCCGTTTAAGTTTCAGGCGGTGCTTATGTCAGGACTGAAGTGCTGATGGGATTTTAGGGATCAGTGAGATGTTTTTAGATGGAAAGGACTTCTTTCAGGTGCTCTTCAGCTTCTTATGCAGTCCAGGGTGTGGGGAGGACTGGCTAAGTGAGCAGACTCTGGAGCAGGGCTATCTGGGATTGCTGTGTCATCTTGAGCGTTTTTCTCGGGTGTGAATGGGGCTAATTCATCCTATCTGCCTCCTAGAGATGTTCTGCGGATCAAATGAATGAATTCACATAGAGTTTGACCAGGCACAGGGGTGGCACTGCTTCCTCTTTCCCTCTCATCCTCCCTTCTTTGTGAGAGCTCATTTTCTTCCTCTTGGATAGGGGAAGATTTCATCTGCTCCTACTTGTCCCCTTGCACACTCTGCTCCGTGCTTTTCCTCAGATACACCAGACAAACTTCCCCAGTCAGCTGTCTGCACTAACTCTTTCCTCTTCTGAGAATGCATTTCTTTAGACATCCCTCAGTGAATTCTTTCACCTCCTTCAGGTGTTTACTCAAACATCACCTTCTCCTTGAGGCTTACTATGACCACCCTGTAACAGTTACACCCACCCTGTCATCCTCAGTATTCCTGATACCACTTAGGCTGCTTTTTTATTTATTTCAATAGCTCTCACCACCTCTGAATATACTCTATATTTACTTATTTATTATAGATCATTGATGATGTATTTCTCCCCCAACCAGGAGGCAAATTCCTAGAGGGCCACATGTTTGTGTTTTGGGTTCACTGGTGTATCCAAGTGCTACAATAATAGCCAGGCACGTAGTAGGCACTGAACAAATGTTTGGTGAACAAATGAATGGTTAACATGAACTGCCAAGCATTTGCAAATAAATTGAAATGTAAAGACAAATCACCATCCTCCCATCATCTAACTATGATAAGAAATCTAGGGTTTATCTTTGACTCTTCTCTCCTCTTCATATCCAACTGGTCACTAGGCCCTGAGGATTCTGCCTCTGAACTATCCTTCAATCCATTTCTTTTTCTCCATTTTTACACTTCATGCTTCATTAATTCATACACAGAATTCTCTACTGCCAGTTTTTTTTCTTCTCCTGCAGTTCCTTGCTACATTCTGACACAAGGATTACTTATGTAAAACACAGATTTATTTATGTCACACAAAAACCTTCAATATCTCCCAGGATGAAATCCAACCCAGGATGAAATCCAAATTGACCCTACCTAACAGCTCTGCCACTAACAAACCTTCTGAGGGAAGCAGAATAACTACCCCCTCCCCACCACACACACACAAGACGACCGTGTCATAATCCCAAGAACCTAGGAATATGTCAGGTTACATGACAAAGGGGAATAAGGTTACAGATGGAATTAAAGTTGCTAATCAATTTACCTTAAAACAAGGAGATTAACCTTGGTTATTTAGGTGGGCCTAATATAATCACAAGGGTCTTTAAAAAGTGGAAGAGAGAGTCAGAAGGAAACGTGACTGCAGATGAAGGTCAGAGTGATGCAATGTGAGAAGGACTTGCCCAGCTGACTTTGAAGATGGAGGAAGGAGGCCACAGGCCAGGGATGTGGGCAACTGCTAGAAGCTGAAAGTCCTGGAAATGGATTCTACAACAATCCTAGTGCCTCCAGAAGGAAATGCTGCCCTGTTGACACCTTGATTGTAACTGGATGAGATCTGTGTCAGACGTCTGACATCCAGCACTGTAAGATAATAACCTGTGTTGTTTTAAGTCACCAAATTTTGTATCATTTGTTATAGCAGCAATAGAAAACTAACACATTGTAATTTTTTTTTTTTTTTTTTTTTTTTTTTGCCTCCTTGGGCTTAGAATTTCTGAGGCTACACTGTAAAATGGGAATAAGTGATACCAACCTTTAAGGCTATTATAAGGATTAAAGACAATATTTGAAAATGCCTAGCCATGTCCCACCCATAGTAGGTACTGAATAAATAATAGCTCTTAACTCTCATCATCATTTCCTTCCAAGCCATATTGTCATTTCCAAGGATAATCCATCATTCACTCTTAAATATACTTACAGGGAACAACCCAATGCCTACCTAGTAAACCTCATTCATCAAGGCTCCATTTAACATCCTCCCATTGGGCAAAGCTTCCCAAATCCCGCTCCCATTCCAGGGAAATATCATTTACTCTCTCCCTCTGCTTCTTCAACTCCATGATTCCTATGTGATGTAACTATTATTCCCAAAGGCTTAGATGAAGGTGAGGTAAGCAAGGTGCCATGAGAGCAAAACTTAAGAAAGCACTCACTCTCAGATGTGTGGGAGTTCTCATCCTAGTCCTGGCCCTGATTAGTCCCATTTTATTGAATAAGAAACCCAGGTTCAGGGAGAGGAAGTATCTTGCTGGCAGGTGGCAGAGGGGACAAAACCTATATTCTTACTTTACTATCCACAAGCTCTAAGAACAGAGCTTGGCAACACAGTTGATGCTCAAGAATTTGTCAAAAGAATGAACTGAGGTGGTAGGTTGGGGAGCAAGGTGGCCTGGTAGTTGATGGAGCAGTGGTAATAATGATGATGATATTATATTTCCAACCTTTACCTCGTATGTACTGTGCTCGACATTCTGCTAAGTGCTTTGCATATAATTCTCCTCACAACTCGATGAGTTAGGCATTATTATTATCATTTTCTAATAGGAAGCAGTTGAGGCTCAGAGAAATTAATCCCCTTTTATCCTGAGGTCATAAAGCTAGTAAGTTTTCATGAGTCCTACTGTGTTTCCCCGAAAATAAGACCTAGCCGGACAATCAGCTCTAATGTGTCTTTTGGAGCAAAAATTAATATAAGACCCGGCCTTATTTTACTATAATATAAGACCGGGTATAATATAATATAATATAATATAATATAATATAATATAATATAATATAATATAATATAATATAATACTGGGTCTTATATTAATTTTTGCTCCAAAAGACGCATTAAAGCTGATTGTCTGGTTAGGTCTTATTTTCAGGGAAACATGGTGGTATGTGAACCTGAGCATGCTGGCTCAGGAGCCTTTAAACTTGATTTTGTTGCTTTTATTTTAAAGGACTTATTGAATATTTTGTGTCTCTAAGAATAATCAAAGGCTAGTTACCCATCTAAGGGTTAGCTCTGAAGTTTCAAGGCTCTAATGGTGTTTTTAAACCTCTCTAAGGAGGACAGGTCCGTCCTATGTCAGCAGGGCAGATGTAGGAATGAGATATTGAAGTGGGCACTGAACCTGAAGGAAACACACTCAGGAAAGAAGACATGCCAACCCCGATCTTGTGCAGTGTGTTTACTCATCTGTTATGAGCTCACTCTAATGCAACTTTACTTTTGGTGTAATAAATTGTATTAACTTTATGCTTGAGTGAGTTATCTCTCAAAATAGAAAAATGTGTATTTCCAGGAGTCTTCTTTCATTTACACATGGAAGTCTATGGGAGTTTAAAAGATGGATGTTAAGAGCCTCAGTGATAGCTAAGAAATTGCTATTTCAGTCTTGAAAATTGCCTTTTCTACTGGAAACACTGAGCAAAGAAAGACCATCTGATCTTGCTGGATTGTAAAAAATTACTCAGGGGCTGAGATGGCCTCTAATATTTGATCCCTTATCCCCCCTCATAAAATGGTAAAAATTAAAACTTGGGTCCCTCAGAATATCTAATAAATAGGATAATACAGGAAGCAAAATTGTATTATTTCTTTTAATGAAAGAAGGCACCCAAATGTTCTAAGCCTTTTTTATTTATTGTGATGAGTTTCACGTAACTCATAAGTTTAGTGGTAACTTTCTCTACACAAAGAGTTTAATCTCCCATCTTTACACCACAGCTACCTTACTTAGGTTTGATGACAAACAGCTGCTGTGATTTGGCTACATCTGTATAATTTGAGTGGCCCAAGTCCTATAGCAATGCCTAATCCCTTTTCTTTAACAGCCGTATAAAAGTAGGGGAGCCCTCCTTTATATACAACTGTGGAAAGTCAAAGATCCTTTCCAACTTCTCCCCAGTGTGGGAAAAGTGCTTGTATTTTCTTGGTGGTAGCCTTACACCCTTGATTGCAAATATTTGCTGTCAACACAATTCTCCATCTCTTGGTTGATCTCTACTGCTTTTGTCCTTTGCGAAACCCTCTCTAACAATGCTATTGAATGTAATGGCCGTTTAATGAAAGTTAGGGACTCAGTGGGAGATGGCAATGCAGAGCAGGAAGCAATCCAAAAATGAAAATTAGAATTTCTAGTTTCCAACTAGGATGTGGAAAACTGGAAAGAGTGTTGCTCCCACCCTATGAACAAGAAAGACTTGAATAATTGACAAAATCGTAAATTGTCTTGAGTCTCTCAGAAAATTGAATTCACAGGGCAAACAACTAGCCTGAAGTCTAAAGAAAGTGGAGGACCTCTGAGAAGAAGCAGTGCGCCAAACCTGGCAGAACTCAGTAGGCATCGGATAAGAAGAGTTGGGTTAAATATTTCACCGAATTGCTAAAGACTAGGGGTGGGCTAATTTGAAAATGTGGAACACCGAGGTGCCACTCAAGCAAGGAACATGTGTACTGCTTGGAGGCCCTCCTTCACCAATGTGCGCAGGGAAGCCTGGTGCGGCTTGGGCACTTAGAGAAAGCCTACCTCGTGATGCAGTGTTAGAGGAGGGAAGCAGCTATTCTGTGGAAAAGCCATGATGTGGATCCTTTTCTCTTTGAAGAATAAAGGCCTAAAGACACTGAGGGGAGCAGCAAACCCTGAAGCCCTAAAGGCATTTTGAAGACCTGTGTGGTTGAGGGGTGGAGAGAAGGAAAAAAACAAGCAAACAAACAAAAAAACAACTCCTCTGTTTCAAGAGGTGGGGCAAGGAACCATCTGGGACCCAGGCTATTAGAAGTCCCTTATGTCTCTTATGCCTTTTTTACCTGGGTGATCATTACCTGGGTAAGATCATTTAGCAAGTCTTACCTCTGATACTCAGGGACACAGAGCCTGCCTACAACTGAGGCTGGACTAAAACAAGAGACAGCCACCCTCCTGTTTCCCACAACCTGCACTCCCACCAAGCTGGGCAGCACTGAGTAACAAACAACAGCTGTCTTCTGGGGCAAAGGCAAGTTCTCACTAAGGTTTAGGTGCACAGGTGAAACGTAAAGCTGAAGATGGAGCAGGAATGTTGGGAAAATCCCTCTGCCAAGCCAGCCTCCACAGAAGTCATTTTTAATTGCTCTAAAAGTTAAGTGACTGTCTGTAAAGAAATAGCAACGTAGTTTGGTTTAAAAGCATGGGTAGAAGTAAGATGCATGAAAACAATAGTACAAAAGATGGGAGGAAGAAATTGGGAACACAGTCGTAAGGTTAGGTTCTTATACTAAACATAAAGCATTATTTAAAGTCATACATTATAAACCATAGGATAACCACTAAAAACTCTTAAAAAGAGATTTAAAAAAACCGCCAGTTGTGGAGATATAAGCAAGAAGGAAAAAAAAGCAGGCAAAGAAAGGAACAAAGAACAGATGGAACAAATAGAAATCACCTAGCAAGACTGTTGACTGTAGCCCAGTCATATCATTAATTATATTACATGTAAGTGGTCTGAATATACCAAATATAAACCAGGAATTGGTAGAATGGATTAAAAAATTACCTGTCTACAAGAAACTCATTTCAATAATAATGACATAGGTAGGTTGAATTGAAAGAATGAAAAAAGATGCACCATGCAAACACTAATTAAAAGAAAGATGGAGTGTTTATGTGAATGTCAGACTAAGTAAAGTTCAGAACAAGGCCTATTACCAGGGATAAAGGAGGACATTACCTGAGATAAGGGGTCAGTTCACCAAGAAGACATAGCAATCCTATTGTAGATGCATCTAACAACAGAGCCTCAAAAAACTAATAGAACTGGAAGGAGAATTAGACAAATCCACAATTATAGCTGGAGGCTTTAGCATTCCTCTCGGAATAATTAATAGAACAAGGTGGCAGAAAAATCACTAAGGACGTAGAAGACCGGAAGAACTCAAGCAACTAACTTGACCTAATTGACGTTTATAGTACACTCAACCCAATACCAGCAGAATACACATTCTTTTCAATTGCACATGGAACACACACCAAGATAAACCATATTCTGGAACATAAAACAAACCTCAACAAAGAACCAGTGGAAGCTTTGAAATGACAGCTTTTTAAAAATACTTCAAAAGTCAGGATCACATTTTAGAAAGGGCTCAGGTCAGTGAACGTTTGCTTCTCAGCCAAACTATAGTCTCTGTCAGTGGAAGGGGGCACCAGAAAAAGTGCATTTCCAGAGCGAATCCTGGGAGGTGTGCCCTCACCACTGCAAACTAGTTGGTCGTTCAAGTGGAAAGAGGGTATATGTTAGGAAATCACTCAAAGGGCTGAGTTGAAGGACTTATATTTCCTCTTCTTAAAAAGAAGAAGAAGAAATACCAGACCTTCCATCCCATGAAACTGGGAGTGCATTAAATCATTCTTCCATTCAACAAATATTTTAGGGCCTATACTCGTATGTGTTAGGTGCTTTTTTTAAGGGCCGAGGATATGAGACTAAAAAGCAGTGAACAAAATAATAAAGGAACTGGCTTCATGGAGCTTAAATTAAACTGTAGTGAAACAGACAGACTCAAACACATAAATATGTAATTTAATGCCAGGTAATGATAACATGTTTGGAAGAAAAATAATTCAGGTAAACAAACAAACGAAAATGGCATGGGATGCTCTTGTAAGTTATGGTCTAAGGCAGACTCTCCGAGGCCTCCTTTTTCTGTCCTTATTCTATATCTTTCATGTTTCTTTCCTTCATCTCTGAGGGGTTGACATTTGAGCAGAGACCTGAATGAACTGAGGTAGCTAGCCATGCAGATGTGTGATTGAAGAGTCTTCCAGGCAGAGGGAAGTGTACATACCCTGATGCATAATCTCGGTGTATGTGTGTGTACTTGGCTTGTGTGAGAAACAAGAGTGGGGTAAGTGTGGCCGGAAGCTGGAGCAGTGTGAGAGAGGAGAGCGCAGGGTGATCAGATCTGAAACACAGACTGGGGCCAGATGCTGTAGGACCTTGTAAACTGTGGTATGAAGTTTCTAGAATGCCTGCTTTCCCTAAAATGTGATGGGGGACTTATTGTTGGACACACACACATACAAATGCACACGTTCACACACACACACACACACACACACACGCAGGAACACACTCAAGTGTAGCCTCAAGTAGAATCTTTGGCGAGACTGTTGTTTCTGTGGCATTTTTTATTATTTGAAGGACTCCTTTGTGCTGGTACAAGGGGAAATTACATGAGCTGGGTAAATGTTAGAATGCCTTGCTGGCCCTCCATGGACCACAGAGAAGCTGATGAAGGCTAGGACACTGTAAGGGCTGCCTCAGGAGGATTTAGATGGATATTAATGCCTTAGTTCTGGGTGCAATATAGAAATAATAGGGAAACTCTGACGTTTTTAAACCACTTTTTTTTCCCCTCCAGATTCCTACTGGTTTCCCTTTTCTAGTAAAAGAGACATCTGCTTCTATGTATAGAAGAGGCTTCAGGCCCTGAATTATAGTGTGGTAATTCATGCTTAACTGAATGGCTGCATTGCCCTCAGCCCTGCATCTCCTAACACACAAGATACTAATTATTAGACTATAATTCATACTGTGTGAGTTCTTATTGCTTATCTTTCTTGTAGGATACAGATAACTAGGGGCATATAGTGCCTGTGAATGACCAGTATGTACACTCAAATAACATTAGGCAAGCAATTTCACATAACACTGAAGAAGACAAAAGAGTAAAGAGAAATAACAAAATGGCCTTTGAGAGGCAAAGATTGTTTTTCGCAAAGTGCATTAACTAATTAATAGTGGTAGCAATGGCACACAGCCTGCTCATATGAAAACTTTCTATCAAAACTTTAGTCCCTCTTATAAGGAAAAGGGCCTATAAACTAACCTTTCAGCCTTTTAAAGAGATTATAAAAGGCATTGATATTTGCCTGTGAATTCACCTGCAGATCTGATGAAACTTCGGTGATGGATTTGGGAAACCTATTTATTTGTCATAGCTTAAGGAAAAAGCTGTGGTGTCTTTTGATGGTTCAAGAACCAGAACTTGTGAAACCATGGGAATAATACAAATTGGTAGGAAACAATAACATTCTCACAGCTGGACCATCTGGTGGGTTATTCAGACATAACTGTATATCACTGAACGGCTGCCATAAAACACCAAATGAAGATAAGAGCTGGCATCTACTTCTAATTTTCCAAGGCTTAAATTGCCTGTAGTTCCTTAAGTTCTGGAAATGAGGACTTCATTTGCCATGGTCTCAGCATCTTCCCAAATGTGATCTTTTTTAAACAAATTATTTTAGTAGACTTTAGAACAAGAGCATGACATCTTCATGGTCAATTCTGTGCCAATGAAGTGTGTGTTCTTCAAATAAATGTCATGTGCTCTACTATGCACTGTCCTGTTTAAAGAAGAATATCTGTTTTTATTCATCTCAATTTTTAAAGTCAGTCTCTCTCTCTCTCTCTCTCTCTCTCTCTCTCTCTCTCTCTCTCCCCCCCCCCCCCCCCCCCGAAGGACACCTTTGATCTCACACTGCCAGTGTGTGAACCCTGGCTTCTCCACTTACTGGCTATGTGGCAAGTTACTTAGCCTTTTTGGTCCCTAGTTTCCTAACCTTAAAACAGCCGTATGGTTGTTGAGAGAAGCAAGTAAGTTAATTAAGGGCTTTGAACACTGCCTGTTAGGTAGTAATGTTAGTCATCTTTGTGACAATAACAATAATTATTACTATTTTTATTACTAAGTAGAATTGGATGTAATCTCAACCTCTCATTCTTTCTTGATAGGCCAGTAGAATGGCTTATATATAAAGAGGTCTCAACAATAGTTAACTAATCAATCCAAATCATGTTATATAAATGTGAACAACAACAATGATAACAATAAAAACAACTCATTTATTGTGCTACTATTATGTAGTAGGCTCTGTTGTAGATGCTTTACATAGTCAACAGTTATTTATTAAATGTCTCCTGGATGACTAAGACATTGGAGATGCAGCAGTGAACAAAACAGACTTGGTTCCTGCCCTGTGAAGTAGTTATTATTAGTACTATTTTGTAGGTGCAGACATGGAAACTCCCAGGATTTAACTTGCTTTCTGCCACAATGTTAGTAAGTGACAACTTCCTGAAGAGCTGTGTGACTTGAAAGCCCATGTTCTGCCCATTACATTTTTTTTTTTCCCTTGGTTTACCATGTAGAGTCTTTGAGATTCAATAATACAAGCCAAATTTGGGGCATTTTGAGCATCACAGGCATAATGTTGGTATGGATTGTAATACACTGAATAATAAATCAATAAATAAAATCCATGAGTCATAAAGACAGTTGAGATAGAAGAAAAAGAAAACTCTTCTTTAAAGAAGAATGCCAATAATATGTAGACAGAAGGATGGAAACAGAAAATCACCATTTTGCAACCCCCAATTTACCGATTGACTAAGGCAAGGATTCATAATAAATCCTAAAACTCACACTGGGTAAAGGCTTATTGGAGATCTGGTTATTCGCACAGTCTCAAAGTACCACTCCACAGAATAGCTATTAATTATAAAAGGAAAAGCTACCTTTACAATGGATCAAATTTAGCATCTCCAGTAATAAGACAAGCCCACTTGATGAGGTGCAACAAGGAAAACACAGCATTGTCTGTGTATTACTCTTACAATATTCTAACTTTAATCACGAGGGAACAACCAGACAAATTCAGAATGTAGAAAAGACATTCTATAAGACAGCTGGCCTGGGCTCTTTTAAAAAAACAATGTGGAAAAACAGAAACAAAAAGACATGCTATTCTATGGTAAAACAAACTAAAGAGATGTAACAACCAAGTACAATGCTAAAACCTTGATTGGATTCTAGATCAAAAATTAAAAAAACAGTTATAAAAGACATTTCGGCATCAAACAGGAACATTAGAATATGGACTATATATTAAATGATAATATTGAATTAAATTTCTTGGTTGGGATAATGATATTGTGGAGTTATGAAAGAGGATATCTTATTCTTAAGATAAACATGCTGAAGTATTTAGGGACAATGTGTCATGTGTCATGATGTCTGCAATTTAATTTCAAATGCATCAGCTCAAAATGCATGTGTATATATGCATATATAGTATATATTATCTATTCACATATACATACATGTATAGAGAGATATTAAGCAAGCAAATGTAGCAGAACAATCTAGGAGAAAGGTCTACAGGTATTCGTTGTATTATTCTTTCTACTTTCTGTGTGTTTGAAGTTTTTCAACATTAAAAGTTGGGAGCAAAAATATAAATAATGAATTTTTTTTTACAGAATAAATAAAGCTCAGGAATGTAATACCTCCAGTAGTAAAGATAAACAAAGATGAAATTTCTTCCCCTGGTTATAGGAAGAAGATGTCTACCCTATAGCTCCCAGGTTTACAGGTCTTTGCTTCTATTGATCAAGATTTTAATCAGTGAATGTGAATCCAAATTTCTGAGAGACAGAATCTAGTTAGTTTAACTTTCCTTTCAAATTAACCTAGTTCTGGATTAATCACCAGTAACCAAGGTGTTTGGAACTTTTTAGCTAGCACAGTGTGCCGTGCTAGATTTCACATATAAGAGAGATCTGAACACGTGGTACTTGTTTTTCTCAGGCTGACTTATTTCAGTTAGCATTTCACTTATTTCACTGTCCCTGTGGATGGGAAGGGGGATGAAGGGACCTGCTGGCCAGATGTCCTGGAGGAGACCTTCTGCGATAGAGGCTGGCTCCTGCGCTACATGGACATACAGGATGAGTAGGAGTTTGCTAGGAAAAGAAAATGGAATGAGTAGCATACTTGGGTAGGAATAGCTTCTCCAAGGCGGTAGTAATCTCTACATTTTAGAAAGATCTAACTCTTTCAGACAAAACCAAACCAAATAAAAAACAGCACAAAAAGACCCCACCCGCTTTAAATATATGTATACAGAGGGTGCCAAGAAAATGTATACACATTTTAAGAAAGGAAAAAACTGTATTAAAATTGTAATACTCAATATATCCCGATAACAAAAGATGAATACAACTCATGTGTATACATGTGTTTGGCATCCCTGATATTTGTTTTGTTAGTAAACTTCCCATTTACTCTGTTTTACTAATGTTTTATTTTATAAAACACCCACAAAGATAGACATTAACATGTATGAGATAAAATTAAATGTTAATCAAAGTTCATGTATTTTCTTCTCTCACTCCAATGTTTTGTGCTCCATTTTGCAACCATTTCAGCGGTGGTTTTTTTTAACACTGGGATTCATTTATCGGCATCTACACATATATTTATCAATACCTGAAGAAGCTCTTAATTTTATTTTATAATGCAAAAAGAAAAAGTAATTGAAATCTTTAAATTCATTGCTTTTGAAAGAGTAGTGCATAGATTTTTATAAATAATGTTTATTTTCCCTTATCAATGTCTTAAGCTCATCAATATCTATATCTTTCCTCAAAATAAAATCTGTTCCTTAGCTTACTATCCTTCCCATTGGTCTCAACTTCTCTCTCCTACCTCTCTTCCATGTTATTCACTATAGTTTTTTGTTGGGGGGTGTGTTCAATTTAATTTGAGTATTAGTTTTAGGTGTACAAAACAACATAATGATTAGATATTTACACCTCTCACAAAGTGATAACCCCACCAAATCTACTATCCCTCTGACATCGTATATAGCTATTACAATACCATTGACTATATTCCCTATGCTGTACTTTACATCCTGTGAATATATACATATATATATACATATATATGTATATATATGTGTGTGTGTGTATATATATATTAATTATAGTTAACATTCAATATTATTTTATATTAATTTCAGGTGTACAGCACAGTGGTTAGGCATTTATATAATCTATGAAGTGATCCCCCTGGTAAGTCCAGTACCCATCTGACACCCTACATAGTCTTTACAACAATATTGATTATATTCCTCACACTGTATTTCACATCCCTGTGACTATTTTGTGACTGCCAATTTGTATTTTTTAATCCCGTCACTTTCTCACCTATCCCCCCAACATCTCCATCTATCAACCATCAGTTTTTTCTCTGTATCTATGAGTTTATTTCTGTTTTGTTTGTTCATTTATTCTGTTCTTTAGATTTCACATATAAGAGAGATCTAAACAAGTGGTACTTGTTTTTCTCAGTCTGACTTATTTCACTTAGCATAATATCCTCTAGGTCCATCCATGTTGTTGCAAATGGTAAGATTTCATTCTTTTTTATGGCAGAGTAATACTTCATTGTAAAAATGTACCATCATTTCTTTACTCAATTGTCTATTTGTGGGCATTTTGGTTGTTTCCATATCTTGTCTATTGTAAATAGCGCTGCAGTAAACATAGGAGTGCACATATTTTTTTGAATCAGTGTTTTGGATTTTTCTGGATAAATACCTGGGATTGGAATTGGTGGGTTATAAGTAGTTCTATTTTTAATTTTTTTGAGGACCCGCCATACTGTTTTCCATAGTGACTGCACCAATTTGCAATCCTACCAACAGTGCACAAGGGTTCCCTTTTCTCCATATCCTCACCAGCACTTGTTTGTTGATTTATTGATGAGAGCCATTCTGACAGAAGTGAGGTGGTATTGCATTGTGGTTTTTATTTGCATTTGTCTTATGTTGAGCATCTCTTCATATGTCTATTGGCCATCTGCATGTCCTCTTTGGAGAAAGAGGCCATCTATTCATGTCCTCTGCCCATTTTTTAATTGGATTATTTGTTTTTTTGATGTTGAGTTGTATGAGTTTTTTTTATAACACTAGTTTTCATTATATACTTTTATCATATATTACTTAGTCATTGTTTAGACTAGTGATCTGCAAACTTTTTTGATCATGTGCCCATATTAGTAAAAAAAATTTTGAGCACGCACACTCATATGCTTAATTTTAAATTATATCATATAAACTATATAATAGATTATGTACATAGTAAAAGTTTCACTAAGATAATTTTTTTAGAAAGAAGATTGACAAATAAATATAAGTAGATGTTTTAATATCTTCCTATAGCATGCCACCTGTGTTAGTCAACGAGAGAGAGAGAGAGAGAGAGAGAGAGAGAGAGAGAGAGAGAGAGAGAGAGAGAGAGAGGGAGAGAGATTTTAAAGAATTGATTTACATGATTATGGAAAAGTCCGAAGTCCAAAATCTGCCAGGTAGGATGGCAGGCTGGAAACTCAGAGAAGAGTTGATGTTGCAGTTTAAGTCCAAAGGTAGTCTTCTGGCAGAATTTCTTCTTCCGTGTCTGGTTCAAGGGTTTTGCTTATTCGGATCTCTAGATAGGCTGTGAATCTCCTACAGTTATATATACAAAATTTGTGATTATGTGGAGAGGGTTTGTAGTTTTCACCAGATACTGAAAGGAATTTGGATTCATTGAAAAGCTAAGGGTTAATGCACCAATTATTTCCACTTCTATTTGCTATTTCACAAATTGATTAGCTAGAACTCCTGAAGGTGTGGCTCTTCTCTGAAATGTGGGGACAGATAAGCTCAGGGAGAAGGGATAAGAGAGGAAGGCAGTAGACAGAGGGAGGTGGCCGGTGGTGAAGAGCATGAACTTGGGCACTACATTTTCTGGATTTTGTACCCTGATTTGGCCATTTACTAATCATGTAAACTTTGACAAGTTACTTAACCTCAGTTTTTGTAAAGTGGGAATGATAATAGTAATCTTTTATAATCATAGGATTGTTTTGAAAATGAAAGTACATCAAAAAATAAAAAGCATATAGAATGACAACTGGCATCAAGTGTGTAATTGCAATTATGTTTATTATTACTAAATCTCTAAGGTTTCTAACTTAGGGGGCTGAGTGGATAATGATGCCATGAATATTCATCTTTGAATCTGGTATAGGGCTACCCCAGTGCCTTTCACGTCAGAGGAATTTCATAAAGATTTGTTGAGTGGAACACAATTCATAAAGATTTGTTGAGTGGGAATCTCTGTGTTGAACTCCTGAAAGTCCATTCCTATCCTTTGATTCAAAATGCATACTCCTTCTAGCTCACTCTGTCTACTTTAGGGCATTCCGTTGGACATGTAAGAAACCAGAGTGTTTGGGAATCAGGCTGGTACACTCTAGGAAAGGAGGGTAGAAACCAGGAAGGTCCATGTCTATGCATTACCCACATTGCTTTTTTAAAAAACACCTGTGGCTGGGAGGGGGAGTAGACTTAATTATCAGCAATAGTTGCATCACAAAAGTTTTAAGTAGTCTAAGAGAAAATGTGTTTATTTTTAATATCTACTAAATATAAGTCTATGGACAAGCATTTTGAATACTTGTGTTTAGAAATTACTGTGAGATAAAAGGATTAAAGCAGAGAATCCCAAAGAAGTTGAGAACTTGATTTCTGTCTGTACTGGTTCTCCAGAGAAACAGAACCAATAGGATGTGTGTATATAGAATAAGATTTTTTTTAAAGGAATTGACTCATGTAATTATGGAGGCTAGCAAGTCCAAAATCTGAAGAATGGACTGGCAGGCTGGAGACCCAGAAACGGGCTAGTGCTGTGGTTCAAGTCCAAAGGCCATCAGGCTGAAGACCCAGGAAAGAATCAATGTTGGAGTTCAAGTTCAATTCCCTCTTGCTCAAGGGAGGTCAATCTTTTGTTCTGTTTAGGCCCTCAACTGATTGGGTCAGGCCCACCCACATTATGGAGGGCATCTGCTTTACTCAAAGTCCACTGATTTAAATGTTAATCTCACCCTCATAGAAACATCCAGAATGATGTTTGACTACATATTTAGGCTTTGTGGCCCAGCCAACTACACATAAAATTCACCATACATTGTCTTAGAATATACGAAGAGAAAATCTTGGGGTCACACGCAACGCAATAGAAAAGTATGAATAAGGCAAATTTTAGATTCAGAACACTTGAGTTAAAATCCCATTTCCACCCCTTGGTAAATGGGTGGGAACTTTGGGAAAGATACCACAGATGGTGACGTTAGGCATACCTGGAAATGAGGTAAGTTTTAACTTTTCCAGTGACAGGACCTCAAAATATTGTTTTGTATAAACATGTGAAATATATATAAACATATGAGAAAAGATTCAAATGTAAGATGTAATTTGTAATATTTACATGTATAGTTACATGTACATATTTAAAATTCTATCATATATGAAATAGCTTATTAGTTTAGAAGTATTGCTTTTTTTCACTCTCATACATCATGGAATAGTTTGTTTCAGATTCTTCCCATGCACCTTCAACATCAGTGTCTTTGTTTCTTTCAGCTACTTTCTGAGTTGCTGCACAGATTTTTGGAGTATAGCTTATCATCCATCCAAATTGTGTGAGAATCCAAACTTTTAAATCGTTGTTTGATGCTGTCACTAGAAATTTTATCCCACTCCATAAGTGTATTTTCATAACATTAGGAAGTGAATTTTTAAATTCATTAGGTGAACAACCATTATGTTTACAATATAACCTCTTTGAGTGATTTTTAAAAGACTTGAGTCATAAGCTCTATTAGCTGCTCCCCCAACCCCAGAGTAATTAATAAGTCTGGATTAAATTTCTTTCTCTCTGTCTCTCTCTCTCTGTCTCTCTCACACACACACTCTCTCCCTCTCTCTCTCCCTCGTTCTATTTAAATAAATCAGTTCTACCAGATTACGTTCATGAGCATCCAAAACTGGCTCCAATTATGATCATTTCAGATAACTATGTCTTTCTCATAGTATTCTGAAGCTCAAAATCTTGTAACGAAAACATACCTTATGAGAGGACATTCTGTAGAATTGAATATGAATCAACATTTTTTTTTCCTGATGGATAATTTTGGGAAAATATATATTATTTGGATATATAGAATTTATTGTTTTATGGGGATAATGGCAGTAATTACCTCATTAGGTTGTAATGAAGATTAAATGAGATAATTTAAGGAAATCCATTGGTATAGTGCCAATACATGGTAAGGGCTCTAAAAGGTCAATTATAATTAATAAGCAATGTGACAGTATGTTGCAGATATCCCTTTCTTGCTCCACTAGTAAATGAGAAACAAGATAAAATGGGCTTGGAATTCTTTTCTTCCTTCTCCAGTTGTGGATTGCATGCCAGGCTTGTTTTGACTCTGAAACCTTCCTCAAAGCTGTTAGGGGATTTCACTGGGATCCATAACGCACCATGGAGGTGACCACCATTTGCATCCTTCTGTTTGTATCCTATTCGGGCACTGCAACAGCTGGTTATGTCCTTCCTTATCTTGCCACATTCAGGCAGCTGTATTTCCTCGGTAAGAGCTGCTGCTTGTGGGCAGTTTTAGATTTCTCACACAATCCAAGATCAGACTCCTGTATTAGTTACCATGAAATAGTCTTGTCTCCTTCTGAAAGGGTGTAGTCTTCTCCCTCCCCCCACCACCCCACATCAATTTAGCCCCTTAGGCGAAATTGAGCTAGATAACAACTTCAGAAGTTACTTCTGTGAAAACTTCTCAAAACACAGATAAAGGGAAAACCCTTAAACCTCCTTGTAATAATAATAGTAGCAGAGCCATTATTTTAGCACGTCTGTAGTTTGTGTTTCAAGGGAGAGGGAAATATCTTGTGTCACCCTGTTGTTCTCTCTATTTTTATCCTGAAACTATGAAAGACTGGCCAATTACAAGAATAACAGCCAACTTGGAATTTTCCCCGTAAGTGTTATCTTCTCCATCCCATAAATTTAAAGATCAATCTGAGACCAACTTGTGTTGCTGTGTAAGTCAAGTACATGCAATTATTAGGGTGAATCAGGAGAACCTGACAATATGATTTCTTGTCACATTAAAGGAAGTACTATCCTTATGGTTCATAGAATGAAGGGTACTTGAAGGCAATTTGGCTCAAATTCAGAGAATATCTCACAATGAGAATGGATTTCAGTTTGACAGGGACAGCAGGCAGACAGATGTGTATCAAATAACATCTGTAGCATATGAAAATTAATTTTTCACGACCAGTAAAATATAAATATAGTAATGTTTCTCATTTTAAAATGTGATTTACATCAACCAGAAATGTGATCTGTTAGGGAGAAAATTCACAGTCTATAAATAGTACTGCCTTGGAGTTCTCATCTGTGGGTAAATGGACAAGTGTGGTGGGGATTCCTTTCCCTGCACATGAACTTAAATCCCACTGTCCATACAACATTTCCATTTGGTTCTCTTGAAAGAACATTTTACTATCATTCTGTCTCCCAAAGGTGGCTGTCTTCCTGCATTTCCTCTCTGTGTGCATGGAAGTGCCATCCATTTAATTGAACAAAGCATAAACCCAGAAATCATCCTAGGTACCTCCTTCTTCCTCACCCCCTTATCCAATCCATCCTACCTCTTCTGTAACTGTCCACTTTTCTTCCTTTCCATTGAGAAATCATCCAAAGTTACCTGTTTTACCATCAAGGCCTTGTGTTTTAAAATGTACCTGGGATTTGTTTTAATGGGGTGTGATAAGACCTGCAGACACAGAAATGACTGTCACAAAGGAAGAAATATGTAGTCACAGATCTCTAGAAACATGAAGCATGTCATGCCACCCAAGTGGCCCACATGGAGAAAGCACCAGAATGAGTCAGGAGCCAGGGGGAGCAAAGGGGAAATGCAGGCAAGAGCCTTTATTTTGGTGTCTATGGGAAGGAATGGGCAAGGAAGTATAAGCAGGATTAATATTGGGTAGTTTGAGTAATTTCAGTGGGCTCTAGGGGATGGGAGCTGTCCCTAACTGTCTGGTACTTGGCCCTGGTGTGATTAGGACAGGGGGATAGTGGCCTGGATAAAGGAAGTGGTTGGGGGTTTGGGTTTGGATTGGTTGCTTTGCGTATGAAAGGAGCACTTGTAGGCAAATCCTTTACTATCTCTATAACTTGGCTAGTCTTGGGATAGGCAGTATCTCCAGAGTCAGCAAGGCCCTAAATGCCAAAACATCAGAAACACCTGGTTAATGTACCATGTAACTAGTTTCGTTGCACCCACTCTCCCCCACCAGAGTAAGAGATCTTTAAAAAATACAAATATGAAAACATTTACTTCTTAGTCCCAATCCATCAATAGCTTCCCATTGCTCTTCCTACAAGGCCTGAAGGGTCTGGTCCCTCCCTGTCTGCCTACCTTGGAGCCCATCTCATTGCCCAACCTCTTCCCTTTATGAACCCAGCTATGCTGGCTTGATGTTAGCTGTTTAAAGGGGCACGTTCCCTCCCTGGACTTTTGCATGTACAGTTCTCTCTGAATGGAACATTCTGCTCCACTTTCTCTTCCCTATGTTGCTACCCCACCACTCTGGGGCTATCAGCTTAAACATCACTTCCTCATGGCAACCTTCTCCTCCAGCCCCAGACAAGGTCCTGTTTCCTGTTTTAAATTCCCACAGCTTTCATGATCCTCTTTCAGTGTACTTATCACAGTTTGTGATTATATGCTTATTTGTGGGGTTAATTTCTGCTGCCTGGGATCCAGGAAGGAGGGACTGTGTCTATTTGTCTCCCAGTTTGTTCCTAATTCCTAGCAGAGTGCCTCAATACATATGGAAGCCTTCAATGAATATAAGTTAAATGAGTGAATAAATGCCAGTCTGGCTTTAGGATATAGACAATATTTTCAACTTAAAGACTAAGCTGGAAGAACAGAAATAGTTTTCGGGAGACTGCTTTTTAAAAAAAAACACTCGAAGCTGATGCATAGTTGCTGTGAGTGATGTGTTATCAGAAGTGATGGGAGCCATACCGAACTGTCTCTAGTGGGCATTGTGTGTCATGGCAATATGACATCTGACATGATTTGGAACATGAAGGAAATAGATTGTGAAAAGTCATAAGTATATGGAAGTTTTTTCTCTTTTTATGAGGATCATCTGAAAATTGCTTAGTGGTCAATGGCATGTTTTATGGCTGGCCCTTCAGGGAAGATGAGAAAAGATCATCTATAGGAAGCTCTTGTAAAATTGTATATAGAAAGGGAAACTTTGACTTGCTTTCCTTTTAATCACTCGTTACAAAAATTTAATTATAAGAATATGGCACTAATATTAACCATTCCCCAGATGTTTATTACGAGGAAAGAATCCTAATAAAAAAAAAGCATCTATACACTGGATTAGTTAAAATTAGACTTGTGCTCTGTGGTACTCTAGAAAGGGTGCCTGCATTTCAAATTTTAAAAAGAAGATAGAGAATGTCAAATGAGTAACCCACTTTAGCATAACTAAAGTGCCACAGAACAGAGCAGACAATTCCCTGTCAAGAACTCTCTACTATCCTAACAGGAGATGTCAAAGCTTTTCCCTTTATACCATTTCTGGAGGCACAGTGGAGTTTTAAAATCTTTTTTATAGTTCAACTCTCCACTTCCCCACTCCCCCACTCCTTCCTCTCTAGAGCTCATCTTCTCTTTGCATAGGAACAATGTGATCAGATGAAGCAGAGAATTGATGTAACAGACCCCATCCGATGTTGCAAGTAGATGGTCAGGGTGCTGTGGCGTATATTTGATCTGCAGAATACTATTGGTTTGTCCTACAAAGGGTTTAAAGTTTCATGAATAATTTGTAACACTTAAAATTAAGACATTGTACATTAGCATCCCTATCTTTAATTGAAAACTGGGACACCCTGGGAGTCCTGAGCCCATGTTCCTACATGGCCCTGATTCTCTTGCTGAGTAGAGTTCTTTTACAGGGCACATACTCGCCAGTATGCCAGAGTCACAACGTGGCCTCTTGTCACATTTTTACATTATCTGCCTGGCCCTGTAGGCATTTTACTTTGTGATTCTTAGAATCTATGATATAAGCCATTACATTAATTCTCCATTTGCTCCAACTGTAAAGAGAGTCTTTTACAGTGTAATCCACATAAAGAGCTCCTTTCTAAAATCCATGAGACTAGCACAATTTACAGTGACCAGAGTGGGATGACATAGTTTGTGGATCACCTCTCTGTGAAGCTTTAAATACAAAGAACTCATTTTTTTAAAGATTTAAAAAACGTATTTCTTACAGAATTGTCAGGTGTTTCTCTTCATCTTTGTGGTGAAAGAAGAAAAATTACTCGGGTACCTGATTCCAGAGACCTAAAAGATGGCATGCAATGGCTATTTATAAATGTCACTGGGCCATTACCTAGTTTCCTGATTACTCTGAGTATCTCAACTTGTGAATACTTAACTGAGGTTGCTATAAGAAAAATCACAAATGGACATGATGCTTACCTAGAAGCTAGTTCATGACTGTTTACCTTTTACTTCTAGTTCACTCTCACGTAGCTGGCATAACATTAGAACAATTAGTTAAGCTAGGACAACAATGCAATGGAACCAAAACATGGGTTAGGAAAAAATGTACAAATAAGTCAAGAAACACACCATATTTTCAGCTTATATTCTATAGGACAAACTTTCCTAATATTAGTGTGTCCCTATCGTTCTTGACTCATTTACATAGTGATGAAAAGTTGAATGCATGAAATTGGAAATTAGATTATTTTCCATTGTATCTTTAGCACAGAGAATAGAAACTAGCACATAATAGGCACTCAATAAAGTAGAAAAATAAGGGTGACATTTTAGATACAAACATATGTACGAGTGAGTTACAGCCATTTTTGTGAAGGACAGGTCAAAGTTATATACAGTGTTAAACACTGAGGTAACTAGAATATTTAAGGAAAAAAAACCTCTGACTTTAATGATAGCATAAATTGGCTTGGTTTGTGTCCCGAAATTCTTAGGTGCCCAAAATATGCATCTCTCCACTGTCTTCCATGGACCCATGAGTCTATGGAAAACCACAGCATCTCTCCTTGTGGCATTCGTTACCTTCTACCTTAGAGCATTTCTCTGCATTCAGTAATATCTTTTATTTCAATATTTATAGACTGGCGAACTATTCCCAGCCTATTCCTATGGTTCTGTCCCCAAAAACACTTGTGTTGGCAGTGTTGCTGACTTGATAGGGTCCTACACAAGGCTGCTTGGCCAAGAGCACCTGAAATCTAGTCTCTCGGTGGCTGCAGGGAACCTTACTATCTGAGCCATCCTTGTAATTGACCGTGTTCCTCTACTCCTATTGTTACTTATCCTGCACATTGACCAGCGTGGCTGTTGCACTCTCTTTCTATAGCTTATTTGCTCAGGTATCTGCCACAGACTTGGACTTCCGTATTTCATTGCTCAAAAACAGAACAAAGACTTCTGGCTTCTGGTTCCACATGCAAGGGGCTGGGAAGTCACTGATTCATTTTAACCACAAGTAAAAAGCAGATTGAATTAACAGATTGAAAAATTAACAACTCTTCTAGGATCTAGCAGAAAAGAAAGGACACAGGGCGGATTGCTGTCCCCAGGATTGGAGAGAGAGGTGACTACAGGGAGACATGGCTAATTGGAGCAGAGACTCACAAGCAGAAACTGCCACAGGAACCAGAGTTGGGGTAGGAAAACCTAAACTGTAACTGGTAGATATTAATCCAACTATTTCAATAATCACTTTGCACATCAATAGTCTAAATGTACCAATTAAAAAACAGCGATTATCAGAGTATGTAAAAGAAAAACAAAATTTAACTGTATGTTATCTACCAGAAACTACATTTAAATATAAAGACATATAGATTAAAAGTGAATGGATGGAGAAAAATATACCATGCTAACATCAAAAGGAAGCAAGAGTAGCTATACTAATTTCAAACAGAGCAGACTTCAAAGCAAGGAAAGTTATTACAGACAAAGGGATTAATTCTCCAAGAAGACATAACATTCCTTAACATGTATGTACCTAATAACAGAGTGTTAAACTCTGTGAGGGAAAAACTGATAAAACTGCAAGGAGAAATAGCTGAATTCACTATCATAGTTGGAGACTTGAACACCCTTCTATCAGAAATGTACAGATACAGCGAGCAGAAAATCAGTAAGGACATAGTTTAACTCAACAGCACCCTCAGTCAACTAGATATGATTCACATCTATCATGGAACATTCACCAAGATAGATCACATTCAGGGAGATAAAATATATCTTAACAAATTTAAAAGAATAGAAATTATACAATGTCTGCTCTCAGGTTGCAATGGAATTAACCTAGAAATCAATACTGGAAAGATAACTGGAAAAATCTCAAAATAAGTGGAGATCAAACAACATACTTCTCAATAACACAGGGGTCAAGGAAAAAAATCTCAAAAGAAATTTCAAAATATACTGGGCTAAATGAAGGTGAAAACACAATTTATCAAAATTTGTAGGATGCAGCAAAAGCAGTGGTTAGAGGGAAATCACCAGCAATGAATATATGTATTAGAAAAAAAAGAAAGATCTTAAAATCAATCACCTAAGTTTCCACCTTAGGAAACTAGGAAAAGAAGAGCAAATTAAATCCAAAGTAAGCAGAAAAAAAATAATAAGAACCAGAGGAGAAATCAATAAAATTGAAAATAAGAAATCAATAGAGAAAATCAGTGAAACCAAAAGCTGGTTCTTTGAAATGAAATGATAAGCTTTTAGCTAGGCTAACTAGAGAGAAGGAGAGAGAGAGAAAGGATACAAGTTAGTATTAATAATATCAGAAGTGAAAGAGTAGACATCACTACAGAGCCCGTGGACATTACAATAATAATAAATAAATACTATGAACAACGATATGCCCACAAACTTGACAATCTAGATGAATGGACCAATTCTTTGAAAGGTACAATATGTCAAAACTCACACAAGAAGAAATAGACAATAGGCCTATATGAAATAAATTGAATCAATAATTAATAACCTTCCAAAACTGAAAGCACCAGCCTAGATGGGTTTGTTTTCTTATAGCTGGCTTTTAAGAATTCTTTGTATATTTTGGATAACAGTTTTTTTATCAGAGGTGTCTTCTGCAAATATTTTCTGCCAGTCTGCATCTTGTGTTTCATTCCTTGACAGTATCTTTTAAAGAGCAGAAGTTTTCCATTTTAATAAAATCCAGCTTGTCAATTATTTTTTTCATAATCATGCATGCCTTTGGTGTTGTATCTAAAGAGTCATTGCCATTCCCAAGATCATCAAGGTTTTCTCCTATGTTATCTTCTGTGATCCATTTTGAGTTTTTTTGTGTGTGTGTGAAGTGTGTAAGAACTCTGTCTAGACTTATTTATTTTTTTGCATATGGATGTCCAGTTGTTTCAGCATTATTTGTTAAAAAGATCATTTTTGCTCCATTGTATTGCCTTGCTTCTTGCTCCTATATGCATATGGGTGTACTCCTGGGTTCTCTATTCTGTTCCATTGCTCTATTTGTTCTTTTGCCAATACCACATTGCCTGATTACTGTAAGAATCATCATGGATGGAGAAAAGGCTCATCTGATGTAGCAAAGTAAATGGTGACTAAGGGGGTGGAAATTTGAAGCTTGGCAATTTAGATGCTCTTACTGTGATTTAAAGTGGTGCTATTCAAAATATGACTTGTGAGCTTGATGGAAATGCACGTTCTCAGACCTGAAGCTGGACCTAATGAATCAGAATCTTTGGCAATGAGGTCCTGATTTTCCAGGTGATTTGGGTACACACTGAAGCTTGTGAAGCACTGGCTTAGAGGACAGTCTTTCCTACCCAATTGAAGACTATATAGAAGATGGAGGAAAAAACGAGCCTTGGAGGGGTGTGAGTGGATTAATTCTGGGGTTTGAAGAGATAGAGATCTTTGGTACAAATGGCAATTTAAAAGTGGCATCCCAGGATCTGTAAGGGGAAGGCCATTTACTCTTGAGAGGATGTCGGTATACATGAGTTGAGCTTCTAGAAAGTGAGACACTTCTGGAAAGACACCTCTTTCCTTATACATCTGGAAAATTTGAACTGACTCCTAAGGTCAGAAATAATGGTGTCCTATAGTCATGCCCCCCCATGTGTGGAATCCAGGACATGACTCAAGATGCACAGACATCTCATGGATACCACACTTATCACATAGTGTTCAATGGGGGCCCCAGGCAGGTTTGCCAGGCATAGCAAATGCTCAAGCTTCCTCCCTGGCACAGATTCTTATGAAAAGTGTAGAAAGTAAGGTCACATTTCACTTTATAGTAGATGATTATTATGAAGACCTTTCTGACTTTCTCTGAGAGCCTTGGAATATGTAGATAAATAATGTTTTCATGCCCAGAGTAGACTATTTTTTTCATGCCCAGAGTAGACTATTTTTTTATTTTTAAATCTGCATTGATTTATCAAGTAGAATATGATAATGTCTATGAATGAAGCTGGGCACTTTCCTTTGATGCCAGACTACTTGACAGAATTTTTAAACAGCTGCTGGTATCTACTGTTCTCTCTTTGTATTTCCTGATCTACCTTACTCTGAACATAAATACAGCTAAAACCCCAAAACCAAGAAAACCACCAGATAATGTCCAGTTACCCTTTACTACCACGGAAATAGACAAGATGACCCAGACTTCCTACCCTGTATGATTACATGAAGATCAAAATGAATCAGAGCTTTGCCATTTCTACCAGTCACAATTATTATAAATATCTTCATCAGTTCTTTAATAACATTCTATACTAGCTTGACTAATAAAATTGATGGACTTTGACATGTAATATTCACAGATGCTAACAAAACTGTTATGATAGCTATGGTTATGATAAATTATTTTTGAAGATGCATATTTGGAGGGATGCTCTTATTAAATGCTGTACTATAAGTCCATGTCCAGAACTGTCTGCAGCAAGGCCTCAGAAAATATTGATTTTAAATTAAGTTTGACATTTAATCTTTTCTATCAAAACAGAAGACTGTACAAAAACAAAAAGGAAGATAAAGGTTGGACTTCTGAAAAGAAATGAAAAAAGATGTGACAGTAGCTCTTAGATAAAACTGGTTGATATTTAGAAGGTAACCCATTCATGAATTAGTGAATTTAGATGGCAGATCTTTTAGAAAATTAGCTTATAAAACTACCTTTTTTATTTTGCGAACAATCTTAGTTGATGAGACAGGTTATGGAGAAAAACAAATTGCACTTATGATGTATCATTTGTGTTTCATTGTCCTTAGTAATGCTGTGTATGTGAGGACATAGAATCCCACTGTTTTCTCTCAACATCAAATTGATGGGGTCTCAGGGCAGCCACAGATGTGGCTGATGGCTGGATTCAATAGGTCACAGTTATCTCCTCAAACCTACTTGACAGAAACCTGAAATAATAAGTTATTCTACATAAATAAAATTTTCAAAAACCATATGAACCTTTTTATTCTTTCAGTCAGACAAACCCACCCAACAAGCAGACTTTGGAAATAGTGGCTAACTTCTCTTTCAAGCCCTAATGCTGGGCTGTAAGTGACCTTCATTTATAAGTCAATATTTTAAGGATGTTATTTGCAACACAGTTGAGGTTGCATGACCCTGATCTGTCATGTATTAAGCCAGAATCTTTCGCATCAGACTGAGGGCAGCTGGCACTAGCCATTTTCTTTTCCTGATAAAAGACATCTGAATATGAGTCATGGAACCTTGGTACCAATCTTTAATGATCAATCCATCAGCACTTGCCAAACAGATCTACCTAGTTTATGGCCATATTTATTGTATTTAATTAAATTTGACAAAAAATTTTTTGAGTCTGTTCTAAGTGCAAGGCACTGTGGAGGAATCAAATATAATAAATTATTTAATATAGTATAATATAATAGTAACAAGTGGTTGTTAGGTCTTCATTATTTCCAAAGTACTGGCACATTCATCATCTCATTTGACCTTCTCAACAATTCTTATCCTGTACAGACGAGGACATTGAAGCCCAGAGGGGTGGAACACCTTGTAGTGGTCATTGGTGACCAGTCTTTGGTGACAGAACACAGACGAAAACTAACTCCCCCACCTTCTGATCAGAGTTCTCACCATCATTCTTATCTCTGCCCAACTTGCAACAAGCAATTGATTTGTTGCCATCCGCTCTTTATTGATGAACATGATGTGGTGGAAAACAGCATTGTGCACAGCATTTCCTGGTTGCTGAGCCACTCTTCACCCTGGACGTGAAAGATGCTGCCTGCCAAGTGAACCTGACCCAGAAGGCGAGAGGTTTACGGCATTAACAGGTACACATCAAGTCGTCATCAATCATTGTAATAGCTCATTCTTTTTAACCTTGCTCCAAAGTGTGATGCCTTTGTTAAGACTCAATTTTGGATGGAAGAAAGAGAATAGTTCTCTCCTAAAGAGCATGCTTACTTTATCAAATGCACTTTAAGATAAGACGAAGCCTACTCCTTCCCTGACTTTGTGTGAAATCCTCTCCCTAGAGCAGACTGGAGATTCTTAGCCAATTCCATCAGATGTTAACATTTGGCTTCTTATTAACATTTAGCCCAAACCTAGGAGAGTTCTAGGAAACTCCATGACACTCTCCTTTTTTTTTCACTCCCTTATGTAATCCATAAGTAAGTCCTCATGGCTCTAGCTCTAAAATCTATCCCCTCTATCCAACCTTGTCTCTTCCTCTCACCTGCTACCCCATGAATCCAACCTGCCGATACGTCAGCCTGCCCTTCTCTGGTAGGAGCTATAGTTCTAATGATTGATTCCATTTCCTTCCACTCTTGCCCCTGTTACTGACCAGCCTCCGCAAAGTACCAGGGAAATGCTTTTAAAATGTAAAATCTGATCACTTCCAGTTTGAAATCTTTCACTGCCTTCCCATTAATTAAACTGAAACCTGAATCCCTTGCCTTGTCTGCCTGTCAGCACTCATGGCCTCCACGGCTCCCTTGGTGCATGGTGCTCCAGCTACACAAGGTATTAGTGTGCGCCAAGCTCCTTCCCATCAGTGGCCGGCTGAAAATTGTTTCCCCACCCTCCAAATATACCCACATCCTAATCCCTGGAGCCTGTGGATGTTACCTTATGTGGCAAAAAAACCCCAAGGAATGTGATTTTAAAATGTTTTTTTGTTTGTTTTTTTGTTTTTTGTTTTGCAGATTAAATTAGGTATTGTGAGGTGGGGAGATAGATTATCCTGGGAGATGGATGGGCCCTAAATGCCATCATAAGTGTCTTTATAAGACAGAGGCAGAGGAAGATTAGTTACGCAGAGAAGAGTTGAAGATGCTGGCCTTGAAGACTGGAGTGATTAAAACACAAGCCAAGAAATGCCGGCAGCCACCAGAAGCTGGGAGAGGCAAGGAATGGATTCTCTCCTAGTGCCTCCAGAGGGAGTGTGACCCTGTGAACACCCTTTTTACAGAATCCTGGCCTCGAAAACTGTGAGAGAATAAATTTCTGTTGTTTTAAACCACCAAGTTTGTGGTAATTTGTTAGAGCAGCTATGGGAAATTAACATACCATGAGACTTTTGTGGGTCCTTCTGCTTGCAGCTTATTGCTATGAGACCTTGTTATATCTGCCTCTTTCTTGTTCTTTAGGACTCATTTGAAAATGTCACCTCCTCAGGAAGGTCTTCTCTGACCATTGGAGTTAAGGTAGCCGGCTCCAGTCAGACATTCTTTATTACATTTACAAGTTTTGTTTTCATCATTAAAAAAATATATTTATATGTATTTGTCTTTGACTTATTATCTTATTCCAGCCATAAAACAGTATCTGGCATATAGTAGGTGTTTACTAAATATTTGTTAAAGGAAGGAAGAACAGGAAAGAATATTACTAATTGCCTGGTGATAAAGAAACTGTTTTTAATAAACAGCTGGGCTTTTGAAAGATCTTTGGCTCCTATGGTGAATATCTGCTACTGTTGATAAGGTTGCCTATTTACAATCCTATAAATAAAATACAGAATGCCCAGTTAAATACAAATGTCAGATAAACACAAATAATTTTTACTGCAAGTACCTCCCACAAAATAAGTATGCCCCATCAAATATTGCATAGGACAGGCTTATCCTAAATGTTATTCATTATTCAAATTGAAAATTCAAATTTAGCTGAGCATCTTGCTTTGTTTTGTTTTGTGTTGTTTTTACAAATCTGGCAATCCCAATTGTAGAACACTACAGATCTCTGTCATAAACAGAGATTATTATTCTGCCAGGAGTGAGGGGATAAACTAAAAAAATATATAAAAAAATTCATTTGAAAATATTTTCTCACACAATTGTTCTTCAAAGTCTTAGAACTATACACATACCAGTAAGTTTATCCTTCTCTCTTTGCAGGAAAACTAAAGAAGTGCTTGTCGACTCCCATCTCCCAGGGAAGGGAGGCACCTGCTCTGCAAAGGCAAGCCCTGATGGTTTCACGAGTAAATCTGCATGCAGGACGCCAGAACTGGGCCTAGACTGATCCCACACAGTGGAACTATTTATATATGTGAAGGCAACATGAGTATCTAGGATATGTTTTCATTCCCTGTATAAAGTGCTTTTGGGGGATTGTGATGAGATTTTATGCATGCATCTTTTTACTCACTCCCTCTTCCTTATTCCCCAGGTCTTGGCTGATAAATAGACAAAAGATGGGTTGACAGAGGAGATGAAATATCATTAGGGCTTTCTGGTCTTGGCCAACGTGGAGACTGGGGCCTCTCACCACCATTCCAATGGAAGACCTGGACCTGCAGAACACATCCCCACTCGGTCCATGCCGAGAGGGAGAACAGAGACCTGGCGACTCTGGCAGTGGCAGGCAGGCCCTGCTCACTGTGCTGACAGAGAGACCAGATAAGCAACCCTGTGCCCTGAGAGCAAGAGGCCGTGAATCATGTGCCCAGTGGCTGTTAGCCTGCTAGGTCCACTCAGTAGAGAGTGTGGCCTGATAACTGTCCAATCTGATCAACCAGACCTCATCCTACGGAGACGGGAAGTCAGGGGGACGTGGGGGGTGGATACTCCCTCTCTAGCACTTCCTCGTCTCAGAGAAAGTGTTTGTGGATGTTCCCTTCTCTTTGGGTCAAGGCAGGAATAGGAAAAGAGGAACATAATTACTTCTCCCTAAAATGCTGCTTTGGGGAAGGTGGGCATTTATAGGACAGTGTCGTCAGTACAATTGATAGATGTGACCAACCTTTAAGCCTGCGAAAATGACAGATTCATTGTGCGAACCAAAAGGTTTCCACTGGGCAGCAGAATTCTTGGAATGACCCACAAAGCATATTCCAATATTTGTGTTTACCTTCAAGTCCCTTGGAAATCTAGGAAGTTCTATGTTGAAAGGCTACCCATCAGTAAGGAAACAGAGGATGCCAGCCATCCAGATGCAGAGGCCCCAAACTTCATGCCTCAGTTTACCCACAGTCATACAATGGGAGGCTCAGTTCTGCTCAGTTCTTCTCAATGAGTTCTCCCATCACAACATAGGAAAATACTCTAGAAGAAGAAATTCAAATAATGACTGAAAATTGAAATCCATTGCTAGAGCAACACAGTTTTTTTTTTTTGTTTTGTTTTGTTTTTAATATACAAACAAGATTCCTCTCAATCATCTAAAGAGAAAGGGAAATTAAAGAAGTGTCTTAATGAGGACACACCCCTATCTTTCACAAATTCCCCTGGAATTTTGTTTTAAATGTGACCATCACAAAGACAGTCTCCTTTCTATTCAGCATCAACTTAGAATAAGTTTTGTGATTATTTTGTTTTTTAAAATGCATTAATTTTACATTTTAAAGAACACACTGAGCCCTAGTGGTTACAAATAGAATTAAGTGTATTTTTCAGAGACTCAAACTTCCAGAACTGAGCCTGAGGTAAATTCACTCTTCTGGATCATTGTTTAATATGTCTAATAGGTAATTTGCCCAACTCTATTCTGATGTCTTAAAGAAATAAGTGTAAATCTAGTGGATGAGCACATGCAATTGGATTATTTTATCTCTTTAAAAACCGTAAGATCTGGATCAAAGTTCTGTAGAAGAAAATCCTCAAGTTTAGCTTCACAATACTTTTTACATGCTTCTGTTAATTTCTAGCAATATGTGAGACTCCTTAAAGTTTTATACATTCGAAATTTCCCTATAATATATAATCAACTAATTAAAATACTTGTAGAAAAGCAATCTTATACATTAAAATTTTTCACTGTTCTAATTAAAAAATAACATGTCTGTTCATCGTAAAAATCTCGTTGTATAAAGTAAAATATAGAAATTTTCTTTCCTTTCACTCTAATTCTACACTCCAGAGATAACCACGGTTAACAATTTGATATGTATCATTTCAGACTTTTTCTTAAGTACATAGAAACACACACACATATAAATAAAATAAATAAAAACATATATTTTTATTTACTTTAATCTTTATTATGAAAATTTCAAGCTTAAAGAAGTAGAATATTATAATGAGCCAATATATCCCTATCACCCAACTTCAACTATTTTCAATTTATAGTCAATCTTGTTTGATCTATACTGCCACCCACTTTGTTACACCCCCTCACTGGATTATTTGTAAGTAAATATAAGACATTATAACATTTAATTAGTAAAACTTTCATATTTATCTCTAAAAGGTAACAACTTTTAAAACCAATTACCACACCTCAAATTTACTAAGTAAATAACTATTGAATAACATCAAAATACCTAGTGTTCAAATTTTCCCAATTTATAGGTACAGGTAAATAGATATATAGATATAGCTATATATACAGAGGGTGCCAAAAAATGTATACATGTTTTAAGAAAGGAAAACTGTATTAAAATTATAATACTCAATATATACCAATAACAAAAGATGAATACAAGTCACGTTTGACTTCTGTAATTACAAGAGGTGCTCAAAGTGGTTACCATCAGCATCCAGACACTTCTGATTACGGCGAACTACTGCTTGAGCAACGTTGACCCAAGTGTCCACTCGTATACATTTTTTTTGATACCCTCAGTATATAGATATGGATATAGACAAATTTTTAAATAAAATCTGAGTGATACTAGACATAGTGCTACATAACTTGCCAAAAAAATTAAACTTTGAAGAAAGACACTTGACAAAACAATGTTGTTGGGATTCAAAGGAACTCTTGCGTTTATGTTTTACACCCCTCCTATTTATAAAATCCTACTCATCTAAGCCAGACTTTAGGCTCACTTCCTTTATGAATGGCTAGTAATGCCAAACATCTTTTTATGTGTTTATTTTCCATCTATATATCCTCACTGCAAAAAGAACTCTCAAAACTCCACAGTAAAAAAAAAATAAAAATAAAAAATAGACAATCCAATTAGAAAACACACAAAAAGACATGAAGAAACATTGCACTGAGGAATATAAATCCTTTGTCAGATATGTCGTTCACAAATATTTTCTCCCAGGGTCTAGTATGTCTTTCCATCCTCTTAACAGGCTCTTTCACGTAGCAAAATTTGTCATTTTGATACAGTCCAATTTTTTTTTTCCTTTATGGGACATGCTTTTGGTGTCACGTCTAAGAATCATCACTAGGCCTTAGGTGCTTAAGATTTCTCCTATGGTCTCTTCTAAAAGTTTTATAGTTTATGTATTAAACGTAAGTTCATGATTCATTTTGGGTTAATTTTTACATAAGGTACGCGACTTAGGCTGGAGTATTCTTTTTCTATGCACAGCCAGTTAGCCCAGTTCCGCTGATTGAATTGCTTTTACACCTTTGTCAAAAATCAGTTGGATGTCCTTGTGTGGGGTTATTTCTGGGTTCTCTATTCTGTTCCATTGATATATGCATTTATTGATTAATGTAATATTTATGTAATGTTTGTAAATATTTCCTACCACACTTCCTAGTCACCTGTCCACTATAGTCACCTGTCCACTATAGTTTATTACTGTGCTCAGCCAGGGCCTCTTACTCATTGGGTTCCTGGAGGATGATTTTTGGTCTGTCAGAGAGATGCAGAGAATCTTGAATATTATTTTGTTCTAATGGGATCGTGTGAATTTTCTTATGAAAACTAGTCTCTTTATTAAGAATTTTTTGAAATGACCAAGAATAGGAAAATTTCAAGTTCATCTTCATGTCATTTATTATTTGATGTTTATGTGATCCAAATGTCCTACATTTCATTTCCCTTTCATGCCCAACTTTCAACAATCTGTATCCCTTTCCATTTTTCTAGATTCTATTCTTTCTTTCAGGTATCTCTGAGAATACTCTCATGCTTACATGTTCCACTAGTGTGTCCTGGTTGGCTGTCACTTTAGTGGGCTATTGGGCCTCAACCCTAGTTCAGCTCTTCTGCAGGCCCCTCTCACTGCCTTGAAATAGGTTTTCTTCTGGCTGTGCTGCAGTTCTCTCTATGCTCCTTTGCTTCAGGTATGGGCACAGTTCAGTGTGAAGGCTCAAGGTCCTCTCAGGTCTTTTCTGGGGATGTGTCTTCCCTGGTCTCACGTGTGTGCTTCCCCCTCCCACCCGTCCCCTGTTTCCCCACATACATGGCTGCTTTTGAAGGTCTTAATTTCCCATGAGTCTTCCTTGCTTCTTCTCAAGGCCTTAGATCTTCTGTTGTATTCCTTTTCCTATAATCTCTTGACCCAGGCATCCACTGTCTTCCTGCAGCTCTCATGTACCACAGTGCCCACCACTGCTTCTAGCGGCCTCCAACTGATATCCAAAGTATGCCACCATTCCCGTCTATGCCCTCAGTAAGGTGAGACAGACACCAGTCCCCTGGGTACCCCCAGACAAGCCAGAAAGTGGCAAGCAAATTCCATTCTTTTCTTTCTGTCCCAAGGTATGTACCAGCAATTCTCATCTTTCTACCAACCACACCTCAGTGCAAGGGAGGGAGGGGCATGGAGAATAGGGTAACGGTGAGCAGAGACACCATGAAATTTCCTACCTTTTTGAGTATGACCTTTCTTGGTTAGTTAGGCATTCGCTTGTTTGCTATAACTTTTCGACTGGTTTCTAGAGTTCTTACAAAGTTACTTTGGTCTGTAAGTTATTGTTTACTGTGTTTCTGTGAGAACAAGGGTTAGGAGCTTCCTAGTTTGCCATCTTGTGGGTATCACTCTACTGTATAAGTATTTTCATAGTAAGTAACCTTATACCTTTTTGGAAACATGTCATGAAAATTGAATACATAAATTTACATCATTTAAGAGGGGAACAAATTATAGAATATTACTATATTTGTGCTTCAGAGAACTGAGCAGAAGAAACTAAGGTTTTCTTGACAGATTAGTGCTCAGAGTAAATGCAAAGAGGTAATAAAAAAGCAGTGAACGGCAGTGGCTTAAATAGCTCCAGACCTGGGAGGCCAGAAGTTTAAAAATGACCTCCAAATAAAATAACATTTAGTGATTGTTGTAACATTTGGAGACTAAAGTAGTTCATTGGTGCATGAGTTTTTTGTTTTGCAAAATAGGTTTTGCATCAGTTAGGAGTACGTTCATTTATAAGAAAAAGAATATTATTTATCAGTGGTTTAATAAACATGGTTCCTTTTTCTCATATAGGAAGTCTGGAGATACAAAGATTCAGGCCTTGGTTCTGCAGCCCAATGATGCCAGAATGCGGGCTGTCAGCCTTCTGTCCTTACCCTTCAGGTTGCAAATCCGTTCCTGCTGCCCCACGTTCAAAGCAGGAAGAAGAGGGAAACTTGGTTTCAGTTATCAGACACTTTATCAGGAAAGCTCATATTTCCTAGGAATCCCTGGGAGGCTTCAGGTTACAGGTCACTGGCCATAGCATTGTCACATGGCCTGCTTTGCTGCAGAGGAGACTGAGAAAGTGAGTCTTTACATTTTTCATTCTGTGCTGTGGAAGATGGCAAGAGAGAAGGGATGTGGGAATGGCTGCTGGGTAAGCAGATCCGGCAGTGTTTCCCCAGGGATATTCAATGAGCAAAATCCCACTTGGTCCTCACGCATGTAAGCAAGAAATTCTACGCCTTTATTTTATCACAGACTCCGTAGTGCCCGAAGTAGTCTGACAGAGAGGAGCACACACAAAGAGTATTCCTCAGTGCCTGTTTTAAGATGCAGTTTTGTATTTTGGAACAAAAGCATATATTGCCTTTTCCCCCTATTAACAATTTAAACAGCATCATGACCTTTTTTTATTAACTCATTCAACCAACATTAATTAGGCATCATCTATGTGAGAGTAATTATAGTAGATACTGAGCATTCACTGACGAATAAGATCCCCAGCCTCAAGTGGTCCATAGTCCAGAATGTAAACACTTTGATGTAAACAATTATTTATTACAATTATAATTTATTATAAAAAGAGCATGGATGAGCATATATGGTGAAATGTGCATTCATCTCTGATGATATACATATTCTTAGTCTGCAGACAAATTTTGAGTTTGTTTGTTTTGCTAGGAGATCCAGGAAGATCCATCGGTTTAGAGATGACTCTAAATTCCTTAAGCAAATACCACGTTGTAATGATGCTAACTTTCGTTAATCTTTACATGGTCCCTGAAGTCTTTGAAGCCTGTAGATCTTTTATATGAGGCTTGCTTACCTAACCTGATGATGATACAGCGGTTTGAATTTAGGTACCAGTGCTATGCTTGAAAATGGTGAATGTGACTGGCTTTCAGCTTTATATCTAAAAAGGATTGGTGCGTTACTATGTCTGGTTTGCTTGATGTATCTGGACCCTGAGTCTACGAGTAAGACTAAGTCAGAACTGCACTAGGCAGCCTGAGGCGCTTTGCTTTAGGGCCACTGAGATCCACTATTCTCAATCAGATAACATAGAATGATTTCCCCCCACCCCCACCCCCCTTCACTTTTCTGCTGTCAGAAGCACCCAACTACCTGGAATCATGAGAACATTTTATTTTTTTTCTTCACTGGGAATCTTCTCCCTTTTTTCCCCGTGGATTACATGAGACCAGGACACGGCATTAAAGCTTGCTTTTCTTTACTTTGTGACTCCGTGTCTCTGTACAAAAGTCCCTTATTTAGAAGAGAAGTCCACAAACTCCAACCCAGGGGCCAGATACTATAGTCACGTAATCTGTGAGCTAAGAATAGTTTTTACATTTTCAATTGGTTGAAAAACTCAAAAGGAGGATTTTTTTTGTGATCTGTGAAAATCACATGAAATTCAAAATTCAGTGTCGACAAATGAACTTGTATTGAAACCCAGCCGTGTTCATTTGTTTACACATTGGCTATGGCTGCTTTTGAGCTGCAATGGCAGAGATGAATAGTTGCAACAGGGGCTGTATCATCTGCAAAGCTTAACATTTACTATTGGTCCTTAACAAAAAATTTTGCCAACTTCTGATTTAGAAGAAAAATATCCACCTCTGATATAGAAAAGAAATCTATGATCACAGTAATATACTGAACTAACCAAATTGGGATTGTATATCACACATCAGTCTACTGAAGTGTAGAGGCATGGGAACAGCACCGGGGTGATCAGGCATTTTTAACAGTAGAAATGTTATTTCAAGTAATTTTTTATTGGTTTATTGATTTATTTATTCATTCAATGTGAAACCATATATATAATATAAACATTTACTACATGAGATATAGAAATAATTTGTATGCACATATTCTGGGTTGGTCCGTGGATTGGTCCCTAAGGTCCCTCTAGTTGTCTCCAAAGTTCTGTGGCTCTAGGTTTGCCTCTGCAGCCTCACCCCTTAATGCCTGTGCATCAATGCTCTTAGTTGGAAGGACTCTGGTATTGCTAGGAGCTCTACATGACCCCGAAGGTTCATTGTTCCCACCTTAGTAAACGGCACTGATCACCTCTAAAACCCAAAAAAACCTGCATATTAACTGTGACAACCTTTGTTCTCCTTTATCCCCACAGTCAACCCACCACAAACCTCCATCAGTTCTGTCTCCTAACTGTCTTGCCCAAGTGTCCTTATCTTTTCCCTTTGCACTGCTACCTCCCTAACCAATGATACCAGCCCCTGGACTCCTGGAAAAGGCTCCAATGATATCGTTATTCTCTTTTGCTTCCCTCAAACCACTCTCCATAAAGCAGCCAGTGCAGGTTTTGAAAAATGTAGATCTGATGCAAGAGTCTCTGATTTCAAATCCTCGTGTCTTCCCTTTGACTTTCTCTTCTGGCCCATCTCTTACCTGCCTCTTCCTAAAACCCAACCATATTGGTCTTCCTTCAGTTCCTTTATTGAGTTCTCCCTCTGGGCCTCCAACCTTACTATTTCTTGCTTCTCACCCCCTTTGCTTAAGTATTCATTTTTATTCTTTAGTTTTTGGGTTTTGTTTATGAAAGGAAATACTGAGTACTTATTATGTTCTAGATATTGTGTTAAGAGCTCAGAATACAGGGATGGAGAAAACATAATCCTGTCTCACAGACTTTCTAATCTAACAGGGGCATGAAACAAGTAGTCTTCAAATAACGAATTGCTATTGTGGTAAGTGCTAAGAAGGTGAAATACAGGAAGATTTCAGAGACTAAAACAGGGGTATTGATCTAATCTTGGGGGCACGGGGAAACCTTTGTGGAAGTACTATTTAGGTGAACCTCTTAAGTTGAGCAATGATTCTCTAGGTAAGGAGATAAGAGAATTCCAAGCCAAGAGGAAAACAAGGACAAAATTCCCAAGACTGAAAAGAATTGAAAGAGAGGTCTATTCCAGAGCATGAAGAGTAAGAGAAAAACTGAAAATAAAGGCAAGGCCTAGATCAATGCAGGTTCTCGTAGCCCCTGCTAAGCATTTTGGCCATTGAGGAATTTAAGCTTAAGTGTCCCTTCCTCCAGGAAGGCTTCCTTCACTCTCCAAACTGGGTAGGGCAACCAGCCCCCATTCCCAGCTCTGACATCACACACACGTTGTGCCTGGCACACTGCTTGGAATATAGTAAGAGCGCAATATATACACGTTAAATGAAAGAATGAATCTCAGAATAAAATTCAGACTCCTTTCATATTGTCCTAGACCCACTGTGAATCGGCCCTGACCTATCTTTCCAGTCTCACCCTTTCCTCGGTTCACATATCCTGAGCTCCAATCACAGCAGACTCCCTCAGCATATCAGATATGCCCCACGCTGCTTGTTGTGCCAGCAGGAATGCACTCCCCTCTCTCTGCCTGGGAGCATGTAGCTCATCCTTCGCCACTCGCCTGGATCCCAGCATTCTGTTCTTTTGACTCTGTTTCCATAGCCCGGTGGTTCTCAAAGTGTGGTCCCTGGCCAGCAGGAAACTGGTTAGATATGAAAATTCTCAGCATAGACTTCCTAAAAAACTGGGGGTGGGACAATCTGTGGTTAAACAAGTCTTCCAGGTGATTCTAAGGCATATTAATGTTTGAATCACTGCTCTAGCACACTGCTGTATTTCTAGGTTAGGATTTTAAAGTTTAATTTAGATTGAATTCTGGTTAATAGTTTATTTGTCAGTATCCCCAATTAGAATGTAAGTAGCCTGAAGGCAAGAACCAGATCTTACCTATACTTACTTCTACCACAGTGAAATAAAGAGGCAAGGAAGCACCGGGTAGTTGTGGGTGGTTAATGCTACTCCTTCTATTCCTAATACTATTTAAGGTTTCCTCCTCTGCAAATAAATTGATTGGGAAAGGAAGATATATTATAGTGTAATATAGTATGTTACGTTACACATTATATTACACTATACTATATTGCATTTCACTACAGTAATTCATTCACTTGCAACATTCTCCGTGATGGGTCCTGGACTCCAATCTCAGGAACCTGATAAGCAGAAAGTGTCCTGAGGGGAGACTGATTTGTCTTGCCTAGTCAGCATTTAGGATTTTCAGCCGTGCTTCTCAGACATTAACCTGAATATGGATCACCTGGGATCTTTTAAAACTGTAGCTGTCTGAGTCAGTAGGTCTGTGGAGAGGCCCAGGAGTTTGCATATCTCACAAGTTCCCAGGTAATCCTGATGCTGCTGGTCTGAGTGGACCCCAGAGGAAATTTTGCAAACAGACTATCTTCTTGCAAACTGGCTTTGCAGCTTCTTCTGGCACAGGGTGATTTAGTGTGAGGTCCAACTTTTTGTGTGTGATGTTTTTATCCATGCATGGGTCAAAGGCCCTAGCCAACAGTTCTCAATCCTGGCTGCACTTTTGAGGGACTTGGAGGTGCTTTTGAAAAATACAATACCCAGGCTCTACATTCTGAGAGCTGGATTTAATGAACCACAGCCCTAGGCAATGAAGTGAAACAGGTGCATAAATTTCTGTGTTCTATACAGCAGGTCTGTGAAACATCTGCCCTTGAGAAGTTTTTTTGTCTAAATGATAAGGTAATACAATGCATATTAAGAAGGACTTAACATTACCATTATTCACAGGAAAAACAAAAAGCAAACCTTGTTTTTGATATAAAATATGGCAGACCACTTACTGCTTAAGATGGAAACCAAAGAGGAGTCCTATTAATACTGGTATGTGCTCTTTTCTCTGGGTGCACGCCTAAGGAAATTATTTGGAAGAATAGAAATCTTGCCTGTCTTCCTGAATGATGAGGACAGCCATCATTATTTGTGCAGTGTGGCACATTTGCAGATACTAGGCTGAAGCATATTGGATTATGTTCCAATTCTTAATTCCCTGCTTTGTTAAGGAATTACAAAACATCCATGCCCTTGCTATGTGACTTTTTAGTGCCTCCCACAAGAGTAGGGAGAGCATATATTCTTGTCTATTTGACGTTAGGCTGGGTCAATGGAATGTCACCACCCAGAGACACTAAATGTTCTTGAGTTATTTTGCTTGGCTTCTGTCACCGCTGCCATTCTACAATAAGATCACAGCAAGGATAGCAGAGGTTCTCACTCACCCTCAAAAGATCTGGGGTGCAGTTCAGACATCTGTATTTGTTAAATATTAAACATAGGTAATTCACAGACCTGGTGTAAGGGACTAGATATCAAAACAGGTAATGTAGATGTATTTTGTCCAATACAGTTATGTTCTCTTAGCTAAATATCTGAAATATACACAATCTGATAATTTCTGTCCCTGTTTAATTGTAAAATAAGGACATAATGATTAGTATTTCATAAAGTCAAGGATTGAATTTAAAAACATTTTTATTTTGAGAATATGATATTTTCTTTTTTCATTTAAATTGTTTCATTTTGAAATGATGGTAATAGGTGGTTAGCTATGTGTTTTTTCTTAGTTAGCAAAATAAAAAGTTGTAAGTTAGAAATCTAATGTATGTTCATAATTTTGGTGGGGTTCAGGGGTAAGTGCAGAATTTTCGTGGTATGTGACTCCAAAGCTAGGGAACCACCTTTACAATCTATTAACTTCACTCAATGTGGATAAATCAAACTTAGAAGAAGATGAATATTAGCTGAGGATTAAACCAACCTATAGTTTCAAGGTCCTTCCCAGTGGGTGACAGGAGAAGCGAAATATGCCCTAAATAAACCCATTCTAATTAGGTGCTATACCTTACTGCCATATTTTGGGTTAGGTCTTTTTTTTTTTTTTTTTTTAACTTCATCTTAAGTTGGTGAGACTTCTCTGCAGAAGTCAGGGATGAATAAAATAGATTTTAGCTAAGCAAATGTAGTGTTTATAACAAACCACACCTAATCATACAAAAATGTCAAAATCACTCTTTCTAATAATGTTATGAGATGTTCTGAAATGGTAAGCTGTTAATTCCTCTTTCTGGGATTTCTAGCTGACTGTCAAAATAATGGTAATATCACCTGATATATTTTCGATATTAAAAAGAAAAGATTGGCAACATCTTCACAAATATGCAGTACTGCAGAACTGAGACAAATGGTACCCGTCAGCTATGAACAGATCCCCCTGGTTATTGTTTGGAGGTGCAGGAACTTCAAACCCACGAGGTAGCAGTGGGGTGGCAGAAGCACACTGGTACAGGGACAGGTGAGACATGGCCATCTGTGTGACCTGGGACAAGTCACTTAATCTTTCTGGGCCCCAGTTTATTTACCTACGAAAGGAAGGGTTTAGATTAGACGGTTTTTAAGGACTTGACCAGATATAAAATTCTATGATATTATTTACATTGGTGTAGTAACATGTCCACATCAAGAGAATAAGGTTAGTTTGGCCAAGTTATCTCTCACTATTTTCTTAGAAGGCAATGCTTTTGCAAATGAGGAAACAGACCCACAGAAGGGTTAACTAACTTGCCCAATATCATACACAAACTTTAAACTTGATCTTTTGAGTCTAAACTTTAAAATGTATGTAGATCTAAAGGGGGTCAAATATATGGTGATAGAAAGAGAACCAACTCTGGGCGGTAAACACACAATGTGATATACAGATGATGTATTGCAGAACTGTAAACCTGAAACCTACGTAATTTTACTAACCCTTGTCACCCCAATAAATTTAATGATAAAAAAAAATGTATGTAGATCTAGTTTTCCAAAAGAACAGCTTCAAAAAATTCTATTATCTATATTTTACTTTATGCAGATAATAAAATAATTTTTATCCTTTTTAAAGTGGATTGTTAAAAAGCATATACAAATAAAGTCCTCTGTGTACTCCCCCCCATTCCCACCCTCCTTCCTGTCCCCTGAAATAACTACAATCCACAATTTGGTGTTTATATACTTCTCAGAACATATTTTCATTTATCTGTGTATACCTCTAAACATATAATATTATCATACTGTTTTCCTTGTTTTAAAATTTGATATAATTAAAATGTATGATATATAGGTTCTGCATTTTATTTTATTCATTTCTTAGTGAAGTTTTAAAATATTGTGAAAGTAGGATATAGTGTAATAAACATGGTATTTTGTCATTTGAAACTTATAAATAAATAAATAAATAAATAAACAAACAAACAAAATGTATTGTTAGATCCAGGGAAATTTTTCTTATTTACAAATAAAATGAACTATCTCTAAATACTAAGTGCCCTGACTTTAAAAGTCTTTATATCTTGTCTTTAAAAGATGAACAAAAACCAGTTCAGCAAACTAAGAAACTACTCCTTTCTCCCCCAATTTTTATCACATGTGCATGTGTGTGTGTGTGTGTGTGTGTGTGTGGGTGTGTGGGTGTGTGTGATAAAGAGGCTAACAATCTTATTTTATCCCATTACTTTTTATTCACATTCATTATAATGTAGGAATTATCTGAGATCTATGAAACATTGCCCAGGTGAAACCCTGCTATCCTTAGTTTTCAGATAAGAAGATTGAAGCACAGATGTGTTAACTTTCTCAAGGTCACACAGAAAATTAGTCAAAGCTGGGATTACTCTTAAATTTCCAGACCCAGATGCTTTCCTCCCATTAGGCCGCTGTCCTCTCACAGAGTCGGTTTGGATTCCTAATTCCTCTGCACAACTTGGGGATGCTTAGAAAATGCGTCCTTCGTAATCACAGCATTCCTGAACGTGGACACAGGCGGTATTCCCAGGTAAAGACTGATGGGTTTTCAACAGGAAGTTAGGGAGCTTATAGCATAAATCCACAAGAAAAGAAACTAAAGTGTGAGGACAAGCTGAATTTTTACTATCAGTCAAGCCGGGGCTTTCATACCAGGATTCCATTTTGTCCCCTGAGCTGACCACTCTACCAAGCATTTGTTTTTAATGTGGTGATTTCTCTGGGACTAGTATTCAATGGCATAAAGACCTTGTCTCTTCTGTTTGAATTTTTTTTTTTTTTTTTTTAAGTAAAAGCAGATTTCCATGTATTTTGTAAGAACTCCTTTGGCGGTAACTACGTAAATCGTATTCAAACAAATTTCCCCAACCCTAATTAGAATATTGTTTTATTACTCTGCACATTTTCTACATCTCGCACTAATTAAATGTATATTGTACTTCATTATTACCAGCAAACAACTATCTGTACTCAAGATTTATGGCTGTGTACTGTGCTGGTTGATGACTGTATCAGCATTTCAGTTTCAATGCATTTTGGAGGTTTAGAGCTTATCTGGAAAATTAATTGCAGCTGAAAACCTGGCAAGCCTGATCTTACACGAACCAGCCTGGGGCCCCCCTCCAGCTCCCGGCTCCTTTTTCTGGACCAGCTGCCAGGGTAGTGGAGTGAGGAGAGGAAGAGGGGGAGGTAAGAGGAGGATGGATGGGGAGAGTGGAACGCCATCCCTTTCTCAGAGCTTTCCCACCAATTATTGGAACCTGTCTGGAGGGGAAATGAAAGTTCTTCTCTGCCTAATGAACACAGTGAGTGGACGGAGCCCTGAGTTCCCTGCACTCCTTTAGCAAGCCAGCCAGATGTGGGCTGCTGTCAATACTGGCAGCTTTTTCCTTTATTATTTTTTAAGCAAAGATTTCAGTGCTTTTCTGTTTTGTTTGGTTTCTAGTAGATTTCAGCTGTGGGTTTTCAAGATAGGGATGTATTTGTTGGCTTAGAAGCAGATGGATGACCCTTGAAGGCAACTGGACTTTTTCCTGCCAGCTTGTCCCTTAACTTTTCCAAATGGAGGACAGGGAACAATAAGACAGCTACTCTGACTGGCGGCCTTGCCACCAAGTATTCAACATTTCTGCTTCGTGAATTTAATTGAACTATACGTAGGAACATGAAAGAACAGTTTTCTAAAAAACAAACCAGGAGAGTTTACCTAATTGTGTTTTTTTTTTCTTTTTTTTTTTTACACTAATTTCCAGGAAGGTCCTGGTAATACACTAGGAACTCTTTTAGCTTACCCTGAAAACTGAAAAGCAAAGTATCCCTGTTGAATTCAGGGCCATTTGGGTGCAAGGAACAGAAACAAAACAGCCGTTTAAGAACATGGCATCTAAGAGCTAGAAGTCTAGTTGAACCTAATGAGAATCTGGAATTGTAACCTGGGAAGTCTTTAGGGACCAAGATTTCTCTCTCTCTTGCCCTCAATTAGCTTCTCTTTCTCGCCTACGTGTATCTCATTTCTAGCTCTTTTAGGACATCTGCTTCTCACCGGAGTCTGCTTCTCTCTTCCTGCTCATCCATCCACCCAGTTCCCAAACTCTTAGCCCTAAGGGTCTGTATGACTCTCCAGTTCCAGTGACTACCACTAATTACTACAGTTTTGCTATCTCAGTTTAAATTATTGAGAGAGGCTCTAATTTGAGTCAGTTTGGACAAGATGACCAGCCCATGCTGAATATTTTAATGGGCATGGTGGTACCATGGTGGCATCGTGGCAACACCATGACCACTAGATCATTACTTTTGCAGAATCCATGACAGCAGTATTGCTAAAAGAGAGGGTGTTGGCTGGGCACCAAGGCACCCATTCCAACTGTGATATAATAGGACCCAAGATTATACACACACAATAAATGGCTTAATGACAGGCAAGTGGTATCATCTGTAAAAGATAGCTCACATAAACCACTTTAATTCAATGGCTCTTAAATACGAGAGGGCATAAACACCCTTGGCGAGCTTACTGAAAATGCAGAGGCCAGGGCTCCTTTTCGAGCTCCTGATTGCGTGGGATGGCAAACAGCAACCAGCACGTTTTAATAAGCCCTTCAGGTGAGTCTCATGCATGTGGTCCACATGCCTCATTTAGAGAAGCCCCGGTCTCTCAGCTGATCCTTAATGTGTAGTCAGGTGTAATTTGTGGTGGAGCATGTCTTTGGTGACACTTAGTTCTGGTGGTGCAGAAGGCCTCTGACTCCCCCGCGACTGGAACAGGTTAGGGAGTGGGAATGAATTGCATGCTACATCTGAGCTTCGGCTGGGCCTTAGTGATGTGCATGTATAAACAGTTCCGGGAGCCTATTCAGAGACACCCCAAGTGCTTTCATTTTACTAGCTGTAGTTCCTGCCCAGAAAATAAAAGGTGAGTTAATTATGAAATAACATGGTCGTATTAATAACGCCATACCAGTCAGCACTACAGTGAGGATGGATAGGAAACTGTCAGGGGTGACAGGAAGGAAATCGCAGTGCCATTACTCCCGCCTCATAGGAGCGTCATTAAGGAGGATAATTTAATTCCTTTCATCCTTGTTTCCAGGGTTTCATACCTTCCTGAAAGTGCTAATTTTAAAGAGCACAGATTTATAATTTTTCATCCCCAAAGTTAAAAATACGCTTCACATTTGTAAGCTTGCTGTTTCATGTGGGTTTCAGGATGGTTTTAGGCTTGCTGGTGGGCCAAACATCTCCCTCATAGCACCCAGGGTTCGGGATGTTTCATTGGATGGAAAAAAACAAAAAGGCAGTTGAGGAAGAATGAAATTAAAAAGAAATTAAGCTATGAGCTTGGTACAGCCAAGTACATCATCTTCTTTCCACATGAAGCACAGAGGGTGGTTTTTCCAGGCGCACACAGGCGCATGGCACCTGTGTTCATTTAAGTGATTACACATTCAACAAAATTTGAATGTGTGATGTGCAATCATTTGAATCACTCATTATACATTAAAATAAACTGACACAAACACAAGTTGTTCTCAGCTGCTTTTGAGATACTAAGTAAATTAAACGAAAGAACGAAATGAAGGTGATGGTAGACTGAAGAGTTGACATACAATAGAATCAGAGAATTCAGAATTCTGTCTTTGACTACGATCAAATAACTTTCAGTGCTGGTGTGCAGTTAGAAAAGCAGAAAAAAAGGGAAGGAGACTGTCTCCTCCCTGCCCTGGACCACCACACCTGAGGCTCCCAGACCACTTATTTCTCACTAGGCTTTGGGCATGAGCCCTGATGACCACGTAGCACGAAGGGAAATAGTGGAGAAAAACAGTTAAAAAACTAAAAAATAAAGGCAGCAAGTGAAAGGAATGTAATTCTCAGGGGAAGTACAGGTGTTTTTCCCCCAACTCTGCTATAATGGTTGCTGTCTCTTCCTGTTTTTCCACGGCTAATGATTTCTACAACCCACGTGAATGGGGCTTCGGATCCTATCAATCCACGGAAACTGTTTTCAAGGTTTATCATCATGTCAAATCCAAATGTCCCTTCCTTCTCATCTCTTTTGACCTGTCAGCATTTGGAATGGATGATTCTCTCCCACCTTGCCTCCTACCTGAAACATCTTCTCTTGCCTTCCACAATAACGCTGTTCTAGTTTTCCTCCTTCCACCTGACATTTTTCTTCCAAGTCTCCTTCCTTGTTCAGGGTTTAAATGACAAATGGCAGAGCGTGGTTTGGGATGATCAGCTTTTCTCTCTCTAGGGGATCATATCTAGTCTTACACATGCATGCAAATGAATCCAAACTTACATATATAGGTCTACAGGCATTCCCGAACTCCTCATTTATATATATACCCAATGCTTACTTGATATTCTGACTTGGAAGTCTTATTAAGATCTGAAACTTAACATTGTGAAAACAGAAATCTTAATTTTATACTAATCTCTTCTAAACAAGATCATCTCTACCCACCTAGTTACTCAGGCAAAAAAATGTAACAACTCCTGTCTAGCCCTCTCTTCATCCTACATACAATTCATTATGAAACCCACTCAAGACAACACTCAAAATGTTTCCAAAATCCATCAGGTGCCAACTGCCATCATCTTTCATCTTGATGACTATCATAGCTGTCTAATAGGTTCTCTCCTTCTAGTAGTAGCCAGAATGTTCTTTCCCCCAATTTTCTCGACATATTACTTTGTCAATCCAGCATATTTTTCCTGGCTACTACATTTGCATTTTAACTGACCTCCTGATTCGGCAGCCAAAGAGGTCCTCTAAAACTATAAATCAGATTTGACACTTCCTACAGTAGCTTCCTATTACTTTTAGAATGAAATTTGAGTTTACGGTGAACTTCAGATCCTTAAAAGATCTATTCTTGAATTGTATGAGCACATTTTCTACAATTATTAATTTCACAGAATGTTCTTTTAAAAACTTAAATCAGATCTTGTCATTCCTCAGATTAAAAACCTTCAAAGTCTAGTAATCCTTACAACATTGTACAATGTTTTGTCCATTAAGAATACTTTTGGCTCCAAGTAATGGAAAAACTAATTGTGTTTTAAGCAAAAAGGGATTAATTTTTCTCACAGAACAAGAAATCCTGGGTAGGCAACTGGTATTGGTGCAGTTTTTTTTAATGATTCCATGAAGTGCTCAGATTCTTTTCTTTTTCTCTGCCATCCTTAGTATGTTGGCGTGTGACCTTATGCACGTTGCCTCATGGTCCGGAGATGGTTGTTACAGCTCCAGACATCACATCGATATCATGCATGTTCAAGGTAAGAAAAAGATAGAAGAGGTAAGAGCTACGCAAGCAAACTTATTCCTGCTCTAAGGCCTTTGCACTTTTCATTTCTTTCGGCTAGAATGAATTTTCCTCTGATTTTCATATGGTCTGCTTTTTCAGGTCACAGCACAAATGTCATCTCAGAGAGATGGATTACTAATTCAAAGTAGCATCTCCTGGTTGTTCACCATCACTATATGTTTGTTTTTTCCCTTATAGAAATCTGCACTAGTTTTCTAGGGCTGCTGCAGCAAAGTATCACAGACTAGGTGGCTTAAGGTCTTAGTCAACATGGGGTACTATAACAAAAATACCATATGCGGGCTTAAACAACAGACATTTGTTTCTCACTGTTCTGGAGGTTGGGAAGTCCGTGATTAAGGTAACTGCTGATTCAATTACTGGTGAGAACCCTCTTTCTGGTTTGCAGATGGTCACTTTCTTGCTGTGTCCTCACATGGCAGGGAGAGAGAGAGAGAGGAAGCTAACTCTCTTGTCTCTTTATAACAGCATCAATCCTATCACGGAGTCTCTACTCTCATGACCTAATTACCTCCCAAAGGCCCCCATTTTCAAATCCCATCACACTGGGGACTAGCGTTTCAACATATGAATTTGGAGTTGGAGGACACTTTAAGCCCATAGCACTTAAACAACAGAAATTTACTGTCTCATATTAATATTTCTGGAGTCTGAGGTCAAGATATGTCATTCACCTTAACGACCTCATTTTAATGTGATTACCTCAGTAAAGACCGATCTCCAAGTAAGGTCACGTGCTGAGGTACTGGGGTTTAGTCATCTAACACATGAATTTGGGAAGAGGGCACGATTCAACCCATAACAAACTCAATAAATATGTGTTAAATGAATAGATGGATTTTAATCATAGCACCATTTGCTGAATGTTTACAATGTGTCAAGAGCTACTTGAGACACTTTATCCTGTCTCCTCGAATCCTCACAATAATCCAATAAAGGAGGTACTATGTGTATTCTCTTTTAGAAACGAGAAAACCACAGCTAGAGATAGAGTGAGTAGTGTAGCGGTATAGGTGAGGCATAAAGTAAAGGCTGGAACATCTCTAGCAAAATAGTGAGGAAAACGTCCTTTGAGACATCTTTATTATCTTTGGTCACTTAGGAACCTGATTAGACAAGAAGACGGAAATAGAGGGTTTAGACAGGGATCAGCAAACTTGTTTCTGTCAAATATATATTTTAGGCTTCTGAGTCACATGGTTTCTGTGACAACTACTCTGCCGTTGTAGTATGAAGCAGCTATAGGTAATACATAAATAAATGACTGTGGTTGTGTTCCAATAAAACTTTATTTACAAAAGCTGGTGGCTAGCCAGGTTTGGCCTATAGCCCGTAAAACGTTTGTTAAAGCCTGGTTTAAGGAAATTTTCACTTTGGTTTTCTTTACTTTTGTTTTCCTAAAAGTATATTAATTTTATGAATTTAAAAAACAACAACTGTGCTGATCTTTTGAGATGCCCAGCATTTGCTTCCCTCTTTTAGAGAGGGTTCTAAAGCATCCAAAACCTGAGAGGCACTCAAAAAGTCCCCAAATGGCCTCTGTAATGTTCTCTCCTGTGGGACAGAAGAGAGATCTAAGGGTCAGGTGCAAAGCCTGTCAATCCTGAGTTTCATTCCTGGCTTAGGGATGGACAAACATGTGGCTTTGGTGCCAGTTTTTTCAATTCTCCATGAGCTGAAAGGAAAGTTGATGACTTTCCTGATGAGATTACAAAACAAATATTATTTGTCTAAGAATGTAGTCCTTGTTGAAACTTAGGGGTACTCTGGATAAATATACTTGATAAATAGGCAGGGTAACAGTAACCTGATATAGAAGTGCTGAAGAATTCTCTCCTATTGCCCGAATATTTATATATTTTCAACTTTTGAGTCCCTCTGTCACTTCTCAGACTTGTGTTGAGTGTCTTGTGTTACAGACCTTAAGGACTCTGCTTGATTTTATTTTATTTTCTCACTATCTGCCCTGCTCTGCTCTGGTCCTTGGATTTTTTTTTCCCCACATCTAGATTCAGAGCAAGATGGGGTTCCCACCTGCCCTGGGCTCTACCCCCCAGGAGCAGGGTCCATATGGACCCGTGTCCATCTCATTTTAAGTAGTTTACTACTAAAGTAAACTGGGAAACAAGTAATGACAGAAATGAACATGGGAGTTATATGTCTGATAAAGATCTTACAATAGTGCACCCCAGACTAAGACTCCTCCATGTTTTCATGTTCTTTTTTAAGGGGAAAAAAAAGTAATTTTTTTTTCCTTATTACAACAGTAATAACTGGGCCTATAATTTTGGCAACGTGGAGACTAAATATCCTAAAAAGTCACCCACTACGAAACTCCTAGGAGTGCTAGATAAAATATAACAAACATCCTTTAAACACATAGCTGAAATCATAAAAATGTAAGGGAAACCTCCAGGGGCCAAAAACAAAGAGGCAGCTGGAAACCTGTGTGGCAATTCATCTGGAAGAACTGAGTTCCCAGGGAACATTTGTCAATTCTAATAACCAAGAGGCTTTCATTTTAACGGTTGAACAGGAGATAGATGAGGCTGTAGACCATTCAGGATGGGGAATTGGAACTTAGAGGCTCCTTCACAGCCAGAACCTCAAGGGTTACATTGTGAATGAAGGAATGGACTAGAAAAAAATCCCCCTGCTGGCAAAGAGAAATGACAAGGATTCATGACCTAAGCTTCAGGTTGGAAAAAAAGTGTCTTCCCTAATGTAGTCAAGGCCTTCCCATATGAGACCTTGGGATTTGAACTTATATACCTGAATGTCTAGGAAACCCTAGTCTGAGGAATTTAAGTAGTTCCTCTTTGAGAGGACCTGGCAAAAACAAATATATATCTCCCAGGGAAGATTGTCTCAGGCTCTGTAGGATTCTTATAGATGAAACCCCAAATGTGACCTCACAGTTCAAAATTTGAAAACACATAAGGAATAAGCCATTACGTGTAACAATAATAGTTGAAACAACAAAAAATAAAATGACATACCCAAGATGTTCTGATATTGAATTATCAGATTCAGCATATAAGTAGATTTAATATGTCTTTTTGCCAATACCACACTGATTACTGTACCTTTATAGTTAAGTTTTGAAGTCAAGAAGTGTGAAACCTCTAGCTTTGTTCTTTTTCAAGATTAGTTTGGTTATTTGCAGTTCCTTGAGATTCTATCTGAATTTTAGGATGAATTTTACTAATTCTGCAAAAAACATCATTGGGATTTTGATAGGGATTGTATTAACTCTGTAGATCACTTTGGGTAGTATTGACATTTTAACAATATTATTTATTCAAATCCATGAGCACATGATATATTTCCATTTATTGGTGTCTTTAATTTCTTTCAGCAATGATTTCTAGTTTTCAGTATACAAGACTTTTATTTCCTTGGTTAAAATTATTCTTAAGTATTTTGCTCATTTTGATGCTATTGTGAATGAAATTGTTTTCCTAATTTCCTTTTCAGCCTTTTCATTGTTAATGCATAGAAAAGCAACTGATTTTTGTGTTGATTTTGTATCCTGTAGCCATACTAACTTCATTTATAGGTTGTAAGATTTTTTGGTGTGGAATAGTTAGGGTTTTCTACTTACAAAATATTGTCTGTGAACAGAGATAATTTCACTTCTTCCTTTTCAGTTTGGATGTCTTTTATTTGTTTGTTCTTGACTAATTGCTCTAGTTAGGACTTACAGTGCTATGTTGAGTGGAAGTAGGCACCCTTGTCTTGTTCTTGATCTTAGAGGTAAAACTATCAGTCTTTCACCTTTGAGTATGATGTTGCTGTGGGCTTTTCATATATGGTCTTTATTATATTGAGGTAGTTACCTTTTATTCCCAGTTTGTTGAGTGTTCATATCATGAAAAGGTGTCAAATTTTGTCAAATGATTTTTCAGCATCAATTGAGATGATCATGGGTTCCCCCACTTCATTACATTAATGTGGTATATTACATTGATTAATATTTGTATGTTGAACAATCCTTGCATTCCAGGAATAAATCCCACTTGGTCAGAGTGTATAATCCTTTTAATGTGCTGTTAAATTCTATCTGCTAGTATTTTCTTGAGGATTTTAGCAGCAATATTCATCAGGGATATTGGCCTGTAGTTTCCTTGTACTGTCTTTACCAGGATTTGGTATCAGTGTAATGCTATCACCTTGTTCTCTGCATTTATGGGTCTGTTTCTGTTTTATTTTGTATATTAATTTGTTTTGGTTTGTTTTTAGATTCCACATGTAAGTGAAATAATACAATATTTGTATTTTTCTGTCTGACTTATTTACTTAGCATAACACCCTTTAGCTCCATCCATGTTGTCACAAATGGCAAGATTTCATTCTTTTTTATTGCTGAATATTCCATTGTGTGTGTGTGTGTGTGTGTGTGTGTGTGTGTGTGTGTGTGTGTATCACATCTTCTTTATTCCTTCATCTATCGATGGAAACCCAGGTTGCTTCCATATCTTGGCTATTGTAAATAATGCTACAGTGACATAGGGGTGCACATATCTTTTCAAGTTAGTGTTTATTTTATTCAGATAAATATCTAGCAGTGGAATTTCTGGGTCATATGGCAGCTCTAATTTTAATTTTATGAAGAACCTTCATACTGTTTTCCATAGTGGCTGCACCAATTTACAGTCCCACCAACAGTGCATGAGGTTCCCTTTTCTCTACATCCTCTCCAAGATTGTTATTTGTAAATTTTTAATGATGGCCATTTTGACCAGTATGAGGTGATGTCTCATTGTGGTTTTGATTTGCATTTCCTTGATGATTAGTAATGCTGAGCATCTTTTCATATGTCTGTTGGCCATCTGTAGGTCCTCTTTGGAATAATGTCTACTAAGGTTCTCTGCCCATTTTTAATTGTATTGTTTATTTTTTCGGTGTTAAGCTGTATGAATTACTTACATATTTTAGATATTAACCCCTTCTTCAGTGTATCATCAGCGAATATCTTCTTCCATTTAAGTAGGTTGTCTTTTCATTTTGTTGATGGTTGCCTTTGTTGTGCGAAATATTATTAGTTTGCTGTAGTCCCATTTGTTTATTTTTTCTTTTGTTGCCCTTGCCCAACGAGACATATTCCAAAAGGTATTGCTAATACCAATGTCAAAGAATTTATAACTTATGTTTTCTTCTAGGAATTCTATGGTTTCAGGTCTTACATTTAAATCTAATCCATTTCAAGTTTATTTTTGTATATGGTATAAGAAAGTGATCCAATTTCATTTTTTTGCATGTATCTGTCCTTTTTATCTGTCCAGATTGAAGAGACTGTCTTTATCACATTGTATATTCTTGCCTCGTTTGTCATAGATTAATTGACCATATAAGGAAATATTTATTTCTGGGCTCTCTACTCCACTGACCTATATATCTGTTTTTATACCAGTACCATACTGTTTTGATTATTATAGCCTTGTAGTATAAATATTCTATCTATTATTGAAAGTGACATATTGAAGTCTCCTACTATTACTGTGTCTATTTCTATTCTTTCACTGTTTGCTTCATAGATTTTGGAGTTCTGATGTTTGTTGTAAATATATTCATAATTGTTATATCTTCTTGCTGAATTGACTCTTTTGTCATTATAGAATGTCTTTCTCATAACACTTTTTGACTTAAAGTCTGTTTTTTCTGCTATTAGAATAGTGTCCCCTGCTCTCTTTTGGTTACTATTTGCATGGACTATATTTTCCATCCTCTCAATTCCAGCCTATGTATGTCCTTTGATCTAAAGTGAGTCTCTTACAGGCATCACATAAGAATTTTGCTTTTAAATCCATCCTTACTATCTATGTCTTTTGATTGGGGAATTCAATCCATTTAGGTTTAAAGTAAGTACTGATAGTGAAGGATTTACTATTGCCATTTTATTTGTTTTCTGTATGTCTTACAGATTTATTGTTGCTTATTGCCTTCCTTTGTGTTTAGTTGATTTCTTTGTAGTGATACATTTTGATTCCCTTCTGATTTTCTTTTGTGTATATTCTGTAGATATTTTCTTTATGGTTACCATGAGAATTACATATAACATACTAAATTTATAACAATTTATTTTAAACGATTACTCACTTAAGTTCACTTGTATATAAAAACTTTATATCTCTGTCTCCTTTGTGATTTATGTCAGAAAATAAATCTTTAATGTGTGCCCACTAACAAAGATTTATTATTTTTGTACATTTTCTTTTAACTCTGTAGAATAATTAAAAAGGAGTTAGGAAAAAAACTATAGTACTACTTTTTTTGTATTTGCTTATGTATTTACCTTTAGAAGAAAACTTTGTTTTTCTATGGTACTGAGTGACTTTCTGGTGTTCTTTCATTTCAACTTGAAAAACTCCCTTTTCTCATGGGTCAGGTCTAATGGTAATGAATTACCTCAATTTTTATCTAGACTGTCCTAATTTCTCCTTCATTTTTGAAGGCCAGTTTTTCCTGATATAGAATTATGTGCTAACAGTCGTTCTCTTATACCATTTTAAATATCTCATCTTACACTGCCACTGGCTTATAAGGTTTCTGCTGAAAATGTTGCTGGTAATCTTGAGCGTCCATTGTAAGTGATGAGTCACTTTTCCCTTGCTCCTTTCAAGATTCTTTTTGTATTTGACTTTAGACAACATGATTGTACTGTATATCAATGTGAATATCTTCTGATTTGTCCTACTTGGACATCATTGTTTCTTTTATTTGTATACCTATGTTTTTCTCAAATTTGGAAAATTTTCAGCCATTATTTCTTTAAATAAGCTTTCTGACTTTATTTCTGTTTGTTCCTTCTGGGATTCCCATACTGTGTATATTGGTCTGTATGATGGAGTCCCATAAGTCCCATAGGCTCTGTTCACCTGTTTTTATTTTTTAAAATTTTATTTGCTTTTCATACTTGATAATTATAAATGACCTATTTTCAAGTTTCCTGATTTTTTCCATCTACTTGTTTGGGTCCACTGTTGAATCTCTAATGAATTTTTCAATTTAGTTATTGTGTTTTTCAGCTCCAGAATTTATTTTATATAATTTCTATCTCTGTTGATATGCACATTTTCTTCTAATATAATTTTCCAGATTTCCTTTAGTTCTCTGTCCGTTTTTTGTTTTTGTTTTTTATTTTAGCTCTTTGAGCATACATATAATGGTTGTTTTAAAAACTTGGTTTAGTGAACCCAAAGCCTGTTTTTCTTTAGGGTTGGTTTCTGATATTTACAGTGTTCCTTTGACTGTCCAATGTTAATTTCTTTCTTTCTTTCTTTCTTTCTTTCTTTCTTTCTTTCTTTCTTTCTTTCTTTCTTTCTTTCCTTCTTTCCTTCTTTCCTTCTTTCCTTCTTTCCTTCTTTCCTTCTTTCCTTCTTTCCTTCTTTCCTTCTTTCCTTCTTTCCTTCTTTCCTTCTTTCCTTCTTTCCTTCTTTCCTTCTTTCCTTTCTTTTTTCTCTCTTTTCCTTATTACATCTATTTTTAATCACTTTTCTACATGAATTATAGAATGGTCAGCACATCCATTCAGTGAAATGTTATAAACCTGGTGAGCAAATAGCACTCCTAGAAACTCTTATTTTATTTTAATTCTTCCAGCTTTATTGAAATATAATTGACATATAACATTGTGTAAGTTTAAGGTGTACAATGTGTTGGTTTGATATGCAAATATATTGCATAAATGATTATAGCATAGCATTTGCTAACACCTCCATCATGTCACATAATTACATTTTGTGGTGAAAATATTTAAGATTTATTCTCTTATAAACTTTTAAGTGCATAATACAGCATTATTAACTGTAAACACCAGAGTTTATTCCTCTTATAACAGAAGTTTGTACTTTTTGACTAACATCTCTTCATTTCCTCACTCTCAGCCCCTAGTAACCAAAATTTTACTCTGTTTCTATGAGTTTGGCTTTTTTCGATTCCATGGAGAAAGGATATCATACAGTATTTGTCTCTGTCTGACTTATTTCACTTAGGATAATGCCCTCAAAATCCATCTGAGTTGTCACAAATAATATGGTTTCCTTTTTTCTCATGGCTGAATTATATTCCATTGTATCTGTATATCATGCGTTTTTTATCCATTCACCTATAGGCAGACATCTAGGCTGTTTCCATATCTGGGCTGTTGTTAATAATGCTTCAAAGAACATGGGAGTGCAGATGTCTCTTGGAGATCCTGTTTTAAAGTCTTTTGGATATATACCTAGAAGTTGGGTTGCTGAATCATATGGTAGTTCTATTTTTAATTTTTTTGAGGAACGTCCATACATTTTTTCCATAGTGGCTATACCAATTTACATTCCACCAACAGTATACAAGGGTTCCCTGTTCTTTACAATCTCACCAACACTTGTTATTTCTTGTCTTTTTTATGATAGCCATTCTAACAGGTGTGAGGTAATATCTCATTTGGTTTTGATTTTCATTTCCATGATGATTAGTGATGTTGAGCACCTTTTCATGTAACTGTTGGCCATTTGTATGTCTTCTTTAGAAAAATGTCTATTCAGATCCTCTGCCTATTTTTAAATCAGATTATTTTTTTCTATTGAGTTATATGTTTTCTTAATATATTTTGGATATTAACTCCTAGCAGGTATATTGTTTGCAAATATTTCCTCTCATTCTATAGGCTGCCTTTTCATTTTGTTGATGTGTTTTTTGCTGTGAAAAAATATTTTAGTTTAATGTAGTCCCACTTATTAATTTTGTTTTTTTTGCTTGTGCTTTTGGTTTCATATCCAAAAAGTCATTGTCAAAATCAGTATCAAGGAGTGTTTTCCTATGTTGTACTTCTAGGAGTTTTCTGGTTTTAGTCCGTATGTTCAAGTCTTTAATTCAGTTATATTTAATTTTTGTGAGTAGTATCAGATGGGGGTATAATTTAATTTTTATGCACATGATTATCCAGTTTTCCCAGCACCATTCATAAACAGACTATCCTTTCCCCATTGAGTATCTTGGCTCCCTTGTCAAATATTAGTTGACTGTATATGCAAAAAGTTTATTTCTGGGCTCCTGATTCTGTTACATTAGCCTATGTGTCTATTTCTATTCCAGGACCATATTGTTTTGATACAGTAGCTTTGTAATATAGTTTGAAATCAGGAAGTGTGATACTGCAACTTCTTTCTTCTTTCTCAAGATTGCTTTGGCTATTCGAGGTCTTTTGTGATTCCATACAAATTTGAGATTTTTTTAAAATTCTGTGAAAAATACCATTGAAATTTTTATATGGAATGCATTGAATCTATCCATGGCTTTGGGAATATGGTCATTTTAACAATACTAACACTCTGACAATGAATATGGGATACCTTTCCATTTGTTTGTGTCTTCTTCAATTTCTGTCATCAAAGTCTTATAATTTTCTACAGATCTTTCATCTTTTTTATTAAATTTATTCCTAAGTATTTTATTGTTTTTGATTCTATTGTGAATGGCATAGTTTTCTTTGTTTCTTTTTCAGGTAATTTGTTTTTAATAGATAGAAATGCTACTGATTTTTGTACGTTGATTTTGTATCCTGCAACTTTACTGAATTTCTTGATTATCTTCTAAAAGCTTTTGGTGGAGTCTTTAGGATTTTCTATATGTTAGATCATATTGTATCATCTGCAAATAAAGACAATTTTACTTTTTCTTTTCTGATTTTGATTCTACCTATCTATTTTCCTGATCGCTCTGGCTAGGACCTCCATTACTATGTTGAGCAGAAGGGGTGAGAGTGAGTACCCTTGTCTTTTTCCTGATCTTAGAAGAAAAGCTTTCAACCTTTCACGATTGAGTATGATGTTAGCTATGGGTTTGTCAAATATGGCCTTTATTGTGTTGGAGTATTTTCTTCACATACCCAATATGTTGAGAGTTTTTGTCATGAGAGTTATTTTCATGTTGAGAGTACATTTCTCAATGATCATCTATTGAGATGATCATATAATGTATATCTTGTATTATATTATGGTGTATCACATACATTGATTTGCATATGTTGAACCACCCTTGCATACTAGGGATAAATCCTACTTGATTGTGGTGTATGATCCTTTTATTGTGCTGTTGAATTCAGTTTGCTAACATTTTATTGAGAATTTTTGCATCTATATTTATCAGGTAATTTGATATGTAGTTTTCTTGTAGTCTCCTTATCTGGTTTTTGTATCAGGGTAATGCTGGCCTCATAAAATTAATTAGGGAGTGTTCCCTCCTCTTCATTCTGGAATTTTTGAAGAGTTTGACCAATGAGTTGGTATAATTTTTTCTTTAAATATTTAGCGGAATTAACCAGTAAAACCATCTGGTGTTGGGCTTTTCGTTGTTGTTGGAGGTTTTTAATTACTGAGTCAGATTTCTTACTCATCATTGGACTGTTTAGATTTTCTTTTTCTTCATGATTCAGGTTTGCTATAGTGTGTGTTTCTAGAAAGGAACATATTCATTTCTTCTATGTTATCCAATTTGTTGAAGTATAATTGTTCATAGTAGTTTCTCATGATATTTTGTATTTCTGTGGCATCAGTTGTAATGTATCCTCTTTCATTTTATGTATTTTAGTATTCTCTTTTTTTATTCTTAGTTTAGCTAAAAGTTTGTCAATTTGGTTTATATTTTCAAAAAAAAAATCAAGCTCTTAGTTTCATTCATCTTTTTAAATGTTACTTTTAGCCTCTGTTTTATTTATTTCTGCTCTGATCTTTATTTCTTTCTTCTGCTAACTTTGGGCTTAGTTTGTTTTTCTAGTTTCTTAATGTGTAAAATTAGGTTGTTTATCTGAGATGTTTCTTTTTTTAATGTAGGTGTTTATCATTGTTAACCTCCCTCTTAGAAATGAGTTGCACCATGCAATAAGTTTTGGTATATTGTGTTTCCATTTTTGTCTGTTTCAAGATATTTGTGGATTCTATGTGTTTTTCTTCTTTGACCCATTGGCTGTGAGGGCATGTGTTGTTTAATTTCCACATATTGGTGAATTTTCAGGTTTCTTCTCATTTTTGATTGTTAGCTTCATTCTGCTATGGTCAAAAAGATACTTGGTATGACTTCAATCTTCTTAAGTTTCCTAAGACTTGTTTTGTGATCTGTCATATGATGTACATTAGATAATGTTTTATTTGCACTTGAGAAAAATGTGTATTCTGCTGTTATTGGATGGGATGTTCTGTATTTGTTAGTTCCATTTGATCTAAAGCATCAACAACTGTGTCATCTTTGGTGAACATTGTGGGTGGTCTGCAGTGGCTGCAAGCACTGTTAGTGTTCTCAGTTGTGCTTTCACGTCCAGTGGCTGGGGACCAAAGCAGGAAGTGCTAGTGGTGTGCACACACTTGGACCAGCTGCAGGTGTCTATATGGTGTCAGGGGCAGGTTGCAGACACACCTGTAGTGGTGGGGGCCAGAACAGATAGCCAGGGCAGGGGCCAACTACAGGCTCATTGGCAGCTGCATTACCCTGGCTGTCTGTGTACTTTCACGTTGCTGTATAATCTCCCCCTGGGCATGAGCACTGCAGTGGAGGCCAGTGATGTGCATTATAACCCTCCCTCTTAGAAAGGCGAGCAGTGTGCAAATGCACAGCTGGAGGGGCTATCCCCGAGTATGCACATGGGTGGGGGTTGGTTGTGCAAATCTAGGAGTCTGGCAACCAAGCAGCCACAGAGGCCTGGGTTGGCTTTCAATGCTGTTCCCAGACTCCAGCTAGTGGGGGTTAAGGGGTAGAGACAGAGAGGGACTTAGTTGGCTGGTAACGGTGAATGCAAATACCTGTGGGGTGAAAGCTGGGGAAATCTGCCGGGAAGCCACAGAAGCTATGCAGGCTGTTGGTTCCTTCTGTGGTGAAAGTTGTTGGGTTTATCTATAAAGCAGGTCACTGTGAATTGTGATCACTAGTGTTATATGGCAGCTACTGGTAGCCTCGACTTTTCTTCCTTTTCATTGCTGTCTCTATATATCATAGCTTTGCCAATCGGTGTGGGGTGAAACCAAAGTAGCTCCTTCATGTGGTGCCTCAAAAGGCTGGGAAAGCTGGCCACTCACGCTACTCTCTCTTTCCCAGTGAGCGGAACTCTTTCTAGCTGTGAAATTCCCTCTCGGCACTAAGCAATTCTGGCTTTGGGGATGAGATGATACAGGCAAAGTGAAGCTGTATTCCTTCTCTTTTTGTGTCGTTATTCTCAGGTTTTTTATTCTACTGGGTTGCTATAGTTTCTTGAGTGGACCCCAGAGCTCACACAGAGATGCTTTTGTCCATGGATAGCTGTGTAATTGTTGATGTTTGCTGCGGGGGTGAAGGCTGGGTTCTCCTATGTCACCTCCATGTTTCTTTGTATGCCTTGGGATCTTTTACTGAAAATTGGGCATTTAAAAATACAGCCACTTCTTCCCGTATTTGCTGACTAGCTCCGTGAGGTGGAGGATATCCCCTAACCAGGCCAGTGTGAAGGGTTAAGGCATTCTTAGGCCTTTTCTGGGCATGTGTCTGGACCTGTGCGTGTGCTTTCTTCTCAATACTCTTGTATACACAGCTGTTTTTAAATGTCTTAATTTCCTTTAGTCTCATCCCTGCTTCTTCATCTCTGCTTAGATACTGTATTGTGTTCTTTTGCCTGTACTCTCTTGACCCCAGTTGTTCGTCGTCTGTAGTCCCCTTGCAGTTGTTCACATGCTGGGTGCCCACCACTGCCATCCATGGCTTTCAACCTGCTTTCCAAACTATGCTGCCGTTCCTGTCTGAGCTCTGGGTCAGGTGAGACAGAAACTAGTTTCTTAAGCAGCCAAAAAGCCAGAATGTTGGAAACATTTTCCCTAGGGAACCTAGAATCAGATACCTCTTCCACACCATGCCATGTTCAAGAAGGGGTGGGGCAAGGTTGAACAAAAACCCTCAACATTTCCTGCCATTTTGAGTGTGGATTTTTTTTCTTGATCTGAGGGTTTCTCTTGGTTGTTGCAGACCCTTGACCAATTTCCAGAGCTCCCCCAAAGCTATTTTAGTCAGTCTCTAGTTGTTTATTTGATGTTTCCTTGAGGGGAAAAGGGCTTGGAGCTCCCTATTCCACCATCTTGCTGACATTATTTGAGACATAAATTCTTAAGCACATATAGAATATTTACAAATATAGGTTATATACCAGTTCAAAATCAGGTTTCAAAAAAACGTCAAAAAATAAGTATTACAGTATACAGAAACTTTTCTTGCTATAAGGCAATTAAGGTCAGACTTGATCATGTAATGGAGCTGCTACAAATTTCAAATCTCACAACAATATCTCTTAGGTAAAAAGGAAATTAAACTCAAGCTACCTTTAAGAATGAAAGTGGCATAAATGCATGTAGATTGAAAAGCAAAACAAAACAGATAAACAAAAATTTTAAGTATTTGGAATTTAATCACCACAACAAAAACTACACATAAAAGTTTGTGGATTGTAGCTAAAATGAGATGTAGAGGGAAATTTATGGTGTTAAACGCCAATATTAGAAAATTAATGAGCCAAGCAACACTATTGCATCTCCAATATGTCAAACAATGTCTGTTACACACTAGCCACACAAATATTTCTTGAGTGAATTATTGAAGGAATCTAACCTAAGAAATTATATGGAGAAGAATATAAAATAAACCTGAAGAAAATAGCAAAGAACAAAATAGATATATTGAATAGAAAATAAAGATATAATAGTCAAAAGTTTGTTCTTTCGAAAGTCTAAGAGACAAACCTAGTTCAACTATGATAGTCAAATTACATATTGAATACCCTGGTACTTATTGTTTCCAGCTAGGCTGAATGAAAATGAGAGCCAGGATTTACCTCTGAGTGTTTGTTTAAAGGCCCAAATTCAAATGCTCATATGCCCAGACAGTCTCCTTTTACCATTCTCCTATGGATGAGGAATAACAGGACATTAATATGATAACCTTGCTTGATCTGCTTTCCAATTAGGTTTGTCTCCAACTGTAGGGACCAAGTAGGAATCAGTCATGAGAACCAACAGCAGATGAGTTCAGGAGTTTGTTCAATGCAGCATTAAGATATGGGGATTGAGAGCTTCAGAACCCCAGATCCACTCTGTTGGTTCTTTACATTAGCCTCTATCTGTCCTGTAACAAAATCATTGGTGTTGACCCATCTTAGAAGGCTGTTGTAGACTCTGTTAGACTAATACTCGCTTTAGTGGTGGGCTAGTGGTTGGTGGCCAGCAGAGAGCTGTCAGTGGTGGCTGGAGAAGCAGCGGCATCTATAGTGAAGACACACAGGACACACTGCCTCACAACTCATAATCAGGACTTCTGACCACTCCGCGATTGTATTAAACCATCACTTCTAGGTTTACTCATCTTGATTTGGTATCTTGAGCAATCAATTTTCATTTCCATTTTAACCTATTCTACTTTTGTGGGTGTGCTTCCTAACTCCCTTAGCGGCATTCATTTACTCAGTAATCCATTCATTCAACAAGTATTTATTGAACATCTACTCTCTGCCAGGTCTGCTATGGATACAATAGTGAATACGTACACTGTCTTGCTTGTTTGAAGGAAATGTCCTTAATGGGATTGCTTTCTGCCTATTCCTCGCAGGATCAATGTACAACCAGGATTTTGCACTGGGTCTCTAAATAGCACCATGATTTGTAGTTCTGACCACTTTTTGCATGCTAGTCCACTAATATTGCAGGTCACATTCCCTCCCTTAGAACCCCAAGATTTCCAGGTAAAATAGAGCCTGGAATCCAAAACATATACAAATATGTGCTGAATGTGGCAGGATCCACAAAAGAAACGGCAGCAGGGCCATCAAACTATGCAGCCCAGGACAGGTAGCTGGGAAATGTAGAACTCCCAGAGCTCAGCAGGCATCAGGTAGAGTTGAGGGGCTTGTCTGAGAAGAAGCACTGATGCAGCCCTCATGTTGGAGCCTGAGCTTCAATAGAGTTCACTGACATTAACCAGAAGGTGGCCATCACAGGTACTGAGAGTGCAAAGCATATATGGGTCTTTGCTGCCACCCTCACACTTGGAATTTCATTGTCCGAATCAAATGTTGACGCCATGGTTGGCTCTGGCTCAAATTTTTATTATGATACAGCAGTGTGTCTCAGAACAAGCAGAGGCTATTTATTGAGCTTGATGTAGGTTTTGGTCTTAAAATATTGAGAACCCCCCAAAAACACATTTATGTGAATCATGTCTATTAATGTTTAGTGTAATAGAAACTAAAACTGAGACTTTTAAAGAGTTATTAATTAAATTTTAAATAACAATAAATCCATTGCATGCGAAACATAAAGTGTTTTAATGAAAAATAACTGTTCTTCAAAATGTTAGAAGAGTGCATTGTTTTATGTTTCTAATGTCTGGCTTAATAGAAAACAGCTGGATGCTGATAACTGCTTCTGTGTTCAATCCGTGGCGGTATCCAATGTTATGTAGCCTCTGGAACTCTACTGCATACTTGTGAGGGCAAGAGTGGAAAAGGCAGATAATGTCTTCATATTATTATGAAAATAGTTTTGCCTTTGTGGACCTCCTGAAAAGGTCCCGGACCCACCCAGGAGAACTTAGACCACATTTTGAGAACCATTGTTCTAGAATCTCACAAGGCTGACAAGGTGTTTTCAACCTATGTCAATATTTCTTAGACTTTTCCACCTAAGTTCCAAATGAATAGAAGAAAACAAAAGTATAACTCAAGAATCTAGATGAAAACAGCTCACCTCACCAAAGCAGCATGCAACTTTTAAAAATATTGTTATTTTCTATTAAAAATTCATTCACATTTTACATTCAATTCTACAATATACATGTGTTTGTTTTAAGTTGGCCATTTCTTCCCTAATCATTGAAACACTAACCTCCAAGAGGGTGCCTGTGTTCTTCCTGTGGTTTCTTATACTTCCTGACACACTGAATCCAGTGTGAGACATTAGGGACTTGAATGACATGAAGTGGTGGGAGCTATTTAGTCCCATTTTAGGAAGCTAGAGCCTAGAGAGGTTAAATAACTTTGTGGAAATAAGCAAAGATCAATCAAGTGAGAACAAGCAGAGGCTATTTATTCTGAGCTTGATGTAACAAAGGAGTTAGCCACTGTCACATGTGTTTTGGCAGAGACTCAAAGGCAGGCACAGGAAAGGGAAAGCTTTATAGTGGAAAAAGGGAAGGCTTCAGGTGTGCCCTGATTAGAAGTTGTTGGCAGAGGGCAGCTGGAGGCAGGCTAACTAGAAGTGGGGTGTCTTATGTGACTGGTTAGAGGTACATATTTGGCTTTCTCTGGGTAGTCCTAAGTTAGAAGCAGGGACAAAAATTGGAGAAATTAAGTCAGTTATTAATCAAGTCCTGGCCATTTGGAGCTGATTGTTTCAGGAGTATATTGTTTGGCTTCCTAAACCGTCACTAGAGATAGCAATCTGACTTCCTAAAGTCTGACTGACAGCACGTTGGGTTCCTGGTCTGATTATTGTAAACTGTTGGTTTCCTGGGCAGGTTGGTGCAGATTGTGGGTTAGAGTTCTATTTATCTATATGGTCTGGATGTTGTCTACATGTACACTCATTGTCTCAGCTTGCTAAAGGTTATGAGGCCAGCCAATGGCTTTCCCATTCCCCACACAGGCTGCCTGGAACCCCAGTAAAATAACCATCAACACCATCTTCTACCCACACATTACCCTCATTCTTTTCCAGTGACTTTCTGTTCTATTCTAAATGTACTTGTTGGGTCTAAGGAAAACAGGATACATTTTTGGTGAGGCCAACTCTATTCTTGAGATACTTATATAAATAGATTAAAATCTTCACTCTATACCCAAAGTTTCAGTTCATTTACAGTATGTAGGATGGTGGGGAGGGAGACAGAGTTCATTTTCCTCAGGCCCTAGTTCACAGAATACAAAACTTTGTTTAGTTTGGATGGTGGAGCATGGTCCGATAGTTTCTAAAAAAAAAATGGAGGACAGAAGAGAAGAGATGTTTATCACAGACATGTGCTCAGACTGTATCCATGGGCTGCAGCATTGAGGGGTGGTTGGTGTTCTGTCTTTCTTACCTTTAGGTGCAGCAGCTGGCAGAAAGCAGGGGAATTAATATTAAGTAATTAGGTAACCATAAGTGAATGGATGTGTTCAGCAGGACAAGATTTAGAAAATGATACTGTGGTACTATCGGGGCTGACGAACTGCAAAGGATTGGAGCCCAAGAACACTCAGGGACAGAGCCTCAAAGAGACATCCAGGGACCCGTTCTTTTTCTAATGTGGAGTGCCACCATCGAGTGTTAGGAATTATATCGTTTCACATCCAAAGGGTGATAGACCTTCAAAAGGTGACATGGAAGAATATTATCTGGGAAAAGTTTTATTCTAGGTTTTCAGTGCAATCTCCTAGATTAAAACAAGGGAGATAATGAAGTGATTTATCCTTGTAAAGAAAGTTGAAGAGGTCCTTAAACATATTACCCTGCCTAATTATTAGCGAAGGGTGAGCATTAACATGTCTCTTTCTGGGCCCCAGTGAGATTCCTGTGGTTGTATCTGACCCACTGCTACCAATGAAAAGGGCAACTGAGACAACTTCCTGGGAGCTGCTCCTTACATGTTTGCTTTTAAATATTCTGGGGTGCAACCAAAATGGAGTATGTTTTGATAATTACACCCATGGTCTTTCTCATAGCAGAGATGAGGGAACTGGAACCTCCTATTACTTGCTGGATCTCCTGAGAGATTTGCTTTCTTTCCTGGTTGTCTTCATTTCCCTGTACTCTTTAAACTGCTTCCCACCTTCCCGTTCTAGCCCGTCTTTGAGAAAGGGTTGTTCTACAATTTTGATTTTGAAGCTAGAGCACTGGGATGGTGGATAACGATTGTTCCAAAGGAACCAATATATTTGAAGGTAAAATTTGTTTGGTCTATTTGAAAACAAAGTAGAGGAGAAAAGGTCCAGTGGTGAGGTTAGCCCTTGAATTTTGGTGGTCAGTGCTTGCAGCTCATTCTGTACCACAGAGCAGGCAACTTCTCCTTGGTTTACTCATCGGTAATAAAAATTTACCACTCTAGTCACCACAAGTGACTCTTAGGACAGAGAAAGTAATGGCAAGGTATGTATTTTGTAACCATACATGTGCTTATTATTATGCTGAACAATATTAGGAATCGCAGTCAACTTATTTTAGAGTTCTGGTGTGAAGTGCTTCTACTCGCAAGACCTAGGTGTGATCATGGCAAAGCGCCCAGATGAGTGACTGAGAAATGAAGGGTAGGGCCAGGGATCTTGCGGGTCCTTTCCAGTAGATTAAATGATGAAAAGAAAATAAAATCACTTCAGCATTGCAAAAGATCCCATGTGCTAAACAGTTTCAGGAAATGAGGCAAAGGGGTCTAAAGGGCCATCTACTTTATGTTTTCTGGTGGGAAACGGAAATGTTGATATTTTAAGAGCATTTGCAAAATCTTCTGTTTCATATCCAAAGGAAAACATCTCCCCAAATAAAATGAAATAGTCATGGCCACAGCCAATTATCCCAGGATTGGTTTCCTTCCTATTTATGCTTGAATGCCCTGTGGAATCTGAAGGCTCTGAGCTGAGGTAAAATCTTGCTTCCCTAACATGAGAACTGGTCTCAAACTCTTTTTTGAATTTGAAGGTGTCCAGGCACCTTCTGAGCATCTCAGAGGAGTGAGTTTAGACAGAAGGGAAATGAGTCTTCCCCAGGGACAAAGGTATGATTTTTGCTTCCAGTTTTCCCTTCTGAAGTCTTTCGTAAGTTCTCCAATGGCTATCAAAGGCAAAACTCTGTGTTAAGTTCATAGCTTCACCTCTGGTGGTCCAATCTACATTTCCAGGAGATTTATCTGTTGTAGTTTACCAACCTTCCCTCTCCTACAACCTAATCTGATTCAAGGGCAGGAGTTGGCCAAAGTAACACTTCCCAATGTTTGTCCTACCCACCCAGCAATCCACCCCCACCTTGTATCAGATAGTAATGGGAAATAAATGAAGACCAGTCAGATGAGAACAAGCAAAGGCTATTTATTCCAAACTCCCTATAGCAAGTGAGTCAGCCATCATCAATTGCATTTGGGCAGAGACTCAGGCAGAAATAGAAGTGGGAAAGCTTTATAGTGGAAAAAGGGAAGGTTTCGGGAGTGCCTGGTTGACATGGGGAAGCTGTAGGTGGGCTAACTAAAAGTGGGATGTCCTGTGTAATTGGTTAGTGGTGCATACCGTGTTTCCCTGAAAATAAGACCTAGATGGACAATCAGCTCTAATGCTTCTTTTGGAGCAAAAATTAATATAAGACCCAGTCTTATATTATTATTGTATATTATATATTATATATTATACTATACTATACTATACTATACTATACTATACTATACTATACTATATTATATTATATTATATTATATTATATTATAGACTGGGTCTTATAGTAAAATAAGACCAGGTCTTATATTAATTTTTGCTCCAAAAGACACATCAGAGCTGATGGTCCGGCTAGGTCTTATTTTCCGGGAAACACGGTATTTGACTTTCTTTGGTTGGTCCTAAGTTGGAAGCTTAGGTCCTAAGTTGGTTCTAAGTAGGGACAAAAATTAGGAAAGCTGTCAATGTTAATCTAAGTCCTGGCCTTTGGGGCTGATTGTCACAGGGGTTATTGTTTGGCTTTCTGAACTGTCATCACAGATAAAACAGTCTGACTTCCTGTAAGTCCTGGTCTGATTATTGTAGATAAGGGGTTGGTTTCCTGAGGTGGTTGCTACAGGTTGTGGACCAGAGTTCTGTTTTTATATATAATCTGGCCATTGCCCACTTGTTTATTCAGTCTCCCAGTAACGATGGGGGACAGAGGAGGACATGGGCTAAATGGCTTCATGGAAGGTGTCCTCTAAAGAGCAGGAGAAAGAAGAGTTTGCACTCCCTCCACTTACGGCTTCTTGGCCACAGCTGGCCAGCAAACTGGAGTACTTTAAAAGGAAATGGAATAGACTAAATTAATAATTGATATTTCAGATATTTTAAAGCATTTCATTAAGTGGAAATAAACATTTAAACTTTCCTTAAAAAGTGATATAATTTCATAAACTTATGAAAAGGATTTGGGCTGAACTTAAAAGCTTAAGGAAAGAAGTAGCTTTTCTGACCTGCAACTTTAATATACTGAATGTAATTTTTTGAAAACCAAAGCAAATCTCTGGGTATTTTGGGGCAGACTGCCCTTGATAACCTCAACTCCCACCTCCTGGGACCTCTGGAGAGTGGAATGGGCTGGACTGGGGCGAGAGTAAGACTTAGGTTTCTTGCACAGCCTTTTTGTACAGCTTGGGACTTTTTTTTTAACATGTTGCATTTCTTTTATAAACATATACTCCTTTTATAATCCTTTAAAAATCTACTTAAAATCTCTCTGCCAAAAAATCATGTTGACAGTGAGATAATGCACAAGTAAACATCTAGCATGGTGCCAGGTAGGGGTCAGATAAATACCAGTTACAGTAGTCCCCCATTTTCTGCAGGGGATATGTTCCAAGACCCTCAGTGGATGCCTGAAACCTCATAGTACGAACCCTACATACACTATGTTTTTAGTACTGAACCCTATATATACTGTTTTTTCTATACATACATGCTTATGATAGTTTAACTTATAAATTAGTTATAAATTGGAGGTTAACAATTAATAGAACAATTATAATATACTGTAATAAGTTATGTGAATATGGTCTCTCTCTTGGCAAACTAGCACAAATTTCTTTTTCCTTCATAATTTCCTAGATAGAAGATTCGTTCTTACTGTAGATCTTAGCAACCTCAGCAAATGACTGTTTTCTTTCCATATTGAGAACTTTCACCTTTTCCCTTGAAGGAAGCACTTTAAGGCTTCTCTTTGGCATATATGAATTGCCAGTGTTACTACTCTGGTGTTTTTGGGCCATTGTTAAGTAAAACAAGGGTAGCTTGAACCCAAGCACTGCAGTACTGTGACAGATCTGATAACCAAGATGGCTACTAAGTGACTAATGGGCGGGTGGCATCAACAGTGTGGAAATGCTGGACGAAGGGATGTCTCATATCCCAGGCAGGACGAGATTTCATCACGCTACTCAGAACAGTGCACAATTTAAATCAGTGCACAATTTAAATCTTATGAATTACTTCTGGAATTTTCATTTAGTATTTTTGGATCACAGTTGACTGCAGTTAACTGAAACCATAGAAAGTGAAAACGTGGATAAGGGAGAACTACTGTATTTAAGATCTCACCATGCCCCCTCAATGAGAAGGGAGTACTTGGCTTAAAAAATGAACTTCTAGTTGCCTCTTTGCTGGACTTACAATGCTTAAAGGGAAGAATAACACTATTAGTACAGGTCCCAAGCGTATTATTTAAGGATAAGAAAAGGCTTCTTTCTGTTGTTCCAGTTATAGACTGTATTTGAGTTATAGTTTGATGGACACCTAATGAGATTTAAGCTGGTGAAAAAAAAAAAGTAACGATGGAGTGAGTTAAGATCTGGAGTTATGTTGTCTAGGATTAAAAAACAAGTTGATTTTTTTTTTTCTTTTTTTGGTAATAAGATTATCCTTTATATTCTATTTCTCCATAATTTCCCCTTTCTGTACCCAGGGCCACTGGAGGTCCAAACACAGCCTTTCTGAGACTTAGATACTTGCCCTTTCTGGGTGACATTGCCCGTGATCATGGTTTAGCAAGCAGAAGCCATCTTTATGCAATTAGACAAGGGACCTCTTCCTCCTACCGGAAGCAGCTGGACACTGGCACATATGTCATGGTCACCAGAGGTAGGCTGGTTCTCAGGTCCCCACTGGCCTCCAGGCTTGGTGCCCTCTGCAGGGCTTAATCCCAACAACTCTATGCAGCAGCCCTGGCTGAATCCCCACCCCCACCTTTCCCCAGAAAAGCCATGTTTCAAATTAAGTATAGGCTACGAAAAACTATAATTTTAGATATAGTCTATATAACATTTGTTATATGAGTTATATATAATTGGTAACTAGCAGGTATATATTTGCTCTTTCTTAAAAACATTAAGAGAATTAAATAGAGTAGACCCCAGTATTGTTTTTAAAATGATTTTATTAAAATGCTCATAATTATAAAAGGATATTAAAATGCAAGAAATCACAAAACATTATAAATTTTACATTGTATGCCACAGTATATGAAGAGCATTATGAATATTTCAGATCTGCTTTAGTTAAGCGACTCATACATTTTAAATTTTCAAACATCATAAAATATAATACAAACATGAGAAAATGGTGTAAGAAGTGTTTCAAGAAAAGAGCACATTCTGTCCCCCCCGCCTGTCATTGTGAATTAATGTTTTCTGAAACTAAAGATGCATGCGCAATTAAAAGGGAACACTTTGGTGAGTTTATCACATGGCCTTGTTTAGTTGACCAACAAAAAATGATAGCTTTCCCTTTCTAATGATATAACTGAAATATCTGAGGGACATTTCAAGAAAAATCCCCTGAGTGTTTTGGTCTAATGCTTCCATTCATGAAAATTCACAGGCATTACAAAAGGATACAGAACAAAACCTTTCTAGTGGTTAACACTGGGCAGGCTTAGGGCCACATTTTCCCTTCATAGGTCCACTGCCACACCCATCATTTTCCCAGGGGTGCTGCCTCTGAGCACACGGACAGATCCAGCTCAGGACTGCTGCAGACACAGCCCCACATTTTTCTTCACCACCGACAACTCAGCACCAGACTGACATTAACACTGGATGTCATGGTGACCCTGGGTCCCCACTACAACTCAGCTGTTTGGGGAATATTGGCGGTGTCATACCCATGATATGACGGTGGTGGCATCATATCTGCTGCCTTTAAAAAGGTTGAGGATTTTTTTCCCTCCTGTCCACAGAAGCACATTTTAGACCATGGAAACAACTTATGCAAGATGATTTAGGAAAACATAAATGCACAATTATTTTAAAGTTTTATATACAAGGAGATAAGGCAAAAACATTTCCTTTTCTATGCTTCCATAAGCAATGAATGATTGCCAAATCCAATAGTAGGAGACAGTCATACAGTTCAGAGAGGTAATCTGAGACGAAGTGATACCACTTCCAGGAGCAGTATCACAGGTGAGCAGGGAAAGGAACAGTGTCACTCCCAGCGACGCAGTGTGGAATGAGAAACAGTTTCCTCACTGGAAGAAATTCATTTCTCACTTCCTGTGCAGTCAGACCTCATGTGGACTGATTGGAGCACTTTCTGATCACATCATCAGCATTGTCAAGAAAGATAGTGAAATACTGTCTCTGATCCAGTGAGACAATTCAAAAGTCCAGATACTGCTTTGATGAATACGACCTAAATACTGCTTTTCTTTTACTATTCATGGCAGGCATTTAGAATTGTGACCTGGAGTTAGGCTACTCTATTATAAGAAGACTCTAAATCTGCTCACTAAAATATGTTTCCTTTCCTTTATTGCTGGGGTTCTGAGTGGCGTGGCGGCTCCCGGGTATCCTGGCAGTTAGCAGCATCCCAGTGGGTGGTGGCCCATCTAGCAAGAACCGGGTGCCAGAAACCCTCTCCTGCACCCAGCACTGCCCTGTTACCAGTCAAGGGTGAGGGGTGCCGGCCCTGTGTAGCACCTGGAAGGCAGGAAAGTGCTGCAGAGACTGCTGAGCTGAACAAATCGAGGGCAAGATATACATGGTGCCAGACTTCAGCAGGAAGTTACCTCTAGCTTATGGCAGCGTTTGTGACGAAATCATTTTCTTTTCTTACCCTAGAGCCTGACTGGCTTTGTGGGGGCTGAGGGGGGGTGGTGGTGCTGGTAGCTCAAATCAAATGCAGAGTCTCCTTTCTTGATTGGGAATAATCTGGGACTTCTCCGGTCTCTTCTCCTCCCTTCCCACAAATGCTCCCCTGGTATAAACAATTACAAACAAGTTACTGGGCTGGGAATAGGAGAATGGAGGGTGCAAGGAGCTAGCTACCTATGGCAGATGCTTTGGTATGCTGATCACTTGGACAGCAAAACCCCTGCGGAAAGGTGCTCCCCTATGGGAACACGGTGTAGCTCACAATTAGGGCACTTGGTGTTCTCTCACTCATGCACACACTGCTTCCTCATGTCACAATGGCTGTATAGCAAGCCATTCTCCATGGTGCTTGGGATTTGTAATACTGTATGTTCCTCCTGCAGCTAATAAATAAAGGGCAACTCATGGGAAATTGATGGGCTTACTTCTTCCAGACCATTATGTTGATAACGTAATTTTAATCACTTGATTTCATTTTTTTCAAGAAACTACACCTCTTTAGAAGAGGTAAATTAATTAACCTGATCAATAGGCGTTACAATTTTATTTCAATCTAACTTTCCCAGCTTTTGTAATCTTATTCCCTTGAGGGTTGCAAAGCAGTCAACATTGATTAGGCACAGAACATTCTAGGACTGCTCCTGGAAGATAAAAGGTGTCACTGTGTATTAGCACAAATATGCTTCAGAACCTTGCAATTTTTATTCCAATCCATTATGAGTATTTCTCTGAGATGGAAAGATAGGACAAAATTAAGAGTGAAACTATTTCCTGTTAACTGAGGTTTCCTTTTCTGTAGGGATGTGATAATATACCTAAATATCATGAATTCTTGACTCTATTTGCCACTTAATACAGCATTCTGAGTTAGCAATTTTTAATCATGCAAAAGATAGCATGTCTTGTCTTTAATGATGACATTGTAAGGGAATAACTCTGGAACAACCTGGCAAAGTGTAGAAATGAAACACTACCTAAAAATAAAGATCATGGGTTTGAGAACAGAAATGAATGAAGTAATCACAGGGAAAAAAAGAATCCATTATGCTTTAGAAGGGGTGTTTTTAAAGCACATTAAGAGACTTTTTCTGTGATACTGAAATTCCAATTTATCAAAAAAGGTAACATTTTAGGTTTTCCAGGTGATTAGTTTTATGCCCTTCTTGATCTAAGTTTTACATTTTCCAGTTCCTGCGTCGCTAGCTGAAACTGAAAAATAATCTACATGAAAATGGCAATAGTCAAAGACTCATATTTGCCAAAGTGACTGAACTTAAACATTCTCATTAGAGATTCATAATATTTTTTGACAGAGTGAAATTCTTTAAAGTGCTTCTCAGAACATAAAGCTCTTATTCTAATTTTGGTCGTAAATTGTTATCGACGGCTTCTCCTATCCTCTCAGCTAAGAACCCCATATTTTTTGTCATATCTTTGAGGTGATTCTCATGAAGGAGCTTTTGGGTTAGGTATTTTTCTCTCTTGATCTTGCTCTTCGTGCTTTTCGATACGTCTGGAATTGCATATGAAATGAAAAATTTCACAGAGTAGATGACATGCTGAAGGAGAGAAGAAGAAAAAAGTTAACCACAAAGCTATGGAGGGAACAGAGTTCCTTTCGTTTACTTTAGCTGGTCATTATGGCAGTGTATGTGGACAAGGTGGTGGGCATTCAGCACGCCCATCCCGTCTCTCCTGCCATGATGTGGCTCTGCCAAGGAGCCACATTGTTCCTTTATATATTTCAAGACTATTGGGTGATATGTAGGAAAGAATATATCTAATAGCTATAGCACTCATCATGACACTGACAATGCTGTAGTTTTGTGTGTGCCCCTTCCTAGCTCGTTCCCAAGCCTCTTCTTCAAAGGTAAACACACTCTCTATGCAAGTATATCACTTTTACTTTTGAAAAAAACAAAACAGTTTAACAAAATATGTATATATCCCCCATAACACATTGTTTAGTCTTGCTTGATGTGACCTTCATAAAACTCATATTGTGATATATGAAAAAAATGTTTTCATGCAAAACTAGTTTTTAAGATTTATCAGTGTTACCGAGCACAACAACCGTCCATTCATTTTCATTTCTGTATGGCATTCCAGTGTTTGAATGTACTATAATTTATGCATTTCTAGTTTTTGTACGAGAAACAATGATGCTGGGTATGTTCTGGCACCGGGATTCTGAGCACATCTCTGAGAGCTTCTCAAGGGTATGCACGTAGGAATGGAACTGCTGAGACTCTACATAACATGAATGTTCAATTTTACAAGATGGCACCAAAGTATTTTCCAAGGCATTTCTACCAGCTTGCACTCCTCCCGGCAGTGTGGGATGGTTTCAGCCTGCTCTGCATCCTTGCCAGCACTTGTTATCATCAGACCTTTTTTTCCTTAACCAACACAGTGGTTATGAAAGGTACTTTCACTTTGGTCTTGCTTTGCATTTCTCTGATGACTAATGAGGGTGAACACCTTTATATTTATTCAGTATTCAAAAATTCCTGACCTAGCAAGGGCATAGAGATAGTATGCAATAAACATAATTTAAAACAAGTAAATTATACATGGTGTTAAAAAGTGATAAGAGCTATGGGAAAATAGTAAAGCAGAGTAAGAATTATTGTATTATGGTGGGAAGTGAATTTAAAATGGACTTTGTATAGATTAGCGGATGTGCCTCATTGAGCAAAGACTTTAAGGAGGTGAGGGAATTTGCCATGCAGATATCAAGAGGAAAGCCATTTGAGGCAAAGGGAATAGCCAGTGCCACGTCGATATGGTGGAAGCCTGCAGGCTGTGGTTCAGGAATGGCAAGGCTGGAGTGAAGGGAGCAAGGAGGAGAGAAGGGGCATCAGAGAGGTAACGGAGTGGGGCCAAACTGTGTAAGGCCTTGTATGTCGTTGTGAGGACTGTGGCTTTTACTCTGAGTGAGACATGAAGACAACAGAAAGCCTAGCGAGAAGACTGTTGCCTTCATTTTGGCAAGAAATGATGGTGGCTGTGACCTGTGGTAGCAACAGAGTTGGTAAAAAGGTGTCAGATCTGTGAAAAAGCCAATAGGACTGGATGTGGGGTAAGTGGAGGAGAGAAAACAAGGAATTGCCATGATTGACAGTGGGAAGACTGACTGTGGATGGAACTGACTTAGGGCAGGGTAGGGAGAAGAACATTAAAAGTGACTTTAAGCAAACATGGGCATTTGGGGCTGTATAGCGGAGATATCTGTTAGATATCCAAGCAGAAAAGTCAAGTAAGGAGTTGGATTCATGAGTTGAGTTCAGAAGAGAGTTGTTTTAGAGATAGCCACTTGTGAATCACTGGCATACAGATGGCATCTAAAGCCAATGCACTGCATCAGATCATCAAAGCTGTGAGTAGAGAGAAAAGCAGACAACCAAGGAATGAACCCCAGGACATTCAGGAGAGAGGGAAGGGGCTGGCAAAGAAATTAAGAGACTGCCTAGGGAGGTAGGAAGAAAGGAAAAAGAAAAGTGTTTTCTTTGGAGCCAAGTGAGGAAGAATTTCAAGGAGAGGGTGAGCAGCTGTGTTAAAGGCGTCTGATAAGTAAGGTAATGTGAGGGTGGAGAATATTTTGAGATGAGAGAGAGATGAGTGTGTTTGAATGATGGAAATTACATAGTGAAGAGGCAAAAATTGATGCTGTAGGAAAGAGGGGTTTTTTCCCCCATCTGTTTCTGAGGTAGGTAATTTTTATAGATATGTGGATTTTCTGTTACACTACCCTTGCATTTCTGTGATATAGTCAATGTGGTATGATGCCATCTTTTAAAAATATATTGCTAGAGTCAGTCTGCACATGTACCTAATATGTGAGATTAGCTTATAATTTTTTCTATTCATGTCTGATTTTAGGATCTAAAAGGAGAGTATTTCCTTTTTGTGATAGATGGAGGAGTTTGTATAAGACTGAAATAATCTGTTCTAGAAAGTTTGTATCACTCTCCTATAAAACCATGTGGACTGGTAGTTTCATTGTGGAAAGATTTTTCAATTACTCAAGGTTTACAGTTACCTTCTTTAGCATTTTGAAGATATTAGACTACTCTCTTCTGACTTCCATATTGCTGTTAAAAAGTACTCTTTCTCATTTTAATTTTCTTTGTCAGTCATCTGTCTTTGGTTACTTTTAACGTCTTCGGTGTGCTGCATTTTCCTTATAATGTGTGTAAGTGTGGATTTTTTTTATCTCTTCTGCTTAATTTTTTTGTGTGTGTCCTGCTCTGTGAACAGATGTCTTTCATTCTGGAAAAGTTTTAGCCAATAACTCTGCAAATATTACCTCTCTTCCACTTTTTTCATCCTATGATTTTTTTTTTTTTTTGGAAAGCTGGTCCTCATTGTGTCTTCCTTATTGCTTAATCTCTTTTTCATATGTTCCATTTTCTTATCTCCTGTGTTATGTTAGGGGTAATTTTTTCAGACTTATCTGCCAATTCACTAATTCTCCCTTCAGTTTAAGCCATGTTAGTTTTTCATTTCAATAATTATATATTTTCATTTCTAAAAGTTCTATTTATTTTTCAAAATTGCCATGTAATTGTTTATAGTTTCTTATTGTTTGCTATTTTGATTGTCATTTATTAGTTTAAACATTTTTACATACAATTAATTTATATTCCTTATCTGATAATTCAAACTCTTGAAGTTATTGAGGGTTCAAGTCAGTTGTTTTTTTCCAGCTGAATCTCACTCATGAACATCATTGATCTTTGATTAGAAGCTTATATTTGAGATTTCTCAATATAATATTTCTCATATTTATCAATCTGAGAAAAACCTGGGGTCTAAATTGAAGACACTTTTCTCCAGAAAAGATACGCATTTCCTTCTGCTCTGGGACAAATTTAGCCCCTTTTGGGGTCTCTGGCTGAATCCAAGAGTCTCAAGCTCAGCTTTTTCACTTCACTTCTGACCCAAGTCTTGGTCTCCTTGAGCTTTCAGATGGAGGCATGATAATAGCAGTTGTTCTCAGAGCACTCCTGAACTTCAGGGGTGCTCACTACTCTATTTTTGAAAATCATCTCTCCCCCACCCCCTTTGTAGACTCTCCTCCCTTCTAGTGAGCTCAAAAATGCAAAGGAAACTATGTTTTAAGCTGATTTTAAATGTTTCGTAGGGAGACAGGCCCTCACAGTATCTAGGCCACCATGACATCAAAGTCACAAGTTTGAAACACTTTGGCAACAACAGATTTTAATATAAACTAGTGACTCTTGCTGATATATTAGATACTGTACTTCAGGAATCCACTTGTAATGGTCAGCTAATGGGGAACCATTTTCTTCTGTTAGTGTTTGGTAGCTATTTAAAAAACCCTAGAAAACTTATACCACTTTCCTAACAGATTCTGATTTTGTTTGGAGAAAACCAAATATAGCCTGTCTCAGACTTCTTTGCTGCTAGGAGGAACCATTCTAGCCAATGAGATATAGAGGGCAGGCTGCTCTGGTGGCTTCTGGCAAAGCATTTTCTTTCCTGACAGGAACAGATATGGCTAGCACTGCCCTTCTCTTCCTTGCCTAGGACACAAACGTATTATCTGGAATTGCAGCATTCATACTGCAACCATAAAGTGATACTCAGTGAGAAGAAACCTAGAACACCAGAGATATGGTCCTTATATCAGTGAGCTGGTATTGATTCAGGAGAAATCACCTACTTCCAGTGAACTTTATGTGAGAAAAATCAACCCTTGTTTGTTTAAGCCACTACAGATGGGTTTCCTGTTTCTTGCAGCTAAATGTAATCCTAACTCACCACACCAATCAAGCAACTACTAAGGCTTTGGAAGTTGGTAGTAGTTATTCACTCAGTCAGTGTAAGAAGTAAAGCTGGCTAGATCAATTTCAAATGTATAGCTGCCTTAGTCATTTTTCAGAGCTGGTTAATTTTAGGGACATAAAAAAAAACTATTGTAAGAAGGCATATTATGGAAATCAATAAAAATATGAAAGTCAATAAAAATACTTCATAATACAAACAAAACTATTATAGCAATAAAAGTTTCTCAAGGTCAGCAATCCCATATGCTCCATCTTGAATTAAGTCCCTTCCTTCTCAGGTTAACATGCAGCCCTGTGCCTCGCTCCCAAAGGCACTCAATTAATACTGAATTGAAAAGAACTGAATCCCCTTAGCATACAACATGCTTTTAACTTTTAAAACAGATAAGCAACTCCATTTAATTAATGAGAGCTTTACGGGTATTCTCAGGTCAAATCTGATTAATAAATATCCTAAAATAATTATTAGCAAGAGATAAGAATGTATTGTACATTTTAACTCAGAGTTGGCAACCCTTAAAGCTAATAAAGGGTCTATAAATACACTGCCTTATTAACTATTTCAAAGTACTTCTCCTACCTCCATGACAATGATAAAAGCCAGCTTGGCTGCAATCACATGCCAATAGTAGATGTTGTGTTTATACTCTTGTGGGTGTCCTGGAGGGTACCGGAAATCACGATACCTGGAAATAAAATAGAGGCAGATCAGGAGATTATCCTTTTTGGTCAAAGGCTGTAAACAAGGGCCATTTAGAAAGAGGTCATATTTAATACAATGCTCTTTTAAATTGGACATCACATAAATTTGTCCAAGAGTTTAATTTGGTAATAAAACCCTGAAATAACTATTCCAGTAATACTTCATTTTATATACAATAGGAAAATGATGGTAATGACAGATTCCAGCTCTATAAAAAGAGAATAAAGTACCTTAAATTTTTTGATAAGTTTTATCCCTGCTTCCTCAAAAGTATAACTAAAACAATTTAGCATATTTTCAGAAATGTGCTTACAAATTTATTTATATGGTGTCATCAGGGTTCACTCAGCTAAGGGGCTATCTCTCCCTGTAGAAAGTACTATCTGCTTATTATAATTTTCCTCCTAATTTCCCTGTTGTCAGATGTCTGTGCTACTGCTGGTAGTGTTTCTCCCTCAGGTAGCCTAGCTCTAATTTTTTGCCTGTAACCTATTAGACCTAGAAGTATTTAAGTATTCTTTAGAATTATGGAAAGTAAAAGTAAGCAGATTGATTCAATGTGGGATTCTGAAGCGGCTCTACTATGTGTAACTTTGAAACATTTATTTGGGTCTTATTTCTGGTGTCTTAGTTGTGTTGTTGGGAATTTGAATCAGAAGGCTTTGAGGAGTTAAACTAAATGAATTTTAAAGTCTCCTGCAGGTTTAAGACTGATTGAACACAAAACCTCAATGAACTATACAGTCAACAAACTTTATCAATTGATAATCTAGTTGATGTATACTGTCTACAGTTGATCTTACCAGCCATTAGAATCTATGTCGAGAACTTTGGAATACCCTTAGAGAATACTGCGGGGCTAGGCTGAGGCATTCATTCGCATTTCTTGTCTTTGTATTCCTTTATATGAGGGTGCTGGTTTGTAGTTCAACGTTGTCAGATCGCGCTTGAATAACACACTAGTCACAACTCAATTATCTTGCTTTTTGGAACTCTCAGAGTTTCCTCATTTCTTAGATATAAGACTTTTCTCCTGGATCAGTCTCTCCCTGTAATCATTTGAAACTCTCATCTTTAAACCTTGCTTTAAGGTTCGGCTTGAAAGCTCTAACCCTATTTTGTATTAACTTTTATATCTTATCCTTTTTTAAGTTGAATTGAAAAGAAAGCTAGGAAAAAAAGTCTCGAGCAATTTTATTTAAATGATACCATATAGAATTACATTTAATTCTTATGTGGTATTAATGTAATTACATTAATACCACATAGAATTAAAGGGACTTTTACATTATAATAAAAATCCTTTAAAAGATGAAGTACATTTTTAAACCCATAGCAGAACTTGCCTGCATGTGGTGTGGTTGCCAAGCCCAGTGTATGGGTTTCCTTTGCTTCTGTTTTTGTAGTCCGCAATGTTGAAGTAGGAGAGGCTATTGTTGATGTATCCCTCCATGGTGTAGTGGGGGTGGTCGCCATAGGGAGGGACGGAGAAGGACCAGTAGTACACCAGGCGGGGAATCATGTCTGATGTGAAAGCAATGATCATGGCCTGTGTTGGGAGGAAAACAAGAAAGGGGGCCTTAATTTAGAGCCTTTATAGCTTTGGCTACCAAACAGGCCAGAATTACGTTTTCATCAATTTAAAAAAAAAATTAAAAATTCAGAAACCTTAATTGTTTCCTAACTGTATCTATAATAAATGGAGCTAGGGAATATCCTAAAATCTTTGAGCAGCTGATTTAAAATAGTAGAACAGTTTACTGTTCTTTTGGTCTTCAATTCTAAGAAATGTCCAGTTCAAAAGCCAACGCTTGATAGTTGCCTGTTACGTTTCTTAAGGACAGTAAGAATAATTGCAGATTCTGGTATTGTGGATAACGTGAGAGTTACCTGCATATAATATATGTAAATTATATTTTTAAAAGCTAGAATATAACAAAATTCAATCAACCTTGGAGCTCTATTCAACATAATTTATATCTTCTACGATTTAGATGTAGAAGGCCCTTTTGTATATGTAACATTAAGGTCAAAGTTCTGAAAATAATTGGGCTTTATATAATTCCTTTGTAAATAATACAAAACTGATTTTTTTACCACTTGCCTCTTAAAAATAGAATGTAAACTGCATAAAGTATGATTTCCTTGATCTAAATTAATAATGGCCTTTACATTCATATTTTTCCCCCTATAGTATATTGACCTGTTTAGACAAGTCAACCCATAATCTGATTTATTTTAAACTCTCAGTATATACTTAGGTATGTTACTTCATTAGAGAGCAATAATTTTAAAATTAATTTTAATAAAATGTAGGTAGCAAAAAACAATATTGGGTTGTTCCATTCACACAGTCAAGCAATGATGTCTATTTTGTTAGATCTAGTGTCTAAGCCTCTAAACTTCCAAAAGACTTAATGGATAAAGTTATGAACATTATAAATTATCAAATAATAAAGTTTCATGTGCTCCCAGATCAAAGGTATGAATATGGGTCAAACTTAAACCTGGGTCTGTGTCAGGCAGACATCTATCAGGAAGTCAAGCTATTATGAATTACATGAATTTTGTCTAAAATTCTTTAATCTGGCCTTTTAGCTCTCTCCAATGTGAAAAACTGGTTTAAAGGAAGGAGAAAGTAAAAAATATATTTTAATCCAAATTCTATGTGAATAAACAAAGTTAAATGATTCTGTCATTTACTGAGGCAGAAGAACAGACATGTGTTTGGCAGACAACATGATTCTGAATAGTATTTATCTGAACATATGGTTTAGACACAATGAGACCACAAGCCAACAAACAAAATCTCAGGCAAAGCAAGAAAAACAACTAAGGGGCTTTTCTATTGCAAAATTTCCCCCTATTGCCAGCTTTTTCATTTCCTCTGAAATGAAATATTTGCGTATTTGTGTGTGTGTGTCTGCCTGCCTGCCTGTGGTAGTGGTGTAAGACAAGAATATTTCACTTTTTTCCAGATTTCAATAGATTAAAATTTTTATCATTTAACTGAACTCTGGCTTTTTATAGAATCACCTGCAGATGTGCTTTAGGAAGCCACAAAAATTCCAACAAGGAAGATAATTCTATTATCTTCTGACAAGATACTTTTTCCTCCTAAACTGAGCTGCTCTGAGACACGCTGCAAGAGTACAAATAAATGCAGTGTGCTTCATTTCCCATGCTGTTCCAAACACAATTTTCCATTTATATCAAAATAAATTAAAATTGGTCTTCAATAGCAGATGCTCTGGCATGATACGACAATGTCAATTCAGCTTCTTTATTGAGCCAGCAGCTTTTAAATGAATGATTTTATAGCAAACTCTTGCGTGATGTCCATTCTCATCCCCGGTGGCTATTCTCTCCTTCCTACAGTTAGAAGTTCTCCCATTATGGGAAGTTAGCCCTCCCTCGTATGTTAGACTGGGGGGGCACACATCAGGTATGTGAGGGGATAATACACATGTTTAATTCCTACAAATACATACAGGACCTGCATCATGAAAGCTGTAACAAATCCTAATAAGATGGGAAAAAAAGGAATGTCCATAGTTTAATGAGTTATCTAATAAGCAGTTTTCCTGGGGTGTAAGATGCCTACGTTACAAGAAAAAAAGTACCTGGGTAAGAACCAGCAGCACCAATGAGCAGGTGTGTGTGTGCCGGTGTGCACACACACACACACACACACACACACACACACAAAGTAGCCCTGAAAAAATGGCCAAGACTTCATCTGTGCTAATGGGGTAGAGCCAGGCTGGGACACTAGGCAACATGCCTAATACAATCAAAGCAGAATGCTTGAGGAATGGGGAGTATGAGTCAATTGAATTTTCTGGTTAGCTGAAGGTCAAAGAAAAACCCTTTTAGTTTCAAACCTTGTTGCTGAAATTTTTCCTAAAGCACGTAAGTCCACGTTCCTGCCTTACTTAGAGTAACACAACATATTGAACATGACAGATTCATTCTTTCATGACTGTGGAACTGGAAAGGCCTCACTGTCATGCTTCTGCCCATCAGTCTTCATTTCGCAGCACAGTGGATATTGAAGGTGTGGGCTGTTTGGGTGAATGGAAACTGATATAACCTTGCAGTTGTTTGTGTGTGTGATTTGCAACTTTCTCCAAAAAGGAGGAATGGCATGCAATTCAGATAAATTGAGGGTTCTTGGGGTGACACCTGGGTTCCAGATAACTTGTTTTATTGTGTAAAGCTGTAACTATGCTCAGACAGTGACACGCTATAAAATTCTTGTGCCTCTAGTTTAGACACCTGTCAAAGTCTACTCAGAGTCACTGTTAATGATGAGTAATGAAGATGATAAAATAGCAGCTAACATTCCACAAGAAGCAGGCTCTGTGCATTCCATACATTAACTTTCTGAATTCCCTAACGACCCTTTGTGGTATATAATATTCTTAAAATATGTGACAGGGAATTGTTCAACTTACAAATGATAAAATGAAGCTCTGAAGTGTAATGCCTGGTCCAAGGTCATGCAGCTGGGAAGCTGCAGTGCTGGGAGCTGGAGCTTGGGTCTGCCCCGACTCTGCAGTGCTCAGCAGCTTCCCTCATCCAGGAGCCAAATTTTGTTCTGCTTCTATAAGTGCTTGTGGGAAAGGCTGCGGACTCAGGGCGAGTGTAGCTTGATTAAGAAATTAAAACTGAGAGATCACTTTGTTGGGGATTGTGACCTGGGAGTGAAATGAGAGGAAATAGTCCTGGTTAGCAGTATTTTAGGGGGAAGGAGGTCCACGGATGAGCTGGCATGGGAATTGCTCTGAGAGCTCCCTGTTGGATTGTGGGGTGAGAAAGAGACCGACTGTTCAGACAGGTCCATGATCAATCAGGTTGTAAACAACTGAGTTCTGTTCCCTCACAGCTGGGGTACACATAGGGTGTGAGGCTGCTTAGCTAATGACCAGCGAGCAAGTGGCTAGCATAGACTAATGGGTGTGAGGTGGGAGGGCGATCGAAGACCTGCCCTAAACCCATCTCTTTGAGGAACCTCTGCCCTAGCAGACAAGGAAGGTAACACAGGATTAGGAATGCACGAAGTGTTCATATTCATCATCAAATAGTTAATATTTTAAGTTGATCATTTGGAATATACAATAAAATATGGTGGAATGATAGCTGTTATTTTAGGACCCTCAAATTCTAAACGGATAGATTTCTATCTCCATTATAAAAACACTTTTGGATAGCTCCTTTTATATACTCACATGAGGATTAAAAGAGTCAGTACTTATTGTTATTACTATTACCATGTTTCTATTGAACAAAAACTTCACTAAATGTGCAGCAATAGTATAATGGTTACTCTTCTTAGCAACTGCCTCTGTAAGAGGTCTGGAATTTGTAAGTTATGAAATATAACTATAAACAAACAATTAAAATACATTAAAGAATAACAATTACAGTTATAACAACTATTGTTGATATGGATGACAGTCTTGGCATCGTTCTCCCATTTTAAGAAATACCAAACATTTGATTTCTCAGGTAGTAACGCTAATGCAATTTTGGACTTTTCAAGATCTTTTCTCTGTGAAGCCTGGGTTTTACTCACATTGGTCACCACAGCCAGAATTGCTATTCCTTGCATGATGGGCTGCCATGCTCCGATGTCTTGGGCTTTTTCTGGCACCATGCGTCTATATTGGGTGGTCATTTTCCACGCGTCCACTCTTATTTCCAATATATTGTTCACCAGCGCCAACAGAGGGGCCAGTGGAAAAGAGGCCACAAATAAGGTGACGAACCCAAACTGAATAACTGTCAATGGAATGGACACACATCATGGAGTGGTGGATGGATGGAAGGACAACATATTTTCCTTTACTCTTATAAAGAAAGAGAAAGGCAAACAACACACTAAACCCCACCTAGAACAGACATCTATGGTAATAACTGTTCAACGGTGACAGTATCCAAACAAAACACAAATATGAGATCTTTGGGAAAAAGACAAATTACAACCTGTTTCTTTCACATATATGCATACACTTAATAGGAATATTATTATTTTAAAATCTTTAATCAACCAAAGCTATATGCTTGTAAATAATCTTGGGATACTCTAAGCATATTTTCCATTCTTAGCATTGAAATAATAGAATGTTGGAAAATGATTCGAGATTCAGGATTAAAAAATATATATTGTGGGAGTTTCTAACAAGTTAAAAGAAATGTACCTTTGGGAGGACTATGCTTAAAGAATATTGGAGGAAATATGCTGAAAATAGGCCAATGGGCCAGCTCCTCTGAGTCTGCGAATGCAAGCGCAGCACATTCAGAGAATTTGTGATATTACAAATCACAGTAATGTATATGATACGAGTGTCTTACTAAGTCAAAATATAATCCTTTAGGAATTTTCATCTTGAAGTTGTTGTAGTCTGTGGTCACAGTAAGTCAAGATGCAGGTGGTGGCTTAGAAGTGCTTTTCTCCTTGTCTGTAATTTCCATGGCACATACCATGTATACACTATACCATACTGTACCTTTCAGTTTTAGACCCCTCCCTCCTAACTGGCAGACCTTTAAAGTAAACTAGTACAGGTATGTAACAAAGGCTGGATGAGCAGAAAATGTACTGCCCCTTTAGGGCACTTGTCAGCCAAGGGGGAGGGACCATGCTGGCCAGGAAGGGCAAGACGGTGGAGGGGTGGCGAGGTAGGAGGAGCTGGCATGTGCGGCTGGTCTGAGAGGCCAGGGTGTGTTACAGATGAGCAGACAGGGCTGAAAAGATCTGACACGTCTCCAGGCCAGGCAGGAATGGTCACATTCAGTGAAATCAGAGAGGCAAGGACCAGAGTTGGTGATGTCACAGAGTCAGCAGCATAGCAGTGATGTCAACATCTGTGTCTATGACTTATCTAACCCCAAATGAACTTATCCACCTACAGCAGCCACGCAAGTAATAGGAATGAACAGAATGGGTGCAGTCAACTGTAAACTGGTAAACTGGCAAAGTACATGTCCTAATGGAAGGGACCACTCATAGCTTCCTTGTTGGAATGAGGGCCCAATGTTGCCAGATCTCATTATTCAAGAGAAGCCAGAAATTCGGACTATATTAGCAATAAACTCAAAAATCCCCCCAAAATAAAATAAACCATTTAGAATGATAGCAAAAGCACAGACTATTTAGAAATACATTAGTGAGAAATGTTAAGACATGATAATTGACTTAAAAAAATAAAGTAAAACAAATAATGATGAGTGAGTGGTAGATTGTATCATCCTCTTAATTGGGCAGACTTGTTTGGGGACATAACAAACTTTTCCTCCAAAATACAATTTAGAATTTGAATGTAAATTTAGTTTATAATCCCAAATGGATTTCAGAAAAAAATATGAAAGGTATTGCTAAAATTCTTCAAGAAATATACACAAGCAGCCAAGTGAAATAACGAGGATGGATGTTTGAACTGATAGTATGAGGGACATTCTAAAAAACAATAAAATGGGACCAGTTCTAGGAACTATTAGTATATATCATAATGCTACAGTAATTCAAACAGTTTAGAAAAGGTGTGATAATACCATGAATTAAACAGAAAAGATGCAGATATTCAGGGGATTTTAATATATCATAAAAGTGATACTTCAAATCAGTAGATTCAAGTATTGGATCAATTAGCTGAGTCACTGGGAAAACTGATTTGGAGTCCTCACATTTGACACCAAAATAAATTCCAGATGGTTTAATCTGTTCTGATATTCAAGTGAGAAGGACTTTCTAAACAACTTTTGAAACCAAGAACAAAATGAAAGAAAAACAAGAAAGCAAAGACCTATCAATTCAGCAAGGCAAAAATTTACACCCATTGGAAAAATAAAACTAACCCTTGCTGGAACTTTTTCATGACCCTGTACCACTCACTGATACTTTGCATGCTTTCTTTTTCACTTTAAAGTCCAGTTTCTTGAAGAAGTGCCTACATTGATTGTCTCTCCACCATTCATTCCTGCCTGAAAGCTTTCTATCCTACTGTAGCCCTCCCCACTGCACTGAAACGAGGCTCTTGCTAACTTCGCAGGTGGCTGCATATTCCAAAGCCACTGTACATTTCAGCCCTTATTTAGCTGATCATTAGGCAGCTTTTGATACGGCCAACCATTTTACTGTCTGTGGAAAGTTTCTCCCTCCTTGATTTTTGTTTTACTTAAATAATTTTAAAAAGCCAAGGTGTGTGGGTATCTGTGTGTGTATATATGTATATGTATATATGTGTGTACACACACACATACACTTTTTTTTTTTAAGGCTACCTACTATAGTGCTTTTTTCCCTTTTGGAAAGCTCACGCTGCAAAGACGAGGAAATGTCAGTGCAGGTGGTGGACAGAAACAGAGCAGAGATGAGAGATGGGAGAAGACAGCTTGAGTTCTGGACAGTGTGTGTGTGGAAGGGGTGGGTATGTGTAGCACTGGAAAGAGAGGAAAAGAAAAAGTTGGGTGCAAGTAGATGTTGAACAACAATTCATACTAAATTAAATGGAGAAAATAATATGAGAGTCATTGTTTCAACAGATTTTTAACATGGTGGGGTGGAAGAGGAAGTACCAGAGACAAATAGGGCCCACTTCGTCACTTTCCTGATATTTCATTTATGGCATCTGCCCAGTGGGAAGGCATCCTCACGTTCCTGAGACACTGGTGTGTCTGCTGTGCTCTAAATACACAGCGGTGTCTTATGACTTCCAGATTGAAAGACTGACAGACTATTTCTCTTATGTCCCGTGTCTGAGTTCTGAGAAGTCAGGACCAGACAATTGGGGAGGCAATTTTGGTTAACACCCCAGGGTTACTCTAATAATCTCAAGGGATGGTGGGGAATTTACTAAATAAAAAGCAATTTCCCTCAGAGAACACTCCCCTCTCCCCCCAAACCATATGCTATCCAGAACTCGGTGGGGGTGGCTGGGCACTGTTAATGTAAACTCAGCTAACAGTTGTATGTGTGTGTTGAAACTCCAAGCTCCATTCACTTAGATAAATATTTATGAGGACTAGGTCCCGGCAGTGGTGCTCCAGCTGAGGACCGAAAAATGGAAAGGCTTTGCTAGCTACCTCCAGCAGGAACCGTCTAGCCAGGGAGAGAGGCATGCATACAATCACAGGCCAAAAAGACAAAAATCAAGTTAATTCCTGGAGAAAAGAGCAGCTCATCTGTGTGAAAAGTTGAGGGTCACTGCTGAGGCCTGGCCAGAACTCCTGATAGAAAGGAAGAGAAAGGTATTTCGGGCCGAGGGGAACAGAGCTAGTGGCTGGGGACAAGGCCTAAGCAAGGGTGGAGGGTTTGTCAAAAGATGTTCCCCTTCATAATGAAAAAAGTAGATGGTGGTATCATTAATGGATGTGGGGAAAACAGAAAGGAGGAGGAAACTGTGTGGTGATGTCACCATCACCAAAGGAACTCTATTTACTTTAGAGGAACAAAAATAATTCAGAAGGCACTTGGAAAGTCTATCTCCCACAAACTAAAAGAACAAAAAATCGATTTCACTCTGGTGCTGAATACAGAATAACAGACTTCCTGTTCTCAGAAATTAATTTTTCTATTCCAATAGGTACTATTTGGATAATAGGAAAACAATTTAATAAATCTAAAAAAGTCTGTAACAGTTGTTATTCCATCTTTCCTTGTAGGGTCGAGTAGGGCCAGACCTAATTACTTAGTTAGTAATTATTTTAATGAGACTAAGAAACTCAAAGTCCCATCAACTTCTCCCCAAAACATGACCTCTCAATGTCATTCACTTGACTAATCAACTACAGGAAAAAATAACTTGAAGTTTTTTGGGAGTGCTAAAATAACGAATGATTTCTGTCCCAAAATGTTTATTAATAATGTTGATAATAGTTCCATAAGAAATATTTGTAATTATGATTTATTTTAAGATAACTGATAATTGTCTTGTAGTCCTTCTGAAGATAAACAGAATAAATCAATAAACATAGTTTCTACATTATATATGGCAGCTATACCCTTAATCGAATGTGGTCATAAAATATAACAAAGCAAAAATGAAATTCAAATCAGACTCCAGGCTGCAAAGCATTGTTGACTAAAGAAGCTACAGGATGAACTTTTCACTCACTGAAGGAAACAGATGTGTTTCCACACATAATGTATATTTTTAAAAGCAATTATTTTATAGATAGAATGTGATTTAATAAAAAACCACTCTCTCTCTCTGCATACTTATAAGCAAGAACCACAAAGGGGTGTCTTTACAAACACAAACCCCTAAGCATAAATGCAAGGCCTGTCAACCAAAATGTTGTACCTCCTTTCTATTCTCCTAAGCTTAAAAAAAAAAAATTGTAATTCAATGCAATGGTTAGCTGAAAGGGCACAGATACAAAACATCTATTGGATATAAGCATGTCATGCATAATAGAAAAGATGGTGTTTCCTATGGAAATCTATTTTGAGATGCATCCATTTAAAGGCAACTGAGAGCTCAAAATCAAGTTCCACTGATGAGAAACAGAGCACAAGCAAATACTACACAAATGGACAGAGACATTCAGGAAGGTCCTGTGCTAAATCTTAATTCCAGACCAGAAAAATGGTTCTGAATTCAAGCCAGTGCTTAGCCATGAGGTCACTCAAGGAACCAGGCAGCAAACATGGGCCAGAAGAAACACACTGTCAAAGGCAGTGTGAGGTGTGAAGGGGAGGTGGGTGCTATGAACGCTCCTGCAACAAGAAGTAACATGCTCCTGCAGGTTTTCTGTACCAGCTTGCTGAAATGACTCGGTTCGGAAGTGTATCGGCCAACAGCTGTGCCTGCATGGACTCCAGCCCAAGCTGAATCACATCTAATAATAGTTCTCAGTTCATTCTCCGACAACATGGTTAGAATGCTCTGAGAATTATTGGTGAAGACGTACCTCAATGACTATTCTGTTTCATTGGTAATAAATCTTTAGCTTTGTACAAACATAAATACTGACAAAGATACAGTCACCTTATTTGAAAGCCTGAATGAATAGTTTTATCTAGCGGAGAAAAACATCCTCCTCTTCATTTCAATATGCTAAACAATTATTTGGCTTCATAATCCATACTTCTGGGATCGAAAACATGCTCCAGTACAATTTATAGCACCTAAAACTTCACTAATGACTTACTCATTTCAAGATATTCATAAAACAATCCCAGTCTGCCCATGAGTTGCAGATGGTAGTCCTGTTCCCATCGTGGGGTTATCTTCTCTGAGCCTGAAACTGTGCCATAGCGTCCAATTAGATTCTTGATCCAGCTGCCAAAAAGATCAAATTATTATATAAATTAGGACATTATCAGACCAAGGTTGACATCTCAGGTGGAATACATCATCTTCCCAATAAATTAGTTTTTCATTTGCATGCCAAATCTCTCTCATTTTTGCCTTCCTACCCAAAAATATTTTGAAAAACAGTAGTGACCGTGTACTTTAGTTTATCAAAATTCCAACTGCTATGTTTTCTCTTACTTCATTTTCATGTGGGCAGTTTAGTTTTTGAAAAGACACTGTCCCTTATTTGATTAACTTTATTTTTTTTTCATTTCCGTGCTATTATCCAAAATAGTCTTTCCAGTATGGAAATCACCAAAAGAAATACAGGCATAGGATGTGAGCTGGTGGTAAGTGCTGTGGAGAAAACTAAAGTAGGACAAGGAGAGGACAGTATTTGCATTTGTGGGAGGGAGGAGTGGGGATGATGGCAGGGAGGCCTCACTGAGAGTGACATTTGAATAGCTATGAAGGAGGCAACTGGGCAGGGGAACAGTGACAACAGAGACCTGGAGGCAGGAGCCTGCCTCCCACATGTGATGGACAGTATGGAGGGTGGTGGTCCAGGACTAGTACTAGGAAATGAGTCTGGAGGGAGGGGTGATGAAGAAACAATTAGGAGGATTTAGGCATTTTTTTACTCTGAAGGAATTGGGGAGCCACTGAGGGGCACTGAGAGAAAAGTGACATACTTTGGCATTAGATAAAACAGGTCAAGACCCTATTTTAAGCTGAACAGATCAAGGACCAGAGACGTGAAACACTTTCTCAAAGTCACACTGCAGAGCTAAGAGAAAACAGCCTTGGCGGGCAGCCAGGGCTCTACCCACTACTGGATACTGTCCCCACAGAGCTGTCTTTTGTCTCTTCTTATATGGTAAGTTTTTCTCTTTCTCAAAGCCTGTGTCCCACATAAGTGCTTCCCCCTTTTTTATGGCGAAATTTCCTGGAAAGAAACCGAAGTTGGCAGTGAAGTGAGGGGTGCACCTGTGGCAGAGAGAACCGTTGTTCCCTAGAGCAACAGCTGGCTTGTGGGTTTATTTGTGGAGTTCATCAGAAGAAGCACAGCAAACAACTTCAAAAATGGATATAAACATCTCACTAAGCTTCGGCTGATTAAAGAACTTGTTTGTATGGATTTCAAATTCGGACAATGAGGCTTCACAGTACTCTAAAGACGTTGTACACACACACGCGCGCAGTGTAAGATATGAATTACAAATAGCTCACCATGCTGGGTTTCCCAGTGCCACTGATGTCAGCGTTAACTTTTCACTGACCACTTCCCGGATTTTACTAAGGGAAGGCTTCTCTAACAGAACATGCCCCTGGCTTCACAATCTTTCCCCACTTCTTTCTCTCCTATGATATTAGGGACATAGCACAGGGATATGGTCTCAGACACCCCAGAATCCACACTTCATTGCTCACTCCCTATTTAGCTTTGGTCAGTCAAGTTCAAATAAAAGAGGGTGATAAAACCTACACTGCCCAGGGTTGCTGTCAGGATTAAATGACTGAAAGCATCCTTGTGTGGGATCTTCCTTTGACCAATGCAGGTTAACTGGTGGAGGCCAACTGTAAATACAGCCTAAAGTACTTCGAATCTTGGCTCAGGGACACAATGCTTTTTTGGACGGGTGGATCTGACTGCAGCACTTGTAAGAACAGGGAACATTAGTGCTACTTCCTATGCTTCAACCCAAAGCTCCGTAATCAGTCAAGTCTGGGAGTCTGCAGTTTTACAGACATTCCAGGGGCCTTGTGATGTAGGTGGCACTGAGGACACACATGGCCATCACCCTTCGTGATACCCGCATTCAAGATTATTGGTTTCTATTGGTTTATTCTCTTGCTCTGCCTCATACTTCCAGCCTCAACCTCTTGCTGAATCCTCTCCAGGGCCCACAAAAGCAGGTCTTTACTATTATTGGGGCCCCAAACCTATCACAATTTGGATTCAGGATGACACTTCTGTTCTGGCAGCCACTTGCGTGATTAATCTGCTACTTTCCTCTTGTACTGCACTGCCTTCCCTCACCCATAATAGGCCACATTAAGTCTTTCTGAATACCATGTTTCCCTGAAAATAAGACCTAGCCGGACCATCAGCTCTAATGCATCTTTTGGAGCAAAAATTAATATAAGACCTGGTTTTATTTTACTATAATATAAGACCGGATATAATATAATATATAATATAATGTAATGTAATATAGTATAGTATAATATAATGTAATGTAATGTAATGTAATACAATACAATATAATATAATATAATACTGGGTCTTATATAAGACCGGGTCTTATATTAATTTTTGCTCCAAAAGACACATTAGAGCTGATTTCCGGCTAGGTCTTATTTGCAGGGAAATACGGTAGCTTTCTGAGATACAGACTCTGGGCCTCCTGTTCAGTCTTTCTCAGTTGAACCACTCATCTGTAGAAGGAAATCTTGGGTCATAATCCATCCATCATCATCCTTGGTCTTTTGGGTTTTCTATTGGGTTGTGATACCAGTATGGGGTTATCAATCTTGACTGCACATGAGAATCACCTAGAGAACGTTTTAAAAATAGACACCAGACCCTTCTCCCCCTGGCCAAGGTTGGAAGCGTCCTACTGTTATCAGGGGTTATGAAATAATTTCTTTAGGAATTTACCATGCGTATAAGCATAACAGCATCATAATAAATTGCCTTTACTAAAGCACGATGTGAAGTACTTTGTACCTCATTTTCTCTTTGCATCTTCATTATCATATTTAATCCACATACTACAAATAATCACCATTTCTATTTAGGACATTGCACAGTATTCCCACTTGCTAATTTGAATACAAGCATCCTTTACTCTCTGAATCTATTTTATTCCTGAGTTTACTGCTCCTGAATTTAAAAAGTGAGTGTGGATAGTGAGGGATACCTGTGCTGAGCGTTCTCTTATGTCAGGTCTTTGGTTCATCCTCTAGCAAATCATGTAAGAGAAAATATCCCTTCTCAAGAGAGAATTTTCTTTTAACACGTTGCATATGGTGGGGTTTAAATCCCTCGTGAAGATTCTTGTGATCCGTATGCAATGTGTTAAGTAGTACATACCCATTGTGGAAAATAGAGAAAACATACAAAGGAAGGAAATGATGGCCATTCATTATCTCAACACCAAAGGGTGATGCTACTGGCATTTTGGATATTTAACTCCATTTCGTTAATATTTTAACATAAAAATTTCTCCAGAGTGAGTTGTGTAACACAGGAATCTTACTAGACTTTTGTCAAGTATGCACAGAATAACATTCCCAGGAATGCCTCAAATATCAAAATACTAAGTGAAGCTAGGAAGGGCAAAGACCTCTGAGCTTGTTCTCTGGGTCCAACAAACAGTTCACCTATGTTATGTATTTGAAACATATGAGTAACTCACTCACTCAGTTGGTGCTGAGAGAGCCTACCAAATGCCAGGTACTGATCTAAGTGCTGGAGAGACTCCAAAGGGAACCTGGTCACACTGTCAGATATGCATCTTCATTTGTTCCAAGAATCCTAGCCAAGGACCTCAGGTGGGGTTAAGGGTGGAGGAACGTAAGTTTATGGTGGAATTCACTTCACTTTGTCCTTTTGACATACTTAAAGGGCATGAAAACAGCTGCTGACTTACAAGGCCTTTCTCCCCTTTCCTGTGTATTTTTGGGATGGGTGTACTTTTGGGCAGCAAGAGTAACTAATATATCCTTGGTATGTTAGGATTCTGTATGAAAAAAGTTAGAAGGAAACTAGCACCTATACACACAGAAGAAGCATTGATGAGAGGAGCCCAAGTCACACTCTAATTTGGCTAACATTTGGCATTCCCAGTTTTCAAACAAAGGAAAGCTATTCAAAACACACTGCCTAAATATTTTAGGCCAAGAGTAGAAATATCGGAAGGCACAGTTCAGGTCACTGTAATTTGCCACAATGGGCTTACCTGAAGTGAAGGTATAAACATGGATACATTTACACTGTTGGTTGGACCACCTTATCTGGAGATTTTTAATAAGCACAGAGTCGTGTACTTCATTTTAGAGGTGGGCAGGCATGCAGCTATGTGGCCATGGCGTGGATGGGCGGGCTGTGTTATCCCCCGTCCTATCCCCAAGATCATACAACTTAATACTCACGGAAATAACACCTCTTGTATGTTATTCCAGATTGCTTTTCCTCCCATGATTATTGTCAGCTGTGTTGTCAGTTCAAGGAGACAGCCACCTGGGTCACACTGGAATATTAAACAGAAAAATCTCATTTAAAGTTTAGATGGGTCTAACATGAAATAGAATCCTCAATTTTATTTTTTTTCTGATATTCTGTTTAGGCTAAAAAAAAGTCTGAGAATGTACAATGAAGAAACGCTGGGCAACTGAGAGAAAACACCAAGCAGCTTACATTGTCAAGAGAATATAATTCTATATTCATACCTCTTCATTTCTGTATTTTCCCAGCCAATAAACAGGATCTCCTGGATAACCTACAAATTTTCCCTTAAAGAATGCAATGTAGAAACACGAAGAGTAGTAGTTGACAAACTGGAATAAGAACATCTTCATCGTTAGGCTATTTTCATAATCAGTCTGGGTCCTTGGCAGTTCTGCAGTTAAAGCAAAGAAAATAAGACTTTAAAATTGTGAACAGCTTTGAGACCCTAATCAAAGACACTGATAAATGAGTTAACATGTTAAAAAAAAAAATTCACACTGTTTCCATTTAAGCTGTTTTGAATTCCTTAATATAGCTACTTGTGTTAATTCAAGTTTACACATTGTTATAAGAGTTTCTCCCCCATAGATACAATATTCCACAGGGCAAAAAATATTCAACAGTTCCTTAAAATTTACAAGCACAGTGTTATCACATGGGCAGGAACTGTCTTTTCTTAGGTCTAAACTGACAGAAAATTGTCATTGAACAGGCTGCTAACTGATATTCCCTTGTCTTCCTGAATCTCAATAAGGTTGGTGTTGAAGAAAACAAACAAAACAAGGGTCCACTTGCTAGAAGCATTTGGGGAAGGACAAACAGGTCATCCTCCTAATTTAGAATTTACATTGGGCTGACCAGTCTCAGAAGATGACCACTGAGCACACCATTTGGAGAATGACCCAGGCATATGCAGCATATGAGAAGCACTTAACTTTGGACACAAAGCAGTTGCCTGGGATACAAGCCAGAGAGACGAAACATTCATTACAAAAGCCAGAGCTGATGAGAATGGAGCTATATTAATATGGACAGAATGGGAAAACACACATAACAGGGTGATTGCCTGTCCTCTCAGCAACAGAGGGGCATATCTGCCACTGGAACCACGACCCTATTTCACTTATTTGCAATAAAGAGACTATTTACTTTCAACAATAGGGTACATGATCGAATGTAATTGAAAATATTATTCAGCACTGATCTGTTTACAAAAAGCTCAGATATTATAATGACTGTCTTTGCTTTGTCCCTTTCACTAATGCAAAGCTGTAGATAATTCATTTCCTATACAGTCTAGAGAAAATATGTTTATACTTGAAATTTTCTAAAAATTGTAACATACTGGAATTGAAATGCCTAAAAGATACAGTCTCTATTTTAGCCAGGTTCTAAAAATGTCTTGGCAATGACCTAAGCTATGGTAGGAACTTACCAAAATTAGTAATCATGATTGCCACTTTTTCATAGATGATGTTCAAAATCATGATGATGACAAAGCTGATGAGGGAAGCAGTTATGGATGTGGCTGTATGTGGAGTCAGATACTTCTGGATTGGGTCTGTGCCATTAATGTTCTTGGGAAGTTTTGCAGAAAATACAATGAACACTGATAGCCTGTAGACAATGATCCCAATAACTGAAGCGATGATCAGTAGGATCTGAAAACACAAACACAGCAGCATGAGACTCACCAATAACCATATTTTTACCCTGAAGAATTGGCCCAACACTTAAATGGGCAAAGTGCACGTGTGAAGTGATGTTAAATCACACATAAGTGCCACAAGAGAGGTGGAAATTGAGCATGTTAAATTTCAAAAAAAGGAAAAGGAATAAAGACAAAAAGAGAATGCATGTGGGCCGATAGGTGGCTCAGTTGATTAGAGCATGAGTTCTGGGCAACAGGGTTGCTGGTTCAGTTCCCATATAGGCCAGCGAGCTGCACCCTCCGCAACTAGAATGAAGACAACGAGCTACAGCTGAGTTGCCACTGAGCTCCCGGGCGGCCGGATGGCTCAGTTGGTTGGAGCACGTGCTCTCAACCACAAGGTTGCCGGTTCGACTCCCGCAAGGGATGCTGGGCTGCGCCCCCTGCAACTAAGATTGAACAACGACAACTGGACTTGGAGCTGAGCTGCACCCTCCACAACTAAGATTGAAAGGATAGCAACTTGTCTTGGAGTTGATGGGTCCTGGGAAAAACACACTGTTCCCCAATAAAGTCCTGGAAATACACACTGTTCCCCAGTAAAGTCCTGGTCCCCTTCCCCAATAAAATCTTTAAAAAAAAAAGAGAGAGAATGCGTCCACTACAGTAAGATGTTAACAATAAGAGAAGTTGTGTGTGGGGTATATGGGAACTCTGCACTTTCTGTGCAATTTTTCTGTAAACCTAAAACTGCTCTGAAAAAAGGTATATTAAAAAAATGGGGGAGAGAAAGAGTATATCTTCCGATGGGGTAAAAATGGAATAACTGTTAGCATGTCCTAGTAGAAGGAAAAAGTCTGTGATAGCAGAACCAGGAAAACATCCCTTCTACAATTATGAAATTACTTAGGTTATGAGTTAGTTTTTCCTCAGTTATAATCCATTAAGGGGCTATGTGTCCTTCTGACAGCGAACCTAGCACTTCTTCAGGGCACTTGATAGGTTCAATATTTCTTCATAGGAGACAGGGAAGCTTTTCATTCTCCTTCCTCAAGTTTTACATATTTTTGTCACTATAATATACTTTTCTGATCATAACTTTAATATATGCTCATCATAGAAAATGAGAAAGTACCCTGTAGCGGACACTAGCTGCTTTTGCTACCCTGGATCTATTTCCAGTCTTAGACAAGGACCCAGATTTTGCTTCTGGGGGAATAACCTCGCTATTGTTTCAGTCCTGTGGTTTGGGCTACATTGCCCCCCACCCTTTCCCCCAGACTCCAGAGGTAGATCCTGATTGGTTTGAGACAAATAGGTATCTCATCTTATTGACTTCAGCAACTGATTCAAGGACTGACAAATAACCTAATAAGAGCCACTGAGATGTGAGGAGATATCTACTAGTGTTCATGGGAAAGAGAAGCTTCCTTTATCAATAGAGGAATCTGCGAAAAGAGACCTCTCTTGGCTTGGATGTGCTGTGAGATCTGGAATGCTGCAGCTATTTTGCAACCATATGGGAGTGCCCACAACTAGCACGCTGGGAGATAGCTGGACACAGAATGAAGACAGAACAAACCACAGCCATTGACATCATTTGGGCGGCAGCATCTATCCTAAAGCAGTACCTCAGACCTGGGATTTTCAGTTACAGGAACCAATAAATCCCACCCATCCCCATTTTTTATTTTTTTTTTGTTGGAGATTGATTTTCTGACACCTACATTTGAAAGACTCCTAACTATAAAAATAAAGAATTTAAAAAATACAGGAAAAAATGTATCTGCTATCTATATATAAGCATAATTCCTTCAGAGATATGTAGTATGCATATTAAAAATCATTTTAATAATTAATTTTACTTTTTCCTGAAGTTTATCATACCCATATTTACGTGTCATAAAATATTTTCATGGTCAGACCATTTTATGTCTGCAGAGAATTCCACTGCATGAAGGGTTGAAAGTAGGATATTTTGGCTGAGATATACATTATATACACATACATATACACATACATATATAAATATATATATTTGTAATAAATATGTCTGTGACTAAATATTTAATGACTTTTACTTACCATTTTGAAATACTTCCTGATTAAAGTTTTTAAAATCTAAATTAGTGGGTTAAAGCATATGAATATTTTGATTCTTGATACATACCACCAAACTGCTTTCTAAGAAGGCCAGGGCAGTGCAAAATTCCAATAGCCTAGGTGTGAGAGCACGGACCACTACATTTCATCCTCACAAACACTGAGTCTTATCACTTGGGCGGTGAAAAACTGTATCTCCTTTTAATGTGCACTGATTTAATTACTATTAAGGTTTGACATCTGCCATGATATTTTTTGCTTTGTGAATGGTGTTCATGTTCTCTGCCTCCTTAGCTCCTGAGATCTTTGGACTTTTATGTATTCAAGGTATTAACCCTTTGCCTTATTTGTTAACAAATATTTCCTCTGATGTTTTGTTTAAACTTAGGATGTTTTTGATATACAGAAATCTTTAAATATTTTCCTCTGAAACTTCTTCCCTTGCTATTAAGTTTAGAAAATGTTTTTACATCTAGAAATTATATATTCATCAATATTTATTTCTAATTTTGTGTGTGTGTATGTGTTACTTTTGTCTAATGTTTCTGGAATTTATTATAGTATGTAGTTCACAGTATGGTTTCAATATGTGTACTTACCTTTTCCCCCCAATATCTAACAAGGGTTCCATTACAACTTACTGAATAACCTTTATTTATCCCACTGATTTAGAATGCCTCCCTCCTCAGATATTAAATTATTATGATATCAGGGTTCATACTGGGCTTCTTATCCTATTCTCTAGTCTGGCTATTTTTGAGTCAATAAAACTCTCATTATATTACTAATTATTATATTACCAATATGATTTTATTAATAATAAATCCAAAGTTAATTTCATAAGTGCTGGTATTTTAGAAATATTGTCTTTTGATCTAGAATCATTTGTTTAAGGTTTCTTTTATGTCTTTCAGTAGTTTTTATGTTTTCTATGATAGTTCCTATTATCTTTTTGTTAAAGCTACTCCTAGACATTTTATTTTAGTTGTTACCTTTGGAAAATTTTAGAATTCTTAATGCCTCCTGTTGGGTGTCTTCACCAGAAACTGGAAAATCCTGGACTACTGATCTGATTTAAACAAATGAGGTGAAAGGAACTGAAAGAACCACTGTGTACAGATAGATATTCAGAACCCTCAAGAGTTGTTCCATGTGGTGGCTAAGTAGTGCTCTGGAAACAGTTCCCTCTCTCTCTCTATGGTACTACACAGTTTCCAGCTCAGATTTTGGTTTCCTCGACATTTAAATTTCAGTAATAAAAATTTTGTGAAAGACTCTTACCCAGAATAAGACAGCACTTGCACACAGGGCTATCCGTATACATTTTCCCCAGGTTGTAAAGGGAACGCGCTCTTCTTCCTAATTTAAAAATGAAAAAAGAAGAAATTTAGTCAATCAAGGGATTACGCCAATGAAATAATTTTTCTCCTGATCGGTCATTAAATCCTCGGCTTACTTTAATTTTTCTAAAAATTAGTTTTCAAATATAGCCTCCTTACTCATAATTGCATGGTTTTTGTTAACAATTTCAAACATACATACAAAACATGTGCAGTGTTCATTTTAAATAATGTTTTAAAAATGCAGGCATGAATAATAATCGTTTAGCTGCCATAACGTGAGGTCAGGAGTCGGGTTTCTGGCAATGCCAAGCTATAAAGCTGCATTTCTGAGCTTGTCTTAGATTTTAGAAGTGACAGCAATGATAGCACACAGCCCATGCAGGACAAAACATTTCACAGAAATCTGCAAATACTAGGTATCCAGTATGTGTTTCTTGGTTGAGCTTTACATATCAGTTTGGTATAACGATGAAATTTTAGTTTTCATTTTATACTTTACATGAATATATTTAAAGCTTTAAGAGAGGAAATCACTACGTCTCAAGATTTACCTGGATAGTAAGAGCACTTGTAGTATAATAATAGCGGTGAATACTTTGGTGCCAAGTACTATTCTAAGTAGGTTCTATACATTAAGTGGATTAATCCTTACTACAATCATATGAGGAAGCAACTGTATTTATTCCCATTTTACAGTTGAGGAAACAATGGCACAGAGAAGTTAGTTAATTTGTCCAAGATCATTCAGCCAGTAAGTTACTGTGTTCAGATTTGAAGTCTTCCTTAAGACTTGACCACCCCACTATACACTTCGCTAAACCAATGGAGGATGTGTTAGCAACAAAAGGAAAATGAGGAAGGAAATGAAAAATGAGCCTTCACTGGCAATTTTCTAACAAGCAGTTTCAATGGAAATTTAACCTATGAGTTGGCAATTTTAAATTTTAAATTGACAGATTTAAATGACCAAATTGTCTTTTCTTCAGTAGTTTTCCTACGATGCCAATATAAGCTTTTGTTTTTCAGTACTCCAAAAATGTGATGAACATCTAATTTTGTCTAAGTTTCAGCTTTCATTCTGAATGTACAATCTTTCAACAACAGATTCTTTGACCCTGTGTTCTGTAGTAAACAGTGGCAACCATTTATAATGGGGATTATTTGAAGCTTGTTGCATTGTAAAAGACAAACGTCACCTTCTCTTGATAACTGAATCTCATTTTTTTTTTCCCATTTATAAATTGAGGAGGTTGAACTGCTCCCTCCAGCCCCTTTTAGTGCTGACATTCTGTAAATCTGTGATTCAATTTATAAAATCTAGAGTTGGGAACATTTTCAGATGCTCTTGGTAAAAGCATTTCTATCCAAGAGTTATTCGTATTCAGAACCTACTGTCCTTATGCTGATGACTGCAAGTACCATCGGCTTTAAATTTTATGTGTTGGTGGAAAGAAGCAATAATGCAGATGATTCAAAAATCACCTTTTGCTGGCTTTAGAAAATTTATACAGAGAGATATATAGTTGTTTTTGTTGTGTGTTTTTTTGCTATAGTAGCAGCAGCAAATTTACCTTTCCAATGATATAAAATACCTCCTACTGTGCCTGGACATAGTTGGAGCTCAACAAATGTTTTCCTTCTTCATCCTTCTTCCAACTTTGGGCTAAGAGCCACACTATTTTGTGCACATTCTAACCAGAAGGGGGAGCAGTGACTGAGGCTTAGGGCAACACAAAGGGGAAGCTAGTCTAGGATGAAAGGGGCTGAAATAATGAAGGTGCATGTGAAAAACTGAGAATCAACTATAAAAACCTGTGCATCTTTCCTTATACATTTAGATACAGAGTCTGATTTTTATTTTTGCTTTATTTTTTTTAACTGATATTATGAAAGAAAGGACACAAACCAATGCATCCTTTCTTATATAGCAGGTCTTCAAATAACATCATTTCATTCAATGTCATTTCATTACAATGTTGACGAGATGATGTAGGAACTTAACACGTGTTTATATCAATGAGCCTACAGTAAAACTAGTTTCATTATATATCATTTCGCTTAAAGCCTCAGAACTTATTGACAACATTGAGAACTTACTATACATTTATTTCAGAGTAATTTTTTTTTTCATTTTTACTGTTATGAAAGAAGGACCACATTTATCTCCTATGTCCATTGTTCTTAGCATAACTTCTTCCCCTTGGGTGCACATTAGAATCACCAGAGGAGCTCTAAAAAAAATCCCTGTGCCCAGAACACACCCAGACCACTAAGTACCATCAGAGTATGTGGTGATGGGACCTGGGCATCTGTATTTTCTAAGGTCCCCAGGTGACCCCAAGGTGCAGCCAAGGTTGAGAACCCCTGCAATAAACAGACTAAAATGCATCTAAATAGCATCCTCCTTACCTGAGTAATCTCATTTATCACCACGTGAGTACACTGTGCCTCGTATTCTGGCCGGGGTTGTTCCTCCTGCTGTAGCTCAACAGTGTCCCATTCATACTCAAGTTCTGCTTGGCGCCGCTTCCAAAACTCCAAAAACAAGGTAACTAATAGAGAGAGCAAAATCATGTGGGTCTTTAATGATGATTGATGTTTCAGAAATCTGTACCACGTAACATTATGCATAAGACGTATATGGTCAGTAAAATCTAATTTATGCATGATACTAATATTTAAAAGAGGAAAATGAGTTTTTTTTGGAAAATGTTGATAATTTATTCCACTTATTGCTCTTATGTGAAAACAGATTATAACTTACAGGGAAGGTAATAATGCGATGGTCAGAAGGCATATGAGTGTTTCTAATGCTAAAGTGTCTGCTACCAGCACTTTACTGCCAACTAAACAACACAAATAACTATCATAATTCAAAAGCAGTTCATCATCCATCCTTCAGGCTGCTCTTCCCCACATCCCTCTCCCTTTCTTCTTTCTTAAGGGTGGGGGGATGCTTTAGTAGTTCCCAAATCTCTATTTACCACCACTCAAGCCACCCCAAAGTAAGACAATAATAATATTAAATATGGAAAACTGATTTTCCTCAATCTTGTGTAAAGTATAAATGAAAAAAATTTTAGAAAGTTTTATTATTTTTTAAGACTTATTACTTAAAATGCTAAATAAAGACAACATTAAATGTTAACTGAAAATCCCTAGGCCCTTCTTTCAATCAGACTGCTACCACTAAGCCCTTCTTATATAGAAATTCTGAAATTACCACTAGTCCACTGACAAATATTTTTTGAATGTCTATGATGTGCTGAGAAAAAAGAGAAAAAAGACATAGTCCCTACTTTAAGGGGCTCCTAGGTATATATGAATTATAGTGAAGTGATAGTTATAGTAGACTGTTAAGAGGGCTATGATAAAAAGTAAGCAAAGCTTGTTCTGGGCACACAGAGCCAGGCCATACAACCAAAGAAAAGCCAGGTACTTTCCTGGTACTACAAATAGTGTGGAAGTGAGCTCACGGTGTGATACAGAGGGTGGGGCAGTCAGGTGGAGAGATCCACAGGGGCACATCACAAAGGACTTTGTGTGTGCTTTGCAAAATGGGGAAGATAGGATCTACCTCATAGTCTGCTGTGAATTTAATGACATAATATCTGGAAAGGCCCTCACAACCCTTTGAGGTAATTGTTATTGCTATCCCCATTTTAGATACCAAGAAACAGAGGCACAGAAAGGTTTAAATACTTGCTGGGATTACAGTGTTGGAATAAGAAATCAATCCCAGGCATTCCTGGCTCCAGAGCCCAAGTCTTCTTACTACGAGGTACTGCCCAAAGCTGCCTGCTCCTCAGCTACCCTGCTCCATAACCCATCTTCCTTTGGCTCTGTCCCATGCATGGCACCCATTCTTCACCCAGGTGTCATCACTGCTTGCTTTTCTAGTTTCTGATTCTGGCACTCCTCTAAGGTATACTGCTAGTAACTGTCGTCTGGTCCCACACACTGCCTCCATGGGTACACCAACCCTCATGTGGCCATTGCTGTGGCTACCTGAATGTTTACAAGGGAATACAGATGGCGACCCAGCTTTTTGCTATGGGTGCTATTGTTAATGGAGGCATAGAACTCAGTAGGGGAGACCATTTCTTATCTCCTACTTGGTTGGGGAGCTGGAGGGAAGCTAGTCTTCCTTATGCAACTTTGAAACCCAAGGCAGGAGTTATGTAAGGCCTCCTAGTCTCTTTAAATAGCAATGATGCCCCTGTCCCGCCCCCCACCAAAACCTGTCATCAAGTTGTAGTCTACATTGTAACCCATTGTCCCCATCAGGGAGCAGAGGCAATGGCCTAATTGTCTACCAAGTTCATCTCCTGGCACAACACCTACAATGGGATGAATTATCTTTGGAGGGTGAAATTTGCAAAGCCTTGGATGGTATTTCCTGACACTCTCAGGTTACTCAAATGCCCTAAATCTTCTAAGTGAATAACTTGTGAGAGAAATTCAGCTGGCTTACCTGTCAGACCCCTGACAGTAGCACTGATCTACCTAAGGCCATGGCCGAGGCAAGGGACCCACACTGTTGAATGTTCGGTATGATATTGATGCCTCCATCACTGAGAAACTGTCCAGCCATTTATATTCTTGTCCCCAATCAGGGGGAAATGAGGTATCAATGGGATGAAAGTCTTGAGGGACCGAACTATAACTGGCTCGTTCCATCCCCTACCTGATCCATGCCGGCCTCATGGGGCAGATACTTCCAAAAGAGAAGAACTCTATTGGGGCGAGCGAGTCATCCATGAGCTAATCTTTCTTGGGCTGCATCTGAAGCAGCACAGTGTATGCCACCCACTTACTGAAGTCCCCTAGGTTCACATCTCCTTGATAAACACCCATGTACCCCCTCCTTTTTAGTTTATCTGAGAATTTTACTGCCAGGATTGCAATACTCTCCACCCCTGAAATTCTTTCAACTCTGTCTCCCATCTAAACTATGAAATCAGTCCCGTGGTAGCGTACCTTCTCTCAAAAAGGGCACACTTTATTCCCTATGCTGACCTCCACTTCTGTGCTTCAATATAGATAGCACTATATTTGCTCCTATGTTTATTTTTTTTATCATGCCCACTAGAATGTCACCTTCATGAGGGCGGGGATCTTGTTTCATTCATGTTGAAGCACTAGCACACAGCAGGCACGGAATAAATATTAGCTGTAGGAAGCCATTCAAGAAACTGGAGGCCCCTCATCACGTGGGAGCTCTGAAGGATGGAATCATCCCCTCAGAGGGCCCAGATGACTCCAACTGCTCCTCTCTGTGTGCATGGCCATCCACTTCCCATCATTCTCTGCTACACCAGTCCACTTGGACCCTCAGTTTACCCTGTACCCAGCAACGGATATGGATAAGCTGAGATGGAGAACAAACCATGGAGAATGTGACAGGGTATTGGTGAGGTCATGGTAGCTCTAGCCTCTTGACCACTGGAAGAAGTTCAGGGTAAACAGACTGAAGGAATCTCCCTGTATTCCCTCCGACCTCACCGCTTCCTTAAAGCACTAGGACTACACACTGGCAGCAACTGTGGCCTAAAGAAACTATGGATGGGAAGAAAGTGCCTGGCCCATTATGGCCTCTACGAACCCAGCCTACTGGAAAAAGCCCTCTAAAGCCACTCCATACATCTTCTTTGTGTTTCTATAATTCCTCTAACTTTCACAATTTTAATCTAAATGTTGGAAACGTAGATGTTTTTGCAATTCTTTTTCAAAAATGGAGAAAATCCCCAATTTCCTTCTCTACAAAGTAAATAAAATATTTTTCATTTTATAAAACTGCTTACTTTCATGAAATATCTTTAAACATATCTGTTTTTAAAGAAAATTATGGTTAAGAACATTCAAGGCTGGCTCACGCTAGCACCTAGAGGCTGGCATAAATGAAATGAACCAGGATTTATCTCAAGGCTGGTAAAATGAGGCTGGAAGCCTGGTGTTTTCTTCTTGGTGTCAGGTAAGGTAGAACCAAGGACATGGAACCAACATTTTCTATCCCATTCCTATTATTCAAAGCCCCAGACAGAACAGTGCTATTATATCAATCGAGTAAATATTTCTTCATCTTTCTGAAAGGTTCCTACAATTTTATTACTATATACTGCATTTTGTCATTGATCTAAAGGTTGATGACAGCCAAATTATTTGCAAAGCTCTTATTCTGTGCTTGTCACTTTCTGTCTTTGGGGACTTGAGCAATTTGTTTAATTTTCCTGAGTGTCATTTTCCTCATCTTTAAAATAGGAGTATAATAGCCATCCATTTACTCACTATCTATCTAGCAACAGTGTCAACAGGAGACGACTTATAAAAAGAAAACTTACTTTTCTCACAAAAAGCAATATAAGCAATTTTAATCAGCTCTATAAAGGAAGAGCAGTAGATACCCTTCTCTGTCCTCCCTCAACTTGAATATAAGGGGTAAAGAGGCTGCTGTTTACCAAATCTTGAACTTGAGGAGCAGTTCTGCCTAGGAAGTGATAGGACGGCCATGCAAGCAAAAAATGATCTGGTGAGAAATAATGAGTTAACAAATCCTCAATCTTGAAGGCAAAAACCCTGAGAGTTGCAGAAATGGATGGGAGTTTCTTAGATCCTCATTTCACACAGCCAAGGATTTACATGGAAGACACTGGTAACCTAGTATAACCACCCAACGTCTGGAGTCCCTCTGGGCCACGTCCCTGCAGACTCACATAGCTGTGTGTCCCACATTGGGAGCGCCAGGGCCTGGGGTGACTGTGCATGATGTCAGACAGGGATTTCCAGTTCTGTATCTTTTGCTCTCTCCCTGCAATCAAACAACTGGTGGAACTCCAGTTGGGGGCACTGCAATTATATTCTCTGGCAAGCCATGCACCATGAAGCTCTAGCTGATTAGAGACACAGTTAGGACTCTTACATCAACATATAACAAGAGAAGAGGGACGGCTGCCCAGGACCTTGGGAATTAAGAACAGCTTGTCCTCTTAGTCATGATACTATTACATTTAGAGAAAGTATGCATCAGATGAAGAAGATGGCCATATACACAAAAAGGGGTTCAGATCACTAAAGCGTTGGTGGTTTTAAATCTAGCAATATCTATGGACAAGAGGCACACTCTGGTAGATGGGATTGTTCTGGTTGCTATAAGAGTTTGCTGCTATAGAGCTGGGACATTTTAACAGGTCTTGAAACTATTCAGATCTCTTTACTCACAAAGGCAGATGAAGTAGATGAGTCTGCTCAGCCATTATTCCGACTTCCTAACTGAAAGACTGCGAAATTGAAATCTACATTTCTCAGACACTTTTGCAGCTAGGGTTCCAGATGTGATTTGTAACACGTGCATCAGATGCATCCATGTGTCACTTACATCAGAAACTAAGTTGAAGGGAGGCAGAGGTGGTTGTAGGAGCTGCGTCACTTTGCTCGTGTGGACCCAGCAGGAGCAGCACAACTTTGGAACTAACAGTCCCAACAGCCATTTCCTGACCGTCAAGTGCACCTAGTTAGGGTAACAGAATCTTGAACCCCTAACTCCTTATAAGCCAGGTTTCTGGTGTTTTCCCAGAAATCACTAAGCCTAGACTAGAACTCAAAAGTAGAAATGAAAACATGCGATCATGCATCCAAGAGCCTGGCTCCAGGGAAAATAAGACAGAAGTAAGTAAGATGTGACAAGAAATGAGGAGGGGAGGATATGTTAAGAACCTTTATTTCAACCACGGGTTAGTGTTTAGGACCCTATGAGTCAGTATGAATGGGAAGGCTGGTTTGGCCTAGAAGGGTGAACATTTTTCAGATAAGTATATGATTTGAACTATATTTTTATTATAAAATTTTTTCTGTCCTCAACTTTTATAACTCCTAGGGAGCAGAAAAATACTAAGAGCCATATATATCTGGGCACAAAAGAAATGCTACGGGAATATGATGACAGTGATACGAAAACCTTCACATGATCCTCCTGCCTCTTCAGTTATACAACTGCAGGCTTTCTGTAATGAGGTTCACAGCAGTAGTTCTCATAAGGCAGAGGTAACAAGAAAAGCAATATAAGGCACTTAAAATAAAGACTTCATCATACATACATCTCCTTAAAGATACACATATGGTGCGACAAGCAGGGCTGAAATGTTTTCTGCATTCTAAAATCTGATGAAATAAAATCAACAGCTCAATATGCTTAAGTCAGTCCTATAAACATAGTGTAGTTAATGATCACAAAAAGCAATGTCAGCTAGGAAATCTGAGGTTTGTCTTTCCAGTGCCAAAATTAATATATATATATATTGCTTTACTTAAGATGTCTTTTTAAATTAGGGCTGTCAGCATCCATTAGTATATGGAGTTCAACAGAGGTGTTAGAATTTTATATATTATGAAACTAAGGTTTAGACCAGAGTTAAAAGTGCCCACCACCGATGTGTTCAGCACCTATGCTCCTATAGGGGAACAAAATGATTATTTTATAGTACAGAGGCTCTTAATACATGAATTTAAATTTTATTCTTCTATGTGTCAAATATTAGCCAGTGTTCGGTCTCCAGCTAAAACATGCTGTGTCTGAATGACAATGTAACTTACGAGTTACAGTCTACTCATCTTACAGTCTACTTTATTCAAGAGTGGCAGCTCGTTTCTCTAAAAAGTGTCCAAAATAATTATTGTCTCTTCTCAGAGCCACTTGGTGACCCTTCATAGGCATGCTCACTGCAAAAGAGAAATACTGCCGAGGACATCTGTAAAGAACTATTTCTGTGAGTCACATGTGTTGATGTGTTGTCTTAAGAAAAAGAGACTTGGTTCTGTTACTTCCCCCACCTATATATATCCTGAACTCTATTTTCCCCTTGACTTACACAGTGAAATTGGAAAGCCATTTATCTTTGAAAATGGAATTTTTTTTTCTTCTGTGGTGAAACATTTACATCAATTAAACATGTAAAAGTTTGCATTTAAAGAAAGTAATTGCCTCATGAATAATGCTGTTCAAAGCAAATAATATGAATATAATGTTAAAGCTTCTATATGAGAATTACACAGAGGGCGCCAAAAAAATGTGTACACATGTTAAGAAAGGAAAACTATATTAAAATTGTAATACTCAATATATACCAATAACAAAAGATGAATACAAGTCATGTGTATACATTTTTTTTTGGCACCCCCAGTACTTTTAGATTTATTAAATAGGATGCAATTATACTATAAGAGTAGCACATACTTATTAAATACTTGCTTATATAAAAGTGTATAAAAAAGAAAGCTTACCTGTAATCTCTATGTAGGTGCTTCCCCTGAACCCCAACCCCGTGAAAGTCAGGTTGGTTCACAGCTGTGGGATTGTTACAATAATGGCTCCCAATGAATTATGCCTCCCTTCATCCAAGCCCTTGGGAAATCCTCCCACCTCCTCATATTGTTGTTGGCTTGGCCATGACTTGTTTTGGCTGATGGGACACTTGCAAACTTGATGTAACCACAGGCTTAATGAATGGCTGTGCATTGGGATTTGTCCTATTTTGCTTCTCTTTGGAACCCTACAGCAACCATGTGAAGACTCAGGCTAGCTCACTGGAGGATGAGAGACCCTGTGGAGCAAGATGAACCAGCCCACTGAGCCCATAGACCAAACCAGCCTGGTGACTGCTAGACCATCTACTCCAGTGCAGCTGCCAGAGAGATCAGCTGAGCCAGCCCATGCCTGAAGGTCCTCCCACAGGACTCAGAGAATCATGAGAAAAATAAACATGTGGTTTAAGCACTACATTTTGAGGCAGTCTCTTATGCAATAACTAATACAATGGCCTTAAGAGTTATAAATGGAGTTCTAGAGAAGCTGAAGCTTAGGTAATCCAAAACCCTAAAAGTGGGTTACTTTGATAGCCTATATAAAACTTGTATAATGTTATTAAACTGGGTGCTTGCATAATGTTAGGTTTGTTTTTTCTTTTTGTTTTTTGTTTTTTTTTTAATGTTAAGAGGCAAAAGTAAACTGAAAACAATGTAAAGAACTTACCCCATACCCCCATAAAGACTGCAAAGACCAGGGTTCCAAAACTGTCAAAGATGCACAATTTCTGGAAAATAACAATAATGACATATAAATGAATCCTGTTCTCCACTTAGAATTCATCAAATATGCACTGCTTCATGTACATAGAGTCTGAATTTCTTTTTAAAGCTGATAACTAGTTTAACAATCACTGTATGTAGTACATACTAATAGATGGGATTTCTTGTTCTTCTGGAAGCAAACAGCCTTGTACTTACCAGAGTGCACTTTCCAATGGAATCTTTTGATATAATAAAGAAATAGGCATGGCTATTAAGATTCCATTCTGTCTAAAGTCTCTATCAGGCTTCTACATAATAGCCTCATCTATGAGCTGTCATAAAAAGAATCTGAGGAAGCAGTATGGTCCTAAGAATACAATGAACTCCCAACAACTTTTAGATTATGATTTGCATCTTATCATCATCCCACCTTGATCGGAGGATAAGTTCCTGAATTCCTGCTTTAATTAAGAGAAGTACAAAGCTGGTTTCTTCTCAGATGGCTCTCCTCCAGGAGAGCTCTATTTCCTGAAACCCAAAGAAGGCTTTTCTACCATCACTGACAGAGACTTCCCTTAGAATAAAGATGCACAGGTGCTTTTGCTGACATTACAAAGGGCATAATGACCATGAATGAAAAAATGACATACCTGTGCAAAGAAGGCTCTATTCTCTAGTTCTGCTAAGTTTCATCTTTTTGCTAGCATAAAAATAGCTTACCTCCCTCTATGAATTCCTGGAAAAAAATCTTTCAATTAGTTACTACTTTTTTGTTAGTGAGCTTTTTTATATCTCCTAAAAATATCTGTAAAGTTAATGGGAAAAGTGGCAAACATATACAATATCAATTTTATGACAGCTCATATAAAAACTAAAGATAACAGGGTAAAAAAAGAAACTATAGGTAAGAAAAATGCAAGCTTTTCAAATGCTAAAGAAAATTCCAAGCCCCTTCTAAATGAAAGTCTATTTTGGTTTAGGTAACTTTCTGGCATTACCCTTTAGACTGATGTAAAGTGGGTAATCTTTCATCTGCATAAAAACATGTTATGTTATTTTCATAAAAGGATATCTACCTAACCATCTTCTCATATATCTGGTTTTCAAAGCATATAGATGCCCCTGAATCACCCATAGAGACCCTGATCAGAAAGCACAATCCCAAAATGCTGTCATCCAATTATTCCTCTTAAAAAATCCAGCTCTAGGAAGACAATACATGAGTGAGCGCTCTGGGGAACAAAGCTCTACACCTACTCCTTTAGTGCTGGGATTCCCCGCACCACACCTTTCAAATCTCTTAGCTTTGACTCTTAAGGAACCATCTTCTCCAAGTTGTCTTTTAATATCATGTGTCATCCCTTATTGAAAATTATTATAACCCTGTTTGAGAAAAACTCTAGGAACTGGTTTGGAAAACAAGGATTTCTGAGGCAGGCACTAACCATTTGACTTTCCCAGGCTGCTGTTCTTCTCCACATCCTGAATTTTCTAGCCTCCAGCCAGCCTTGCTCCTTTCAGACTGGCTAGTCCCCACCATCCAGATTGGCAGGTGCCAATAATCTATCCCCTTGCTACTGTTTCTCCCGATAGGGACTTTGTACAATTGGCTGATGCATACTAACAAAGACTTAATCTTTGAAAGCCAGGGGACATTCTGGCAGCAACCAAGGATCTCAGTTCACTCCTGAAAGGGTTTTCCCTCCAATTGCAAGTTTTACATGTCTCCCTGTCCCTAGTTTAGTTATGCCACTTAAATGTGTATAGACAAAAGTTTATCACCCCTTAGTTTCTCTTAATGAAATATATTCTGCAATATCTATCACATTCTTAATGCCACCAATCCATCTGTACATCTCAAAACAGGACATTATAGCCAGCAGTATGTAATGGTGATATTTAAGTACAGTAAATGAAAAGTGGAAAATTAATCAGTTAACTATTTTAAGAAAAAGTAAAAATATAAAATGAAAATTACCACCGCAATAAAATAATTATAAGAAAAGTTTTATGAAAAATAGTTCTGCGTGTTACCATGTTATTACTGAAGATTCTGTCCAATGTTATTCCTCTTTTAGGAATCAATGCAAGCCTCTCGATGATACCTCCTGACTTGCCCTAATATCTCTGCTCACCCACTCCAGAAAGAAAAAATCCTACCTGTGAATTATTTGCCTTACTAAGCTGAAAAAAAGCACATCTGTCAGTGAGAGAGAGAAAAAAAAAAAAGGTGCAGCAAGAAAAAGTAGGTTTACTGCTGTTGCCAAAATCATCCCAGTTGTCTAGCTCAAGACAAGGGATGTTTGCACTCCTATGAGAGGTAGGTAGGTGGCTTGGATGAAGTTACCACTTTTGCCACATGTGTGAGAACCAAGAACACAAAAGAGAGAATATGAGATGGCGGGCCTCTCTTCTCTGTGCCCCACAAGTGACATGGAAGCAAGAAGTAGGAGAGAAGGTAAACAAGGGGCTTTCTTGGTAAGAAGCTTGGCTTAGCTTGCTTATCTGTCATAGATAACACAAAGTAAAAGGCTTGACGCTAGTGAAGGCTTGGCAGGATGGCACAGCTGTGTGAAGAGCAGGCATGACAATTTTAAGAGAGGACCCAATCAGAATCTGAAAAACGACCATTTGTCACGCTTTCTTTCAGTAAAGGATCAAAATTTTATAACTTACTGTATTTCTAGGAACAACATATTATAACTTGCCATGTTTCCCTTTTATCTTGCCAGACAAAAAGCTAAGAACCTTATTCAGTGCTCAATCACAAAACAATATTAATCCTGATTATTTCCATAACTGTTTCTTCATTTCCTTGATCCCGATTTCATATTTCTATTTCTAATTTGTTAACCCTTTTAGCATACATTTCAATTAGTGAATACTCCATCTGTTTCCAAAAGAAAGGTAGAAATGAATATCCAAATAAATGTATAAATGAAGAAACGATTGAATCAACCAACAAAACAGCAAAAGTGCTCTCCTTTTTCCCCTTTTAAACTTATTTTTTCATTTCATTAGTTCACTCATTTTTTTTTTACATACTTCCTTCCCTTTGTAAACCACTCTGACAAGGCTCAAGGATCCTTCAGGAAACTAGAAGAGATTGATTCATGTTTTCCAAAACAATGATAAAAAATGTACACAAGCACATATTTAAAAGTCATGTGTTTAAGGATGGATAGGTGGAGAAGAAATGAGAAAAGAGATGAGGTGGAGTGTGTGAAAGAGAATTCCTTAAGGAAAATGGAATTTGCAATTGTACTTTGTGGAGCACAATTTGCCTCTGGTATTACTGTTGGCATTTGCCTTAAATCCAGTGCCTGGGGATATGTACTAACTTGTGACTTTTATGAGATGACATCACTAGAAGGCAGCTTCTCTTTTACTAGCTTCAAGCCTTTCGCTTTGTTATCTATGACAGATATTTGTAGTATAGAATTTATGTTGGTTTGGGGAAGTGGGCAATGAAGTCTATTCTAATTCATAAATTAAGTGTAAAACTCCATGTATTGACAATACCCTGCAATCATCTTAATTAAGCGGCGGAACAATTTTTTTCAAACACAGAGCTCAATTTGAGAGTAAAGTGCCTGGTGCTACTGTCAGGCAGTGAGAAATATGGTACTGGCAAGAAATGCGGATTTTTCCGTCAATTTCTGGCTTTCTTAATTAATAGGTGGGTTACCTTGAGCAGATTATTTAACTTCGCAAATCCTTAGTGTTTTAATCTGTAAAATAGAGATGATACCTGTTCTGCCTAGCTCACAGGGCTGTTGTGTGTGTCAAAAGTGAAAAGTCCAAGACTTTGCAAAGTATAAAATATAAAGTGACATCACCATCACAGCAACGTCTTTCAGTTAAAATAAGACTTGTATGGGGCAAACAGAATATTCTGAGGTCATCTAAGGACTCCTAAACTTACATGGCAGAACAAGGGGATAGAGGAACGAGCATAACGAGGGGGATGATATGTCAAAGTTGTCAGGAAAACTCTCCAAAGCAGGCTGACCATCCTTCTTCCTGTCTGGAGTTACTGGCACGCATTTCAGTAGGCTCCCTCTTGTCTCAATGCTTGTCCTAAACCTCCTGGAGTTTAAGAGGTTGTAACTCAAGACCATCTGCGTGTATAAGGGGAACCAGATGTTTTATGGGACTATTTGGAGAGACAAAGTGAGTATATGCTATCATTTATACACAAAACCCTTTTTATGCATATTTATAGATGCAGTCTAAATCTGACCCGCAAAGTCTTTAAAAATCCAAGCATAGTTTCAGTATATTTTAAAAGTGGGAAAACACACGTACACATCTCAGGTTTCCACTCACTTGAATCAAGGAAAATACCTACAACAGTAAACCTATTAAATAGTATTCCTGAGATAAGTTGAGTTTGAGACTTCTGCTTTGATTACTTGACATACTCAAATCGTTTCAATTCCGCAGTGCCTCACTGACCCTCCAGGAGATTTTATTTTATTTTATTTTTTGACCCTCCAGGAGATTTCAGATAAGGCTTTCAATCTCAATTTATTACTTGTAAAAGGGGAATAGACATGCATTCCACATCTACCTTTCAGAATGAAGGGTTAGTTGAAAATTACCTTTCTAAATTCCTCCGAGAAAAAAAATACAATTTCAATGTTATGCTAAAATTATTAGAAGAAAAAATATCTTTCATTATTTGTAAACGTTTGGAATAACAAAAATTACCTTTGAGGACTCGCAAGTAATATTGAGTCTCCAGAATGGACAAAGTCTATCACATTGAGGACACATAACGATCTTGCCGCCAATATCAGGATGACAAACTTCTTTGCTAAGGAAAGGAGAAAAATTAAATTTTTAAAAATTTAATGAAGAGGATTTCCTTTCTAGCAGCATGATAAAAATCCAACGTCCATTCACGATAAGAAAACGAAACTAAATTCTTATAAAACTAGGAATAGAAACAAACTTCATTAACCTGATAAAGGCCTACAAAAAACATATTTAATGGTAAAATGCTGCGAGTATTTCCTTTAGATCAGAAACAAGACCATGGGGTCCTTATATCACCACTTCTTTTCAGTGGAGGTCCTTGCCAGCACAGTAAGTCAAGAAAACAAAGCTAGGAGGACTGGCAAGGGAGGGGGAAAAAAATGCTATTACTAACAGATTACATGATTGTCTGTACAGACAACTCAATGAACCTACAGATAAATTATGAGAATAAGTGAGTTTAGTAAGTTTGCTGGACACAAAATCAATATACAAATATACATAGGGGCACAAAAAGAATTACGTCCCTATAGCACTGCAACAAGTAGGAATTAATTTTTTAAAATACCATTTTTTAATAGCTTAAAAAATATAAAAGGCCTAGGAATAAATCTAATTTAAGAGGTATGAGATTTACATGGAGAAAAATTATAAAACTGTTCTGAAAGAATGAAATACATGTAGTAAATCCTATATAAATAGGTACATGCTCATGTTCATAATTTGGAAGAATCAGTATTTTAAAATGTCGTTCCTTCCCCAATTGAGCTGTACATTCAGTTAGAACAGCAAAGGGCTCAGAGCAGTCAAAGGCACCCTTAAAGAACAAGGTGCTATTGGCAAAGGTTAAGAAAAACTGACCAAGAGAACAAAATAAAGAGTTCAGAAAGAGACATCTGACTTATGACAGGGCTGGCCCAGAAAATCAGTAAGGTAAGAACTGACATTTCAATAAATGGGGCTGCTGCATTGGAATATCCATATGGAAAGACATGAAATTGAACTCCTAAATCCTATTATATACAAATCAATTCCAGGCAACCTGAGAATGCAACAGGAGCAACTTATTAGGAAAAAAAAAGAATATTTAGATGACCTTGGGGTAAGGAGAAATTCCATAAGTGAGAAACCAAAAGGCATACATCACAAAGGACAATAATCGATAAATTCAAAATCAAATACACCATAAAGGGAGGGGAAAAATACCAGTAGAAGTTTTGCAACACATAAAAATGACAAAGGACTATGCACCAGAGTATTTAAAGAACTCCTACACGTTGATAAGAAAAAACAAACAACAACTAGCGACAAGATGCATACTGCTTGCTCTGGAAGCCATCCAGGGGAACTCTTTATGTGAATGGGAGTTGGAGCTATGTAACTGCACACTTTCAAGGGGTGCATTTTATGGTATGAAAATGATTTCTCAATACAGCAGTCATTTTTAAAGTGGGGGGCATGGCATAAGCTTTAAACAGGCATTTTATAGAAGGGGAAATATCTATAGATCCTTCACTGATGCATACATATTTTCAAAAGCACACAAAATGAAATATATTTTGTAGGGATACAAGTATATGTGATAAAGAATATCTATTACATGTAAAGGAATGATAGAAGTCACTATTTAGGACAGTTGTTATTTCCAAAGTGGAAAGTGAGAGGATGCAATCCAGCAAAGCACTTCATGGGTCACAGTAATTTTTTTTTTTTAATTGGATGCTGGATCATTATTCCCTACAGCTTAAATACATTTTCTATATGCATTTTTGTGAATCTACTCAGTATGTAATAAAACAAACTGAAAATAGTTAAAATTCATATATTTTAAAAATATTTAAAAGTTAAATAATTAAAGCCCCAAAACTTCTGAGTACAGGGACCATATTCCCAAGACCCTCCCCTAGTTTTCTATAAATTGATGTGTGAAATTGTAGGAACCGTGTGGTGTATCATGGTGATTTTATAAAATGAATTATCATAAGAACCACCACAATTCAAGAACCTTACAAAAATGTAACTTTTGCACTTTGAAAGTGTATTTTCGAGATGCCTTTTTTTTGGCTGGCACAATATACAAAACAATGGGGAAACCAAAGACATATTTAGGCAAAAGGTAAAAACAAAGCTTTTGACCCTAAACTCTTTTTCAGTGAAGAGAAGTGGGTATTTCCAAGACCATCTGCAGCTTTCTGGCTAAGAAGCCGTAATGGGTACAAACAGCTCAAAATCCTCTATTAAAATAGAAAGGATAATTATGCCTACACATCAGGGCTGCCACGTGAGCTTCCTGCCTTGGGAGTCAGCCTGATATGCTCCGGGTTAGAAAAATGTGGTCTGCTCATCGCTGGTACCCAGACATTTCGATCTGGCTGTCACATCTGGATGGAGGCCAGAGGATCAAGAGAAAATATTAATACTTGGTTCAGTGTTTATTCCTTCTGGAGGCTGAGACCACCAAACGCGGAGGAACAATAACAATTCACAAGAGCGATGGTGAAATTCAGTGTTCTGGCACCCATGTATTTCTCTTTAGACAGTGCAGCTGGTATTAATTCTAACATCATCTAACATTTATCACTTACTTTTCCCCCTAACTTTGTAAGGGAGAATCTTTCCAAAGGAAAACAAAAGTACTGTTTACTTGAGTTTTTAAACATGCATTTCTTAATATCTTTTCTAAAAGTATAAAAACACCAATTTTACCAGTTTTGCCATTGAAACCTTGGAAGTACTCAGAGCTGCTCTAGGCCTGTAAGCTGAGTGAAACATTCCTCTCGGGGCCAGAAGTTCAAGGACAATCCTCCCTCTAGACGCCCATTCTTTTTCAAAGTATTGTCTTAAAACATTGAAGTGTTTCCTAATGGTAATATTCCTGTCAGAGACTGGGCTGTATTATCTAAGAAAAGTTTCCACTCCACTTAGTTGTTATACTCAGAACAAAAGGGATGCATCATTCAAAGCAGTAAGTGTTCTGCAATGAGTCTTCTTTTACTAAAAGAGTCTAAGACCCTGAAAATAATTTTATGTCTCATCAACTTTTCAGCATGGAAACAAGGAACAAACAGGGGTTACCTCCATGTACAGTTATTTTGATTAACATATCCATAGAGAAAGCAAGCCACTCCTACGACTGCTGCCAGGAGGAGCATCTGAGTGTAATAGCCCAGCCAAGCAAAATAGATTCCAATCTTCTCTCCATAATATTTCCTGAAGAAAGACAAATTATTTTTAGAAGACACACATAATCACTCTGCAGCCTCATCCTAACATTAATTTCTGATTTTAAATAATGGAAGCTTTAAGCTTAAACTTCTGACTCCGTTCACCCTTAAAATACACTCATTTTCATAGCAGACCCCAAATTCCACTATAAAACAAAAAGTAACTTACATATCATAGAGGTACTGATTACTGGTGAGCCTGTGGAAGCAAACTAAATCAGAATAGAGCAAACGAAGGCAGAATGCTGAATGTGGAGCAAGTAGAGACTATCACCATAGTTCTTGGTAAAGACTAGCACTTTTGACACATTCTCCAAATGATTCTTCTTAATATGCACGAAACAAATGAACGTGACCATCTGCTCACAGTTACCTACTTTTGCTCATTTAGGGAAAGTCCTTGGAGCAAATGTAATGTAAACCACAAATAACAACAAGAAAATGACTGGTACTAATAATCATTAGTAGTGGAATGTCCAGCTGACCAAAATATTTGTCAAATTCATGGTGAGAGTGGGGAGAGGGCCGGATGGATACAACTGGGGAATCCAGCGCCCTGAATGCCTTCCATCTAGCACTTCAATTTTTGAGTTTTAAAGTTTTAAAAACTGATCAATGGTGTGCTCTGGGGTAAAATGAAAGACGCCAGGTAGGCAAGGCTGGATGAAGGGAGGCTGGGCATGAAGCAATGCCAGACTGTTCTTGAAAAGGAGACAAACACAGTTAGGCAGAGGGGAAAAAAGGTTTAGGGATGAGGAGAAAATAATGAGATAATTTTCCAGGTGATTATTGCTGTTGTCGATCTTTTCTAGACTGATTCACGTCTGTCTCAGCATTGGTTGGTTAAATGTGCAGATTTACTGAAGTCTGAGGCCTTTATGATGCTCCCAGCTCAGTGGGGAGCTGGAATGAGCAACCTGGACTAAGGCCAGTGGAGTCTTAGCTCTGAGAAGAATGTGGACACCTGGAAGATTTCAGACAGGAATATCCCTGGGCTGGACGAGCATTCAGAAGCCAGATGTGAGACCAGCATCCTTGTGACTGGCCTGCTGTAGGCCACATCCCTGGGGAAAAGGGATGAAACCAACATGCAACCAGGAGAACAAAGTGGGTCCATTTCCATATGACTGGGGCTTTGTTGTCCCTCATGCATATGGCGGGCTCAGGATAGTGCCTGGGACAGAAAGCCTGGCAATGGGTTTGGGATATCCTGGCTCTTTGCTGTTAGGCTTTCTGTAATATGTTCTTATTAACCATCCACCCTAGAAACGCCACGTTTATAATTGAAAAGAATGTTAAAAGTTGCATGGTCCGACTCCCTAATAGTAAAAATATCCTGACAGATTTAGAGAGCTGATGAGGCGGTCTCTGCTTGGATATTTACAGTGACAGGGAGTTTATTACCACATTACACTGTAGGCAAGGTCAGAATTTTTGAATATTAAACAGAGCCTGCCTCCTAGCTCTTGCTGAGAGGCTAAGGGATAATGAGGGTCCCTTCGAATGTGATATTCTAATCATTCTCTCTCTCTGCCAATTCTTTACATTTTTAAAAATTCAGCTTTGATTTTCTTTATCAAAGTTAAAACTGTACATTTATTAAAGAGTTAAATAGTTCTAGAAGACTGATTATAAAAAGCAACCTCCCTCATTTTCTATTGCCCAGAAGTAACCACTTTCAACTCTTATTTACCTCCGTATCTCTACTTAATATACTTGTAGTGTTGCTTATTGATTTTTCAGTTTTATATATCACCCATTGACTTTCTACTTTGGAAGAGCAGGATTAAGCTCTTTCAACCCCGTCTCATCTGCTCATCCACACCTCCATTCCTCTACCCTCCTGACCTAGTAACATAATTTTGGTTGGATTAATTTCCTTGCTTTACATTATTATGACTCTGTAAAGACTATTCCTGGCTGAATCAAGTGGTCTGCTATACTTACTTTTTCTTTCTTGATGGGCCCCAAGAGTTTATGCTAATGAGATGACTCAGGATGGGGGCTGTCTGTGTGATTAGAGGGTTGGGGCTTTCAGCTATGTGACACTGACCCAACCTCTGGGGACAGGAAGGGGCTGGAGATTGAGCCATGTGGGTAATGACTCAGTAGTTCATGCCTATGTAATGAAGCCTCAATAAAAACTCTGGGCAACGAAGCTCAGAGGTCCAGGTGAGCCTGCCAGGCAATACTCTGAGTATCGTCACAATTAGATGCCACGAAGGCAACTCTGAGTCCGTCCTTCCCACTGGAGTGCTCTATACAACACCTCACCTGATAAGATCCAAGGGCTGTTTTTTGTATATGCTTCGAGGATGAGCCCATTCTCTGTACAGAAGGTACCGCTCATTAGGGCAGTTGAAATCCTTTGACGGACAGCTGAAGTTGCACTGGGAAACAGAAGCAAACAAGTGAGCATCGCAACCCCCATGTGTTCTCAGATCTGCTTGTTAAATGTGGTGCTAATACTTCACAGTCATTCGTGACTAAGGAGCCCTCATTTGCTGAAGTGGATGGAAATACCACATAAGTTTTAGTGATTCTCAACCAGGGGGATTACCAAACCCTTGAGGGCCATTTGCTTATGTGGGTGGGGAGGAATTCTTGGTTGTTCCAATCTTGGGGAACACCACAAGTATTCGGTGGGAGCCCCAGGGATGCTTAATGTCCTATAAGTGGGCCAGTCCTAAACAATGAAAAACTGGGTCGCTCAAGTCCCCAAACTGCCACAATGAAGGGACACCTGACAGTCCAGACCCCTCAATGGACACTGGGAGAAAGCAGGGCCTTCATTTGTTAGCAGCAGGGTCAGTTTTAAACCCAGGCTTCTTTATCCCTCAATTCAACAGTTATTCAGTGACAAATGTGGAATATAAACAATGAAAAAATTTGATGTTACATACTTAGCTTATTCAAGAAACAAAACTCCACCTCTGCTTAAATTCAGTCACTCTTCTTCCCACCTGACTCGTTTCCTTCCTCCTGTGCTAGAACCATATTATCACCCAGCCAAGTCTTAACTTGGGTCCTGACCTCCACTCACCTTCCTTCCAAATATCACATGAGATCATTCCTTGGCCTGGATATGGCACCTCTGCAATTATACGAGGCTTTAATGGAAAAGAACTGGGCATGGGCAGATGCCAACTGAATACTACAGAACCTTGGCATCCCAGATTAACATTCATGAGAGCGCTCTGCAAGTGTCCCCAAAGTTCATATTATCATGCTATAATTGCTAATTTTCCTGGGGCATAAATATAAAACACACAAACTGTCAGGCTGGACTGCTGCATTGGGTCTCTCAGCCAGGAAGCTCAGCGTCTGCTTCTCTACCCTTCTCTCTGGTCTTTATGCATGTTTACCAAGAAGCTGTCTAGTGTCCTAGTTTTAGTACCTTATAAGGTACATTTCAATATTGTCTTCATCCATAAATACATGTACTACACAGTAGCAATTACCAATCTCAGTGTTTGCTTTCTTTGGTTTTAGAGATCAGATAAATTGATAATCAATGCAACAAAGTAACAAGTGCAATATTGTATTTGACTTATTTCAATGACAGAATTTACTTAAAGTGCTTAGATATAATATCCTTGCATTTATAGAATCACTAAGGGTGTGAAGCACTCACATATAAAATATTTCACTTCATGAGAGATATTATCAGCTAGAGAAGTGCTCCTGAATTTGAGGAGTTGCTGTCAGCTCAGAACTTAGTCCTTAAAAAATGTCAACACTGCTATATTGCCATTATGACAAGAACCCTGACAGATGCCTTTTTAGAAACCCTGTGATATTCCAGGGCACAGTTTGAAATGATATTTCAGGGGGTGAAAAAACCTGTATTACAGAAGATTATAAATGAGAAGGTCTAACATGTATTTTGTTTACAAATAATTAATACTTTCCTGGATGATAATGACATCTGTCAGTAATTACGAAAATAGCTAACACATACATAGTACTTATTATATGCCAGGGGCTGTTCTAACATTTGACATAAATTAATTCTCACAGCAATTCTATGAGGTAGGCACTATTATTTTCCCCGTTTTATTGATGAGGAAATTGAGGAACAGAGAGTCTAAATGACTTTCACAAGGTCATCCAGCTAGAAAATGGTAAAGCAGGCATTTCGGCCCCAGTCTTGATGCTCTTAACTACCAATCTACACCGTTTTACACATTGACTGTGGGAGAGCTACTGTTCATTCATTCGTTCACTCATTCCTTCAAAGACACTGAGGGGATCTCTCTGCCTGGGTTCCTGGCCTGGATGAGCAGTGAACAACCTGGTTCCTGCCCTGGATGAGTTTGTAATCTTTCGATACATTATCTTCATTTTACTGAGGAAGAAACTTAAGTTAGGTCCAGATGATTACCCTCCCCTATTAACAATGGCATATTCATTAGTTATTTCATTTCATATTTGCTGTTTGACTTACATCGTGGAGGGGGAAAGCTGCCTTGTAGATCCCAGAGCTCACAAGTTTGTTAATCCCAAACTTTTTCACGTTTTCCCTTACTTGATACTTGATCCGAGAGAGGATGAAGTAAACCTAAAAAGATTGCAAAACAGAGTGTGTGGTTTACATAGTGTAACCAACCAATCATTGTTTACTATCATAACAAGAATGTGTAGGCACATTTCTTTTCTTTTTTGTGTATGTGGCAGCTTTTAAACACAAAACTAAACCAACCAAACCAAACCACTAATTATTCAACAGCAGATTCCAAATCACCCAAGACAGCAACTAAATTTGGTTTAGACTTACAATGCGGCTTCTGGTGGCTGGGTTGAAGAAGGTATCTTTGTCACGGATATAAAAGTCATTCATCCGGTTCTTCTCAAATGGGGCAGTGAAAAACTCTTGCTCTGGCTTGATAATACTTTCATCCACTTGGAGGACTTTGGTAAACCAGTTGAAATTACTGAAGGCTGAGGCCCGGGTTTTTAGATCATTGGGTTTCAGAGGCAATTTGATGTGCATTATCTCAGCATATGTACATAATACCTCCCATGGGGCATGTACTTTTACAAATACAAGCTTGTCATCCAAAACCTATATTGCAAGAATAAAAACACAATCTAGGAAAACCAAGCCAACTATTTTCAGTTTTAAAACACACAGATTTTTCTTATGTTGCTGTTAGAACACACGTGTGCATGACCCCCCCCCCCCCACACACACACACGCTGGCAAAAGTAAAGATACAATAAAAATAGATTTGCAAATTATCATAAATTTTTGCCTTAATTTCATGGTTTGAATTACTGAGAAAGTAATTAAAATTCTTATCATAGTTCTTTCATAAAATTACTAACATTTTAAATGAAAAAAAGCAAACTTGTTATTTGCCCATCACTCCATCTAAATTAGTGAGTAAAAATAAAACAATGGAATACACATTGTAATGCTATTATAATAACAATTTTTAAATTTCTGAAACCTAGAAGAGGACTGTTTATTATACATCTGTTCAATATCATGTTATGTGGTCATTATAAAGGATATCAAAAAAATTATTGATATTGCAACATATTTACTATATATTAAAGTGAAAAAAACAAAACACTGTGATATAATAATTCACCTTTCTGAAAGAGAAAAATGCATATAGTTGAGCAAAAAAAGTCTAGAAGAACTACAAGGTGATTTATGGATCGTTAAGCTACAGATTGTTTTTATTTTCACTATTCCTATATTTCCTATTTTTTTGTAAAATTTGCTTGTGTAATAAAAAACATCTTTAAAAGAGTTCTTAAAAGAAGACCATTTATACATGTATTTATTATTACATTCTTTGGCTGTTAAAAAAGATCTGCTGGCTTTGATCAGAAATTACAATAACAACTCATTCATAATAGATGTTGATTGACTCCCCTCCCTGCCTACAACTAAGGCATGACTGGAATTGCATGTTTCAAACGGCATTCTGGAATTTCCCGAGAGCAACGGTGAGCCAAGGGTTGGAAAGGGACCAGATACTCACCGATCTTGTGGCTTCCAGCTGCAGGCCATCATTGATGAGGTTAGATTCATAAGCTTGTCTTTTTTTCTGTCAAAAGAAATTGAAAAATATGGTAGGTCTTTAGTTTTACCATGGGCAGAAAAAGGTTTGTTTTGTTTTGTTTTTAAGAAAAAAATAAACAACAAATCAGTTTGAGCCTGATTAAGAGAGACGTTTGCTCAAAATGGCACAGAAGTGATGGAGGTGCTCTGGCTGCTGACCTATGGGTGCTGGTTCCTCAGAGGGAGGGCTGTGGAGTAACCGGGACTCCCTCAGTTCTCTGGAAGGCACTTGGTTGTCCCCAGGGGTACTTCTGAGTTGCATAAAAGTCTCACTTCCAAGTTTTCTTTAGGTTTATAAGAGGTTTTGCACACAAATGGAGTTTTCTGAGTCCCATTCACTGATGTCATTTACTCGCTATAGCCCAGAACTAACATTCTAGATTTTTAAAATTTTATTTCTATACCAGACATTCAAATGGTTCAGTTTTTGATGCATGTATTTCATCTCTGCATACCGTAACCAAATGCAATAAAGCAACATGGACAATTTTGGCAAAATAGTGAATTTTTCTCTCTGCAAGACTGAAATGATTTTGATTTTGAAGCTACAAAAAAACATGTAAACTACAAAACTGGGGAACTAATTAATTGGTAATGTATCTGTCCATGTTACATGGCCATTTAAAAAGGTACAGAATATAGTTCTGTATTTATTGATATTAAATTCTCTATCTGGATAGGCTTTTGCCATATTGAGTCCTATGTTGTAAGGGAAACATGTAAAGGTAGAAACTTGTTTGACCTTTCTTTTTTTTAATTTTTAAAATTTTTATTGGGTAATATTGGGGAACAGTGTGTTTTTCCAGGACCCATCAGCTCCAAGCTCCAAGTTGTTTTCAATCTAGTTGTGGAGGGCGCAGCTCACTGGCCCATGTGAGAATCTTACCGGTGACCTTGGTGTTATGAGCACTGCGCTCTGACCAACTAAGCCAACGGGCCGTCCCTTGTTTGACCTTTTAAAAGAATGCTCCTGATGATGAAGCAGTTATACTGCTTTATGAAAAGAAGAAAATGGGTGGACCTAGGGGTAAGCACATGAGCTCTGAAACCAGACTGCCGGTGTTCAAATTCTGGGGCCATTACATATCAGCTCTTTGACCCTGGGTAGGAAACTTAAACTCTGTTGCCTCATTTTCCTCATCTGTAGAATGGGGAAAACCTCACCAGTTTACTTTTGAGGTTCTTGTGAGGATTATATGATTTAAACTACATATAGTACTTAAACTAGAATTTCTATCTCTAGGAATCACAGGAGGTGAATTGGACCCATTCTCCCACTGAAGAAAACCGAAAAGGCTGGATTACTTATTATTAGTTTTTTAACTTCAGCTGTTAATAAAATAGAGAGGAATTACAGGGTCAAAGCCAAGGTAATCCAGTGGGTCTGGCAGTCAGGCCACTGCCCAAGGAGCACCATTCATGACCTGCCAATTATGAATGGGCAGAGGCGGGGCTGAGCTGCAGTGCTGCAGACAGTGTCCAGAACACGGGACGCACCTAGTGAATGAAAAGTAGATGCTGTCAGAACAAGGCTGACAGTCAAAAGGTGAAAAAAACACACCTCGCATTTGGCTAAATGTAAGTCCAAGAGGAATCCCAAACCTATTTTGTGGAAGTATCAGAAACAGAAGATTGCTTTGTTATTATATATTTAATAAATAGTTATGTAGTACTTAAAACATGCCAGACACTTGTTAAGAGTTTTGCAAATACAACACATTTAACTTCTCATTACAATTTGAGCATACAATAGTCAGAGAAAAACCAGCAAGTGCTAAAACTCTCCCCAGAAAGAATAAGCAACTTGCCTAGAAATGCCCAAATCAGATGAGAGCGAGGAGAGCTGGAGGGGAGCTTTCCCACTCCACTCCCATCAGGCGACTGTCCACTCTGCCTGCCTTTCACCCCGGCCATTTCTGCAATGCACCTGGCTAAGTTTTTCAGTCCTTTCTACCTCAATCTGCCATAACCCCAACCTCAACTTCAGAAGCTGATTCACACTCACCCTGCTTCCAACTAAGCAGTATTTCCCTCTAGATCCTAATTCTTCTATTTTGATTCTTGCACAGTAGTCCACTCCTTGTTCCTGATTGCTTCTTTCTTTACTATTGCCTAAAAGCATTTTTGATCCTGCAGACCATGCTCAACACAGCGTTTGGCACAGAGGATATGTGGGTGAAAAAATATACTTGATAACACATTAATTCATTCTACAAACATTTCCCGAGAGCATCCCACCAAGTGCTGAGGATTCAAAGAAGAATTTAAAATAGTCTACTATAAAGGAACTACAGAGAAACTCAGTGTCTAGTGACCTAAGACTTTCTCCCAATGCAAAAGAACTAAAACATTTGTTCATCTATTTCATGGCACTGGAATGGACATCTGTCGTTCTTTATGGCCACCCAACATTTCAACTCCTGCCAGAGCCCACAGCCACTACAGTAGATAAAAATGCAGAAGTCCCGTTCTTGTCTCCCGTGAAGTTCAATGATTGGCACACGAGTTGGCCCTATTAATCAGACCTCCCACTCTGGACTCTGAATCAGAAGGCAGCAATGTAAAGAAGTCAGGCCAAGCACCCATGGTGTGAGAGTGAACGCCAGTTTCAGAGACGGTAGAGGTTTTGGCAGCTTTTGGGGACCACTGCCAGTCAGTGGTGTCGGCGGTGCCAACAGCAGCTCTGGGCTTAGGGGAGCAACCATATTTCACTCCTAGAGTGGGTTTGGGGTGCTGCTACTGGCTGCCTCCTCTTCAGGCTTGTTTGCCTAACACTTCATTAGGACCTGTGAACTCCCTTACACTCCAAACTCCTTGTCTGCTTAAATTAGAACTCATTTCTGTTACTTGCCAGCAAGAATCCTGACCGAAGAGAAGCCACGAACTAGGGAAAACTATCAGCCTAAAACCGAAATCACTGTCCAGTGGAGGGAACAGGGGTTCTGAATAGACCAGACACCCCGACTTCCTCTCCTTCAGGGGAGATGACTCATCCTGAGGCTGTACAAGGGGCAACCTGGATTGTCTCACCAGCGGGTCATAAGCCAGACCCATGACTGTCTTCTGTATCCTCTATGTCAGTCAGGAATAATTTCAATTAGGATGCGAAGTCTCAGACCCAAGTATTTGAATTCTCATGGACAAATATCCTTCTAAGGGAAGGAGAATCAGTCTGGGGCTTCTCCAGTGGTCCAATGGGCATGTGAACAATTAAGTGCTCGTAAAAAGAAATCACATAACTATGTTAAGTGGCCTTGTTAGAAACTCACAGTTCCTGTCACAGTTAGGCAGCCATGATGTGCAGCTGTCTCCTTCCTGACCCGTACGCATCCCCCAGGGAGCTGTTCCAAAGCTTCAAGGTGCTTTTCATACTTCATACCTAACTCCCAGACCAGCAGACTCACAAATGACCTTGCCTCCCTAGTCACAGAGAAAGTAGCTGCCACTCACTGTGAAACCCTGCAGGTGTCTTTCACCCTACCTACCAATAGCTGAACATTTCTCTTCTTGGTGTAAAAAAATTGCATCCTTTTCCTATCTCTTCTTGAGCTTGTTTCGGCAATACCTTCGCTTTGTTCTTTTTTCTTCATGGCTTTTACTCAGCCAACAAACACCTCAAATGTTTCCCATCTTTCAGAGTATTAAATCTTTCACAGCCCTGTCTGCTCTTCGGTTACCATCCCTGCACCTAGAGATGTTTGTCTTTTAATCTTGCTATTCTTGTCACTTAGAACAGGCCTAAACATGCCTGGAACAGAATAAACATGCAACAAATGTCTAATGAATGAATACACGGAGTGGACGATGGATCGATGGCTGCCTGTTAAGTGGGAATGGGTTGAGGAATACAAATGACTGCAGAGTAGCAACTGGGCTCCCTTTTCTTGAGTCACCCAAAATGTTCCATGAACTTTTACTTATGGGCATTACAGAATATGATGAAGGAAAGGTCCAGTTTAATTCTGGAGTGTACCAGCACCAGACAGCTCAGGGCATCAGACCATAGACTCTGAATTACTAGGTGACACAAGGGGGTGGTTGCAGAGAGCTGGGAATGAACCAGCCCCACAAGAGGGCAGTTCTGGCATCAAATACAACAAACAAACGACTCCTGTCTTGGTTGTATCAGCTTCACGGACCATGACTGTAACATGCAGCGTGGTTTAAGTTAGACATGGTTCCCCCTCTGTGGAATTTCTAAACGGAGGCTATAACTTCTCCTTACCTCATGGGACTCTCTCCTCTCAGATTTTAGTTGATCACATTGCCCCTTTAGTTCTTGCAGTTTTGGTTTTCCTTTTACTCTTGGGCATAAAGGTTAGATTACGAGTCAAAATGCAGATCCTGGTCCTGCGATTTGCTAGCTCTGTGACATTGGCCAAATAACTTAAACTCTGTCAGCATCAGTGGCGTCATCTCAAAAAACGGGATAAGAAGTATCTTCATCTTGGGAGCGTTTTTAACGATTAAATGTGATTATGGTTATAAACTACTCAGCATTGTGCCCTTCAAACATGCTCAACTTCTCTTATTCCTTTAAAAAAAAAAAAAATCTTCTCTAGCCTGCAGGGTAGACACTCTACCTGTCTTTTTTAGTACCAACCATCTGAACAAAAATAGGTAATTGCCACTTGGCCTCCATACTGTGCACCCAATGACACCTTAATCCCTCTAGTGGGACACCAATGACACCATTTTATTAGAGGTCCAGGAAATGAGTACAGCCCTGCTTCTTCTTTCCTCTTTTACCGTGTTTCCCCAAAAATAACACCTAGCCGGACCATCAGCTCTAATGAGTCCTTTGGAGCAAAAATTAATATGAGACCCGGTTTTATATTATACCCGGTATACTATATTATATTATATTATATTATATTATATTATATATTATATTTATTATATTATATTACATTATATTATATATATTATATATATTATACCCGGTCTTATATTAAAATAAGACCATGTCTTATATTAATTTCTGCTCCAAAAGACACATTAGAGCTGATTGTCCGGCTAGATCTTATTTTCGGGGAATCAGGGTACTTCTCTTCCATTTCATTTTAATGGCATGATAATATGCTCTCAGAGACGTGTACTGTAATTTATTTAACCAATATCAAACTGTTGGATATTTAGATTGTTTCTAATATTTCATTACTATGAAAATCCTTGTAGAACATTCTTTGTGCATTCATTATTACTTCCTCAGGAGAAAGTCTAGCAGCAGAATTATAAATCAAAGACTATATGCAATTTTAAGTTATTTAATACACATTGCCACACTGCCCTCCAGAACAGTTACACTAATTTATCCTATTTCAGTTCTTATCTAGTTCTTTACAAAGAACACCTGAAATATTTACCTGATTTCTCTCAAGATAATTGGTAGACCTTGAAGTTGGTTTATAATGCCCCCTATAACTATAAATACTTAAACAGTTGACTCAAGGATAGGACATTGTTATTTGCTTAAACATGCTGTTAATATATCTCCCTGGTGTTACTTAAATAAGATAGTTCTTGTTATTTTCCTTTGGCAAGGCAATTCACAAAGAACTAGTGGAATATTTAAAAAATTGATCACACCAGTTTTCTTGGTTTATCGGGTAGCTAAATTAGCACAGTGCTATATTTGTCAAACAGGCGCATATCAGGAAAAGACTGCTTTCTTAAGATTGCTTAGGTCTGTTTAATATGAAACCATCATCTTTACTTCTCCTTACAATTTACACTTGGATAAATAACAGTGTTCTTGACATTTAAAAAAGTTAGGGTAGAGTTGTCTTCCATGTTAAAATGAAAGAAAATTATTATTGTATATTGCCTGACATAGCCATTGCCCAATAAATATTTGTTGAATAAATGACTATCTGAGGTCACAGAATTTTTAACTAAATATTATCTATGTGCCTTGTTGGAAAACCTTACATATAAGAACCTAAACTATGTTCTGTAGTCTATGATGTGTATTTGGCAACACAAAATGATTAAACCAGATTCACTGGCTCTGAAAAATGCCCAGTCATACATTACATTGTGCTGTCAATTATCTATCTCTAGGGGAGCAAATTCATGGGCATTGCAACCTTGATCTACCTTCTTCTTCTTCTTCTTTTTTTCCCCCCTCCCTATTTCTAGTAAAGCCAAAGTGACTATAATCATTGAGGAGGACCTATGTACAGCACAAAAAGATGCATGTGATTCTATTATTGTTGGTGGAAGATAGTACTGGGGGTTCAAAGTGAAAAGGACAAGAGCATCTATGCCATTCCAGAAACTGATATTTTATTCATACCTCTTTTGAGAGGTTAATAAAGCTGTCAGAGAAGCAAAGAATAAAGCAATCAAAATCACAAAGGACAGACTGGCTTAATTAAGGAAGTTTTCTGTCCCTAAGCACCTTAGATTACACATCTCATTTGGCTTAATAAAGTCATTGTTGGGAAGGACTTGCTGGCGAATTACACCATAATAATACTGATTGTAAACACCAATCTGCCTTTTTCTTTGTCACCAGGTTTTTCAGCATAAAAAAGCAGGGGTTGTCATGTCTAAGAAGTAAAATTTACTGAATACACTGAGATGATAATAAAGCACAAATCAGTTAGGATTAATGAAATACACACATAGATTAATTTCAAATATTCTTACAGCTTTGTTAAGCATATTACTGATGGTGCTGTGACTGTATTTTTCAACTTGCCAATCTTTGTTAAGCCTATGAAGATGGATGAGAAATAAGTCAAAGGTACTTCATTTGTGCAAAACATTACTGTCTAGTTACTCTAAGTGCTATTTATTAGTTGTATATCATGTGCTCAAGAAGGTTTAGTAAGGAGAATAAGTTATTTAATCGAGACTTAATTTTAATTCATAGGTTGGTGATAAGCCATTGAATGTGAGTGGACCTATCTGATGAGGGATTTACTCAAGAAGGTAAAGTGTGTTCACTACGGGACAGAGAACAGATGAGCATCCAAGTGATAAGCACAGAGTGGAAGTGAATGTTTAGATTAAGTTTACTTCCAACTTTTCTTTTTTAAATGAACACTTTCGGTGTAATTACAAAAATAAATAAATGGTAACTTAGGAAACAGAAGTTTTCCAAGAAGGAAAAAAATATCACCTATCACCCACTGCTCAGATAACCACTGTAAATATTTTAGGGCAGTGTTTTCCAAACTTTTCTGCTTAAATGAACAACTTGGAGCACTGCTTAAAAAGCAGATTCTTGGGCCTCTCTTCTGGAAATTCTGACTCAGTAGGGTACAGGATGAGGCCTGAAATAATCCACTTTTAAAAACAAAGCAGATGACTCTTAACATCAGATAAGTTTAAAAAATATTGTTTTTCATGACACACCTTTCCTGTGCATCTAAACAGCTATTTTTAAAATATTTATCCCACTCAAGACTGTTCCATTTGAGAATTCAGTATAGCTGGTTTTTCAGAGCCCTTCACCCTTCTATAGATAACCCTTTAAAAAAGTGAGACACAGGCGACTTTTGGGACCAGGGCAAATGACAGCTTCTTCATTCAAACCTAAGGACAGATCTCAGAAGGGCTAAGCAGGAAAAGGGTTTTCTTGCCCCACATCTTTGTGAGATGAAATGGGATAATCATTTTACTTTGCAGGATTTCACTGTCCTCTTTGTTTGTTTGTTGGTAAGGATTGGGTCCAAAGACACTTCCTACTTTAGAAATAAGAAGATTTAGATTCACTGCTCTTGTCCTGAGAACTCAAAAATAAAACCAAACATGCTTATACCAGCAACACATTTTGTAGCTGTAACTTGACACTGCTGATTCTAATTGAATTTATTCCTTTTAACCTACAATCTTAGTATAAACAAGTAGGGTGTAAAGGAAGGAGATAAAAATATAAAGAAGAGCTCCCTGCCTTTGTCTAAAATATTAAAGAGTTGAAACTAGACTTGATTTCATTTCCTAAAACAAAAGACAGAACACCTTCCAAAAGTTATCTGAGAAGGTGAAACCAACCAACACTGGCTGCCCTCATCTCTTCTTAACCTATCCTAATATGAGCCTCAAGTTTCCAATTCATGGACTATCTGTGTCATTTCCAGGAAATGTTTTATACTGTTCTGATTCTTCATTATTCCTCTCTGCCATCCCTTTATTTCTTCAATTTGGAGAAGGTATGCCAATATTAAGTCCATGCAATCAGGCCTTTCCCTTTACGAGGATCCATGGGATACAGCTCTTCTGGGGGATCCTCAGACCAGAACATTACATTTCTTTCGAACAATCAGTTTTGTTTTTATTGGGTTGAAACTAGACTGTATTACTGATGACATTCCCTATTTTCGTTGGCCATGAGGAAACCAGGAGGCAAACTTGCCAATAAACCATAACTTTTGATTAGGGCCTTATAGTTAATAATAAATCATTTTGTTTATTACTCTAATACATGGCTTCATTTTATTTTCTGGCCTTCACATTTCTGTTACCCTGATTTCCTCATCTAATTATTTTTATTCTTGATATATTTTTGTAAGTGAGCTCAAATACTTTTTAATGAATTATAAATTAATAAACTATGCTAATATAGTATTTGCATAAGTAGAGAGCTAATGACTATGAAGACTGTACATTGCATGTTGAGTCCAATAATGATTTGTGAATTATCTATACTGTTAGTTATCGTCTTACTAGCCTGAAATAACCATATTCTTAATGCACATAAGACTTAATGAGAAATCAACCCCTGTGATCACCTCGATACAAAAAAATTTAAAAATCATTTCATAAAATTTGAAATCCAACTATAGAAACTCTTAGCAATATATAACTGAAGAGAACTCCTTTAACTTTTTAAAAGAATACCACTAAAAACTTATAGCAAGTGTGATATTTAATGGTGAAATTTTAGAAACAGTCCCACTGAAATCAGGAACAATACAATGATGATTACTACGTGTTATTGGTTCTATGTCTTAGGCATTGCACTTGGACAAGAAAAAAGTATAAAGATGGCAGAGAGACAATATGATCTTTTTTCTTTTTTTTTGGAGCAAACTTGAAATATTGTAAACTGCTAGAACTAGAAAGAGTTTATCAAGATTCTTAGATAGAACTTATAAAAATCAATAGACTTTTTAACACACAATAAATCACAAACTGCAATTTAAAATTCTGACAACAAAAATTTAAAACATTAATAATTAATAAAATGTACAAGATATTCATGGACATTATAAAACTTCACTAAAGAATGTAAGACACAATAAATGGAGTGATGTGCTGTGTTAATCATACTAGAACTTTCTGATGAACTTTTAAACATTTCCAAAGAGATCTCATCCAGTTTCTATACAAACAGTTCCAGCCTCAAGGTTACACATCTACAACAATGTGTAACAGTTTTAAAAGCTAACAGGATCTTTAACCAATTAGTCAGTTATCTCACATTATTTGAAAGTGTGGATATAATTTAGTTTGATCACTCATTTTTTAAAAAGCTCTTTTTCTATGGTCTCATCTCTATGGGCCAAATCCTTCTGCCATACAGTAAAGAATTTTTAAGGTCAGACATGAAATACAAATTTTCACTTTCATATATAAACTTTTTATCAACTTAAAGAAATAAATTTTCCATCAACTTTCAGGAATGGATTCTGCTGATAAAACATAAATAAATAAAACACATATTCAGGACTGTTTGTACTGTTTCTGTGCTATCTAGACCCCCCACATACTCTTTACCATTATTTGAATTATACCATTATTTGGTCATAAACACATCTGTTTGAAGGGAAGCCAAGTGGCAGACAAAATGAAATTCAAATAGATCAATTCTGCCATTTGCTAGCAGTTCTAAAAAAAGGAAATGAAAGAAAGAAGCATTACTAACCAAATCGAGCAGGAGGAGTTGGAAAAGTATATGAGAATCTGTTTTATTTAGAACATTTTTGTCCTTCACAATATATATCAAACATATTTAAATATATTTAATCACTTACTGTGCCAGACACTGCTGGCTGCCTAGTGAACAGTCATTCTCCACTTCTTCATTACTAAGAAAAGCACAGTAGTTTTCAGATATTGAGTGATCAGGTGTTTCAAGAGATGAAAGACTAGTCTTGATTAGTCTATGCTAATGATGGTGACTCCATTCATCTTGCCAGGAGTTGGTTAGGGATAGATTTGTGATAGACAATGAACTGTGAAAGGATGTCTGTTTTGGGCCCTTCCAGGGGAGTTTTCTTTCCCCTTAAAAAAGGGCCATGAGAAAGGGCATTCTCTCCCTTTGCCTCTGGATGCCTGGAATTGTAGCAGCCATCTTATAACAGAGTGAAGCCAGTTTAAGAATAGCCAACATTTGGAGGATGGCAGGGCAGACGGACGAAATGAACTTTGATTCCTGATGACCTCATTAAGCCAATAAATTATCTACCCAAGAAATGGTCCTATCTCCAGGCTACTTCTTAAATGAGAAAATTATTATTTTCTTTAAGCATGTAAGCCATTTTGAGTTTGATCTTCCTATTACTTGCAGTAAGAAACAAAGAAATTGAAATGATTCTGTGTTAAGAACTACTGGCTAAAAGAGCGTTTATAACCACTTAAAGTCATCCCCTTGCAAAATCTAAATGTAAATTTTTTATGCTTTTAAAAGGAAGGTGTGAGGTTTATGAAGTATTTTCACTAATATAAAGCGATAAAGTTACAAGATATTTGGAGGTTTGGTTAGAAAAATAATTTCTCTTTTACTTTTGGGAAGACATAGCCTTTTAACTCCTCTGTGTTTTTGATATGTGTGGCCCTATCACTTCTACCTTTCTCCATCATCTCTAAAAAAAGTATTTAACAGTAGTCTTTAGGTCAGCTCCTGGCAAAGTCAACCTTGGTGTTGCTTTAGGAAATCAATATGGTTCAGACATTTTTTTTTTTCCTCTCAAAGTAAACAGCATTTTGAAATTGCTTTTCCTTGGTGTTGTCCTAAATCCTATATGAGGACTGGCAGGGAGTATGACAGAACTTGCAAAAGTTTTTCCAATTAATAAAAATGTGATTCCAAAGCTGAGCTGTGCATTCTGCTGGAGTCTAACTTAAGCAATTATGTACAAATAGAAATGCAAAACACTTCAAAGCACGGCTTATAAAAACCAACATCACGGTACGTCAATCCATGAGTTCAGGGATTGCCCAAGTTAATGATTTTTTTTTTCTCCTGATATATGAGTTACCCTGGGACCTATGTTTCTGTGTAAAGCAAATGTAGAACTTATTAATAATGCAAGCAGCTGTAGGGCTCCTTCACCATGGCAGTGAAGCTCTTGTCTAAAACTAGAACTACTTCCTTTATACGTTACTGGGTTAGATTTGTTTAACTTACTTCATGTAGTACTCCATCCAGTTCCACTGGCATTCGGATGCTTAATGAATATTTTATGAAGGTGACTATGACTGCATAAGGAGATATCTTAGTGTCCACAGGAACATGATAAAGTACTCTAAGCTACTGAAATAGTGATAAAACTATACAATAATAGGAGAGTCATGCCTTTTCATACCAGTGCACGGTTATAAGAAAACCCCAAATAAATGGGAAGTGACAGGAATGAACATTACTATCTAACATATGTTGAAAATTTATATAACATCTCTATATACTATTGTATTTAATAAAAACCACAACCCTACGGACTAAGTATCAGGATTCCCATTTTCCTGAATCTAAGATGCCATTGGTTGCATGGTGAGCCAATATTCTAGGTACCGATAAGAAAAAATTCAGCCAATGAAATTATGGCACGCCATTTGTGAGATGTACTCGGATATCAGAGATGTCAAAATGTAAAAATAACAGGCATCTCAAAAATAATCATAAAATATGATGATAAGAAAATTCACTGAAGTCACACAGCCAGTTAGTAGCTGTGGCAAAGACAAGCCAGCATCCAACAAACCTCCTGTTCCCCTTCCACAGGGTGGAGTTCCTACGGAGAAATGGCTGTCCAGCAAGAAAGTACACTTTCCACCTGCCTGAGTTCTGGTCAATAGAATGTGAACACAACTGATGTAGTCACTTCCAGGCCAAATAGGTAAAGAAGCATGGGTACTTTCTCCATCCTCTCTCTTATCCTAGCTACTATTTATGTTGATGCCCAGGATGATGTTAGAAACTACCTGTGAATATGGCAACACCTCTGTGTCAGTCGGGTTCCTGAATGACTGCAAGGAACAGAGCTATACCTGTACCTCCAAACCACTGTGCCAAATAGGGATGCCACATTGGGCTTGACACGAGCAAGAAATACACTTTGATTTTGTTAAGCCTCTGTCATTCGGGACTAGTCTGTGAAATCAACTAGAATTACTCCAAGTAATACAGTGGCAGAATTAGAATCTGAATGTGAGGTTCCAAAGCCAAGGCTCATCCTGTGACACCACGTAAATACAAACCTCCAAACTTACCCTTTCCAAAATACAAACAAAAAATCAAAATAAAACAGGACTGATTACTTCATTTTAAATAGGTTTCACTTGGTTTGAACAAATGGGCACAAATCAATAATTTTAAGAATATTTCAGAGAGAGTCCAGCTAGGGACAATTAAAGCTGTATGTATGTAATAGCACAGATGTGAGGAAAAAACAGAAACAAAGAATTGAAGAAGTGATTTTCAAAGTGGGTAAAAGTGACACTTACAGGTATGCTCTCTTTTTCTCCTGTTCTAGTTTAATACAGTTTGAGTTCAGGGAAAGGAAATCCAGGCAGGTGTAAAAACCCTAGCCTACTAAACAGTTTAACCTCTTGAGGTAACGATGGTCCTGTTACCCGAAAGAGCTTGAAGCAAAGGAAAGGGAGGAAGGAGCAGCTTGATTGGCAATGGATGACAAGGACAGAAGGGAGGTGACAGAAAATGGGAGAGGTCAAGAGGACAGTTTCTAGATTCAAGACAAGAGTTTGAAGGACGGCTCCACTATTTCTTATACTAGAGCAATCACTTAAACTCTCTAAGGGTCAATTCTGTCCTCTAGAATGGTATGATAATAAAATACATCTCATGTTATGGGGATTAAATGAGAAAATGCATGTAAAAGGCATGTACCGTCTGTGAGTGAGCACACACAGAATGCTAGTTACTCCCCTTGCTGTCATTATTAATTGTTACCTTCCTTTCCTACCTAGTTGCAAACAGCCACGTGTGTTTTTAATATAAATCTCTTCTGTAGGTAGTGCTTTTCCTTGGAAGAAAGTCTGCCTTCAGCTGTGAAACCAACTGAGGTTAAGAGCCTGTGGAAGTTTCTATTTCAAATTAAAAATAAAAGAAATGTGTTAACATGCCTTGAGGGAATGATGAACAGAGAAAATATGAAGGTATGTATGGTATATGATATTTCAAACACCAGTTTCACTTTACTGCTTACATAAAAACAGCACTTTTTACTTTTCAGAATATTATAAAGAATAAAAAGAAAGAAAAAGAGCATATGTCATGCAGGACGGCCTGCGGGGTCTCTGCTCCCGCTCCCCCACATAAGGACGCAGGATGTGGCTAGGCCAAAAAGGAACACCCACGGAGCCATAGGTAGAGGAGTCATACCACTATAGTCTCACTGGAGGCTGGATTCACATGACGTGCGACCTGCTGTCCGCTTTTCTGCCAACCGACCAACGACTCTCCTCGACTCCCCTCAACTCACCAACCAGCACAGCCGCGGCAGCTATATCAGGGGCCAATTGTCTAACTGGCTACAGCTGACGGCCAACTAGCCACAACCGATGGCCATCTACTACCCGAGCCAGCACCTTTCCACGTGAGGCCGAGAGCCTGGAAACTGCACTCCTGGCTCTGTCCCCACAGCATAAAAAAGCTTACCTTTTGTTTTTCATTTGAACCCTTTTTGTTGGTCTCCTTCTTCCTACTTTCATCTTCATACACGAGAACAAAGTCAATTCTTCGGTGGCCGTCATTAAAAAAGAGGGAGTCAAATTTTCCATTAAATTCTTCCTGTGTGCAATGGAAAAACAAATTTAAATATAATTTTTGAAAGAAAAATGCCAATTTATAAGTGTTTATTTTCTAGCTTTAGTGGGTACATCGATGTATTTACAGAAAAAGAGAAATATATCCATTACTAGTTACTTGACAAAGGTCACTGTCCCCACGATCTTCGCAAGCATAGTCTGTTCTTGGTGAAAGGAATGCTGTGAATTGAGCAGTTTCGCATTATTCTACAAGTGCCTGGGAAAATACCAGCAGTATATATGCGACACAATCATCCCAAAATTATTCCCACCTCAAACAGCAAAAGGAGTATCCGGTTTGGAAATGAACACAGTAACCAGAGATGCCTATCCACAGGACTGAAGTTCATTTAACAAGAAGAAAAATCTCCTAAAACAAAGCACTGTTGATGAAAACCTCATCCTTCCTTTGTCTTATTTTCTAACTTTTTCATCATCTTTCCTGACTTTTCTCTGGACCTCACCACTTTATTGAAGGTATCATTTGATAACCTTAAACAAATCCTTCACTATACACAAAAGCTACAATGGTCTTTGGTATTTGTTCCAAATTTCACAAAAGATACCCCCTCATTCCTAGGGAGAAAAAAAAATAGCAACGACAACAAAATAAATGAGACTTTCATTTAGATCTCAAAAGCCTGATGGGTTAAAAAACAAAGAAATAATGGCAAAACACAGACCTAATACAATTGAAAACCATGTCTATTTGGAAATGAACACAGTACTATTCTCTATTACTATATGAAACACATCTCTATGACTATATGGATTTGTAAAGAATTGTTTCGAAAGACTTGAGTTTGTTTTCTCACATAGTTTGTCAGGATGCTTATGTAAATTTTGTTGTTTAAGAATCAAACTGCTTTTTAACTAAGTAATATTTTTAATATTTTCAGTTTTTTAATTAAAAGCTCATGGGGAGATTGCATTTTGCAGTCATTTGGTGGAAGCACTTAATCATTCAATGTGATTAATTCTTCTCTGCAGTCAGCATCAATTAGTACAAAAATAACCTAATTTATACCACCACTTCCTCTTTTTCTTCCCACTTTGGAGATGTATCTTTTGCTAAACATATACAACCTGACACTTGTGATTCCTTTCCTCTTTTCCAGCAGGGAGCCTGTGAAGGTTTATTAGTAGTTGACGTTCCCCCCATTTAGCACAGTACTCCACCTGCAGAATGCATGCCACTGATGTAACCTAACTCAACACACCTTCATCTCAGCCTCATTTAACCACAGGCTCTAACCACAGACAGTGTGACTTTGCCTGGAGACCTTTCCTAGCCAGGGCACTGTGGGGCCAGGAAAACAGACACATCAACGTCTTAAGCTGATGCCACTACCCAATTCTTTTATTTGCAATTTAAAACCAACAAACTTTCTTTAAGAGTATTAAAAAGCTATAAAAAAATGCTCAGCCCAGTCTTTTTCCTATCAGCCAGAGTCCTTGAGGCCTCTTCGATTTCTCTTCCTTTCAATGAAGATGTTACTATTGGTGCCACCCTGGGCAGCTGCTAGAGGAAAATTCTGTGTAGAGTAAAAAGAAAAATGAATAGTTTCTCAGAATGGTGAGGTAGGGTGGAATATAGCCACAAAAACCGGGTTATCGTTGCAGACATCTGTAAAGTGTATAAAAGCAAATTGTTCTCTCTTGCCCACATTATGTTGCCTTTGGTGGCATCCAGCAGGAGCTCATTGAAGTTAAGTTCTGAAGAATTAGGCCTGAAATAAGAACCACATTTTCTTAGGACTCCAGGCAGTCTTCCTTGCATGGCCATTGCTCAGGGGCACAGATTGGCAGCTAGCTCTACGCTAATCTGGTCTGCACGCACATCTCTCTCGTGTGATAGAACATCATGGCCCTTTGGAGGAAAACCCCTACAGACTTGGCAACAGTTGTCTGTGAGAAATAACTAGGTCAAATTCTGATATGGTATTATTAGAATGCAATGTCAGGGAAAAGGGTGCCAATTTTCTACTGCTGTGAAATCCAGGTTTCCTATCTCTTGGCGGAAAACATTCTACCAGGCAATTGGGAAGAAGGGAGAAACTAAGTGCTGGGTTGGAAAGAATACGTAACAAACAAGGGAATCTGTCTAAATAAAAAAGGCTAATTTATGGATAAAACTGTTATGTTTATAAAAAATGGAAAAAAGGCTGGATTTTTCAGTAATAAGTCCCACTACAGGCCCAACTCACCCAACAGGACATCAAAATAATAGAAAACTTAAGAAAAAAAAGTCCTCTCCTAAAATTTTGCTTTTGCGTTATATGAAGTTTTAATAATTTCTCAGGATAAATACAGTTTATCTTTAAATGACTGATTATTCAGAGGTGAATTATTCAAGTCCTGGCCTCTTTACGCCTTCTCTCAGTTTACTCAAAATTTGATCTTTAAAAATTTTACTCTCAAAACCCCATTAAAAGAAGGCAATACAAGCTGCTGCTGAACTCCTATGGAGTTTCAAGAATCATTCAAGTAAACACCTGACAAACCTGTTGAATTTTATTTTATTCTTGTTATTTTTATTGTTGTTGCTGTTATTATTATGCTTGTAACGAGTATTTTTAATGCATTTAACATTAACTTCCTATCCGAAGGTATCTGAAAGGAGGTTCAACATTTTTACCAATATGTCTTCTGACATTTTATTTTCTGTTGTTATTACCTCCTTCCTCCTTGATGCTCATATTTATCACCTCACTCTAAACCTTCTACCCCGGCTGTCTAGCTTTACAACTCACCCCATCAAAGCAACATTCTTTTAAAAATCACTCTCTTATTATCATTCCTCTATTCTGAAACCAGGAAGGTTTCAAGATTCTAATCCCCAGGTTTTGTAGGGTGATACTGAAGGGCTTTTCTAATTTGAACCTGTTAAGCTAGGATAAAACACCTTGGCTTCTTCTTGCCTCTACTTTGATTCTCCTAATAATGTTCATTCTGTGCCACCCATCGTCCATTTATTCATCATCCATCATCCATTTATCCAGTTCAAGAAATAAGAGCATGCTTAATTCCACAGAAATCTCTTTATCTTATATCAGTCACTGAGTTGGTCAATAATTTGCAGATTTCTAGACTCCATCCCAGTCCTACTAAATTAAAATCTAGGGTTTAGCATGAAAAAAATCAGCATTTTAAACAAATTCTGCAGTTAATTCTTAGATACACTAAATATCTGAGAAACTCTGCTCTTAACCTCTTTAGAGAATTTTTCTTATACTGCTTGGCATCAGCCTGACTACTGGGTATTTAATTAGTATTTCTGTGATATGAAATAAAAATCACACGTTAAGTCATTTAACCCCCCACCAAAAATTTGATCTTTAGTCTTGTCTACCAAGTCAAATGGCACCAAGATAAAATTTAAACAAAGAAAAACAAAAGAAAAGAAAAACAACTATGAAACCCAACTTTTTCTATTCAGCAGATTAAACTTAAAAAGTACTTGAAGAGGTTTAAAATTTTATCAGGTAAAATCACTTTAGAGATCACAGCATATGTATGGTTACTGACTTTCTGGCTAGAAAATCTATTAATTCGTAAATTCATTGGGGTAACTCCGTAATTGTTACCCTGAGACCTTAGGCAAATGTCTTCAATGCCAAGGAAGTCAACAGAGTCTCGAGCTGTTAATACTTCTTCCTTTCTGGAAAACAATAGCAAGCAAATTTCTAATTACAGTTTGAAATCTATAATACATTACATCTGTTCACACCAATTGCCCTCTCTGGTCCCAAGGAGACTAGATTCCACCAACCTAGCATTTATTTATTCATTTGTAGCAACCTCACCTAACACTATACTAAAAGTTAAAGGCTGCTGTGGTTAAAAGGACTAGCTATGTTCATTGTATCAAAATAAAGCAAAACAACATTGCCAACCATTGCAGAATAGTGACCTGACCACTTCTGTCTTTGGCTGTTGGCACTGATATTTCGCACTGGGGATAAAGAGGAGACATGCTTGGTATGAGCGAGGGGAGAGCTGAGAAAGAAGAGCTTGGCTGAGCAGTGTAGAAGGGAGATCGTGTGTGATTTACCCAAGTGATGTTTTCCAGGCCTCCCTCCTCTCAGCTGGTTCCTCTCCTCCTTTTATTTGTGGGCAGCTTCTTCAATAAAAGAGCTAACAGAGCAGGATCCTCCTTATCCAAATCAGGATAAAAAATGCAAGCAGCAAAATTATTCCGCCCAGTGCTTTCAAGCTAGAGTTGTGAGTTTGAGAACATGAAAAAAGATGACTGTTTGCTATTAGCTAGGAAGTATATGTGGGTATGTACCAGTTCTGGCCCCAGAGCAGTTGGAATCTCTGTACTATAGGACACGTGCTTGAGAAAGACTATCACAGTGGACAGAAAGACAAGTCCAAAGACGAGCATTTCCCAGTAATCATTTGGTAGGAAAATGTCTCATAAGCTGTCTCTGAATGAAAGAAGGCACTGGACTTCTCCTTGAATAAGATGCTATTCTTCAGGAATATGAAGGGTCACATGATGATTGCCTGAGGGGGAGGTCTGTCTTCTGGGCAAAGAAGGGATGGAGTAAGAGGACCTGGGGAAACAGCTGCCTGAGTGCCACTGTTCTGTGGCATCTGGGTCGATGATAGGTGAGGAGCCCACTATTGAAGTCCTTGGCATCAGCACTTGGTGAGTCCATGAAATGACCTGCTGCTTAACATTGCCCCACATTCCTCAAGTGTCTCATAGAACACTCTGCAAAACCAGGATCGGCAGTCCCGTGTCACAACAGAGGCCTCTACTCCGGGAGTTTAAAATGTTGGCTTTAAATCAGTTGTGCAGAGTCTGGATACAAAGCAGTCAGACTGGGATCTTTGCTCAAACTCGTGTTTATGTGTGAGGGTGCTGGACTTGCCTTGGGCAGCAGGTTATATTATCTAACTGTATCTCTAGAATTTCCAAATAGGCTATTCCTGCCCTGCTATGGTTGTCATTGACTAAGAGATTGGAGAACATTCCAGACTTTTTTGGGGTAATGGTCCTGACCTCTACACAAAGCAGGATGCAACAAAGGTGTACCATCTAACAATAATAGTCGATGAATTACACTATGAAAAACAATATCAAAACATAATTAAAGAGCAATTGATATGTGAATGTTTGTAACAAACATGTGGCTCTCTGCAGTCTTTAAGACCAGCAAAACAAAATAATTAATTCTAAGAAGCACAGCAGAAAGAAAACAAGCTAATCAGAGCAGAGGACTAAAGCGAAAATATAGGATTTTCTATTTCTCATTAAACCCTGAATCCATGCACATAGCTAGTTCTAGGGAAACAAAAGTTGAAAAGCAAAAGCCTTTTTGTAAATATTTAAATCTCAAATGGAAAATAATGAAATTTTATTTACATGCCATGTAGCTATGAATGAAATATAGTTCGAAGTGTTTTCCTTAACTGTAGCAGAGTTCAGGCAGATTCAAGGCATAGTAGTGAAACTTTTTTTTCCTTTATACAACTGTGCAAAATTACTGCAGAAACAGGAGAGACCTGGTCAAATTTTATTCCTTATGTTTTGATCACCTCCTCAGCTTATAAGAACACATGATAGTGAGACAGTTCAAGGAAAAATGCCAAGAACTGCAGGTACAAAAGGCTAAATGCTGAACGTGGAAGGACTAGTACTATGAGAAGCAAGGGTGGGAAAAGGGCAGTTAGAAGTTAGATATTGGCCCTAAGAGGAATAAGTCATTATGTTAAGTAAACCATATCAACTCAACCTTTAAAAAAAATAAAGTAAAATAAAATTTAAAAAGCCTACAAGGGAGAATTTGCCAAAAATCCTATTGTGAATATTGTAAATAATATATCAATTTTTGGTAATCTCATTTAATAGATGTTTGCTAAAAAAATCTAATATATATTAATCATTCTCTGTCTCATTGAGTAAACAACTTATTATCAGGACATACAAGAAGTCTGAATGATTATGGGTTGTTCTGATAAAACTGAATGTTATTATAAAAGTAATATAATAAAAAAAATAGAAAGAGAGAATACAAAATATTCATCATACTAAAGCAAAAAAGACGTTAGATATTAGTAACAGGGATAAGGAGAAGCACACAGACACACAGGGAGCCACACAGGAAGTCAGCTCAGTGAATGGCACACTGTGGCTGATGCACCAGCGCATTTTTGACTGGACCCCAGCATTCAGGAATGTGTTAAGAGGGAGGAAGTGTGGTGGGTTCAAGGAGGAGGTGCCTCCAGAAACGAGGACTCCAAACATGTTACAGAGTCAAGTGTGTCAGGATGTTCCAAGAACATCCCCTGGTGGTGACACTATGACGATCAAGATGAACTCAGGAATGACCCAGAACAATTTTTGTACAAATCCCACTGTCTCCTTCCCCATTCTATTAACCACACTATTAATTTCTGAGGGCCAGTGGCCAGGTCTTGCTCACCCTGAGTTCTCTGCTGACCCTTTGCATGTAGTAGGAGCTAAGGTTTACTTTTTCTTAGAATAAATTTAGCGCCCCTCCCCCATGATAAAAAATATATGCACAATACAAATTCTGAAGAAACAGAAAAATATAAAGAAAAAAATAAGTCATATGTAATCCCATTTCCTAGAGATGAGCAGAGCTTCTTCATATTTTGGAGTACATCTTTTTAGGATTTCACACGCGTATGCATGCACATCAACCAAAATGGTATCATACTATATGTACTGTTTTATAAACATCCATCACAGACATTTTTCTAGCTTGATATAAAGCCCTGCATCATCATGTTTAATAGCTGCAATATAATTTAGTTAAACAGTTTCTCCACTGATGAACACATAAGTTGTTTCCAATTTGTTGCTTTTATAAACACGGCTGCAATGAGCATCCTTGTACATATGTATTGGTGCACATGTTCAATTGCTATTCCCTTAGGCTAAATGCTAGAAGCAGATTTTAACTAGCATGGTCTTTTTAGAAGTTTCTGATATGTAGGTTGCTAAACTGTCATCCAAAATATTTATAAAAATGAACACTTTACCAGCAGAGTATGAAAATGCCTTCTTCTACCATTTCAGTCATTTTCCTTTTCCCTTTTGAGTCATTTTTTTGTGTGTGTGTGCACTTTTTAACTACAGAGTTCTAACATTTTTATGGGTACTGCCTAATTGAATTACTGCTTTTGTGAAGTGCCCATTACTATTCTTTCTTTTTTGTTTTAAAGCTTATAAGAGTTTATTTGAGCCAAACTGTCGACAATTGCCAGGAAGCAGTCTCAAGGGACTGAGAAAATGTTCCCCCATTACTATTCTTGATCTAACCAAACTATCTTATTATGTAATCCTTTTCCAGTAGATTTTCTTGTGTTTTACTCATGAGATTCCAAAGACCACACAAGCAAATGAGGGAAGTGGGTGGACTTTCCATTATAGTCTATATGGCACCTGTGTAACTACCAAATATCAGTTGTATCTTGTGACTTACACCCTGTTTCCCAGAAAATAAGGACTAGCTGGACAATCAGCTCTAATGCGTCTTTTGGAGCAAAAACTAATAGAACACCAGGTCTTATTTTACTATAATATTATATAAGACCCGGTCTTATAGTAAAATGAGACCGGGTCTTATATTAATGTTTGCTCCAAAAGATGCATTCAAGCTGATTGTCTGGCTAGGTCTTATTTTCAGGGAAACATGGTATTTCTTTAGATTTAGAACCTACTATTTATTTATTTTGTAAATGATTTCTGTTGCAAGTAAAAAACTGATGTACAAATTTGTAAAAACAATAGTCTTGTTATTTTATATTGATAAATGGCTATAACTAGTTTTCAAATAGCTGAACTTGTGATTTTCAGTCATTTCTCATTAGGGATAGATACAATTCACTTATAAATATAATTAGAGGGAATGTTCACAGGCCAACAGCCTCCTGATTCGATATATGCATTTTGCCTTTGTTTCCCTTTGCCTGTGTTAAAATAAACTTTAGAGTTCTGTTATTAGAACATCGCATTTTAAATCCCAAGTGAGAGTGAAGGTATAATGCCTCAAGCATAATTACTGTTAAATATGTTCCTCTAACCCATGCCAAGAAAGCAATAGTTTTATCAAGTGGAGTTCTCATATGATTTTAAATATTATATTCTTAAATTTTCTGAACTGGGCTATAGGAAACATGAAAATAAAACTTTGAAATGACCTTTAAAATAAAACTTGCTTAAAAGCAGTTAAGAATCCAGGGTAGATAATAAGCTTAGTTAGGAACCTTCTCACAGAAGAGGGACTCTGAGTGAACCTTTTTCTCAAATCCACAGTTAGAGTTGGAACTGCGGTTTTCAATGTGCATGATTTCAAACTTTTTTTGCTTTCCTATGTTCCCATGGGCTTTCCACCATTTCAAAACCTCAGTTTAGCCTTCCTTAAAGATGATCTTCAAAAAAAGAAGGAGAACAAGTAAAAGAACGTCAAAAAAGGAAAAATGCGAAAATGCCTTTAGTGGTTGTTTTCATACTTTTCCTTTTCTAGAAGAAGCCATCATGTTTGCCCTGTTCTCCTCTGGCTGAGGTAACACTGGTGAAGAAATGTGGGTGAGATTAAACTGTAAGATATTCCCAATAAAGTCTTAGGAACGATCAAAGTGATAGATGTGACAAAACAAGACAAGTGGTAGGTACAACAGGACATTTGTGAGAGAAAACGGCTATCCTTCTGGAAGCTAACCACTTAAGGTTTCAATGTCCCCAAAGTGCCTTGCTTTGCTTCAATATCCCATTACAGATTTAACATCCAACCAGTTACCTAAAACTTTTTTAAACCTATGAACATTTTCAGTTTGTACCACCTCTTAAGAAAGAATGTTCTGTATGTTTACCACCTAGGCAAGATGGCTGTCCTGAATTACATTTTTGTGCCTTTAAGAAATAGCTCCCAATATTCTATTCTAGAAATCAATTAGAATCAAAATAATATTGCTACAGCCAGATCCTTCACGACTTAATGGACTTCCAGAATATTCTATCTACAACTTTAAGATGCTTAGTCTTATGGAACAATAATTTTAGCTTGACTTCATAACCAGTTTCCCTTGCACCTACCCTTCTGTTTCCTTTAACCACATCTCAACTATCTTTGCATATCTATTCTCAGTTCTTGGAAAACTAACTGGTTATGACTCAAAAATATTTACTAGTAGTTCCCATTCACCAAATCCATAGCTGTGAACTGTCCCCCTTTTCTCAGTCACCTGTGTCCCATGTGACCCAGGTTAACTAGTCCCTGAAATTTTATGCTTTTGAATAAAGAACCAATCTCACAGAAGGTGACTATAACCTGAGACAGAATGGAAAAAGGAGCTTCAAGCTATAGCTATTCAGACTGTTGAGCTGAAAAAGACATACAAGGGACAACTGAGGGTATAACTAAGGCAACAGGTTTTAAGCTCTTTACCAGATTCCTATATAATTCTTCTTGTGCAGACTCCCTTAAAATTATAACCTGCCATTCCCAGAAAGCTCTTCAATTTTCACAGGAGGTTTCTGTTTCTAGTCTAAGAACTGCCCTGAGTTATTTTTAGCTTTTCAGCTGCTCAGGGTTTGTAGCATGAGAGTCCTGTCATCAACTGTAATCCTTCATGGGGCTGTTATATCCCATGTATCTCTTGGCCATAATATTCTCAGACCACTTCTCTGGGAACTCAGGTTTGCAACTTCATTCAAAGAGGGAAAAAAACAAATCAGAGCATTTAGTTCCAAGCAAAGGAAAGGACTGTGATGATTCCTATCAGTTGGTTAATGTTTTATATAGTTAATACTTTCTCTCCTTTAACTCAAGAAGCAGTTTACAAGAATGGTTGTTCTTTGTGGCATGAAAACAAGGATGCAGAGATGTTTCCAAAACAGAATGAAAAGAACAATGACTCATTTAAAACAATGGCACAAAAACAAGTTTCAAACTGACTACAGATAATAAACAACACCTTACAAAATCCTCCTCCCATCAGTTATTGGAAATTTTCAAGAAATAAAGTGCTCTGAGACAATGAGTTTTTATACAAACTTTATACCAATTTTAGAAAGGTTACTTAACCTTTTTGTGCTCAAAATATTCTCAATATAGTACATAGTATTTTTTAATTTCTTACAGACAGGATATTGAACATAGCTATTACTATTACTACCACCCCCACCCCCACTATTATTATTATTAGGGAGACAAAAATGAAGGAAACCCAAAATAAGAATAAAGAACATGGGTTTTGACTTCCGGTCAAGATGGTGGAGTAGGTAAACTCTGTGCTCGCATCCTCCCATGACCACATCAATATTATAACTAAATTATAGAACAACCATCATTGAGAACCACCTGAAGACTAGCTGAACGTAAGTCCTATAACTAAGGATGTAAAGAAGATGCTATGATGAGACTGGTAGGAGGGGCAGAAAAGCAGAACAGGCTGGTCCTGTGTCCAACAGTGTGGCAATTAGGAATCAGAAGAGATAACTTAACTGTGGAAGTCTCTCCAGAGGAGTGAGGGGTCCCAGCCCCACACTGAGCCCCCCATCCCAGGGCTTCAGTTCCAGGAAGAGAAGTCCCCATAATATCTGGCTGTGAAAACCAGTAGGGATTACACCCTAGTGAGAGGGACAGCTACTGGAGTCCCAGCGTTCCTCTTAAAGGAGCAGAGTATGGACTTACTCGCTCACAAGCTCACTTGCTCTAAGCTACAGCACTGGGGCAGCAGCTCAAAAAGTGCCAGGGACATATCGGGAGGAACTGAATTGACTATCTTCAGGTTGAGGACTGGAGGGGCAGGGGTCAGGTCAGCTCTCTCTGGGGACAAAAACATGGGCAGGCACCACTGTTGCTTTGTTGAGCCCTTTCCCCACCCAACTGCCCCAGCATAGGCAGGTGCCAAATCTGAGCTCTCCAGGCCCTGATGAATCCCTGAGATGGGATGAATCCCTAGCCCAAAGCACTTCCGGAGACTTCCACGCAAGCATCCTGCCTCTCCTTGCACTATGGGCTTTCCTAAAATCTCTCAAACCCCAAACAAGCAGCAGCTAGTCTCGGTGTCCCCTGTAACTCCCACCAGGAGGCCTCAAGCCTGGCATAACATATGGCCAGTGTTGGCTTGGCATGTAGCCTCAACTAAGCTGGCTCATAACTGTGGTGCCCATGAAAGGGTCACAAACCTGGCACCAGTGGCAACCGGCCTCAGTTCACAGCATAGCCTCTCTTAAGAACCTCCAAGCCCAACACAAGTGGTAACCAACTGCAGATTACTTTGTAGCTGCTACCAGGTAGCTCATGCCAGGCACAATCAGCAGCTGACCATGGCCTGCACTGGGGCCAACATACCAGGTAGCTAGCCACAGACCACACCCGAACACCAGTCAACCAGCTCTACAAATGACACACCTGAAGGGAGGACTAGGCTGGCACCAGAGCCCTGCAAAAGAGGCTCCCACTCAATGGGATCAGCTCCTGAACAACAGCTTGTCCACTGTAGCCATGGCCAACCTTCACAGTCAGTCAGACTGAGGGTCAATTCCACCCTCTGATATAGCAAGAGAAATCATGGCTCAGCTACAACAGGAGGGCACATACAACCCACACAACAGACACCCCTGGAGCACCCAGTAAGGAGACAAGGGAGGCTGAGCCACTGAGCCCCACAGGACAACTATTACATAAGGCCACTCTGCCAAGACTGGAAGACATAGATTTACCTAATACACAGAAACAAACACAGGGAGTCAGCCAAAATGAGGAGAACCAGACAAAACTCCAGAAAAAGAATTAAATGGAATGGAGACAAGCAATCTACCAGATACAGAGTTCAAAACACTGGTTATAAGCATGCTCAATGAACTTACAGGAAGAATAGATGAACTCAGTAAGAACCTCAACAAAGAGATAAAAACCATACAAAAGAACCAGGCAAAAATGAAGAATGCAAGAGAGGAACCAACAGATTAGACGAAACACAGAATCAAGTCAGCACATGGAAGACAAGGTAGAAAAAAAAAAATCCCATCAGAGCAGGAAAAAGAAAAAAGAATTAAAAAAAAAAAGAGAACTGTTTAAGGGACAACATCAACATTCCAACATTCACATCATAGGGATACCAGAAGGAGAAGAGAATTGAAAACCCATTTGGAAAAATAATGATAGAAAACTTCCGAACCTGGTGAAGGAAACAGACATATAAATCCAGGAAGTGCAGAGTCCCAAACAAGATGAATGCAAGGTATCCAACACCAAGACACATCGTAATTAAAATGTCAAAGGTTAAGACAGAGATAATTTTAAAAGTAGCAAGAGAAAAGCAGTTAGTTACATACAAGGGAGTGCCCTAAGACTATCAGTTGATTTCTCAACCTGGAATAAAACGGATAAATTCGTAGAAACATACTCTTCCAAGACTGAATTAGGAAGAAAAAAATCTGAACAGACCAATAACTACTAATGAAATCAAATTAGTAATTAAAAAAACTCCCCCAAAACAAAAATCCTGGAGCAGATAGCTTAAACAGATGAATTTTACCAAACATTCAAAAAAGAATTAATACGCATCCTTCTCAAATTATTCCAAAAATTTGAAGAGGAGGGTAGGCTCCAAACTCATTTTACAAGGCCAGTATTACCCTGATTTGCTAACCAAATTCAGCAGTACATTAAAGAGATCATACACCATGATCAACTAAGATTTATTCTTGGGATGCAAGTTGGTTCAACAACCACAAATCAATAACATCATACACCACATAAACAAAATGAAGGATAAAAATCATATAATCATATCAGTTGATGCAGAAAACAATGTGACAAATCCAACATCTATTTATGATAAAAACTCTCAGCAAAGTGAGGATAGAGGGAACATATCTGAACATTATAGAGGCCATGTATGACCAACCCAGAGCTAATATCCTACTCAATGGTGAAAATCTAAAAGCTTTTTCTTTAAGATCTGAAACAACACAAAGATGTCCACTTTCACCGTTTTTATTCAACATAGCAATAAGACAAGAAAAAGAAATAAAAGCCATCCAAATTGGAAAGGAAGAAATAAATTAGCAGATGACATGATACTATATGAGGGAACCATAAAGATGCCACCAACAAACTATTAGAACTAATAAATAATTTCAACAAAATATCAGGACAAAAAAAATTAGTTGCATTTTCATATACCAATAACAAATTATCAGAAAGAGAAATTAAGAAAACAGTCTCACTTACAATTGTATCAAAAAGAACAAAATAAACAGGAATAAATTTAACCAAGGAGGTAAAAGACTGATACTCAGAAAACTGTAAGACACTGAAGAAAGAAATTAAAGAAGACACAAATAAATGGAAGAATATACCACGCTCATGGATAGGAACAATTAACATCATTAAAATGTCCATACTACCCAAAAAACAGACAAATAGATCAATGGAACAGAATACAGAGCCCAGAAACAAACGCTCACCTATATGGTCAATTAATCTACGACAAAGGAGGCAAGAATATACAATGAGTAAAAAGATAGTCTCCTCAAAAATGGTGTTGGGAAAAACTAAACAGATACACGCAAAAGAATGAAACTGGATCACTTTCTTACAGCATATACAAAAATAAACTCAAAGTGGATTAAAGACTTAAATGTAAGACCTGAAAACATAAAACTTCTAGAAGAAAACATAGTAAACTCTTTGATATCTCTCTTAGATATATATATATCTAATATCTTATATATGTATATATCTACACACACACGATATGTTTCCTTGGGAAAGGGAAGCAAAAGAAAAAAATAAACAAATGGGCCTATATCAAACTAAACAGTGTTTGCACGGCAAAGGAAACCATCAGCAAAACGAAAAGACAACCTACCAAATAGGAGAAGATATTCGTTAATGATACATCTGATAAGAGGTTAATATCCAAATTTATAAAGAATTCATACAACTTCGTACCAAAAAAACAATCCAATTAAAAAATGGACAGAGGACCTGAATAGATATTTCTCTGAAGACGACATACAGATGGCCAATAGACATATGAAAATATGTTCAACATCACTAATCAGAGAAATATAAACTAAAACCACGAGAGATATCACTTCGTATCTGTCAGAATTGGCTATCATCAATAAATCAACAAATGACAAGTGTTGGTGAGGATGTGGAAAAAAGGGAACCTCATGCACTGTTGGTGGGATTGTAAATTTGCACAGCCACTATGGAAAACAGTATGGAGGTTCCTCAAAAAATTAAAGTACAACTATCTTATGACCCAGCAATTCCACTGCTGGGTATTTATCTGAAGACATCAAAAACACTAAGGTGAAAAGATATACGTACCTCTATGTTCATCGCAGCATTTTTACAATAGCCAAGATATGGAAGCAACCCAAGAGTCTATCTATAGACAAATGTATAAAGAAGATGTGGTACATATACGAGATACAAAGGAATACTACTTGGCCATTGAATGAAATCTTGCCATTTACAACATGGATAGATCTAGAAGCTGAGTGAAATATGTCAGACAGAGAAAGACAAACACCAAATGATTTCACTTATATGTGGAATTTAAAAAACAAAAGAGATACAAACCCATAGATACAGAGAACAAATTAATGGCTGCCAAAAGAGAGAGGGTTAGGGGGATGGATGAAAAAAAGGTGAATGGATTAAAAAGTACAAGTTGCCAATTATAAAAACAGTCACAGGGATGTAAAGTACAGCATAGGGAACATAGTCAATAATATTGTCATAACTATATATGGTGTGAGATGGGTACTAGACTTATTGGGGTGATCACTTTGTAAGTTATATAAATGTCTAATCACTATGTTGTACACCTGAAACTAACATAATATTGCATGTCAACTGTAACTGAAAAAAACAAAAAAAAAACATGGGCTTTGGCATCTGTCAGAGCTGGGTTCAAATCACATCTCTGCTACATACAACTAGCTATCTTCCTTTATGTATATATTTTATCTCTTTAAAGCTAAATTTATTCATCTATAAAAAGGGGGAACTCATACGAAGAAATGACCAGTTATTATAAAAAGATGCACGAGCCTGAAACACAGTAAAAGCCCAGTGGTGAGCTGCTGGTTCTCTATTTTAACACAGAACAGTTCTTTATTGACTACTAGCTCTGCTGAGTGCATTCACCCACTTTATACCCATTAGGAACGTTCACCGGCATCTTGTTTTTTCCCTCTGCCATGATTCAGATTATGAGAATTACTTCTTTCGCTATTATTTTACCTGTCTTTAATAGGTATTCCACAGTCCTTTTATTTACTGCTTTGAATTGGGCAGTCAAATTAACTGAATTTGTTGAATTTCTTTGAAATTAAGCTTTGGTAGTTTGGTTTTGGACACCAGAGGCTTTATAGCTTTCTTAGGTTCTTAATAAAATATGATTGAAGTGCAGGACCCCATCACACAAATGAATAAGTTAAGGGTTAATACATCATCATTATACTATATTCTCCCCCTCTCCTAAATCTGTTTCAAAAGAGGTCTTATGGCATGTGGCATCAAACAGAATGAAAACAAATAAGATTAATGAATTATAACTAGAAATAGAAAATCAGAGGCTGAGAAAGTAGGAGGAAAAAAATGTACTAACCACTGGGACAATTGTAATTGTTGTGATATTAAAATGACATTTGGTACAAGGCCTTCTAGTGGGAGAGCAAAAAGGAAATGTGTTCCGTGATATGGTTCTTGTTATCAGAAAAGAGGAAGTATTCTGATTTCAGCAAGGAAGAAAAAGTCTCATGTGAGACCTTATATAAAAACTCCCGGTTTTTGGGTATTTCCCAAACAAAGTCCTTGGCAAGGATTTGGGGTTATAAAATATAATAAATCGGTAACCTTTGACTTTTTGGTCTTTAATTCTCATTTTACTTCCACCTTTGAAGCAATCAGTCTACATTTCACTCTGTTCCATCTAGTGCCATCACTCTAGTCTGCGCTCTTAACTCTTACTAACTAGATAACAATTGATACCTCAGTCAGTCTCCTTGCATCCAGTTGCCCTGTTTGCCATTTCATCTTATACACTGCCACCGTATGGCTGTTCCTAAACCAATATGTTCAAGTCACAGGATTCAAACACCTTCAGTTACTCCCAGTGACCTCTGGAGAAAGTGCAAACTTCCTACCCCTCCAACCCAACCATCCTTTCCATTTAGTGCTTTGACTCCGTCATGCCGCTTCCTGCCTCTACTCCTTTCCTTCTCCTTCCCACCTATCCAAATCTTAATTCTGCCATTCTTCAGCTCACTTTTTCTCTGAGGAAGTCTTCCTAACAACTTGGGTTCATCTTTCTTTTCCCTCACTATACTACTGGTTATGCCAATCAATGGGTGTTCTGTAGACTTCTGGAGATTCCTGAGACCCTTTCAGGGAACTCATGAGGTCACAACCATTGTTATAATAATGCTAAGATATTATTTATTTTTCACATTGTGTTAACATCTGCTATGATGGTGCAAAGACAATGGTGGGTAAAATTGCCACCATCATAGCACAACTCAGCAGTGGTACCAATCTGTACAAGTCATCATTGTGTTCTTCACCACCACACACAGTAAAAAGGAGTCACCTTACTTAAGAATGTTCTTGATTAAGCTGCAACAATTGCTGACTTTATGAAATTTTGACCCTTGAGTATATGGCTTTGTAATATTCTGTGTGAAGAGATGGAAGTACCCATAAAGCACTTCTGCTGCACATCAAAGTATGATGGTTGTCTTGAAAAGTGTACAATTTTTGAGTTGCCAATTTTTTTTCACACTGTTTTTACTTGACACAAAATTCAGTTATACACAATTGGGTATTTGGCACATTTTCCCCAAAATGGACAGTGGAACTGTCATTTCAAGGAAAACAATGACAATATTTATTGCTAATGATAAAATCTGAACTTTTAAGCAAGCATTAGAATTTAGAACAACTTTTATTCACCACTGTAAACATGACGGCTTCTCAATATTCAATGGCTTTTCTGATGAGATTGGAAGTATGCTAACAAATGTAGGGTTGTTTTTTTTCATATTGTATAATGAAATAGGTCAATATTTATAAGAGCTAATTAACTCAGTGAACCAATATTTTCCAATTGCCCTCTGCATGGTGATAAAAATCACACTTGGGTTTCAAAATGCAAGATATGTTTTTTAATATACAAAAAATTCATTGGTATGATTTTACATTCCACATTGCAACAAACCTTTAAGAAACAACCACTTGTTGAGTTTTAATGTGGTACCAAAGAAAAATATTCACGATTACCTAAAAAGGCTTTAAAATACTTCTCTCTTTTTTGACTATCTGGGTAAGGCTGGGTATACTTCACATACTTCAACCAAAACAACATATTGCAACTTTTAACTACAGAAGAAAATATAAGAATCCAACTGTTCAAAGGAAACCAACAACAAAACGAATGGGAGAAGATATTTGCAAATGATATATCTTATAAGGGGTGGATATTCAAAATATAAAAAGAACTCATACAACTCAACATCAAATAACAATCAGATTAAAAAATGGGTAGAGAATCTCAATAGACATTTCTCCAAAGAAGACATGCTGATGGCCAACAGACACATGAAAACACACTCAACATCACTAACTATCAGGAAAATGCAATTGCAAAATGAGATATTAGTAAGGAAATATCTGTCAGGTATTGGTGAAGGTAAAACCTGTGAGGATGTCTATTATTAAAAAGTTAGCAAACAGCAAATGTTGGTCAGGATACGGAGAAAGGAGAATCCTTGTGCACTGTTGGTGGGATTGTAAATTGGTGCAGCCACTTCGGAAAACAGTATGGCGATTCCTCAAAAAATTAAAAATGGAACTACCATTTGACTCAGCAATTCCACTTCTAGGTATTTATCCAAAGAAAATGAAAACACTAATTCAAAAAGATATATGCACCTCTATGTTCACTGTAGAATTATTTGCAATAACCAAGATATGGAAACAACCTAAGTGCTACTGATAAATAAATGAGTAAAGATATACTAGTACAATGGAATACTACTCAGTCATAAAAAGAATGAAATCCTGCCATTTGCGACAACATGAATGGACCTTGAGGGTATTATGCTAAGTGAAATAAGTCCAATGGAAAAGTACAAAAGACTATGATTTCACTCATATATGGAATACAAAACAAAACAAAAAAACAAATAAAAAAAACTTATAGATACAGACAACAGATTGGTAGTTATCAGAGGAAGGGAGTCAGGGAAGAGGGCAAAGTGAGTAAAGGGGGTCAAATGTCTGGTGACAGAGGGATACTAGACTTCCGGTGGTGAGCACGCTATAGTGTATACAGATGTTGAATTATAATGCCATATACCTGAAACTTATACAATGCTATTAAACAATGTTACTTCAATAAAAAAAACAAAATAAAGAATCCAGCTGTTCTGTCTTAAAGAGATCTGTAAAATATGCAAAATAATGCTACCCTTCTAACATTTTTGTTTTAGAAAATAGTTATTTTTCATAAAAATATCTTATATGTTAATGTATATTGAATTTATTATTGGTTATATTTAAATAAATTAATAAACATTTAAATTTTTCAGTTTTAAGTTCTGATACAGTAAATACTGATAGGTACACCCACATAAAAAAAGCTCTTTGGGGTATACTTTTATATTAAGAGTGGAAAGTGTAAGAATACATAAACTTTAGAAATGCTATTCTATACCATTCATTTTGGCTCTTAATTTTGCATTATACAAATCATGATGGCATGATATAATACATATATAGTATAATGTCATCAATTTTATGTACACATACTACCACTTTAATTGCATTATAACAATAAAGAGGAAAACCTGCTTTTTGTTTTTAACCTATAACACCTAGGAAAATAAGCCAACAGATACTTGCTGAACTGACATGAGATAACATATTCAAGTCAAAGTGTTTCACAGAAACATCTTATTCAAGTTTTATAGAAGTTCAGTATTACTGGATTCCAAAGGCTGCTCCAGATGGTTTGGAAAATTTAAGACCACATTTCATCTTAAATTATGAAATGTGGTAGCTGTCAGCAATGTAGCTGTCAGTTTCTATATCCCATTAATGTTTTTAATGGTTACATTTTATTCCATCAAAGTAAAGTATTTCCGTCCTATATTTGCACAGGCAGTTTCCACTTCCTAGAATCTTCTCTCCCTTCCCCTGGTTAACTCCTCTTTATGGAGTCCTTCCCTGACCTTCCTGGCTAGTTTAGGTCTCCGCCTTATATACTCTCAGAGCACCTTATACTCCTCCTTAAATAACACATCTCACAATTTTAATTGTCTAGCTATTTGTGAAATTATTTGATTAATGGCTGTCTCTCTCATTAGAACATACGCCCCAAGGGATAGCTCGGTGATATTTCCCAACTGTCCCTGCTTAATAGGGTTATAGAAATATTAAGTGGATAAATATTATTAAATAAATTAACTGAGATTAATTAACCCTTTATCCTGTGACATTTGTAGTATGACACATAGAGCAACAGGAGGAAAATTCACTACACATCACAGAAGAAATGAAATGACCTGATTTCTACTTTTGAAAGAATTGTTTAGATAATAGCTAGTAGGTGACCAAAGTGGTCAAGGGGAGACTGTGAGACTCCAGCGAAGAAAGGTGGCAACCTATCCTGAGAGATTAGCAAGGGAGATGAGGAGAAAGGGACAGATGGAAACTGTAACTGACATTTACCATCAGCAGGTCAGAAACAAGGTGTCAGAAGGATTCTGTTTTCTGGCTTGAGCAGCTGAGAGGATGACGATTATATTTAACAAAATTCAGAAAACTGGAAGAGAAATAGGACTAGGAGGGGAGACCAAGAGCTTGTGAGATTTCCAAGGAAAGGTTTCAGGGGTCTGGGGTTGAGAGGAAAGATCTAAAACTGCAAGTATGAACTTGGGCGTTGTTAACGTAAAGCTTGTGATTGAAACTAAGGAAGTGTGTGTGAGAAGAGTGAGTGAGAAAAGATGAGTTGGGATGAGCTCAGAGGAAATATAATTGACAGGAAGGGCTTGGATGGAAGGCCAGGACCAAGCAAGAAGGTAGAGACGCTGCTGGAAAGATAGAGAAGTGGCCAACCATAAGATTGTCTTTGATTCCTTTCTCCCTCACATCTTATTTCTCTCTCTTCCTTTCCACTTTCCTGCTTCTGCCCCGCCCTACCCCAGGACTATCAGAATAGTCTAATTGGACTGCTTGCTTTCTGTTTCTCCTTCCAATGAATCCTGTATGCTCCTGCCAGATTGATTTATCTATAGCTGCACGCTCCAATACAGTAGCTACCAGCCACGTGCGGCTATTTAATTTACATAAATTAAAATCAAACAGAATTAAAAATTCAGTTCCTCTGTCTCACTAGCCACATTTCAAGCGTCTTCCCATGGCTACACGTGGCCAAGTGACTATTGTGCTGGACAGCAGCACAGAGTCAGGACATTTCCAGCACCGGAGAAAGTTCTCTTGGACAGTGCTGCATAGCACTGTTTTGTCTTTTCAGCTCAAAAGTCCAAACCCTGAGTCCAACACTTCTATGTTCAACCCTAAGCTCTCTAACTTCATCTCCTCCCACTCCCCTAGATCAGCTCTATGCTTGATACAAACTGGGCACATTCACTCATTTCCACTTTCATTTGTTTGTTCCTGTAATGCTATTAGGATGCCCTCCTGTAGTAGATGCACTGTGATTGCTAGGGTCAGACGTCAGCACGGCTGTAGTACCATTCTGCCCCCAAACACTAATCTAGGTGTTGCTGTGAAGGTATTTGGTAGATGTGGTCAATGTCCACAACCAGCTGACTGTAAGTAAAGGAGATTAATCTCAGTCATCTGGGTAGGACTCACCCAATTAGTGGAATGGCCTTAAGAGAAAAACTGAGGCTTCTCTGAGGAAAGTTCCATCTACAGACTGCAGTGCCAGTCTGCCCTTCCTACTAGAGTGACCCACAACTGCAGAAGCCAATTCTTTGAGATAAATTCTTTAATAAATCTCTTTCTGTACCACGGGTGTGTGTGTGTGTGTGTGTGTGTGTGTGTGTGTACACATATATACAAATATGTACACACATGTATATATACATATATATATGTACACACGTGTGTAAGTACATATACAAGTATATCCTACTGGTTCTGTTTTCTGGTAAAACCTTGAAAATGGTATAGATTTTGGTAAAGATTTCAGTATCTACTGAAATGTACCTTTCAAGACTGAGCTGTGTACCCCCTCCTTCAAAAATACAAACCTGATTTTTCAAAGATAATGATTCTGAAACCTGGCTGCACATGAGTGACCTTTGTAAACTTTGTGTCAACAAATTCATGTTCTAAATAAGAGCAGGATGTGCACATGAAAGTGGAGCTTAGGCCTTCACTTTTTAAGCGCTCTCTAGGTAATTCTGACCCGCAGCCAGGGTTGAGAACTGCAGTCCTAACTGAATTCATCTAGCACTTTTAATGTAAGTGTCACTAGAACTAATGAACACTGCACACTGCCTATTACACTTCATTTAACCAACCAACCAACCAACCAACCAACGAGCATGAGTTGTCTGCTGATCTCATCAGATAATCAGACAATGTGCAGGGGACAGAGGCAACAGTATATCCACTCTTGGCCTTGAGGGTAAACATTGAGATATACTGTTTGGCATTCCTCCAAGTACATTGATTAAAAAATATTAAATGATTGAATAAATGAAAAATTTACTGCAAAATTTAGTGAAGCTGACAGTGGTTTATTCAAAATAGTGCATAATTTAAATAGCTCTTATATCTAGTTCAATTGAAAATTCTATTAGCAAGTGTTAGTGTTAGTAAGTGCTTGACATATTTATTGATAGGCTGTACTGTTGGTCTTTTATAATATTACTGGGTATGATTAATTCTCAGCCCACTGATAATGTGGTAGGCACCTAAGGGCATGTAATTACTTTCTCGGGAGCATCAGTCACAAATGCTCCTGTGTACTCTTCTAAAGAGAACACAACCAAGTCCTGACGTCAACACAGTCTAATTTCATTTGAAAGGAAATGAGAAAGGGTATGGACTGGGTTGAGCAAAGTAGGGAAGTGGCCATTTCAAGGGTATACAGCTCTGTGCCTGCAAGGTACTTTGCCAACGATAAGCATCCATAAATGTTAGATAAGATTTCTCGCTGTATTATTATTTTATGATATGCTTTTAAGATAGCTAAAATAGTTTTCAATCACTGTGCAGTCATTGAACAACACTTCGGTGAGGAAATCTACTGCTGATTTTTCTGCTTTTTATACCTAAGGAGACTGAGGTCCTAAAAGGAAAAGTGACTTGCCCACAGGGGACTGAGAGCAGAACTGCGCAGGAAGAGAGGGCTTCTAATTCCCTGAAATTCCATCTTCCACTCAACTGGAGGGGTGGGGAGGGAGGGGAAAGTGGTGGGGGAGTGGCTTTTAGAACGCCTTTTCCTTACTGAAAAGAAAGCATTTCTTAAAAAAGTAAAAACACTTTTCAAAGTCTCAGGAGTATCTTACCTCATTCACTTCTTTCTTCAACCTTCTTCCTATTTCACAAGTATATTTACTTTTTAAAAACACTTAAGACTAACGTAAGTACATGAAATGCTGGTGATACCATTACCATCACTGAATGATTTGTCACAATTATCATGATGTGCTTTTTAAAGGGATTTGGACTTGGCAGTCAAGTGTTACTCCAGCTCCAAGTATCATCCTGACTTGGTATACTCTAATTCATACTAACATTGTATAAAGATCCATATTATTGGTCTGCCCATTATAATTAATGAAAATGCTCTTTGGTAGTTATTACAATCTGTAAGGTCACATTAACCTACATTTCAAAAAGTGCCTTGGGAGAACTGTAAATGCCTTTTTCCTTTTGAAAGAGCTGTTAGGGTTTTCTAGATAAAGCATATGTATAGTTTTTTGTTTGTTTTACCAAAAACAGACTTATGGAATACATTTGGGACTTATAGTAAAAATGCACTTTTTATTATTTGTTGAAATAAGGAAAACTACAGTTAACTAGATGAACTTCAGAAATAAAAGGATTTTAAATCATCTTTCCAAAGTCCTTAATACTTCCAAATTAATTAAGAGTTCAAAACACAGGATGGACAGCTGCAATTGAAATCTCACTGGTCTCCCTTTTCAATCTTCAAGGAATCCTGTCAATTCATATTGTGTATACATTTCCACCAAGTTCTGTATTTCTCTTTAAATTTTAATTTTTCTTTTCTTTTTTTTTAGGTCACATCACGGTCAGGTTATTTACCAGCAGACTCTCAACTTTAACTCAATTCTTTTGCCTCTGTTGGGTTTTTTGGCCATTATTGTGATATGCTTTCAGATGACTTATAATCAAATGAGTTCCATGGTAAATACTGATATCACATCTTTGTTCAGAATGCCCAGGGCTCCCTGCTTTCCTCACACATGTTTTTGTCAAATTAGTTTTGACATTCTCTGGATAATAGATAGTTCTCTGAATTTCAAATGGGATACTTTGTAAGGCAGGAAGTCACAACACATTTTACAGTCAAGGGTTTCTGAAAATAGGGGAATAAAACCAGGTAGAAGGAGCACTGTAATATGGAGGAAAGGGTTTTAATCAATTACATAATTTGACTGATGGTGATAATTGGTTGAATGAGAGAAAAAGTGAAAAAGGAAGCAACTCAGAGTCATCAGTGAGCCACATATATCTCACTGGGGTGGTACAGTCCCAGAAACATCCTCTCCCCGCTCATTCCCCACTTTCATCAACTACCAAGTCCAGTTACACATAAAGCAAGCATGTCTTTCCTTCCCACCCCCACTGACATGTCCTGGTTCAAACATTCATCATTTCCTGCCAAGACTGTTAATCTAGTCTGTCTGTATTTGAACTACTCCAAGGAATTAAGGTATTTTAGTTATGAGAACATTTTTCTACTGAAATGAAATCTGTCTGCCTATATACACATATACTTTCTATTCAGGCTCTTAATACTATATTTTGTATTACCCCAATTACTATCGTCAAATATTTAAACTTGTTGTCATGTTCTTGCCTAAGTGTCAGGAAACACCACCATGTTGATCTTTCTCCTTTCTGTATGCTTCCCCTTAAAATGGGGGTGGATCCACCTAGAATGGGAGGTGGATTTACCAATACTGAACAGGAGAAGCCTCATACTTTCTTTGTTCTGGGCACATAAGTACGAATGCAACTTAGGTGAATTATTACATGCTCAATTCATACTTAGTTTAAGTAGCCAAATACCTAGCCTTTTCACGTGATCAGTCATTACCCTTGGCCCATAGGATCTTTATTTAAGCAGCTGATATTTATGAATCAGCAGCAGGAGCTTACTTTTAACTTATATTGATTTGGGTCTCCTCTCGAAATTGATTTCTATCCATTATTCCCCAGTCTTGGTAAGAGCAATTGCCCAGATAAGCACATTCTCACATGGCCCACAATTCTCCATTCTGTATTTAAATGCAATTTTTTTCTACACCTCTTGCTAAAACTCAAAACACACAAAAATGTCTGTGGCTTTCTCTTGCTCTACCCATCTAATAACTCCTCATTTAAAAAAGGGAGTGACCTTTCCTTTTTCTAACATCCACAAACTACGTGCTTATAAAATCTCATTCTGTACTATTCCTGGAGATGAGAGCTCCAGCTTCAATGTCTCCATTTATCAGTATGTGGTCTATGCCCAACTTCTATCCCAACCCCACCCTTATTTGAAAATTGTCACATTTGTCCCTCAACTATTCTGGCACTTGTGCTGGTCCCCATATTGCTTCGAGATCACTAACTGTGGTTCCATGAGCAAATCTGCAAGCTCTTTTAATACCCTGGTGGATACATAATTTTTCTAGCTAGGACATTGAAACTCACTTGGAATAATTATATTCCTGTCTAGCACAGTCTCGTGCAGCATGGGCTGTTGCAGCCCCTCCCCAGGGCTTGAACTATGCCAATCTGAAGTTCACCTTCATTAGTAGAAAAGGCAAAACTAATATAGAAGCTGATAAGCAAGCTCTTTTCTCGCTCATGTCCTAACCATTAAACTGTCTTCCTGTGGTTTTGGACCGATCACAGCCTCTCCCAGGTCTGACATAACTCAATATCAATCTCTCCGTCTTTCTCTCATCATGTTCAGCATTTTTCCACAAGCCTCAACTCAGTCTCTCACTCACTCTGGACTTGAGTTGTACTCTCACACTTTTTAATAATGGAAAAAATAAGATTGGGTGCCCCAGTAATAATGGAAAAAATAAGATTGGGTGCTCCAGAAAATTATTAGTACAGAAAGATAATAATGCTAGCACTCTGAGGAAAATTCACTTTAGCAGGTCTGGCCTGGCTGGGCCTAAAAGCCTACTCACCATTTATGACTGTTTCTCTGGGAAAATAAAGTCTGCATTCCAAAGGCGTGACTCAGAAAGAACTTTCCAACGGAGATCTGTGCATGCTGACTGCCTATTTGTGCTCCTACCCACCCACCTACCAACTTCATAAATGCAGCTTCAGAATCAGTGACATAAAGCAAAGGAGCAGGTCCCCTTTGCTCCATATTCAGGCAAAGGACACATGCCATCACCTTGTGCTCTGAAATGCACAAAAAAGATTTCAAGTTGAAATGCCGTAGGAATTCCTGCCACAGTAAGTAGGCCAATCTAGCCATTCTCATGAGCCAGTTGATCTTTGATCTCGTTTCCCCTTGTGAGAATCCTTTTTGCCAAGTTAATGTTCCTCTGTTTGGCTTCCTTTTTTTGGCGTCTCTGTTTGGCGTCTCTTTTCTCTTGTAGTTTGGTGAACTCAGTTCCAAAAGCTACCAAGCAATGTCACCCTATTTCTCTGTCGAGAGCAGATCCAAGAGTGCAAGTCCAAGTGAAGAAATGCTTGAATGGAAGAGTTCTACCTTATTCTCAGTCTTCCAGATCCTGAAGATCCTGGGAGTTTGAGGCAGACCTTGGGGCTTTGTTGGGTGTCTAGATGAGCCAGAAAGACCTCGGACTGACCAGAAAATAAAACTTCATCTCTCTGAATAGCCCCAACACTCATTCAATTGCCTCAGGGCTATTTAGACTAGAAACAGCCCAAAATGAAGTCTGGATTTTTTAGGGGTAAAAAACCAAAAACAAAACCAAAGATTAAATTGAATCTGCTTTGAAAGAAACCTGACTGACCACCTTGAAACAAAACCTGCAAACCAAAATCTTCACATCTGTGGGCAGCTGGTTTTAATTATTCTCTCACACCGTTTATACCTCAGGGCAAGAAAGGATTGACATTCTCTTTGTTCCATGTGTCACTTCAGACAATTACTCCCCATTGTCCTTGGGGGAAAAACTTTTAGGTCCATGAAAATAAAATATGCTCCCAGAGTTTCCTAGGGTCTATCATCTCCTACGCTGGCTGCTGCTCCTGATGTAGGAAATTTCTGTGAGTGCCGGGATCGTGTCTTGTGAAACCAAAGAATGGAAGCACGGACCAAGGAGAGGCAAGAAACTGTAAAAGAGGATAGTTTATTAAAGGCAAAGAGTCACAGCTCCCGAGCAGGAGGGGGTTCCTGAATGGGATGCCCCGTGACTGAGGCAAAAGCTCTTACTTTTATATCTTCCCCTGCCTGCTTGGAGAGGGAGCTGCTTGGAGAAGGGAGCTGGCGCCTTCTAACGGAATTCGTTTATCAGGTTTGCTCTGTTTGCCCACCTTGAAGGGATTAATGAACCCATTTCTATCCATCAGATCTGCTCCGTTTGTCCAGCCAAAAGGGATTTATGAGATAATTTATTAACCTCAAGGCGCCGCTGCATTTTGTCCTGGGGTGAATGAGCCATTGCAGAACCTGGAGTTTCAGGATATGGCTGCCTTTTGTTTATTCCACCAGGGACCTTCCTGTCTACCTAACAACACGCTAACTAACCAGTCTCACTCCTGGTTCATTGAAAATCTGGCCCCTGGCTGACGTTTCCCTCTCCAATCTGTGTCCTTCTCCATCATACCAGGACTTCCACCTCCAGGTATGACCAATGCACCTTGCGCCTGCAGGACCTTGACTTCTTATCACCGATGATCTGCTCCCTTTTGTACACTAACTGCCAGGGTCCGACCCTGGACCTTGTCATCACTTGAAAAATTCCCTTTTCAAAATCACTTATTCAAGAATCCCTTTCTGACTGACCACAACTCACATGCCCTTCTCATTTCACAAGGACTACAGAGGCCCCACTTTTTCTAATCAATTTGCAGATCCTCTCTTTTTTCCCTCCCTTCCTTTTTTAAGGTTACATTTCCAAGCTCATCATTTCAGTAACACTCTTGCCTACTCTACTCTTTCAATTATGTCCATCTAGCAAGGCCCCAACTGTGGCTGAAGTCTACTACATGCTTTCTCCATGTCTGAGTGGTGCTGGAGAAAACCATGGCGGGGCAGTTTGGTATCACTGTAAATCCAGGTTCATTGGACCCACACAGGCCCTCACTACTGCCCAGAAACCCTAGAATTTTTTTCTACGTTTTTCCAGATCAGCCTGGCTTTCCGCTCTCCACAACTACTTCAAAGTGCCAACTCCTGCCCCTCAGTGTTCCCTCACTCCCACCAAGTGAAAAATCAAGCTCTCTTTGCAACAACATGGATGGATCTTGAGATTATTATGCTGAGTGAAATAAATCAGACAAACACCTTTGAGCACCATATGATTTCACTGATATGTGGTATATAAAACAGAAAGCAACAAAAGAATAAGACAAACAAATGAAGAAACAAAAACTCATAGACACGGACAATAGTTTAGTGGTTACCAGAGGGTAAAGGGGGAAGGAGGTAGTGGATGAGGGTAAAGCGGATCAAATATATGGTGATAGAAGGAGAACTGACTCTGGGTGGTGAACACACAATGTGAGATATAGATGATGTATTACAGAATTGTGCACCTGAAATCTATGCAACTTGACTAACAACTGTCACCCCAATAAACTTTAATTACAAGAAAAAGAAAAATGAAGCTGTCAGATGGGAATTCCCTCAGCTTCTCTCCACCAAATCCACAAACCGACAGCATCCACCCTCTTACTCCTGTACCTGAGGAGACACTGCTCCTCTTACCTAACATTGACTCTTCCCCATGTGCTCCTCAAACCACTCCACAGCCCTTTCAAAGCCACTCTTCTCTAGAGTCCATTGTTCCCCTCACACAGATGCTTCTTATCAATCTTTAAACTTCTTCAAGTCTCTCCATCTGACAGAAAGATATCATCCCTGGCTGTCATATTCTCCTCCAGTTGCCTCTTTCTCATCCTCCAGCCCTTCATAGTCAAACTCCTTGAAAGAGAAGTATTTGCTATTTTCTTCTGCTTATTCCATATCCTCAGAGGTCCCATGACTCCCCAGCACTCCCTAGAAAAAGCTCTATATAAGGACACCAGTGACCTCAATGCCTTGTCAGTGTCCATCTAACTTAGGAGTTCTCAAATGGGGGCAATTTTGCCCCCCAGGGGATATTTGGCAATGTCTGGAGATATTTGGCTGTCACAATTGGGGAGAGGGTTCTTTGCATCTTGTGAGCAGAGGCCAGGGATGCTGCTAAACATCCTACAAAGCACAGGACAGCTCCCCGCAACAAAGAGAAATCTGGCCCGAAATGTCACTGGTGCTGAGGCTGAGAAATCCTCATATGACTAAATCCCTACACAACACCTGAAACTACTCAACACTTCAAGTGCTTCCTGGCTGCTTTCCTGCCATTCTCAAGATTTTCTTCCTGCCTTTCTGGTCATCTCCTTTTGCAGCCATCGACTGATCCCTGAGTCACTGCCCCTCATTCTTTGGAGATTTAAGCTTTGACTCACTGTTAGGTCTCTAATAGATTACTCCTGACAAAATTCTTGAGGACTTTCATATCCATATGTGATCCTCGCAAGACCTGTCCTTCCAACTCTACCCTGCCTTAGCTGTTCATTCCAATATTCATATCCCAGACTTTGTCTGTACTAGTTACTATAGCTCCTTTCTCAATTATAAACATCTGACTCTCCAACTACTGCCTCTTATTATTCCAGTTCACTTTCTCCAGCTTCACAACTCCAAAAATTGTCTAACCCCACGACAGTCTAAGTCTATTGCCTTATCCTCCTCACGTCCCTGGGTCCTTTATTCTCTTGCAAACACCTGGTAACTCTCTTGCTTCACTGAATTGACTTGAAGAAACACTAAAATAAGTTAAAACAAACTCTGCCTATTCCATACCTGCTCCCCAAAGCTGGACTTTAATGGAAAGGCACACAACCATCATGCCTACTAACCACAAATGGGCTCTTTGGGCTGCTGGGCAATCATATTACATTTCCTAGTGCGTTTACTCTCAGATGATTATCTCATACCTGATCCTCTATCTTCAGATCTCTTTACTCTTTTCCTTCCTCAATCTTAGCTAATGTCCTGCTTCTCAATACACTGGCTTCCCTCCTACTTCTAAGAATGAACTGTTTCTACAACTATGGGAGGAGGCCAACTCTGCCATTATGGACCAGATTCCATCCCCTTCTTGTTCTCTTAAGATGGCGTTCCAGAAATTCTTCCCTCTCACTCCTGCATCATCAGATTTTTCTCTCCTTACTGAATTATTTCCATTACTTTACAAACAGTAATTGCTGCCATCTTAAAACTAAAAAAAAAAAAAAAAAAAAAAAAAAAAACTTCATCCTAACCCCCTTCCAGATAATACCGCCTTTCTCTGCATTCATATTCAGCAAAGCTTTTTGAAAATGTTATCTAAATTCCATGCACCCAATTCCTCTTCTTGCATTCCATTTTGAATCCTCTCTAGTGAGGTTTTGGATCCTACCACTCAGCCGAGACTGCTCTTGTCAAGGTCCCTCCATATTGCTAAATCCCATTTCCCATCCTCATCAGCAGCATTCAGTAATTTCCTCCCACGTATTTTATTTCTTCATTGGGCTTCTAGGATTTTCCTTGTTTTCCTCCTACCTTTTCAGTCTCCTCTGCTGATTCTTCCTAATTTCTTTGACCTGAGAACACTGGAGCTCTCGGGGCTCGCAGCAGGATCTCTTCTTTGCTCTACCTCACTCACTGCCTTCTTTGCTGATTTCATTCTGTCCCACAGCTTTAAACACCATTTGAGTGCTGACAACTCTTAGATCCCTAGCTGGACTCCTCTCTAGCTCTTATCTCATATATCCAATTGTACATCAACATCTCCACTTGGATGTTTCAAACTCTGCATACACAAAACAGAATTTTGATTTTCCTCTGCGTACTCTTCTTTCCAACTTCTCCTTGCAAAGTCTTCTAAATTAAAAACCTGGGAGTCATCCTCAACTGCGCTTTCCTGCACATCTCTCACCTGATCTATCAACAAATCCTATTGGTTCTACCTTCAAAACATACCATGAATTTGACTATGTCTCACTACTGCCATAATTAACACCCAGGACCAAGCCACCATCATCTCTCACTTGGATTCCTGAAAACTCCAACAGGTCTCCACGCTTCTGCTCTTGTTTCTCCACCATCTATACTCAAAGTGATCAAAGTGGACCAAAGTGATCCTGTTAAAACAGAGGTCAGGTCAAGTCACTCCTCTGCTCAAAATCCCCAGGTTATCCTCCAAAGGCTTACTCTCAAATAACTTCCCAACTCACTCAGGGTACAACCCACTTGTTTACAATGGCCTATAAAGTCTCCACTATATGCTATTCCCACCATCTTTCATTCTATTGCAATCAAACTGGCCTCCTTCCATTTCCTCAAACGTATGACAAACTCCCACCTGAAGACCACTATCTATGCTATTCTTTCTGCTTGGAATACTCTTCCTCTAGGTTTTCAAATAGTTTGCACACCCCTGTTTTCAGGTCTTTTAACTTGTCACCTTCTCTGTGAGGTATGCCCTGAATATACTATTTAAAACTATAACCCTCTCCCCGCCCCAATATACACGTACAATCCTTACTTTATTTTTCCCTTAAGGACTTACCATCATGTTCTGTATTTTATTTATTCTGTGTTTTATATCTCCCCTACCAAAATGTAAGCTCCACAAGTGCAGGGATATTTTGTTTGTTCACTATAGTGCCTACAATAGTAGATATCAAATATATATTTATTGAATAAATTAATATTTTAACTCTTTCTTGGGGATCACATATATTTTCACCTAAAGAAAATCAAATTTGAATTTCAGGGAACCAACAGTATTTTTCTAGAAAGTAGTATCTCCTTTCAAAAAAGGGAGCCAGTTACACAAAAACCCAAACAGGACAATTACTCTTCAGACCTTCTATCTGCATAATCGTGAGTGCTGAACAAAGGGGACATATATTTACTCCACCTTAATACTCATCTTCCTGAGTCTATTTTTCTAGGTTAGTCTAAGTTCTGTGATTTCTCATCATCTTCCCTGGTTGTTCCTATTGTAATCCTAATACTCTTTTGCCAGCCCACTTTCTTTATTGTTTACTCCAAATTTGGAAGAAGCTAAACAAAGGAAAACATCATTAGCTGGCATGAGACCAGAGGAGAAAGGAATCTTTCTGCCTCTAAAAAGCCAGTAGAGTTACACATAGACCTCAACTTACTTAGCAAAGGCCAGAAACGGGGCTATTAATAGCGAGCTCAGATCATAAAACATAATTCCTTAGCCTTCTCTTTCCTTCCAGAGGTTTCTCTGCTGACCCCAGCCTGGATTCTATTCAGCTTGCTGTGAGATTCACCACTGCTAGATCAGAGTTCTTTCCCACACCCCATCCGTCACCCCATGTGTACTCAGGCAATCGGGCCCATGTGAATTCCTGGGTCAGCACCAACAGAGGCAGGGTTTCTAGAAAGAGCCTTCACCACTACCCAACCTTTCCTCCTCCTAACCCCTCTAGACCCAGTTTTTTTCCCCACTCCTTGAGATTTGGAATGCACCTAGGGTCTGCTGGGCCAGCCATGACTGTTGAGCACCTGGAGGGATCTTTGCTTCAAATCACCTTTACTCTTAACCAAACCTGAAAGTACGGGCCCTGGGGGAGACTTGGATGCCCGCTACCACATTACAGAATAACCTTTATCAGTTCCACCACCATAGGGATGGCTCCCCATCCTCAGTTCTAACCAGACTGCCTAGCTTTGCTATCTCAAAGTCTGAACCTACGAGGTTATCTGTCTGGGTCTCGGATACTCAGTCCCCAGCTGCACTCTGGCTAATTCCCTTTTCCAGAATCTGACACCTGTCATCAAGTACTTAGTCTATTTTTGTGCTCCATGTCCCAAAATGATGGTCATCAATCACCTGGTCCCAGATCATCTAGCCATGCCACCATTTCCTTGAATAGATACCCCTTGAACTGTTTTGAAAATTATGTGATTATAGTTTATCGACACAAGGGAACAACGTTAGAGGGAATAACGTTGGAGATGATAACAATGTTAGAGGAAAAAAACAGCATTGTGCTGCAACCCAGTACTATACGTCACAGTACTAAACGTCAATTATATCTCAATAAAAGTGGAAAAAGCCAGCATGGGAAAATGTTCAGGATAAAATTTTAAGTTAATAAAGCAGGTTATAAAACAGATTTTCACTGGGCTTCTAAAACTGAACCGGGATTGAGAGGTTTCCCAGCATAGTGAGATCAACAAGTTACTTTCCACAAGGTCAGCACTTAGCCAGGTCCCTTTCACCCGACTCACACACCCACGTCATCTCAGAGGGGTCTATGTCTAGTTTCAACATGTTCCCAGCTCCTCACACGCTCTGGAGTAGCAAGAACACATATACCTTGTATCCACACCACCATTCACCCCTTTGCACTTCAAAGGTTTGGCTGAACTCACTTGCCTGCAAAGTGGGGTGGCAGGTGAGGAAGAGCAGCACAGGTACGTAGGTGACAGATCATCAATGGACAAACTCTGCAGTAAGCAGAGGAGAACCAGGATGGACCCCGCTAGGCACAAAGTGGGCCACACAGGGGGTTCACGACAGCATTTGTCTACCCATGCTTTACAAAGACTCTCCAGCAATATAGGCTTTGTCTGACTAGTCACATTATAGACACCTGAGCTGTGAAGGAAACCTTTAATGTGCTTATCGAGCCAGTAACCAAGGTTACTCAACTAGCACTGCTCTCTTTGGCCTTGTTTCAAAGGAAAGAAAAAGCAGAAATTCTGAAGGAAACAAACTTAATCATGATAAGCATTTTTGTTCTCTCTGTTGGCCAAGCTATATAAATACACTCCGTTGTATAAAAACACTAGGTTCTTGATCCTTCTAAAATTTGAACTATTTGAGGATAAGGGCTGAGTCAACATGGTCTGTGCTTTGCTTTATTTCAGTTCAGCTCAGCAAACTGCCAGATGCAGAACCGAATACTGATTTTCCAGCTCCTTTTATTCCTCTGTCTTCTTTTTGTTTTCAATTTTGCTTTGCTGTTGGGTTCTCTTTGCTCCCAGGTTCATACTGTCTCCCCTGTTTCTGATTTAAAATTTGGGGTTGGAGCAACTTACCTGATTTTGTCCTGGCATTTGCCCAATCCACATGCCTACACGACAAGCCACCCGTTTTCACTGATGGTGTAAGTTTCTGCCTACAAAAAAGGCTACCCTTAAATGTCACGCCTCATTCCCTTGAGTACCTTATTCTCAAGGCACCTTGTATACCTCCTGTTTACCATGGAGATAGCAGTTGGGGAAATATGTTTACTATGGAGCTGGGAGTACACAGGCTAGTGATGCTATGGAGAAAATACAAGTAGCTATGTACATGCTACAGAGATGTAGCATGCAGTGAGCATCAGATGTGTGAAAATTTATAAAGCACAGAAACAAACCACAGATTCCTTCCTTAACATGGTGTGAACACACACTTAGCGAAAGATAATAGCCAGGATATAGAAATAGATATCAACCACACATAGAAGGAAACCATGATTACAAACTTCAATTCCACTCATGTGGTCTAAAGAAATGACTGGATACTCTTGAATGAAAAATGAAAATATGGGGATTGATCTTAAAATCTCCTTTCAGCTTGAGTGTTCTGAGACTCATTGTTACGACAAGTCTCTCCAAGCAGTAAGTACATGCTGTGAATTTCAAGTTCCACCCTGGTCATTGTAGCTTAGACTCGCCAGTCTGTATACCGTGAACAGGGATATGTGGTAGACAAGAAGTTAACCTTGAAGGTGGAAGGTTATCAGTGTAATTACCAGTGTAGAGTGTCTGTGGCCAAGACACCACAGAGGCATGCCAATCTCAAACGTCATAATCTACTACAATCTGTTCTTGAGAAAAACACTTTTATTTTCACACAGGGAATTGGTGTGACCTATATCTGTGTTTACCAAGCACACCAACACCTTGTTGCATACAGCTCTTTTCAGATTAGCTATATTGCAAAAACAGAAAATAACAAAACCAGAAAGGGCTAATTTAGCTCCATGAGTCTGTACCAAAATCATACTCAAATGTGAAATTATCGGTGTCAATTCTGTTCTGGGACTCTAACTGCAGAAATTAGAAAGAAAAAAAAAAAACCCACAAAACTGTTCTGCTACTTTAAGATGCAGGAATATTGGTGAGCATTCACAATTTTCCTTCACTGAAAATCTCGTTTAATATAATAGGGAAGTCATTGAATACTATGTCTTTCTATTATATCCAAGTGATTTTCACAGCAGGCAATCTGCTAGTACACCACAGGAGTCCACACTTTGAAATAAAATGGCATTGTGGATACAGTTTTATGTGTGATCCCTTTTCAGTCCAGAGCACTGCCTAGTTTCCTTCTTCGTGGCTGAATTGAGTGGGCAATCCATAAAGAGTGAGTGAGAAGAGGAAAAGCACATAATGACTTCTTTTTTTTGCCTTTATCAATAATACAATTGTGTGCTGCCAATTACTGGCATGGTAACTGTATATTACACTTTGAAAATATATCAAAAAAAAAGATTTTTGCATTGCTAAAGTGCTAGACAAGCCATTTGCTGCAGGGGCACAAATCAGTAAATCTAGGTGGATCCCGGCATGCTTTTCCTACACATCTGGTGGAATAGTATGGCACAGGAGTCAGAGAGACACTTCTTCCCGTCTCCCTCTTCAAATAAACCTAATATAAAATCTATTTAGCAAGGACATTCTACACAAGGCATCCTATATCCTTAATTTTCTTTAAACAAGGCATTAATAAAATCACAGTAGCATTTAATAAAAATTTCAATTCCTTAAGGATAGGCACCATGGCTAACCTGTAATGAGTCTAATTTAGTGAAAGCATTTAGTTCTCCTCTTGGTAGGAATAACCAATAGACTATTCCTCGCCCTACAGGACATATCTATGTAGGTTGTATTACTAAAGTCTCCAGAGTGAAATGGGACTCAGACTGGTTCATGTACCTGTACGTGCGCAGAAAAGACTGGTTTCCAGAGTTACTAACAGCAGAAACTGATAGCAAGGCTATCAAAGAATGATGGCAGAACTTGGAAAACATGATGCTGTTTTATTGCAGAATGAATTCCCATTTGCGGTTACACGTAGCATGAGGAACGAGCCTACAGAGCATGATGCTGCGACACTGTATAGTTCGGTAACATGTTCTCCAAAGCACCAGTGCTTTGAACTCACAGTCACTGCCAGTGAGACCTGTGCCAGACCTAGAGCCACTGAAGACAAGAATACCTTCTCTTCCACTTGATGAGAACTCTCTGGCTCAACAATACAACTTTAAGATACAGTAGTAGTACTCACAAACTCCGGGGATGGACAATCATGCTGACTCTCCACGGTTCCAAAACTGGAGACCATCATCTGGTCAACGTTTTCCAATTCTAAAAGTAAACAAACAGAAATAAATGAAGCATGAAGTTTCATCGGCTCACATACTTTTTTGCTTTCATATCAGCAACACTGGCTTACCACAATATATAGCACATGGGGCACACTTACAGCTTTCCGTTATTTAACGCTTTCAGCTATCGGGGACACAAAATCTTCAGCAGCTGTTTCACCTACTGGACAATGTCATGCTCATAGGATATTAGGTCTGAAAATGCTCTTGGCTAAATCTACCATGGAAAATCATTTTCCATCTACATGGAAGGACAGAGGAACTAAATGTTATAAATCTCTAGCTAAAGAACACTTTTTTTCCACTACACCTCAGAGAATTGATGTGGAGTCATTCTGGGGTAACAATTTTCTGTTTTGGAATCTGTTGAATAGCACTATCTGATTGGAATATACTGGGAGACAAAATTTTCTAGTAGCTACATTAAGAAACTGAAAAAGCAATTTTAGTAATTAATTGTAATAAAATTTTGCTAAAATTGATTTTAGTAATATGATCTATTTAACCTGATATACTCAGGTTATCTTTTTTTTTTATCTCCAGCACCATCCATTTTCAGGGCTAGTTGATTCGGCAGGTGAGTTGTTACACACTCCTTAGTGGATTCCAACTTCCATGGCCACCGTCCTCAGGTTATCATTTGAACATGTATTCCATATAAAAGATTGTTAGTGAAATAGTTTACCTTTTCGGGGTATTAAGTCTTAGAAATCCAATGTTTATATTATACTGACACAGCATCTCAATTTGAACTAGCCACATTTCAAAAGCTCAATAGCCATCTGTGACTAGTGGTTTTACTGTATGGACACCACAGTGCCAGAGGGATAAAGGAACCAAATCCAGAAGGGGGGCTGTTGTGCAAGACAGTTGTCTCGTTTTGTCAACCAGCTCCTGACATGAATAAAAGGAATTGTGCCAGATTTAAAGATACTAAGAGAACAAAACCACCATATGCAGTGTGTGTGGTTCCGGACTGGATCCTGGTTTAAACAAACCAGGTGTAAAGACTTAAAAACAAGATGCAAACATTTGAATATTGATTAAGTTTTGGATTATATTAAGGAACTACTACTATTGATAAGTATAACAATGTAATTTTGGCTGTGTACGAAAAAAGTTCTTAACTAAATAAATATTCTTAAATATTTAAATAAGTTTAAACAAAGATTAAAAATTTAAATAAATTTAAATCAATATTCTCATGTATCAACAGGTCCAGCCTCTTCAGCAAATCAATGACATGGAAAAGGCAGACTGTCAGAAATTTAAAGAGCCCTAGGGAATGTAACTCCAATGGGTGCCTTTTCCCACATCACCAATTAACTCCATTCTGACAGTATCTGAAGAGGGCATCAGATTCCACAGCTTCAGGGCTCAGTCCCACAAGACTGCCTCTACTTCCGATGCCAAAAGAAAGTTCAGATTGTCACGTGTGCTTCTGATAACTGGCTATAAGTCAGAGGTTCCCATCACCCTCCTTGGGTTTTATCAATATTCTGGAAGGGCTCATGAAATTCAGAGAAGCATTTATATGCATTTACCAGTTTATTATAAAGGGTTGAAGGGATTCAGAACAGGCCACTACAGTGTGCCACTTTGGCCTGAGGATGACTTTGAGTTAACCGCAACTGAGACGCTGCAGGCTTAAGAGAAATTTCTACCTCTCCTTAAAAATATTTAAGTCTAGGGCCTTGCTCATAATGAGTCATCACCAGAAATAAATTGTTACGACCTATCTGTATGGCAGGGCAAACACCTAATCACTGAGTATCTATTCTTCTAATCATTCTATGAATGACCTTCCTCCCCTCTGAAGTCTTAGGCCCCTATCCCATTCCTCGGCTCAGTATAGTATACATATCGCATTTTACCTCTCTGTCTTTGCACTTCTCATGTATGTCGGGTTCCTGTATATACAAAATTAAATTTATTTTTTTCCTGTTAATCTGCGCTTCATGTCAGCTTGATTATTAGACCAGCCAAAAGAACTTTTGTAGGGTGGAAGAAAAATTATTTCTCCCGAACATGGTGTTACAAAGGATATGATAAAGGATACAGGTGAAGAGCCAGATGAAGAGGTACACAAGACAATGTATGAGGGAAGACGCGTAGGGTTGCCACGACCTCTTCTAGTACGCCCCTCTCCCCACATCTCCATGTGTTCACCAACCTGAAGCCCTTCCAAATCCTGTCTTTTGGAGTTTTATGGAGGCTTCATTATCATTATATAGGCATGAGTGATTGATGATCATAACCAATGGCAATTGATTTAACCTCACCCCCACCCCACCAAGGACAGGGGAGGTCAGACTGGAAGTTTCAACCCTCTAATCACATGGTAGGCTCTCTGGACAACTAGCTCCCAACCTTTGGTTACCTAGGGGCTTTCCAAAAGTCACCTCTTTAACCTAACAAAAGGCATCTTTATTCCTTTCATCCCTTAGGAAATTCCTAGGGTTTTAGGAGCTCTGCCAGGAACCAAGGAAAACCAAATATATATTTCTTATTATAAATCACGATACCGAAACAGTCATTGGCAATATGTGGCACTCAACTGGATCCTAACTTGGACAAACTAGCTATGAAGCACATATTTATCCACACCAGGGAGACTGCGTATGGACTAAGCATTAAATTACGTTAAGAAATTACTTTTAATTTTATGAGGTATGATACTATCTTAGCTTTGTAGCGACTTTTTTTTAATGTACACTAATTTTTAAAAAAAAATCCATAAAGGCTTTTGTGAAAGAAAAGCTGGGTGCCTATGGATCCAGGAAAATTCCCTTCGGTGACACAAAAGAAAGCTGAGCATCTATAAGGGAGATTCATAAGAGATCTCTAAGTAATTGCTTAAGAAAACCAAAATATCAGCTAACAATTCAGCTACCAAATATTTAGGTTTGGCACATCACTAAGAAACATCCTGTACCTGGATTAGATTTGAGCTTCACTCAGAATCTTGTTCACTAAACTCGTATCATTGTACATCTAGGAACTGAAAGGAAATGCCAGTAGACACAACAGCACAAACAAGTGATTCTAACTCTTTCGAAAAACTGAGTTCGTCACAGGACCACTACATGTGAACTAAAACAGAAACAGAAAGGAAACAGATGAGGGGAGCCAAGGCTTGCAGAACTGCAACCAAAGCAGAAGTTAAGGTGCCTGCCTCTGAGAACTCTAGGAAGGAGCCTGTTACACTTAGAGAACTGTACTGTAATAAGATGATTATTTCCAACGTCACAACAACAGTTGTCCAAGGTAATTACATTCTTGCAGACCACCTTTAAAACTTGCTAAAATGTGTTTCCACTAATGGCTCTGAGGGTGTGTTTTGTTGTTTTGCCGCTTGGTTTACATTAGGAAGAAAAGGCCTAACCTTTTTATAGAATTTAGAGATTCAAGAATTACATCTGTAGTATTTATGAGGCATTGTTTTTTGGGCAAAACTAGCAAGTCAATGAAATAACAGTGCAGATATGTTTTTTAAATGAGTATGGTAAATCTCACGGGGTGATTTGACTTTCACATTTTATCTTGATTACATTATATAATTAGATACCCAATTTAACTATTATGTACATGGGGTCAACAGATGGGACAGAACTGATATTGTTGTTGTTTTTTTTAAATGAAAGGACAGTCTTAAAAAAGTGTACATTTTGCCTAAAGATATAGGAGAAACAAGATATATTACCCAGATGTTCTATCAAATTAAAGCCATCTATGCAGCTTGAAAAGGTTTGTGCAAGAAAATACAGAACTATTTATAATTTTAGTTATTCTGCTGGTAATGCAAACTAATAAATTCACTAGTTAATGCCAACATAAAGTTGAAACTGTAAATTTGAGTGAATAAAAACAGAAATGGCTTTATTGAGACACCTAGGTAGGACAAAGCTGCAGCTGCTGCTCTCATGACCGAATACAGTATTGAGAAGCAAATGATTTATGATACTAATATGATAATTATACTTCCACTACTGAAAGGCTCCAGTTATTGTTGGATATTTTCATTTCTGATAATCTAATAGAGCTGAAAAAGTTCATTTCTCAGCAAAAATAAAAGTCAAAATCAAGGTGACACTTTGAGGGCTTTTTATTAAAATAGGAGCATAATCAATGAAAAAGATTCTAAAAAGGCAAACATGTTAATTCTACTTCTTCCTTCATATAAATCATGTTTTAAAATGTAGTATTTTGAAATGTAATTTTAGTATTGTCACAATGTCTCGTTTCATACAACCGAGGTACCACCATGAATTAGGCATCATGAGTAGTTCATTTAATTTTGGCACTTGGAATATAAAAAAGTATTTGGGGAATATAATCAATAATGTTGTAAAGATTTTGTAGGGTATCCAATGGACACTTGTCTTATCAGGGAGACTACTTCATGGACGGTGTAAGTGCCTGACCACTGCAGTGTACACCTGAAGCTGAAGCTGAATAATAACGAATGCCAACTATAACTTACTATATATATAGTAACAGGATGTGGAGTATAGCATAGGGAATAGAGTAAATGGAACTGTAACAGCTATATACGATGTCAGAGGGGTAGTAGATTGGGGGAGAGGGGTTGTCACTTTGTGAGGGGTATAAATGTCTATTACATTGTTTCCTACACCTGAAACCAAAAAAAAGTAAAAAAAAAAAAAAAAAAAAAAAGTATTTTAGACCTCTATGTTATCTGTTCATCTAAAACCTGATTAGAGAACTGAAAACGAGTCATTCTAATATGATGAAAAATCTTTGGTATTGACATAGCAATGGAATTTTGTATAGAAGCACAATGAAAGTTCAACTGAAAGTCAGGTTCGACAAACATTCATTGCCTAGTTTGTATCAGAAATTGACCAATTAAAAAAAGCCATTAACTATAATGTTATAACTCAGACAATCTATTATCCATCAGAAAACACAAAATGACCTTTCAGGAAATTCATGGGTAAAACCCAGAGTGCCTGATAAGTAGTGCCCCACCAATAAAAGTAATCAGAATAACACATCCACATTTTATCTAACGTACAGCACCATCACGGAGGTGGTTGGGTCCAATGGCCGTATTTACTATGATGGTTGGTTGCCATTGAAATGATCAGAGATGTAGTGAATATATGAGCAACAGCAGGTAAAAATAAACTGGGGCCTGGTGCAAAGGGCACTGTGTGTGGATTAAGGGGATTGACTGGGTTCAAGTCCTGAGTCTGCAACTTAGCGTCATGATCCTAGGCAATAACTTACCCTCAGTTTTTTTTTTATCTGAGGCTGGTAATAAAATTACTCTCCCTGGTTATCTGACAGGGTGGTGCAAAGGATACAAATAACAGTTCAAAAGCACGTTGTAAAAAAGTACAGCACTATATAAATATAAATTATTCATGTACACAGACACAGAGATAGAAAAAAATGTAAATAGAAATTTCCTGAATGTGTTTTTTTGTGCCTGGTACTTCCAAATGTCTGATCTTATCTAATTCTGTTTGTATCCTTGTTTTCACAGATGATGAAAAATTCGAGGTTATTATTTGCCTGAAGTCAACCACTAGAAGTGACACAATAAGAATCGGAATCTGTCCAATTCCAAAATCGTTCAGTACAATAATTTGTCTCTAGAGCTGCTATGAATAATTCCAAGGGGTCCTTGATGCTAAATATAAGTTGATAAGGAATTAAGATAGTATTGTAAATATAACTAATATATAGATATAGATATAGATATAGATATAGATATAGATATAGATATAGATATACACACATACATACATATGCAAAAAAATTAAGAAATAACAGACTAACATATCTTGAAAAACAAATAATGATAGAACAATGCAGTGAAATTTATTGATATAATGGTCACAAGTAGAAGAGCTAGTGGAAAAGCTCCACAGAATAAATAAATGGATATAATATTCTGTCAAATGGCTAAAGATATTCATAAGCCAAGGATGGAGGTAGGTGATATGTGTACAAATGCCAAGATGAAGAAACCATAGAAGCTGTCCACAGGAATTCCGTGACCTAGGGAATATACAACAGAAGAAATGTCAAGGGAATGGCCCATATCACTTTAGGAATGAGGATGTACGAGTATTCACATATCCGGGTTGGGCAGGATATCTAGTAATGTGACAGGCAGTCCTGTAGCTGAAACTTTCTTCTCTCCTAAGTCACTGAATACTGGTCTCAGCATACACACATGTTTGACTTGGATGCCAGTACCTGACAACCACTATTCTTAAAGCAACCATTCACCTGAGCCATAATTTCCTGTCCCTCCATAATTTCCAGATATTATGTGGGCTTGCCCAGTCTTACTCCCCATGTCATTTACAGCTGAGTGTACCCCTCAGGTCTCACATCACCCTGTGGTGATCATATTTGGTCTCCAGGTTCCAATATCTCTTTCTCTGGCCTTAGTTTAGCAGGACCTACTACATTTTGGTGAGAATTAGTAGGAAGAAACCTATTTCCCATATTATTGAGAGGTTGCACACCTGCAGATTACAGGCCCTATAACATTAAATGAGATTTTTAAATTCTCAAATGGGGCCAAAGAGTCAATATTAACGAAAAGAATAATGAAACATAAAACACAAAGACCAGAGAGTTTCTTACAAGGCTAGGACAGCTGTTTTACCACACAGGGCAGTGAACTTGAATCATAAGACCTCTACACAGTATAATCCTGTGGCTTCAGGCACATCACTTAACCATTAAGTCTGTTTCCTCATCTGTAAAATGCAGATTATAACACCTACATCAGAAGGCCATGGTGAAAAATAAAATTAACTAACACATATATAAAAATGACTTCAAAATTGTTAACTACTGTATGAATATTGTCTATTATTACATTTTTACTTCAATCTTTAATAAATTTGGCCATCCTTAACCTTGTTAGGCACTAATTTTTCTGTCTGATTTTTTTACCTTGACTATCCCTGCCATTCATTCCGGTGTTTTTTAAACTTTTATTTATTTTTTAAATCTAGTTGTGGAGAGCGCAGCTCACAGTGGCCCATGTGGGGATCGAACTGGTAACCTTGTTGTTAAGAGCACCATGCTCTAACCAACTGAGCTAATCGGCTGCCACCATTCATTCCCTTTTTAAATAAATTAAAACAGAAAAATATAACATTAATTCAGCAGTTTTGAATGACCTCAATGTCCTAAGCACTCTTGGCTACTACTTTCAATAAAAAGAAATGTAAATCAGGAAATGTTTCCTCTTTTTTGAATCTGTATGGATCAATTTCTGACCCCAGGTTGTTACTGGCATATAAACTCAATGACTGTAATATTTAAATGGAACAACAACAAAAAAGAGGCATTCTCCTCTAATCATTTCTGGAATGCAAATTCCAATTCAAGTTGATGATTTCCATTAGAGGTCTCTGTTTTTCCCATTTGAGAAAGACAAAAGTGCTCTTTGTTACTCTAGAAAAGTTACTAGTGTTCTTTAGTTCCTCAAAATAACAATTACCTATATAACAATAAGAGTTTTTATATTTCCAGAAACCTACTGCATTGGGCCACACAGATATGTTCACACACAAATCAAGCTAACAATATAGTGTCACTTCACAATAATATTCTACAAATATTTGGACAATATTTATAAAAAGGAGGGGCTCAACTTTTCCTCCACTCTGACCACTGCTCCCACACACATCAAAGAGACACATGCTCCTACCCAAGCACAAAAGACAGCACAGCAGAACAAAGGGGCAATAGTTCAGCGAGTTCCTTGGGCATCTCACCCTTCCAGCCCTACCCTAAGAAACCCTTAAGGATTTCTTCCATCCACAAATAACAATACTATCCCCAAGAAGATCTCCGGTAAACACAATTACCTCCATCTTATTACATTTCCAGTGATGTTTAGTGTTGTTTTAGCTCCTTACACACTGGTTTTCCCTACTTGAAAATCCTCTCCCTTCCTCAATAATTTAGCTCTAAAAATGTACCTAGAAGTTAAACATGTCTCCTTTTGAAGAGCTGGGAACTATCACACTATTCATTCTCACATCCCAACCACATTAGCTAATGTCTTTATAGAAAAGCCCAATGTATATCACAAACCTATCAGTTTCCAACTGAATGTATTAGTTCCTCTGCCTCCTTAAAAAAAAAAAAAAACCCTTCATTGTGGTAATATATATACGAGTATAACATAAAGTTTGTGATTTTAACCATTTTTAAGTGAACAGTTTGGTGGAATGAGTTTCATTCATGATGCTGTGCAACCATCACCACTACTTCCAAAATTTTTTTATCACCTCAGAGACTCTGGAACCCATTAAGCAATAACCAGTTCATGGTAACCTCTAATCTACTTTCTGTGTCTATGAATTTGCCTATTCTAGATATTTCATGTAAGTTGAATCACACAATATTTTTCCTTTTGTTTCTGGTTTATTTTACTTAGCATAATGATGTCAAGGTTCACCTATGTTGTAGTATGTATTATTCCTTTTTATGACTGAATAATATTCCATTGTATGTATATACCACATTTTATTTATTCATTCATCTGTTGATGGACACTTGGGTTGTTTTCATTTTTTGGCTTTTGTGCATAATGCTGCAATGAACAATGACATACAGATATCTCTATGAGTCCCTCTTTTCAATTCTTTTGGGTACATACCTATGAGTATATAGAAATATAAAAATTACTATATGACCTTTATATTTAGCTTTTTGAAGAGCTGCCAAATTATTTTCCACAGTGGCTGCAACATTTTACATTCCCATCAGCAATGTAGGAGGGCCCCAATTTCTCCACATCCTTGCCAATACTTGTTCTTTTCTTTTTTTTTTCTTCTTTAATTCTAGCAGTTCTAGTAGGTGTGAAGTGGTTTTGATTTGCATTCCCCTAATGACAAATGATGTTGAGAATCTTTTCATGTGCTATTGGCCATTTACATATCTTCTTTGGAGAAATGTCTACTCAAATCCTCTGCCCAGTTTTTCAACTGGGATGTCTTTTTGTTGAGTTGTAGGAGTTCTTTATATGTCCTGGATATTAAAGCCTTATTAGCTATATTATTTCCAAATATTTTTCCCACTGTTAGTTATGTTTTCATTTTCTTGATAATGTCCTTTGATGAACAAAAGTTTTTAATTTTGATAAAGTCCAGTTTATCTATTTTTGATTGTTGCTGTTGCTCATATATCTAAGAATCACTGCCCAATCCAAGGTCTATGTTTTAAGAGCTCTATAGTTTTCGGTCTTATATTTAGACTGTTGATCCATTTTGAGTTAACTTTTGTATATGATGTGCTGTAGAGATCCAACTCCAGTCTTTTTGCCATGTGGAAATCCAATCGTCACACCACCATTTGTTAGACTCTTCTTTTCTCATTGAGTGTACATGGTATTCTTTGCAAAACAGTCAATTGGCCATAGATATTTAGTTTTATTTCTGAACTCTCAATACTATTCTATTGCCAGTACCACACTGTTCTAATTACTGTGGCTTTGTAGTAAGTTTTGAAGTCAGGAAATGTGTTCTTCTGACTTTGTTCTTCTTTTCCAAAATTGTTTTGGCTACCCAGGGCCCCTTATAATTCCACATGAGTTAGAGTCAACTTTTCCATTTCTGCAATATTAAGCATTTTAATAAACATATATTTTAAATTTAGATTTAATAACATTAACAATAATCAATCATAGAACTAAAGAGTGATTTTATTTGACCAAATTTGGTGTTGTTTTTGTTTTAAAGCTTGGCTAAGACAGTTGATGTTCTATAAAAGACAAATGGTATTGATTATAGAAATATTTTCCAACAATATCTTGGAAAGCTATCACTTCACAGTCTAACTGGTTCAGGTTTCCTAGGACCCTCAGGGTTCCTAGCTGAACACCAAGTTTGCACTTGGCTTTGGCTCAGCTGAAACTTAGTTCTAGTCACTGACCTATCAGTTCCCAGATTATAGTGATGATGCACATCCTGGGGATGAAAGAAGACACCACTCTTAAATTCCTATTGTCTTTAAACTCAGAACACATTTGAGTCATAACTCCATGCTTGACTATCAGAGTATGACTGATTTCAAAATTAGTTTTTGAAGTGTAGGAGGGATAAGAACATATAAACACAAGGGGAAAATAAAAAAAAAAAAAATGTAAGTTCACAATCCCTATCCAACCCCTTTGATGCCAAAACCTTCGTGTTTCAGAATTTAGAATTTTCAGAATTCAAAAAGAAAGTAACTCTTACATGCACATATAGGATATTACTATGCACCCCTTAGTAGTCTGGGACAGCACCCCTTATTCAAACACTGTTTTGCAAGTTCCTCTTTTGCAGCCAAAAAATATGAACTTGGCAAATGTAGGAAAAGCTTTAATATTAGTCATATCCTTTGTTCTTAAATTTTATTTCTAGGAAACAATACTTGTTTGCTTAAATCAAGTAGGATACAGCTATATGTTAGCATATAATGCAATCATTAAAAATAATTTTGTAGAGGAATATTTATGACAATGTATTTTAATGTGAAAAAGTAGATTATTAAACAATATGGTATATACTCAAAAGAAGGAAAAGGAGGAACTCAAATATTTGCACATCCATGTTTATAGCAACATTATTCACAACAGCCAAAAGGTGGGAGCAATGCAAGTTCCCATCAACAGATGAATGGATAAACAAAACATACAATGGAAAATTACAATAGTTAGCCTTAAAAAGGAAATTCTGACACACACTATAACATGGATGAATCTAAAGGACATTACGCTAAGTGAAATAAGCCAGTCAAAAGGGGCATATTCTGTGATTCCACTAATGTAAAGTCCCTAGAGTAGTCAAATTCATCGAGACAGAAAAGAGGCTGGTGGTTGCCACAGGCTGGAGGGAGGGAAGAATGGAGAGTTGTTTTGTTTAATGGGCAGTTTCAGTTCTACAAGGTGAAAAAATTTTAGAGATGCACGGTAGTGAGAGCTGAACAATAATGAGAATGTAATGAAGGCCACTGATTTGTATTATACCCTCCGAGTCTTCCCCATTTTGGAAATGGCCCCCAAATCTACCAAATTAACCAGAGCAAAATTCCTGGAGTTATTCCTGACTCCTTTCCCTCATATTCCAACATCCAATTCCTCAATAAATCCTGTCAGCTGAATTTTCAATAATCTACCCAGAAGCCAGCTATTTACTTCTCACCACTCCATAGGGCCTAGATCTAGATAATAAACCCTAGTACCTAATGCTAATATGTGAAGAGTGTTTAACAAATTCTAGTGTCTGTTTTATATCTAAATGCTTTTCATATTATGAATCCATTTCATCCTCGCAACAACCCTATAAGGTAAATATAAATGTTTTCGTTAGCTTTACATCACCAGTGAAGAGGCACAGAGAAGTCAAGTATTTTGCCCAAGATCACACAGCTAATGAGCAGGAGGATCAGAATTTGACTCAGGAGCCCATAGGCTGGCTATGCTTGTAACCACTATATGACACTGCTTGGTCTCAAGGAGCTTGCTCTCTCGCATTATTTAGGTCTCTGTTCAATATCCCTACCTTCGAAAGGTTGTCCCTGAAATCCTAACTTAGTCTCAGAATAGAGTCTCCATTCTCTGTCACCTTGCTCTGCTGTCCTTTAGCACTAAATTAATAATTATTATATATAACATTATGTGAGTTCCATGCGGGCAGAGATTTCACCTTGTGTGTAGCTGAATCCCAAGCACCTAGAATAGTGCCTGGGCCACGTTAGACACCCCGTAATTATCTGCTGAAGGAGTGCCTTTTATAAGGCTGGCTGCTAGAGTCAGACAGTGTGAATTCAAACCCCAGACCCAATGCTTCCTAACTCCGTGACCTTGGGCAACTTATTCAACCCTTCTACGTCGAGGTGTCTGCATCTGAAAAACAGTACTTCCCCTCAGGGATGTTTTGAAGATGAAATGAGTTGTAGTACGGGAAGTGTTTAGCATGGTACCTACACATACTAGTACACGCTAGACAAATATGAGCTACAAGTAATACATAATAAGAGGGGAAAATGTCATGGTGAAATGTTCCTGAAATGCTTTTCTTTTTTTTTCAAAGGGTATATACACTGTGGAGTATGTCAAGAAATACAGATACTGATGGCAGTTTATTAAATGTTCTGTAACAACAAAAAGTAGGAAAGTGTGTATAAACTTAGTGGAATACTGAAAATGAGGAGAGGTAAAGAAACATGTAAATCCCACTTTCACATTCTCTATTGTTATTTAGATATTTCTAAATCACGCTCATCACTTCAATTTTGAATGTATGGGCACATTTTTTTTAAGCCACCAGTTAAATAACTGACCAAGATGACAAAAAAATTCCTTGCAAATAAATCAGTTTTAGTAGTTCAGGACATAATTTTAGGCTAAATAGAACTGAATGCCTATATTCAGTCACTGCTCACTGTACTGTCTCTGCTCAGCGGAAAGCCGATGAGTCAAGTGCAACCCTGGCAGCAACGCCTCCTCCGCTTCCTTGTTCTCCCTTCAATAGCCCAATAGTCCCAGGGGACTGTTCAGAAGTGGGGGTGCCCAGATCTGGCCCCAGTCACTCACTTCTACTAAAGGAGTGGCCAGGGTCATGGCCATCGGAACTGTTGAGAACACTCAGACTCTGCATGAATAGGTGGCTGCTGGAGGGAACCTCAGACCTGGCTGGGGACTGAGGAGTCACAGCAAGAAGCATCTGGCCCTGTGCGCCAGGGTGCTGATCTCTGTCTCTGAGACTGCAACCCTCATAGCAAGCACCTCTCCTGACAGTCCCTGGGATGTCAAAGACTCTCATAATCTTCAGACCACCGCATTTCTCCGCAGCGAATATAATGCTTTAGAACAGGGGTGTCCAAACTGCGGCCCGTGGGCCAACTGCGGTCCGCAACCCATTGTTAATTGGCCCGCAGCGAATTCCAAAAACATATTTAGTTTACTTAAATAAACCAGATGAGGCAATACATACTTCACCTCGAGTGAGTGGCCTGGCTGTTTGTGTATTTTATCGCCTGTGGCCTTTGGTAAAAAACGTTGAAAAAAGTTTGGACACCCCTGCTTTAGAAGGTCTGAACCCATGCCGTTTGCTCCACAGAAAAATAGCCAACTCCTTGTGTCTCTTCTTTACTACACTTTGATTATGTAACCGGAAATATCAGTTTAGTCGCCAGCTGGTAAGGATCTCCTAGTACTCACTCTCCCAGTAGATGGGGACCGGACATGGTGATGCAGGGGAGGCAGGCTGACTCAGATGGGAACATTCCACCCCCATTTGGGAGCTCTTTAGTTAATGGGTTGAAAGGCCATTTCTTTTAGAATCCCATCAGGGACTTAATCATGTGATTACCCCCTAGCTAACCCGATGCAGCTAAGAAGGTTCGGGTATTTCTACTCTAGAAAATACCACACAGTATATATAGTGAATTAATAGAGTCTTTAAAAATAAACAGATCATCTGAATATAGCTAAATCACCTGAAGAGATGCAAAGTATTTAAATTTTCTCAAAATATGCACTTAACATGCTAATTACAAAAATAATATGAATGACACAAATCAGATTGCCTCTCCCCAGGGAGTAATAATCGTAAATTTGTTCCAGGATCAAATGTCTTAAGTTCCTGGTCCTTTGTGAGTTCATCTCATGTCTGCTTTTGTTCTTGCCCTTTTTTTTCTTGTACAAGTTTATATAAGCATCGGATTTTCCGGCATAAAATAACACCTATCATTTTTTTTAGCATGCAATATGAGCTAAGCTCATATTAAAGTAGGTGTTAGAGACGTAAAAATGGCCACGAAGACATTTACACGTGAAGGCTCGAGGTAGATAAACGTACAAGTGACTGACTGACAACCCAGGGAGAGCAGATACCCGGGGATCTGAAGAAGAGAGAGAGCTGAGCAATACACAAGAGGAAATAGGAGACCATCTGAGACGCTGCTCTGATAAAATCCAGGCTGGAACTGACATAATGATGGTGGCAGTGGGAATGAACAGGATTAGATGGAGTCGTCATTTGAAGGTCTTAGAATCAACAGGCCTTACAGGCTGATTGGAGAGGAAGGAAGCGATGCCTACACTAGGAGTCCTGTTTGACCTGAGCAGCTGAGTTCACTAAGCAAGAAGGGCCTTTCAAACCTTCACCTCCTCCTTCCCCAGATTCAGTAGGAAATCTTAACCTTTTATTTTGTACAGAGAATGGAAAACTTGATGCTTTCAGACAGAAACATCATTAAATTCCATTGCCGAATCAACCAAACTCCATTTGTTTAATCATGCAACCAGTAAGTATTCGTTGAGTGCCTGCCACGCGCCAGCACTGGGCAAGGCTCTGGGGATACAGCAGTGACTGAGGAGCCTGCCCCCTTTTCCTGTCCCCCCTCCTCAGCCCAAAGCCTCCTCTTCTCATGCCTTGGTTTCCACGCCCACTGGCCTTCTCACTATAGAATGAATATTCAGCACTTTTTCCTCGTGATGTCAACCTACTCTTTATTTGCCCCTCATTGACATTTTTCAGGCTCAAAGTTCTTCCATCTTAAAAAAATAAAAGACCCTCTCCTTGGGCACTGTAGCAGCAACAAAATGTCAAATGTGTACTTACTCCTTTGGCCCCACAATTCCCCTTTGGAACTTGCCCTACAGAAATTCTTGTACACACATGAAAGAAATGCATGAGTAAATTTGCACAGGTATGATCAGGGTAGCATTATGGGCGAGAGTTAAAATGTCTAAATCAAACTCAAATATCCAGAGAATACACGACAGCACAAGAGAATACTATGCATTTGCTTATGTAGTGAGATGTCTGAAACATACAAGCTTTTGCAGACTACACAGTAATAAACCCAAGATTTGCAAAGTAAATGTGTAAACGTGTATGTATGTGGTAGCATGTACACAGAAAAATCTTGAAGGATATACCACAAATTGTTAATAGTGGTTATATATGAGGGAATAGGATTATGAAGATTATTCTCGGTCGGTCATATTTTTAATGTTTAAAACTTTTACAATGAGTACACACTGCTTTGGTAACCAGAATAAAATAATAAAGATAACAGGCTATCATAAAAAGGAAAAACAGTAACTTATCAGCCTTGTCCACTTTATCTATTGCATTATGACATAGTCCAATATCCTTACCACCGCTGCCAGGGCTCTAGGTAAACTGGCACCTTTCTAATGGGATTCAGTCTCTACCACCCATCACCTGGCTCTGCTTAAGGTCATCCACGACTTGCACACGGCTACCCCTAATGTCCATTTTAATTTTTGCCTTATTTGACATCTCAACAATTTTTGATACAACTGAACGTAACTTTTGAAGACTCTCTTGCTTTCCTGCTCTTAGAGGTTCTTTCTTCTCTCTGGTCTCCTCTATTGGTGCCTCCTCCTCCCTGACTGGAGTTTACTTCTGAAAATACTCAAGACTCCACTTGAGGCCCACTCTTCTGTAATCTATCCCACGGCATCTGTTAACACCTTTAGGCTAAGGATTCCAAATGCATCACTCTATTTCAGATGTCTATTGTGAACTCGATTCATACACTCAACTGCCTATGTGACTCCCCTACTTGGAAACCTCCCAGGCATCTCAGACTCAGCGGGCACACAGGACTCATGTTTATACTTACACACACACACACACACACACACACACACACACACACCCCCTACTCTTTCTCCATTATTTCTTGTAAATGGCACCACCGTCTATTCAGCTGGTCAAGCCAGAAACCTGGGTGTCATCCTAGACGTCCCTCACTCTCTCATCCCACAGCCAAATATTCACCATCTCATGGTGCTGAATATTTCTTGGTTCTGTCTTCCTCTCTCCATCTTACGCTGCCAAGCCCGCGGCAGCCCCGTTCTGGATTATAGCACTAATCTCCCGACTGAACACCACTAGTAGCTTCCACCCCCTTCCAATCCTTTCTCCCGTCAGCCGCCAAAGTGACCTTTGAAAATAAAATTCTGCTTTAAACCCTTTAGTGGCTTCCCATTAGGAAGCTATTTTCAAATTTATGACAATAAGCAGTTGTGTTTTTTCTGTAATGGGGGGAAATTAGATAATTTTTAGCAGAGTATAGTTAAAAAGAGACTGGAAGCATCTTGAAAGCAAGGGCTATAGCTATGAGTCTGCTGTAGAACCTCAGTGCCTAGCCAAGGTCTTTGCATATAGTCGACCCTAATAAATATGGAACGAATGAATGAATGGGATACAGCAGAACCTAGGATGGTCATAGAGTTAAGGAAGGTACATTTTTGTTTGTTGTGTCTTGTCTTGCAAAATGAAATATGCATTGTTATTACATATATTACATATTCATGCACACGAATGTTGATGGAAAAGAGTGAAAGAAAAATACATAGGAGGGATCATTGATGGAGAGAGGCATAAGTAGAGGGGTTAACCTTAATCAGAAAAGCAAAGATTAGTGTAAATATACATTCATATATGCATTATACACACACTTTTTTTTTTTTTTGAGGAAAGGAGAGAAAAGAAGTTGCAGCAGTACCCCCGGAAGGCTTCTGTTTCCTCTCTGGTGTCATAAGCGAAATGACCTACTAAGAACGAGGAGAAAGGGTGTAGAGATGTGAGGAAGGCCGTGAGAGTTTGAAATCGTTTCTGGGAAGAGTCAGCAGGCTAGGTGTGCTGGGTTCAGTTTCTGTTCTGCTGGTTGTTTTCCTGAGCTCAGCAAATGCTCAACTCAGATTTTCTTATTGGCCTCCAGCCCCTAAGACAACAGTTCCCCAGTCAGTATAAGAATCAAGTGTATCATAATAACCTGGGGAACTTTGACAGAATGATTCCTGAGCCCCATCACACAGAGATTCTGTTTTAGTGGCTGGGGGCGGGGATGGCTGTAATGTACAACTCAATTTGTGAAGTACTGCCCTAAGGAACTGCACCTTGGTCTCTGAGCCACGAGGTCACTGGCTTCACAGATCACATTTTCTCCTTAGTCATTACACTAACCACTACTGAGCACACTGGGTTAGTGATAAACCCACCAGTCAAAACCACAGTGACATGCAATGTCCACTCTGTCTCTCCATCCAACTGAGAAAGAGCAACATGGAGGAGAGAGGAAATGTAGATGGAGCTATTATCTACTCACACTTGGCGTGGATGGGAAGGATACATTTCCTGGTGGGGTGCTACCAGGATGTCCACCCCTGCCAGAGGGCAAAAGGGAAAAAAAAAATAGACCTCATTCTCTATTCTCTCTCCTGCTTTTCTGGCTCAAAACTAACACTTTATCTAGCTACTGAGAATCTGAATCCAAATAGCTTTGGAGCTGAACTATTATCAGCTAAAAATAGCCCAGAGGGGAAAAAGAATTTGGAATTTTTAAACTTTTAACAGTTTCTTGTTCATGAAAAGTGGGTTGCAATTTTACTTGGGACCTCAAAGATGTCAGAGTTACAGAGACTGACTGACAAATACAAGGAGAAGCTTAAATTTTGCATTTCTTCAGTTGGCTGCTACAACTCTATTTCCTAATCTGATGCTCAATTACACATGATTATCTTAATTTCTTGGAAATAAAATCAATCTATGGGTACAAATGCTGACGAGAGAGAATGCCCATATTAACTAGTTTGTAGCAAATCTGGAACCAAAACCTAGGTCTCCTAACTCCCAGTCCAAGGAACTTTCCACCATATCTCACCCTCACTGTAGGTAAGAAAAGAATTAAAATAGGGGGACAATGGAGACTCACAGCTTACATAGAAACCTGTTTCACACGTGTGATCAGATGACTCATAAACAACAGTTAAAATTCGTGTCAAGAGAAACTTATTTCAAGATAGAGTACTGCACACAGGCATTTAGTTCTGCTCCCTCCTCAAATACTACAAGAATATAAACAGATACAGACAAAGAGAACAGAAGAAAAGACAGGAACAATTTGGGAAGATGGAGAGCAAATAGACAAATGGAAACTAGCTTAGCAAACTGGAGAAAACTCAGTCCAAAACTAGAACCACCAAAATGCAATTTCATTTAAATTATAAACCCCCAAAAGGCTATGGGACTGGCCGCACTAGATTCCTCTGGAAGTGGGAGTGGACAATTGGCTGAAAGTCTGTTCAAGAAATAGTTAGGTCACCTGATTTTCTCCCTCACTCCTTGAGGAAAAGCAATTGCCTCCAAAGCCAACAAGCCCCACCAACCGTGTTTCCCCGAAAATAAGACCTAACCGGACCATCAGCTCTAATGCTAATTTTTGGAACAAAAATTAAGACCTGGTCTTATTTTACTATAAGACCAGGTCTATATGATATGATATGATATGATATGATATGATATGATATGATATGATATGATATGATATGATATGATATGATATGATATGATATGATATGATATGATATGATATGATATGATATGATATGATATGATATGATATGATATGATATGATATGATATGATATGATATGATATGATATGATATGATATGATATGATATAATAAATATAATATAATATAATATAATATAATAAATATAATATAATATAATATAATATAATATAATATAATATAATACCGGGTATCATATCATATGTCATATATCATATATCATATAATACCGCGTCTTATTTTATTATAAATTTTTGCTCCAAAAGAAGCATTAGAGCTGATGGTCCGGCTAGGTCTTATTTTCGGGGATACACGGTAGGAGAAGACTGGACATGTATTCTCTGAAAAGTCAATAAAGGATCTTTGGACTGAAGGATCCCTGACATAGTTAAGGACGGGGATTTCATACTGAAGAGAGATTATACAAAAGATTACTGCTGAATATTGAGACCCCCAGCCTAGCCATATTTTCTCTGGGGAATCTAATCAACTAAATAAAACAAACAAATAAAAGAAACTACACACACACACAAAACCTAAAGACCTAAAAATACTAATATCCAGATTTACTAAATGAAACCATAATAAATAGCCCAGCCAGGTAATCCTAGAATGAAACCCAGAATTGCCAAACCTCATCCACTATTCAACAAAGCTTCCCATCATCTTTCTAGATAATTATTCTAAAACAGGAGGGAACTGTAAGACTTGCCAAATATTAAGAAATGCATCCACCAAAGAAACAGCAAACCAACTTAGAAGAGACAAAAAAATCACAGGAAGACAAAATTTAAAAGAACAAAAATCAAAACTCTAGCATCTTCAGAGATCTGAGAAAAGTACATCCCTGATATAAGGACAAGATGTTATCAAAGAAAGAGAGTGGAAAGTATTACATAGGCATAATAAAGTAAACATTGCATATTGATCTTACCAAAATTACAAGACAATTACAATGGGGAGGATGAGGGTTGGGAAAGTTTGTGTGAGAAGGGGAAAGGTAGATGAAAGCGAGCTAAATACTTTTTCATTAATGGATAATTCCTAAAACTAAAAAAATAGACAAGTAACAACATAAGTTACGTTAATGAAAGATACGGAATTACTAACATAATCAGTAATTACTTGCTTCTGGCAAATAGAAAATGGAAAAGGATATGCTGCTGTTTTTCATAGCAAATCTTATTATTAAATTTTCTAATTACATAAACTTTATGAACTAATTACACAAAACTTTAAAAAAAATAGAAAATTTTTCCCTTTAAAAAAAATGGAGACGAGGACTCATGTCAAATATCTCCCAACGTGACACATGTAAACCTAAGAATCTTCGTTCTGGCACCTACCGTTGCCCAGCACTGTGCTAGAACAGCAAACATAACAAGAAAACTCCCTTTTCAGGAAACTTACATTCCATAATAAAAACTAAACAGAAATACTTTTTAAATAACTGACTCTGCTTAGTGGATCAGAAGGAAATAAACAGATTGCTGTGAGAGAGAAGACGACAGGGAAGTATTTCGGGCAGTGTGGTCAGAGGAGGCTCCCTGACAGGTGTATTTAAATTGAGACGTGAAGGATGAGAAGGTGTTGGCCATGCAGGGTAAAGAACGAACATTCACGGAAGGGGGGGAAGCAAGCCAATGGTTCTGAAGCAGAAAATATATTGGCGTGCTTAAGGATATGATCAAAAGAGGTCAGGGTGACTGAAAGGTAGTGAAAAGATGAGAGGCTGGGGAACAAAATGAAGCTGAAGAGGAGGCAGGCACCATATTACAGCATGCACAGACAAGAAGGCAGCGTGTGGCATCAGCATGACAGAGCACTCTGCTGTGGCGAGAGCAGACACGACGGACCAGTTATGAGATACTATTGAGGTCCAGGCAACAAAGTGGGTCTAAGATAGTAATGGTGGAAACAGAGAAGACAAATTCAAAACATATTTTGAAGGTAGAACCAAGAGTGCTAGAGGAAGAGGGGACAATGACAGCGAAACTAAGATGACACCCATGTTTCTGATGTTGGAAAATGGAAGGATAGTGGTACCATTAACTGAGATGTCAAAGACAGGATGTGGAAAGGCAGGTCCGAGTAGATGGGATATGCAAGCAAAGCAAGAGTTCCTCCTTGGGCACCCAAAGAGATGTCAAGGGGGCAGTCAGATGTAGGGTCTGGAGCTCAGAAAGAGGTCAGTCTCAGACATAGGTCGGACAATAAAGTTTGTGAACTTTCCACTGTGTCAGTGCACGGTAGAAAGTTCACGAACTTAATTGTCTGACCTCAAAACACTGGGAGCCTTAAGATCATTAATGGTATTTAAAGCCCTGGGAATAGATGAGTATGTGGAGTGAAAAGAGGGTCTAAGCCATACCCTAAAGAATTGAGAGGTTCCAGAAAGAACAAAATGCCAGCAAAAGATCAAGGAATGGAGGATAGGGCAGGAGAAAGTCAAATTAGGAGGGAATTTCAAGAACATACTAGAAAACTGTGCTTAAATCTTCTCAGAGACCCTGTAAGAAAGAATAGGAATGTATCTATTGGAAGCAGCAATATAGAGATCTTGAATGACCCTGAGAAATTTCACAGAAGTGATGGGCAGAGACAGCAAATTGTAACAGAGTGAAGAGTAAATGAGTAATAAAGAGCTATAGTACATCTAGACAACATTTTAGAAATTCTGCCTTAAAAGGGGTCAGAGAAATGAGGTGAGGTATATTAGGATCTAGGCAGGTGTTTGATTCTTTAATTTTTAATGTAAGGGGTACCAGATCATTAATGCACTTATTCCTTCAGTTGTTCAAGAGATACTTACTGAGTGCCAGAACAATGTCCTTATGGAGTTTACGGTCACCAGCGGACAGAGGCAATAAACAAATACACACATACTAATCTCAAGTGGCGATATATGCTTTGAAGTCACATAAAGCAAGTGAAGGAGATAGAAACAGTGATATTTTAAATAAGTGAATCAGGGGGTGGCATTTGAAGGAGAACTGCCTGAAATACAGGAGCAAGAATCCCAGACAGGAAGGGGGCTGACACGTGAGAGGACGTGAAGAGAAGAAAAGTGTTCCAGGCAGGAGGGCGACATGTCAAGGAACAGTGAGAGGCTGATGTGGCTGGAGCACGTCAAGAGACAGGCAGAGCGGGAAGAGATGGGAACAGAGAGGCAGGGGCCTTACAGTACATGGCTAAGAGTTTATACTTTATATTGTTCGTAGAAAAGCCATCGCGAGTAGTATAAAACAGAAGAATCATGTGGGTGCTGTATGAACTCAGACCATGAGGAACACAAGTGGAGACAGGAAGATGGCTTAGGAAGCGATTGCAGAAGTTCCGGGAAGACTGGGCTTGGGGGTGGCCTGGGCTTGGACCTAGGTGGGGTGGGGGGTGGGAGATTAGGAGTGTTTGGATTTGGGATAGATGCTGATAGATCAAATATAAGGTGTGAGAGAAAGCCAGGAATCTCGGATGACTAGGCTGTGGACTGAGCAACTGGGTAGAGTCACTGCTGAGATGAGGAACAATGGAAGAAGTATTGGTTTAGAAAACCAATCAGGAAATTGGTTTTGGACATGTTACCTTTGAGATGTCTATTACGGTGTTTCCCTGAAAATAAGACCTAGCCGGACCATCAGCTCTAATGCATCTTTTGGAGCAAAAATTAATATAAGACCTGGTATTATATTATATTATACCCCCTCTTATAGTAAAATAAGACCAGGTCTTAAATTAATTTTTGCTCCAAAAGACGCATTAGAGTTGATTGATGGTCCAGCTAGGTCTTATTTTTAGGGAAACATGGTAGATAACCAAATGGAGAGATTAAACAGGCAGCTGAAAAGCAAGAGCTAGGGATTGGAAATAAGTACGTGGAAGTCATCGACATACAGATGGTATTGAAGGCCCTGGAAATGAATAAGGTCACCTAAGAAGTGAATGAGATGGGGAAGAGTTCAGAGAACAAAGCCCTCCTGGCACTTCAAAGTTTAGAGGCCAAAAATAGGAAGAGAAGGATCCAGCAGGGGAGACTGAGAAAAAATAAAACAGTGAGTTGTGAGCAGAATCAAGATAGAGTAGCATCAAAGGAAGAAAACATTTCAGGAAGGAGCGAGTGGTCACCTGTGCTCTGTGCAGCGAGACAAACATGCGCTCCACGAGAAAATGTCAAGGGCCCTTGTGCCTCATGATGAATGAAGAATGCTCTGAGATAACATTCCTTCCCCATAAGAGTACCCAGACTACTCAGTAACCTGGAAAAGGAATCCTCGGTTCATCAAGAACACCAATGCTGTTTCCATCAATGACTTACCACAGGGCCAGCCCTCCAGGTTTCTCCCAGGAAGCAACCCAGGAGAGCCCTGTGCCTGCAAAGCAGAAACAGGTCTAACAGGGAGGTTTCAAAAATGGGGAGCAGACCAATACTCACAGCCAAGAGAATCAGGTGTGGCAACACAGGACAGAACTATTCTACTGGTTTCCACATCTTTCTAACTCACAGCCTGTGAGAAGAACACTAATGATCATTCCTCCCATCGTATTTAGTCACCAACACTGCAAACAGCTAAGGTTTCTGAAACTTCTCATTATTCCTTGTTTTTAACCCCTTTTTCTTCCACTATTTTTTGTGCAGATTGCAGCATCTGACTTTTTCTTAAAATCAGGTTTATTGAGGTTTGACTTGTATATAGTAAAAACTCATCCTTTTTTAAATTTCATGTGTTCTGACAAATGTATGCAATCATGGAACGTCCACCACAATGAACACATAGAGTATTTCTATCACTCCAAATAGTTTCCTCTTGCCCCTGTGCAGTCAATCTCCTCCACCTACTTCCAGTCCTTGGCAAGCAATGATCTGATTGCTGAAAGAAAAAGTCAGATGCTGTCTCTATAGTTTTGCCTTTTCAGAATGTCACATAAATAGAGTCAAATAGTATGCAGCCTTTGTATCCGGCTTCTTTTACTTAGCATAATGCTTCTGAGATTTATCCACAGTGTTGTCTGTATCAGTCATTTGTTCCTTTTGCTGTTGAACAATATTCCATTGTATGGATGTACCACAGTTTGTCCACTTGCCAATCAAAGGACATTTGAGTTGTTTCCAGGTTTTATCTACTATGGAAAAAACTTCTATAAACTTTTGCTAAAAGGTCTTAAGTGAACGCGGGTTTTCACTTCTCTTGGGTCAATACTTGAAAGTGGGACCTCCGGGCCATGGAGCATATAGCTTTTGTCCACTAAGAATAGGTAACCATTTACTGAGCACTAACTTTACATCACACAATGTGCTAAGCAACTTCTATGCCTCATGCCATTCAATTCTTAAAATTACAATGAAGTTATTATTGTTCCCATCTTACTAACAAGGGACTAAGGCACAGAGACCTCAGGTCACTTGTCCAAAATCACACAGGTAGTAGGTAGGAGAGCCAGGATTCTCAAACCCAGAAATTGCAGGGCAAAACACAAATTGTCAACCATTTTGCTCTGCTCCCTCCTCCAAGTCCAAGTGCATGATGTCTGAGCGATCACAAAATTCTACCTGATGCTTCCATGTCTTTTGATCCAAAATGACCATTGCTGATTATTCCTTTCCTCCCTTTTAAATCATGACAATGAATACACGAACTCTCTGAGGGCCATTATAATAATAACATGCCATTTTAAAGTCAGAACTTAATGGGACATTATGAGGAAATGCTTGGAACGGTTTCACACAAGTTTATAAATATTAACTTACTGGTGTTAAATAACAACTCTAAGGGACGCAAAAGTCAGCCCTCTTCTGCGAGCATGGTAAGTACTCATGGCTAATAATAGTGTCTTCTAGAGACTTCTCCACTCTCATGGCATGAGGCATGTGTGGCAGAAAAATACAAGGACTCTGGAATCAGACAGGCCTGGATTCAAATTTTGGCTCTGTTCCCTAGTGGATAGGTGCCTATATGTTATACCTCCTCACAGGCGAAAACTGGTGTCAATAAGTCCTAATGTGCAGGGTAGTCATAAAGATTCCACGGCACAATATGGGTGAAAACACTAAACACTGAGCCTTACTTAGTTAATAAACCCTTCCATTCTCTTCTCCTCCTTCTCTTCCAGAATGTACTGATAGACGTAGGTCACTCAGCAAAAACTTTAATTGGTTTGTTAAGTTTTCATTCAAACAGCAGAAAAGGGGAGACTGGAAGGAGGTGATTCTGTAAAATTTCATATTTTATCTTTAAAAAAGTCATGTAAACTTTGTACTTCATTCCACAATATAATCAAAGGTATTTTTTTGGTATGTCATATGTCTGTACCACCGATTTAAAAAATAAATTTATACCCCCTTCACCCATTTCTCCCAAACTTCCAACCCCTGTATCTGGCAACCACCAATCTATTCTCTGTATCTATGAGCTCAGTTTGTTATTATTGTTGTTTTTAGATTCCACATATATAAGAGATCAGATAGTATTTGTCTTTCTCTGACTTCACTTAACATAATACCCTCAAGGTCTATCCATGTTGTTGCAAATGGCAAGATTTCATTCTTTTTTATGGCTGAGTAATATTCCATTGTATTGCATACCACAATTTCTTTATCCAGTCATCAGTCAATGGACACATATTTTTTTTCCATATCTTGGCTACTGTAAATAATGCTGCAATGAATATGGGGGTGCACATATCTTTTCTAGTTAGTGTTTTCTTTTTCTTTAATACCCAAAAGTGGAATAGCTGAATCATATGATAGTTCTATTTTTAATTTTCTGAGGAACCTTCATACTGTTTGCCATAGTGGCTACATCAATTTACATTCCCACCAACAGTGCGAAAGTGTTCGCTTTTCTCCACATTCTCGCCAACACTTGTTATGTATGTTGTATCATTTTGATAACAGCCATTCTAACAGGTGTGAGGTGATACCTCATTGTAGTTTTGATTTGCATCTCCTTTATGATTAATGGTGTTGAGAACTTTTCCAGGTACTCGTTGGCCATCTATATGTCTTCTTTGGAAAAACGTCTATTTAGATTTACCCTTTTTTAATTGCATTGTTCTTTTTGCTATTGACTTGTATGACTTCTTTATATATTTTAGATATTAGCCCCTTAGATATATGACTTGCAAATAGTTTCTCTCATTTAGTAGGTTGCCTTTTCATTTTGTTGATGGTTCCTTGCTGTGCAGAAGCTTTTTAGTGTGACGCAGTCCCACTTATTTATTTTTGATTTTGTTGCTTTTGCTTTTTGGTGTCAGATTTAAAAATCATTGCCAAGACCTACATCAAGGAGCTTCCCACCTGTCTTCTTCTAGGAATTTTATGATTTCAGGTCTTGCATTCAGAGGTATTTTAATAGAAAAACATTGTACACTTACCTCCAGCTAAATAACTTAGCTTTCTCCTAAAATTTTTAAGAATATTTGGTTTAGGAAGATTTCCTCTGATAAATGGTGGCTGTACTTATATGCTGCCACTCTGCCACTCATCTGGAATATGAAGACTTCCAATTATAAAGAATGAACCTACAAGTCTTATTAAGACTTCGAAATGATTTCACATACTCTGGTCATTATTCTCTCCCGTCTGCAACATCTTAACATCTACCCCACTACACTGGCCTGTTTGCAGTCTTGGCTCCAAAAGCTTTTAACTCTGAATTCTCCAAACAGGAAAACAGCTACTTTCTGCTACCTGTACGTGGAGTCTCCTCATACTGGCTGCAACCTGCTTTCTGCGACACACCTCGGTTATAGCTACAAGTGTAAACATAAACACTGCACATCCAAAATAAGGCACTAGCCAAGCATGACCCTACATAAAGTGGGATGACAGAAGATCAATGGTGTTTTAAATTAATTGAAGACTTTAACATATTAATCCAGAGAAGCCAAAGGATTTAACTCAACTGCTCAGTTATATATGCAATATGGTAAAGAAGTAATTTAGTCCTTCAAACATATTTTCATGAAATAGCATTATTTTTCTTCATACAATTTTTTTGTCCTAAGATAATGCCACGTGCTGGCTTTTGTTTATGTCATATACACTTTAAGTATGTTATTCAAAAGTCCCTGGTTGTTGTAAGTACATTGAGCAACATGTAAAGTCACTGAAATCTTTTCATTATTTTGTCATAAAAATTCCCTTGATAAACATATTTTTTTGCCAAAGAGGTCTCTCCTGGAAGGCAGGGGTGGAAAGTCTTTGTGTATGAGATCTTGACCCACCACACAGTGGGCTGCGGACAGGTAAGAAATAACTTTTGCTTTCAGAAGCTATTTTCAGAAACTAGCATATAGGAATGAATTATTATTTTATTATTATTACTTTTTAGCAATCCATGTGGACTAACTGATGAATAAAAAGTTAGGAAATTTCAACTCAACGAATATTATCTGGGACCCAATGACGTGCCAGCAAGGAACAGAAAGGACAACAAAGATATGGGCTCTGTCCTCATGGAGTTGACCATTCACGAGGAAAAAGGTAAGTGAGGGTGCTGTTCAAATATGAAGGAAGGGCATCTTACCCAGACTGGATGGGAGAGTGTGAAGTCTCAGAAAAGGCCTCTTGGAGGCAGGAACATCACGTGAAGGATGAGGAGGCATTAACAAACACAACAGACAAATAAAAGGGGGCGGTGTTGGGCATCCGAAAGACCAGCTGGAGGCATCGCACCTGGGTTCCAGACCTGCCTCCACCAACAACCTGTGCAAGCCATCTGACCTTTCTAGTTCTCATTTTTCCTCACCTGTGATATAGGATGGTTAGATTACGTCGGTTGACCTTATCCCTTGCTGTGCCTAAGAACCATTTAGGAGTTTTCTAAAAATACTGGCTTCCTCCCTCAGAAATGTGGTTTCAGTTGGTAGGGCATCAGCATGTCTTTCAAAAGCTTTCCAGGTATTGCTAATACGCAAGCAGGACTGAGAACCACTGAATGTAAGGTCTGTGGTTATCAACCCTTAGTGCACATCCTCTGTGGCGCTTTTAAAAATCCCAGTGCAGGCTGCATTTCAGACAATTAGGCCAGAATCTCGGGGGCATTCGCATGTTTTAAAGTTCCCAGGCTGATTCCAAAGTGCAGCCAATGTTGAGAACCACTGTTCTAATCCATCTCCATACTTCAACTTCCTATTGCGGCCACTGACGGAGGGGGAAAGGAGGGAAAGGGAAGCTCATAAGTTTCTCTCTCTCTCTCTCTCTCTCTCTCTCTCTCTCTCTCTCTCTCTCTCTCTCTCTCTCTCTCTCAATCCTATTTCAAATTAAAAAGAGGACAGAATGCCAAAGTTCACTGATGGATTTTAAATGGGGTTGTACCATAGAGTAGGGTTGATTCTGGGCATGTGCGTAATTTCATGTTGGTGAAGGACAGGTAGAAAATGCCCATTCCAAAATGCTCTCAGTTCTAAGTTTAGAATTCAACGGAACACATCTCTAAAATGACTCCATGGTGCATTCTCTGCAATAGTTAGAATTTGATTTGCATGGTTGACTATAATGTGAACATTACATTCTTTACCCCCAAGGTTACTTAAATCCACTTATTAGGCAATGGTGAACTAAACAAACAGTAATTAGAAACACTCCAGACTACCTTTTAAATCTGTTGCTAAATTATATTTTTCCTGCACCAAAGCCCGTACACACAGCATGTCCACAAACATCATGAAACCAAAGCCTCAGAAATATTTACATTAGTAAAAGCACAAGCTACCTCTGGGCCTTCACATCGACTTCTGCAGGGAATCAAAGGCTGCTTTAGAAGAGGACTGTTCATTCGTGTTATTTCTCACATCTGGGTAAATAAAGCACTGCCCACATGTGGTTAGAAATCCCAGGAGAAAATGAACTCTCCAGGGGTCTGGAAATGAAGAACACCTCTGACAGACCGCCTCATTTCCTAAAATGAGTCCGAAATGAAAGTGATTCTTCAGAAAAGAACATCTGCACCATGGCACAGCTTATAATATAATGCCAGATGATACCTGTGGCGAAGAGCCTGGGCCTGGGGAGGGAGGGAGGGACTGGCAAACAGGACTGGGGCCTCCGTACTGCACTTAATCTCAGAGCCGCACTGTGAGCGTGGAGGGTCTGCAAATCCAGTGAGTGCTGAGTATTCTGGTCTCAACTGTAAATCTTGATAAGCAGTAAGACTGCTCACATTCCATTAGAAAGCTGGCCCCTCTCCAAAGGGTGGAAGCAGCTAGAAAGGATTCATGTGCAGCCATGGGTGTGGAAACAGCAATTCTTACAAAAAAAAAAAAAGAAAGAAAGAAAAAAAAAACTGTTTTACTAAACTAAAAATAGTCTATGCCTGTTAGTGATTTCAATAGAGGTTTCTTCCTGAGGAGGAAGGACTGCTGTGTAGAGATGACCTAAAGCTGCCAAGGAAAGCCCCTCCTTTCACATTATGCAGGAAAGAGACTTACTAGCATACGGTCAGGTACTGGAAGGTAAGGAAGACTGAAATACCTTTCACAACATCTCTAGTAAGAACCCATAAACAGACAGGTAAAAAACAAAAGCTGTCTTCACCAAAATCAGGGGCTAGTTATTTTTGTTACATGGCTCATCATTATTCTTCCCATCATGTTTTTTTTTTCCCCCCTTAATTTTTATTAAAGTTGTTGGAGTGATACTGTTTAGTAAAATTATACAGGTTTCAAGTGTACAATTCTACATCATCTATATATTGCACTGTGTGTTCACCACCCAGAGTCAGTTCTCCTCCCATCATCATATATTTGATCCCCTTTACCCTCTTCTACTACCTGCCCCCGACCCTGTTACCCTCTGGTAAACAATAAACTGTTGTCTACGTTTATGAGTTTTTGTTTGTTTGTCTTGGTCGTTTGTTGCTTTCAGTTTTTTATCCCACGTGTGAGTGAAGTTGTATGGGTCTTGATTTCTTCTGTCTGACTTATTTCACTTAACATGATAATCTCAAGATCCATCCATGTTGTCGCAAATGGCAGTATTTCATCTTTTCTTATGGCTGAGTAGTATTCCATTGTATATATGTACGTTAATATGATCTTCTTGTATATATGATTTTCTTTATCCAATCACCTATCAAAGGACACTGGTTGTTGCCATGTCTTGGCTACCATGAATAATGCTGCAACAAACATAGGGGTACATACAGAGTGCCAAAAAAATGTATACACATTTTAAGAAAGGAAAAAACTGTATTAAAATTGTAATACTCAATATATATGAATAACAGAAGAAGACTACAAGTCATGTTTGACTTCTACAATTATAAGAGGTGCTCAGAGTGGTTACCATCAGCATAATTTAATAGTTTTTTCCTTTCTTAAAATGTGTATACATTTTTTTGGCACCTTCTGTATATATCTTTATGGATAAATGCTTTCAGATTTTTTGCGTAAATACCCAGAAAAGGGATTGCTGGGTCATATGGTTATTCTATTCTTAATTTTTTGAGGAACCTCCATATTGTTTTCCATAGGGGCTGTACCAATTTCCATTTCCATCAGTAGTATGCGAGAGTTCCCTTTTTTCCACAACTTCTCCAACACTTGTTATTACTTGTTTTGATAATAGCTCTTCTAACAGGTATTGAGGTGGTATCTCACTGTGGTTTTGATTTGTAATTTCCCTAATAGCTAGTGAAATGGAGCATTTTTTCATATATCTGTTGACAGTTTGCATGTATTCTTGGATTTTTTAAAAGGACTCCAACTCTATTGTTTATAAGTGAGGGGGAAGGAGGAGGGAACCTGGAAACAACTTAAATGCCCATTAATAGGTGACTAGTTAAATTAAAATCTGGTATATACACAATGAAATACTATGTAGCCTTTTAAAGAAAGCCAATGCAGATAGAGATCTATACTCTGTATAATGATACATTAAGATGTGGGGGGGGGGGGGGGGGGAAGCACCTGGTCTCTATATGGCAAACACTTGTGTAAATGTATTAAAAGAAGTTGCCTTAGTGTAGAAGAAGGCGGCCAGGAGAACATTCTTTCCTTTTACACCCTTCAATACAGTTTGAATTATCTTTTCATGTACTTACACGCTCCTCTTTTTAATAATAGGCATTAAGTGGGTGGAAGGCTATATTTGGTTTCTTCTTAATACTAGCTTCTCTATGTATAATTTAAGAGAATGGAATGTTATTTTAAATAGATGTTACGGGCTGAATTGTGTCTCTTCAAAATTCCTAAGTTGAAGCTCTAACCCCCAGTACCTAGAATGTGACTATATTTGGAGATAGGGTCTTTCAAGAGGTGATAGTTAAAATGAAGCAGTTAGAGTGGGCCCTAATCCAGTCTGACTGGTATGCTTATAAGAACAGGAAATATGGACACACAAAGACACGAGCAATGTGCACACACAGAGTGGAGAGACCATGTGAGGACATGGTGAGAAGGTGGTATCTATAAGCCAAGGACAGAGGCCTCAGAAGAAACCAAACACGCCATCACCTTGACCTTGGACTTACAGCCTAAGCCTCAAGAATTGTGAGAAAATACATTTCTGTTGGTTAAGCCACCCAGTCTGTGGGTGTTTTGTTACAGTTGCCCTAGCAAACTAATACAATACATAAATAAACGTACTCTTACGGATGAAATTGAACAAACAACATGGAGAGAGGCACCCATAAAATCTTTGATGGGTCAAAAACCCACTACGTCGCTGAAATGCAGATGGCCTCATCTGATAGGTGAAGAAACTGGGGCTCACAGTGCTTCTGACTAAATCAGGACCACCCCGTGAAGTGCGTTGAGCCAGGAGTAGAACAGAACTCTTTTTGCTCATGCCATTTATCTCTTATGGTAATTTTAATAAATCCCACAACTCAAAGGACTAGAGCTCAGTATATTTTATTAGTGTCTTTTTAAGGCTTGGCTTATATTCAAACGGCTTTCTTCCTGTGCTGATAACTAATGAAAAGGAAGGTGCCACAGTAATATTAATTAAAAAAAAAAAAAAAAACACGCCTTGGCACCAGGGTTTAAAAATCCAGAAAAACAAATGATATGCCATATTTGTATGCCAATCTAATTTTTTTATACTTTAATACATGCGGTCTCAGATCACAATACAATATATTAAAAGCATGGTAGTGCAAAACTAAAATTTTCTTTATGAAATTTTATAGATTTTTACAAATTAATCAATCTTCCCTTTAAATATTAGAGTTCGGAGATCAAAGATACATTAAAATCACAGACTTTGCCTATAGAATCTATTACCTAAAAGTGGATTAAGATCTAAGCACATGAAAAGATGATTAAAACTTCAAGATAAATATTTGATAGCCAGCTCACGCTGCATTCAGAAGAGGGTGGAATCATTTTTGCCTAGAAAGGTTAGGAAAAGTTTCACCAAGGGCAAGGGCTCTAAACCAATCTGGAATTAGGTACATAAAGGTTAAGGGGAAGTGATTGATGTCCAGGTCTGTCTTGCCACTGAGTGTAAAGTTTTGAAGACAAGAACTGGGTACCTAAGAGCCTAACAGAGTACTTGGCAAAGAGCAGGCATTTGTCCATAGTGGGGCAGGCCAAACAGGTGGGAAAGCACACAGTATAGATCACCTTAGGGTAAGTCTGGAGTGCAGGTTCTTGCAAGGAGGTTGTGGGGATATAAGGTTAAAGAAGTGGGGCCAACCTGTCTGTACTGAAGTTTGGGTTTTATCCCTATCAGGGTGGAGTCTTTGAGGGTGCTTCCGAAGGAGAGGGTTATAAAGAACACAGCTAAGACCAGCAGTGATGTACAATGGACCAGAAGTGACAGGGAAATGACCAAAATCAACTAATCAAGGGGCATCGGGAGGTTACTTAAGTGATTAGTTGTGAAAATTCTCAGCTTCCTAATCTACCAAATGGACATTGTACTACCTACAGCAATAGGGCTATTGTAAATACTAAATGGGATATAACACATGGCCTGGCAATGAGCACTTAAGAAATATAACTATTATTATTATTCCATACTGAAAGATAGAAAAGAAAACGAGTGAGAGAACAAGTGTGAGGTATAGAGCCCAGGGTATGTCTCTTTGGGCTTTCCTCAAGTCCTCTAAACTAGAACGGCAATGGCTATCCATCTTTCTTGGAAGTAGAATGTGCTATATTTATTCCTTAGATCTCCAGAACTTAATACATCACTATAGTAGACCCAACACAGAAGGAACAGATGTCTGAAATGATCTTTAAAATTGAGATACTACAAAATCAATTTTTAAGTTGCTTTTGTATAAAAATAACTATTCAGGCTAATGCCAATCAGTTTTGAAACACTGCATTAATGGACTCAGCTCCGGGAAAACCATTTTCATAATGAAAATGCCAATGCCTTTTTAATTAAGAATGAAATTGCCAACATAAAAGACTTAAGATAAATGAGGAATCGTTCCTTTCTCTTATAAATGAAAGGACCTAATAACTATGTGAATTATTTTGAGATACTGATTACCAGAAATTATTTAGAATCTAACCTACGAGATCTTCCAACTGCATAATAATCATTTCATATTGGGGCTGACAGCCTCAGACCAAATTTGGTACTTTGCTTTTTAAGTTCCCTTTTCTAATTATTATCAGAAGGCCTATGGTCCTATATTTAGAGTCACTATATAGATATGAAGCTCTACTGAAGATAATGGCACATTGTCTAACACAAAGCAATGCTAACTTTTTTTTTTTTTTGGAAAATTTGACCTCATAAGGAAGATTCACTATACATAAAAAGTACATACATATTTATATAAATATATATACATATGTTTATTCACGATAAAGCTTTATTAACTAACCATCATCTATTAGCCATCATGAAATGAATACATCAGAGATCTGCGGTAATATTCCTATTCTCAATATTAATGATCTATTTAAAAACTGTTTATTCTTTGGCCCTACACCAGGTGTCCACATTTACTATTATCACTGGAGGGTGTATTACTTCTTAAAATCAATAAAAAATCAAAACCCCAAAAAATGGCCCAAAGGGACTAACACAAAAAAGGCAAAGGGGTCAAAAGAAGACATCACTTAATCCAAAGAAAGCAAAATGAGACATAACTGATTATTTTTGCCAGAGCCAACAGAAAATTTCCAATCATCAGTGATGCCAAGATAAAGAGAGCATTCAGCAGTCAAACCAATTAGTAGGCTAAGGTCCAAAGCAGAATGAGGCAAGCAAATACATCAGCATAATGTGACGACTGTTAATAGACATTAGCCAGCACATACATGTATTCAACACGGAAAATGAATAACATCTTAGAACAAACAGCAGAGCACAAAATCAGGAATTTAAAAGTGAAAAGAAGAAAAAAAATCCTGTAGGAAGAACAAAGGCTAAGACAACGTGGGCAGATCACATGGTGACCACCAGCTAAATCAAGAGATATGAGTTTCAATCCCTCTTCTATGTTTACCCAACTGGTTTCCTTCAGAATATTAATTAACTTTTCAAGCATCAGAATCTTCATCTGTTGTCTGAACAGGAAAGATTAAAGATATCCAAAGGTCTCTTCCTGCTCTGGTAACAGGCCAGGAGTCACTGTTTAGATGATAAACAAGCTTTTTTTTTTTTTTTAAGGCTATTTTTAGTTCACAGTGGGCTTCAAATTCACAAGTCTGGAATTTTACAAAAGAAAGCCAAGCAACGTCAGCATGCACATGGGCACAGCCCTCAAGCATGAGTCAAACCATAGCCTCTGAAGCGCGTACACTTAGCTGGCAAGTCTGCATATTACCTGTGACATAAGTCAGCCGCAGCCACAATCACTTTCCCTCTGCCCTCCCTAGCTCTTCCCAGGTGGATACACTTAATTCTCAGTCCCATCTCTTCACACAGTCCTGCCAAATGCAAGTTAGATACACATGTATAGAAAAGTTAGGAGAGCTCATAAGTGTAATAGACAGTGGACACGTTAGGGGGAAGCTCCTCATCTTGAGAATGGCACAGTGAATAACAATAACCAGCATTCCAAAAGAACACCTCTTACTGGCCCTGGATGATTAAGTTACAGTCCATGCCCTCAGGCTGCTTATAATCTAACAAGAGAAAGACATGTAAATACATGAAAGTAACAAATTTTGTGGGATCTCTGATACAAGTACCTGTATAGTAGGGCAGAAAGAAGGGTGCAGTTAGTCTCTCTTCACCTGGGGGGTGAATTAGGGTAAACTGCTCAGAATGCTTTCATTCAAGGGGTGACATGCTGCTGAATACGCATTTCCTGGGCAGAAAACTTAGGGACAAGTATTCGAGGTAGGACGTGGGAGAATGGTCTCGCATTCAGTATGATGATGAGGGAGTTTGAGGTGGGGTCTGTGTGGTGCTTGGCACATGGCAGAAGCTCAAAAATATCCCAAGTGAACACTGTGCCCCTTCCTGGTATTTGTACACGGACCTCAGGTTTTGTGAATCCCAGAAGCTGTATATACCCTTTTTTTATGTTTACGTGCTTCTGGGAATTTTTCTGGGAGAGGATCCTTGAATTTCACTAGATTTTCCCAAAGCAATGCATGGCCTATGAAAGGTTAAAACCACTCTTGACAAACATTATACCACTGGAAATGGGTGAGGTAAGGGGCAAAGGACAGAAAATGATCTGAAGATAAACTATCCTCAGCTGCAGCGGGTGGGATGCATCTGGGTATCCACAGGGCACTGACTCACCTGCGGGAGTCACTGAGGGCCAGGTTGCAATGGACATTTCTGGTAATGTCCCACGTACCCTTTTCTAGTTCCTTTCAGCAAGCAGGCTCATTCCTGCCTCTTTTGTTTGTTCCAACTAAGCCATTACAGTGTTCTTTCCCTGATAGTCAAAGCAAGTCTCCAGGGCAGGAAACATTATGGGGTGGAAAGACTTGGGAGAGAATGGAAGCACCATATGTTTAATTCTGAAAATAAAGTGAGGAGGTAAATTTGTGAGGAGGAGAAGAAAGCCAATAGAGTAACCAAAGCAATTCAGTGGCAGTGGTATTAAATAGACTGCATTAAAAGGCTTGCAACAGCATTAACCCCCCAGAGACTCCATAGGTCAGCTCATTCATTCCTCAGCGGCCGGTAAAGAGATGTGTGAATTATCCAACTCTTAGAATCCTGCCCAGGCAGGACGTGCAGCTCTGCCCTGCTGTGCAGCTGTAATAATACCCTGTACATACCTTTGTTCTCGAACATACTGCACTGTGGTGTAATTGTTGATATTCTTTTCTTCCATAAGGCAAGACCGGCTTATTTTCGAATGTCCAGCATTTAGTGCTGGGCTCAGTACGTGTTTACGGAAAGAATGAACTTGAGCTTTCCAGCCTGAAGGTAGTGAAGTTCATAGTTCAACCAACACAAAGGAAGCTCTGAACAGCTGAAGATTTCCATTATCCTTTGCCCAGTGAGGCACTCAAGTAAAAGAGTTAATCAGGAAGGGAGCAGATCTCTACAGAGATAGGGGCTGCTCTTTTGAAGGGAGGGATTTGTCACGATATGGAGGCTGATGCAATCAGATGCTATCAGCTAGCTAAACAAATGTTGATAACCACAAGGCAAAGCAAATGACAAAGGTTACAGGAGCAGATGTGGAAGGCACTGGTGATGACACTTGGCTCTGGTTCAGAACACCCACACACCCTCATCCATCGCCCAAAGTCAAGCTACCTTCAGAAGCACGATGATTAGTTGTACTTTTCAAAGTTCTATCCTGGGATGCATGAATCGGGCACCTGCCTGATGCTCAGCCTTGTCCACAGGGTTTCACAGCACCCCCACCTAACAGAATGTCGGGAGGAGCCTGCAGAGGGTTCAGAGGAGCCACAAACGTAAAGATTTTAAAATGGGAATGTTGAAGAAGAAACCGAAGGGGGGCTTCATGGTCTAGGAAATACACGGAGAACAGCGATTAGTCTTTTCCCATTACTGAAGAACAAGGAATAGGAAAATTGTTTTGAACTGTATTGTGAAGGCTTCTGAATTAATGGGGTGAATTAGAAGGTTATTGAAAATATCTTCCTATATGCCTACGATGTCAACTGTATTAGTTATAGATAGTTGGTCGTGTTTAGCAACTGTTGTTTTTTTTTTACACTGTGTTTTTTTTAGACTAGACACTTAATCTAAAGAAGGGAAGGAAACTGATACTAATTGAGCACCTACCGACAACAGGATCTCAGTTTTTATATGTCTCTGATTTACAAACATCATCCCATTTACTACTAAGGGGTAGATATAATTATCCCCCTTTATTTGTGGGGAAACTGAGGCCAGGAGCACTCAAAATGACAATCATAGGTGGCAATCTGAGGTCTGTATTATGTTCCCTCAATCCTGAGTCTTTGTGACGCCAAAGGTCTTGCTTCTAATGTATCCGTAAGTATGATGCACCTAGCATGTACTGAGGCCATCTGGATGCCTTCGTCTCTATGAGGTATTCCTTACTGGCCCATCCCAGGTCCTGAAAGCCTTCACCTCCAGACCAAGTGCACATTTGATCCAGTTGGGCATGTGTATGTCCAAACCAACCATCTATTAATACCCCACAGTCTGGACAAAGCCAACGTACGAAGAAGCAAATCTATAATGCACGCTTTCTGACATAGCAAAAAGAAGAAAAGAAAAATACATTCCAATATGATAAAGATAAAATTTGAACTCCAGTGGCACACCTTTGGATTGTCTCCACAGTGAAGGCAAGCACAGATGGTATGCAGTATACAAGTACATCAAGGAGCATAGCAAGGTGAATGGTTCCCATCTAGATCAAACCCGCTAGTAATCAAACCTTTCTATCTTTGACGTCTGCTGTGTCGCATTTTTTTCTGATTATAAATGTTGTATGTGGGCCAATGTAGATATTTTGGAAAATACAGAAAATTGCAAATAAAACACAAATCACCCCTAATGCTACTAGATAAAGATGAACTGACCATAAATAACTTAGTGTGCTTCTTTCCAGCCTTTTAAAAGTGCAGGTGTAATTTTATATAGTTTAGACACACAGTATCCTGCTTTTTCACTTAACTTGCCTCATAGGCATTCCCTAATCCTTTTTCTTTTTTTCCTAGTGGCAAAAATATGCCTAATGCAAAATTGACCATTTTACCCATTTTCAAATGTCCAATTCAGTGACATTAAGTACAGTCACAACGTTGCCAACCATCACCACTGTCCATCTCCAGAACTTCTGCATCATCAACATTCCCCGTATTTAAAAGTGCTTCACAAACCACATTTAATAGCTGCATCATATTCCACCATGTAGAATTTACCTGAAAGCATTTCTCTCCCACATTCAACAGATATTTATTTTGTGTTCACTATGACGTAGACTTGATGGTGAAGGCAGTGAACAAAATGTGGGTTTTGCCTTCTAGGACTTTAAATCTGGCGGAGGAAATGGCCATAGACGGGTAGTTGGAGCCTTGTAGAACATACAGGAGAACACTGAGGTATAATTTACATAATCATTTCTTGGTTATTGCAAATGTAGTGTGCAGCAGATTTTTTCCTGTTATAATATTGTGAGATATTTGTAGGTATAAATATATATATTCACAGTTCAGGCCATTTTATGTAGATTTTGAAAAGTGGAATTACTGGACTACTCATTGTAAAGGGGCTTGCAAAAGGGGCTTGAAAGGAGCAAGAAAAGGGTACGTGGGACATTACCAGAAATGTCCATTGCAACCTGGCCCTCAGTGACTCCCACAAGTGAGTCAGTGCCCTGTGGATACCCAGGTGCGTACCACCAGCTGCAGCCGGGGACAGTTTATCTTCTAATCATTTTCTGTCCTTTGCCCCTCACCTCACCCATTTCCAGTGATATAATATTTGTCAAAAGAGTGGTTTTAACCTTTCATAGGCCATGCAATGGGACATTTTTGGGAAAATCTAGTGAAATTCAAGGATCCTCTCCCAGAAAAATTCTCAGAAGCACGTAAACATAAAAGAAAGAAAAAAAAAGTATATGCAGCTTCTGGGATTCGCAAAACTTGAGGCCCATATACAGATACCAGGAAGGGGTACAGTGCTCACTTGGGATATTTTTGAGCTTCTACCATGTACCAAGCACCACACAGACCCCACCTCAAACTCCACTCATCACCATACTGAATGTGAGACCATTCTCCCATGCCCTGCCTAGAACACTTGTCCGCAAGTTTTCTGCCCAGGAAACACCTATTCAGCAGAATATCACCCCTTGAATGAAAACATTCTGAACAATTTACCCTAATTCACCCCCAAAGAAGGACTATCTGCACCCTTCTTTCTGCCCTTCTATACGCCACAGGTACTTGTATTAGAGATCCTACAAAATTTGTTACCTTCATGTATTTACATGTCTTTCTCCTGTTAGCTTATAAGCAACCTGAGGGCATGGACCATAACTTAATCATCCAGTTTCTCATAAAGTCCTCATTTTGGAGGAAAACATTCCATTGAGGGAAAGAGACACGAAATTAAACAATTTTAACACAGGAATCCTAATGCTGAACCTGATGGGATAAACAATGTTAAGCTAAATCTTATAAGGAGGAGCGGCAATAAATTAAACGAAGTTAGGAATGGATATTATAGGCAGAGGTGACAGCAAGGCAGGCAGGCAGGAAAGAGTGTGCGCAGGGAATAAAGCAATTCAGGATTCATGATGACTAAAAAGGTAGGCATGAAGAAGTTGTAAGGAGAGAGATGGGGTTATGGAGGTCACTGAATGAGCTTGAGTTTATTGTGTAAAGATGGGAAGACACAGAGATTTTTTTTTTTAATTTTCTACTTAAAAAGTAACAAATGATAATTGTAGAAAATGGAGAAAAGGCACAAATAAGAAAAAATGTATAACTTCACCATACAGACAACCACTATTACTTTCTTTCACCTTGATGTGTTATGTAAACATGTATGTATGTATGTGACTCTGGTTTTCATGCTATTTTCATTCTGCTAACATTTATTAAGCATTTACTAGGTACCAGACATTGTGCTAAATACACTACAGGCATTCTGTCATGTTATTTAACCCTCAACTAATTCTGAGAAAAAGTTCCTATTGTAATCCCATTTAAAAAGAAAGACATAGGGAAGGGGTTGGGGGTACGACTGCCCAAAGCCACACAGCTAATGTAGCAGAGATTTAACATCAAGTTTTTTTACTGCAAAGACCATACTCTTACACTTCAAGTTCCATTTATTTTCACTCATTTAATTTATAAGTGAATCATTTTATACTATTTTCTCAGAAAAATCCTTTGTGATCTTGATTAGCACTGTAATAAACTGAAAAAAATAAACCTGGAAAGCATGGACATGTTACGGTACTGTCTTCCCATACAAGGAGCACAAAAAAATATCTGGCATTTATTACGATCTTTTTGCAGTCTTGGTAAAGTTTGCCGTTTTCTTCATTTGAAGGCTTGTAAATTTAGGAGGGTGACATGTTCAGATGACATAGGCAGATTAATCTGGCAACAGTATGAAGAAGGATGGATTGGAGAAGACAAGATTGGAGGGCTGAAATACAAACTATTGAGAGATATGGCCACAATCCAGGTGAGAGTCATGAAAGCCTAGGACCAAGGCAGTGATATCTGGGGTGGAGGAGAGGGACTGGACTCAGAAAACACAGAAGACGGAATTTAAAGGACTGGATATGGACCAGAAAGAAGCAGCAAGGTAGTGTTAGGAGAGAGAGGAGGTAGGGGAGACTGGATGGTGGATGCCATTCGCTGAGAGATGGAACACAGGAAAGAGATGATGTGTGTTTGTGTGTGTGTGTAATAATGAGCTCAATTGTGAGCACTAAATCACTGAACACTTTCCAAGTGCCTACTCTATGCCAGGGGCTTTGCTGAGTGCTCGAGAGTGGAGAGTCAGTGGAGAACCAGAGTGAGGAGGTCACAGGACAGGCAGAACACAGGTAACAAGGTGAACGAGAGAGTAAAGGAAGTGCAGAGTGGGGTGGTGTCCTGGTGAGACACATGGTCTGGGGAGGGGCCTGAAGTCCAAAAACAGGCCAGATTCTATAAACTGCAAGTATGAATGAGAATGCCCTCAATAAACATGCACAGTGGAGTGAGAACAGAAGTGGACTAAGATTGGCACTTTAAGTAACACCAGTGTTTTAAGTCAAGCAAAGGAAGAGACCAAGAAGGCACAGTCAGATGCAGGCAGAGGACAAGAGAGCGCAGATCACAGTAGCCAAGAGCGGAGCAGAAGGAGTAATAACCCATCTTGAGATCACACTGCTCTTGGACATCTTAGGAAAAATGATTTCTTTCTTTGTTTTTTTTATTCAGAGGTCACTCAGTCGATTTTAAATATTAAACAAAATCACATAAAAAGTCTGCGATGAGGGTAAGAATTTTCATCTCCTGGCTGCCTCTCTGAGCTTTATCCAGCAGCCATATGGAGTTGATGATTAATATTCAGTAGGAAGTGAATTTATAATCATGTGCCTGCCATTCAAATGTGAAAAGAAATGTTTTCTGCTCAGTACACCCAATAATACATTAATATATCTCCAGTTTAAAATACATTTATGAATAATTTTATACATTTTATAAATTTCCTGGCAAGAATGATAATAGAACAATCTATTTTCATGCTACAAGAAACAAAAAAGAGAAATGAAAGGTTCAGTTAATCAAGGGATTTAATATGCTTTGTAATAAATATCAAACAGTCATTACTTGGGCTATACAAAGGGTGGCTGAGGTCAAAAGATGATTACAATAGCAAGAGTTTGTGCCCATATTTATTCTCTGTCAGTTGCTTACATTTGCATAAAAAGTTTCCTCTACTCATGAATTTTTTAACCACATTAGAATGCTAAAAATCAAATTTGTTTTTCCTGATTTATATGTGGAGAGTAATAAGATTTCTGTAATGATTAACAGTAGTAACAATCAAATAAATGGAAAACACTAGCCCTTCCAAGGTACCAACAGACAGATATGAAAATAAATTACCTTCGCTGTCTTAGGTAAATGTGGCTTAGAAAGTCAGGAAAGCACCAGAATCTGAAATGATTACTATAGCAGTGTTTGATAAAATCAGGAAAGGCAGAATAATGTGAGTTCTATATCTTTTATCATCTATGTCAACAGTATGTATGTGTGTATATATGTACACAACGTGCACACTCAAACTGATGGCATCATGACTGTAAGAAGAGATACAGTTATTTCAAGACTATCATGGAGAGACCTGGAGCCAAAATAAGCTGCAAAATCAATCCATCCAGCAGGAGCTAATGAAGTCATAATTTCCCCTTTTAACAACCACCTAGAACTAGCTAGGAGTCACAACTAGTAGAGACTAATTTAATAAAACAGTAACTTAATAAACCAAAAGGGATTTTGGGATAATTCTTCCTAAAATGAGGAGAAACCTATGATTCCAGGATGGTTCCATTAGAAATAATGTCCAAGGAATAATGTTTATTGCCTTGTTCAGCAACATTTCTGCTTTTTTTTGGAGGAAAGTATTCCAAGGAAGAGGGAGAATACTTTACAGTTAAACAAACTGGAAAAAGAAAAACAAATCCAAAGTTAACAGAAGGAAGGAAATAATCAAGATCAGAGTGGGAAAACAAAATAGACTAAAAAAAAATTTTTTTTTTAAATCAGTGAAACTAAGAGCTAGTTTTTTGAAAAGATAGACAAAATTGACAAACCTTTAGCCAAACTCATCAACAAGAGGGCCCAAATAAATAAAACAGAAATGAAAAAGGAGAAGTTACAACCAACACCACAGAAATATAAAGGCTCATAAAAGAACATTACAAACAATTATATACCAACAATTTGTACAATCTGAAAGAAACGGATAAATTTCTAGAGATATTCAACCCTCCAATACTAAACAAGGAAGAAACATAAAATCTGAACAGAACGATTACTAGTAATGAAACTGAATCACTAATCAAAAAACTACCGAAAAACAAAAGTCCAGGACAAGATGGCTCACAGGTGAATTGTACCAAACATGCAAAGAATAATTAATACCTATGCTTTTCAAACTATTCCAAAAAATTGAAGAGGAAGGAACGCTTCCGACTCATTGCACAAGGCCAGAACTATTCTCATACCAAAACCACACAAAAACACTAGAAAAAAAGAAAATTACAGGTCAATATTCCTGGTGAACATAGATGCAAAAAATGTCAACAAAATATTAGCAAACCAAATTCAACAATACATTAAAATAATCATACACATAATCAAGTGGGTTTTCTTCCAGGGATGAAAAGATGGCTCAATATTTACAAATTCAACATGATATACCACGTTAAGAAAAGAAAGGATAAAAATATCATATGATCATTTCAACAGATGATCATCTGACAAAATTCTGACAAAAAGCATCTGACAAAATTCAACATACACTTATGATAAAAAAGAAAAATTCTCAACAAAGTGGATATAGAAAAGAAACATACTTCATTAAAATAAAGGCTATATATGACAAACCCATAGCTAACATTACACTCAATAACTGAAAACTTATCCTCTAAGATCAGGAACAAGGTAAGGATGCCCACTATCACCAATTTTGTTCAACACAGTTTTGGACGTCCTTGCCACAGCAATCAGACAAGAAAAAGAAATAAAAAGCATCCAAATTGGAAAGGAAGAAGTAAAACTGCCACCATTTGCATATGACATAATACTATGCAGAAAACCATACAGACTCCACCATACACACACACACACACACACACACACACACACACACACACACGCTAATAAATGAATTCAGTAAAGCTGCAGGATACAAACAATGTACAAATTAGTTGCATTTTTATACACCAATAACAAACAGAAAGACAAATTAAGAAAATTCTTCCATTTACAACTGCATCAAAAAGAATAAAACACCTCGGTATAAATTTAATCAAGGAGGAGAAGGATCAGTACTCTGAAACTGTAAGACATTGACGAAAGAAACTGAAGATGATACAAATAAATAGAAGGATACACCATGCTCAAGGATTGGAAGTATTAATATTGTCAAAATATCCATATTACCCAAAGCAATCCACAGATTCAATGCAGTCACTATCAAAATACCAATGGCATTTTTCACAGGACTGAAACAAATGATCCTAAAATTTATATGGTACTACAAAAGATACGGAATAGCCACAGCACTTTTGAGAAAGAAGCACAAAGTTGGGTGTATCAAACTACCTGATATCAAACCATACTGCAAAGCTATAGTCATCAAAACAGCATGCTACTGGCACAAAAAAAACAGGTACAGATCAATGGAACAGAATAGAGAACCAGGAAATAAACCTTTGCTTGTATGGCCAATCTATGCAAAGGGGGCAAGAAAATATAATGGGATAAAAATAGTCTCTTCAATAAATGGTACTGGGAAAACTAGACAGGTACATATAAAATGAAACTAGGGTACTTTCACATACCATATACAAAAATAACTTCAAAATGTATTAAAGAATTAAATGCACAACCTGAAACCAAAAAACTCCTAGAAGAAAATACAGGCAGTAAATTCTTTGTTAATGTTCTCAGCAGTAATTTTTTGGATATGTCTCCCTGAGCAATGGCAGCAAGAGCAAAAATAAACAAATGGGACTACATCAAAATAAAAAGCTTTTGCGTAGAAAAGGAAACCCTTAACAAAAGGGTAATCTACTGAATGGGAGATTTGCAAATGATATATCCAATAAGGGGTTAATAACCAAAATATGAAAAGAACTCATATATTTCAATATCCTCCCCCCCCAAAAAAAATCAAATTAGATAACAGGCAGAGGACCTCAATGGCCATTACTCCAAAAAAGACACACTGATGGCCAACAGACATATGAAAAAATGCTCAGCATCACTAACCATCAGAAAAATGCAAATCCAAACCACAGTGAGATAGCGCCTCACATCTGTCAGAATGGCTATTACCCAAAAGTCAACAAACAAGTGTTGGCGAGGATGTGGAGAAAAGGAACCTTCATGCAATGTTGGTGGGAATGTAAATTGGTGCAGCCACTATGGAAAACAGTATGGAGGTTCCTTAAAAAATTAAAAGTAGAACTGCCATATGACCCAGCAATTCTACTTTTGGGTAGTTTGCTGAAGAAAATGAAAACACTGATTTGAAAAGATATATGCACTTTGTTCATTGCAGCATTATTTGCAATAGCCAATATATGGAAGCAACGTAGGTGTCCATATATAGATGAATGGATAAAGATGTGAAATATATATCTCTCACACACATATATCTCACATACACAATAGAATATTACTCAGCAATAAAAAAGAATGAAATCTTGCCATATGATAACACAGATGGACTTAGAGGGTATTATGTTAAGTGAAGTAAGTCAGACAGAGAAAGACAAATACCATATAATTTCACTTATATGAGGAATCTAAAGAACAAAACAAGTGAACAAACAAAACAGAAACAGACTTAAAGATATGGAGAAAAAACTGATGGTTGCAAGAGAGGAGGGGTTGAGGAGGATGGATAAAATAGGTGAAGAGAAATAAAAGGTACAAACTCCTAGTTCTCAAAAAATAAGTCATAGGGATGTAACGTACAGCACAGGGAATATAGTCAATAATATCATAATTACTTAGCATGGTAACAGTTACTAGACTTATCTTCATGATGATCACATTATAAGGTAAATAAATGTCAAATCACTGAAACTAATATATTGTATGTCAATTATACTTTAATAAAATTTTTTTAACTATCTTATTCTCAATTATAAAATATGTAAAGGAATTAAAAATTTGATGATTCAAATCTAGATCAGGGTTATTATACAAAATGTAATTATTTCATGATGTGGCATTCAGATAAAAGTAAATAATAACAGAATCAGTAAACTTTGCTTTTATGCATTCAAATATACTGAGTTTATGTATTCATAGAAGAACATGGCCATAATGGATATCTCCACTTCACTTTCAACTGATAACAAGATCTAATCTTTCCTTTTTGTAATTGTGGGAAATTTCCACAATTCATTTCATCATAAGTATATCTAGTGAAAAAAGTTAAATATCACCATTTTTTGTTCACTCCAAAGTGTGATAAACACTTGATTATCCAAATTTTAAGAAGAAACAAATTACTGAAACTAAACTCTACTTATATTCTTTTCCAAAAAACAAACTTAAAGTATGATGATGATAAATAGTTGGTCCTCTAAGTATAAGCAGTTGTTAGTCTCTTACGCCTTCAACAAACTTGTCCAATCCTACGCAGCCCTGTCTGCTGGGACAGAATACTGCATAGTGGTCAAGGGTATGGATTTTGGGGCCAGACGGCTTTCATTCAACTCCCAGCTCAATCACTTGCTAATTAATTATATGGCCTTGGCAATTTACTTCATTTTTCTGTGCCTCAATTTCTTCACCTGTAGAGATGGAATCATAACAGTACCAACCAACCTTGGTTTTATGAGGAGTAAATGTGTTAATGTAAAGTACTTAGAAGAGTGTCTGGCTCACAAAAAATACTCAATAGGATTGGCTTATTAGTATATTATTATAATTATCATCATTATTGTAACTATCACCTATTTTGTGGGCTTTTCATGTAATAAAAGTCAACTGAGATCTGAATGCTCAGGTCTAACGATTGTGTTTCCCTGAAAATAAGACCTGGCTGGACAATCAGCTCTAATGTGTCTTTTGGAGCAAAAATTAATAAGACCCGGTATTATACTATATTATATTATATTATATTATATTATATTATATTATATTATATTATATTATATTATACCCCGTCTTATATTAAAATAAGACCAGGTCTTATACTAATTTTTGCTCCAAAAGATGCAGTAGAGCTGATTGTCCGGCTAGGTCTTATTTTCGGGGAAACATGGTAATAATCAGTTCTCATATATATAATACTATATTTTTAGCACACCATAATTAAAATTTAAGATCTGTCCACGCTTTTGGTGAAATATAAAAGACAATTATTAGTCAACGGCTAGTGTGGTGTGGACATAGCACTGCACCAGGTACACTGACTCATGTTGACACTCCTCCTATGGAAGCTTCTAATCTTGGTAGGCTTTCAGGAAACTACAGCAACAGGTACAAAAATAAGCCCGTAAATAAATAACCCACCGAGTTAAATACTTCCCCAAAGATCACAGTAAAAATAATGGAGATATAGTCAAACCATCCAACTGCACAGTTTTGTGGCCTAGATTCTTTGGCCACACATGATAGACAAAATGTGATAGGAAAATTGTCACTGGGCCAAAGCTTCGATCTAGCAGGTACTGCCTCCCTAGGCAAGAATCAACAACATCCCCAACTTCCTCTCTCCCCCTACTTCTTGGCCCAGCTTCAGAAGGTGTGGAAAACTGTGACAATATAGGGCTTCCTTCCAGAATCCTGAAGTAATGTTCCTCTGTATCACCAAGCTGTAACTCATAAGTCTTCCCCTATTGCCTTCTGCTTTCTGTACCATCCAGCATCCATCAGCCTCATGAGATTGGTAAATTTTCTGGAATCATTACATGGAGAGTTCTGAAAAGCTTTTGCATATCTAAAGTATAAACCAAACATTAATAGCCTCATAATAGGGGTTATTAATAAACAATTATGGAATCAACAACCTGGGAGGAATCTTGGATATATTCTAGTCTAAATCCTTCATTTTACAGATAAGGGAACAATGATACTGGTGTCCATCTCGTGTAACCAGAATAACAATGGATTCAAGGCAATCTAACACATTCATACAACTTATGAGGCAATCATTAGAACCTTATACATTTTCATGTTTTAATGTCGTAAGAGGTTAATCACCTAATTCCAGCATGTTAATGATATTTTATATCTCCTAATTTGTAATCATGTGCAGATTTAGAGTTATGCTCAAACTTTTTAAATCGTGTGCTCCTTCCATGGACCCCCGTTGCACATTTTGTCATCATCAACGGCATCAACATGCCCATCATAAATTATTTTCGAACAATGAATAACTTTATATGTTTAAGATTTCTGAATTCTATTTTCTCTTCTCTGCAACTGGATCAGTGGCCAAAGGCTTGGTTGGAAAGAGATCACAAGCAATCTCTGGACTCCCACTGACTTCAAATGGGAAAGCCCAGTGGGAATGAGCAGGATGAGGATAATCTAATCTGTAAGGCTACACTTCTTTTCCTAAAAGGCCTTTAAAAAGATGTACTATCATTTTATATTTCCAAATGGAAATCTTCCATTATTATACGTTTAACAAGCTAAATCAAAAATAAACTCATAAACAAATAAACAAGTAAATACTTTTATTTTTCCATGCTGTGGACTCAACTTCTATTTCTTATACACAGATTTTGGTTGGTATAATCAGTCTGTGAAACATTCCAGATGCTTTTGAGGGGCCATAGTAAGAAAGCTAATTCTTTAAAATATATAGCATGTCTATGTACATATGGGAAATACCCAGAGGAATACAATCCAAGACCAATTTTAACCAGATGGCATGTGTTGTATAAGACCGGAATCCATTCTGATTAGTTGGTGCCTAGATATATTCGATGTTAAATATTTTTTTATTTCACTGCTGATATAAACCAAAGTTTAACAGACATTATTATCAGGTACTATTATTTTTTTCCTCCCTCTGTATATTCTCTTTTTCTTCCAGTGACAAGGCAATACTCATGCAATTAAACAAATATGATATTAAATAGCCTGAATTATAGAATGTTCCCTACTCTCTGTAAGGATCTTAATATATGTTATGCCGGTCTACAGAACACCTCACTATCAATAAAGCAAAGAAATGTATTGGCAGAACAAGGAGTGGTAGCCAATTTAAAAAGCAGACACGATAAACTTTTAATAAAACAGGGTTAATTATGTCAGCCACTGCAGAGAGTGAGCAAGAAAAATACAGTGGTAACTTTTTTCCCTGAAGGAATTTCAAAAGAAAAATACTAACATCCAAACAAATCAGGAACCATGACAATTTCCTGTTGTGTGAAGGTTTCTACAATCTCCAAAGCTAATTTAGAGAAATAGATTAAAATCATATCTTTATTGTAATTTGCCTTCAGAGCCAATATTTATATTGAAGTATGTTGATGACCAAATCATCACATACAAAATGTAATGAAATGAAATAACATAACATTTGAAAAAACAAAATACATGTTTTCCCACCACCTCCTTCTGGTTAACTTTGAGCCTCAGAAAAATGTGAGAATTGTTTTGGTTTAATAAAAGGGTAAATTACACACTGGGAAGGCTGTTCCCCACCTGTGTCCAAGTGTACCACTTTTATGGTTTTGTGCTCCAACAATAAAGCTTTATGGACCTGGCTATCAAACTCCTTCACAGTGGTGAAATGAGTATTTAATGAGAACACTGATTCTCGGCCAAATTTCAGCATGTATCCTTGTCTATGAAACAATGGGGAGACGTCATTTCTTATCAATTTTAGCTAATAAAAATAGTAGTTTAAAAAATTACCTAGATTTTTTTTAAAAAATGATTAAGCATCTTTGGAGATACAAATGTGTTTGTGTTTAGAGTTTTCTGGCCACTTTCCCATAATATTTGCTTAAATAATTTGTTTATGCATATACCACCACCTGTGATATTCAAGATATAAACACAGGTCTCTAGGAGAAATGAGTTCAAAGTATTTAACTTAATGTCAAAATTATGGATACATGATGCATCAAATCAAGCAGTTTTGTTGTTTAATCACAAATTACTCTCTATTTTCCAACTCCTAAAAAGATTTTTTTGTGATGGTCTGTATGTGTGTTCTATCAGGTGAAGCCAGTACTATCATCAGCTTCGTTACTTCTTTACTTACTGGAAATGAAAAGGTTTGGGAAACATCCTGTGCACTTCACCCCAATCCAAGCCCACAGAAAATGCTCTCAAACTCTACTTAGTAAGTCCTACTACCCTGAGCCCAACACGCTGAAGGGCCCACATGTATTCACTGATGAACAGCCCCAACTGAGCCCAGCCGTCCAGACATCCCTGCCAAGGTCAGAGAAACATGAACGAAGATCGGACCAAACTGTCTGACAGCTGAACACTACTTAGCTGAGCCCTGCCTGAATCTCTGTGCAAGATCACGAGACATAATGAAATAGTTGTCGCTTTAAGTCACGAAGCTATATGATAGTTTGCTATGCAGCATAAAGAATCACAGAATTTGGAAGGGACTTTAAAGATCTCCTGGTGAAACACTGTTTGATTTTATGGACACTGAGATCCAGACTGGTTAAGTGTCCCAGGTCACTAGTTGGCAAACAGGTTAAACCAGAAACCAGGTCTCCAGGCTCCCAGCTCTGTTCTTTCAAAGAGCCCATCTTGTTTTCCCCACATCGCACCTCTACCTCTTCATTCTGCTACTGTGGAACTCAAACAGTACCAGGGCATGATCGTAGAAGTTATATCTTCTACCTAGTTTTAAAAGTGAAAGATAATTTTGACTTCTTTTCTTTTGTATCTTAAATATTTTCCTTAGGTGAAATTGGGAAAGAATTATTATACTATCTTAAACATTTTCCATGGCTGAAATTGGGAAATAATTACTATTCAGAGAGTATGGAATAAAATTTCTAACCGAAATTTGCTTCAGAAACGTGGACAGTAGTGTTAACTTCCAAATAGGTGCATAAGATTTCACTTCTTTATTCTCATTTCGCATGAACTATCTTCAGGTAAACTTGGTGTTACTTTTCTTTAGGACTTACACAATCAATGTTTTGCTCCAACTTGTTGAGACAATATATGACCTTTTACTAGATCTAGGAACACAGTTCTCGAGTTTTATTTCTTTAGTTGGTTGAAATACATATTAAAAGGCAACACTGAGCTTCCCAAGGTTAGCCTTTTGTGAGAGCAGTTTACAGGAAACATTTCAGATGTTCTTTAGGCTCCATATGAACCTGAAATTGCAGATTAATGATCTACTCAGTAAGAAGTTTTCTCATTAAGTACTTTAGTCCTTTAGATACTGCATTCCAGAAACTGTTAATTAGTAAAGAAAAGACAATTCCAAAGATAAAGAAACAAGTTCTGGCAGCCATTTAAAGGGAAAAATAGGTAAGATATTGGCATGCAGTCAATGGCACCGCTCTAAGTACCTGGGGGTCATATGGCCATGAATGATTTGGAGAACCATCAGTATCTAACATTTTCTTCACAAAGAAGCTTTACTGTAAATTTACATGATATGTTATTAAGATTTTTGAAAGTCAAGTTTATTACCTGATGGATATTCTCTTCTTTCCTCAACAAACCTATATCCTCCATATTCTATCCTCAATACACAAAAAAAGACCCTTCACGTCTTAAAATGTGAATGTCTTGCCCTGATGATGACTCTGTCCTCAGAAAAACACAGATTTTCAAATGCATGACTGCATTCCCAAGAATCAGAAGAATTCTATCATGTTAAAAAGGTTTTTCCAAATTTGCAAACCTTTATAAACTTGTGGAATATTTTATAAACCAAATTCAAAATGGCAGGTTGTAATCCAAAGGAATTAACACCTCAGAAGAATTACTCAAAGTGAAATGCTGATCACAACTTTAAAAACATTTGAGAATATCTCATGAACATGATATAAATTAGGTCAATTTCCTGTGTAATACTCTTTCCTATTATCCAATTATAGTTTTTAATCATGCATTTTGATGTTCTGCCTCTTTGATATGGAAATTAAGCTTCAGTTCAAACTAAAAGACTCAAAATTACTTAATGAGAAAACTTCTTACTAAGTAGACCATTAATTTGCAATTTCAGGTTCATATGTAGCCTAAAGAATGCCTGAAATGTTTCCTATAAAGTGCTCTCACAAAAGGCTAACCTTGGGAAACTCAGGGTTGCCTTTTAATATGTTTTATTATATTTACAAGGCATTCTAGGTCCAGGACATTATAGCAGTTGGGACAAGACGATACATCGGCTTGCAATTCACAATCTTTCAAAGCAGTTTAACATCTACTCTATCATTTCATTCTCACAGAAAGTCCTATATTGCTCAACCAACAGATAATATTATGATTTTAAGACAACCTGAGACTAACCAAAGCAATCTACAGATTCAATGCAATCCCTATCAAAACACCAATGGCATTTTTCACAGAACTAGAACAAACAATTCTAGAATTTATATAGAACCACAAAAGATCCCCAATAGTCACAGTAGTCTTGAGAAAGAAGAACAAAGTTAGAGGTTTCACACTACCTGATATCACACTATACTACAAGACTATAGTAATCAAAACAGCATAGCACTGGCATAAAAACAGACTTACAGGTCAATGCAACAGAAAGAGAGCCCAGAAATAAAACCCACGCCTACATGGCCAATTAATCTATGACAAAGGAGGCAAGAATGTACAATGGGGTAAGGACAGTCTCCTCAATAAATGGTGTTGAGAAAACTGGACAAATGAAAAAAAAAAAAAAAGAAAGAAAAGAAACTAGACCAATTTCTTACACCATATACAAGAATAAACTCAAAATGTATTAAAGACTTACACGTTAGAGCCGAAATAATAAAACTCCTAGAAGAAAACACAGGGAGTAAACTCTCTGACATTGCTCTTACTAATATATTTTTGGATATATGTCCTCAGGCAAGGGAAACAAAAGAAAAAATAAACAAATGGGACTACATCAAACTAAACAGTGTTTGCACAGCAAAGGAAACCATCAACAAAACGAAAAGACGAGCTACCAAATGGGAGAAGATGTTCACCAATGACACATCTGATAAGAGGTTAACATTCAAAATTTATAAAGAAGTCACACAATTTAACAGCAAAAAAAAAAAAAAAAAAAAAAAAAAAAAAATTAAAAAATGGACAAAGGACCTGAATAGATATTTCTCCAAAGAGGACATACAGATGATCAATAGACATATGAAAGGATGCTCAATGTCACTAACCAAGAAATGCAAATTAAAACCACAAAGAGATATCACCTCACATCTGTCAGAATGGCTATAATCAACAAATCAACAAATAACAAATGTTGGTGAGGTTGTGTGTAAAAGGGAACCCTTGTGCACTGTTAGGATTGCAAATTGGTGAAGCCACTATGGAAAATAGTAAGATGTTTCCTCAAAACATTAAAAATAAAAATACCATATGACCCAGCAATTTTACTGCTGGGTATTTACCCAAAGAAATCATCATTATTTACAATAGTCAAGATATAGAAGCAACCTAAGTGTCCATGGATACATGGACAAATGAATACAGATGTGGTACATATATCCAATGGAATAATACTCAGCCATAAAAAAGAATGAAATCTTAACATTTCACACAACATGGATGGACCTCGAGGGTATTATGCTACATGAAATAAGTCAGACAAAAAAAGACAAATGTCATATGATTTCACTTATATGTGGAATCTAAAAAACAAAATAAGTTAACAAACAAAACAGAAACAGACTTACAGATACAGAGAACAAACTGATGGTTGCCAGATGAGAGGACACTTGGGGATCTGGGTAAAAAAATGTTAAGGGATCTTAATCCCTTAATTGGCAGTTACAGTATAAATTAGCAGTTACAAAGTTGTCATGGGGATGTAAAGAACAGCATAGGGAATATAGTCAATAACATTGTAATAACTATGTATGGTGTCAGATGGGTACTAGACTTATCAGGGTGATCACTTCATAAATTATATAAATGTCTAACCACTATGTTATACACCTGAAATTAATATAATATTGAATATCAACTGAAATTTTAAAAAATAACATCTAAAAAAAAAAAAAAAAACCCAATAATCCCCCAGAAAACCTGCATGTTTTAAGAACAAATTATTTTTAAACCCTCCAAATGTCCAAATATTTAATGTTCGTTTGCACAGATTGTTCACCCAGCACAAAACTTCATACTGTGATTAAATGTTCTGTTTATTATCTAAATTTAAATACAACAAATTAAGAATACCACCCTAAAAAACAAACAAACAAAAACACGATGACTTGAGGAGCAGAGAGGCTGAGCTCCATCACTGGACTACAATCCCTACTCAGGGTAACAGCTTCCATTTCTGCAGCAGGCTTACCCTCCAAAAAGGCAGTATTTATTAGAAGTGCAAGTCTTACTTTGAGCTATGGCTAGCCAAATGGACCCAGACCAGATATTTTTGAACTGAAACTTTCTAAGACTGACTCAGTGGGGACCCACATCTCCAAGATACCGTGTTTCCCCAACAATAAGAACTAGCCGGACCATCAGCTCTAATGCATCTTTTGGAGCAAAAATTAATATAAGATCCAGTATTATATTAATTATATTATATTATATTATATTATATTATATTATATTATATTATATTATATTATATTATATTATATTATATTATACCGGGTCTTATATTAATTTTTGCTCCAAAAGACGCAGTAGAGCTGATGGTCTGGCTAGGTCTTATTTTTGGGGAAACAAGGTAGTGGCACAATCCTTTGTTTAAATGACTTTTGCCAGTGTCTTCCTCATTATTCCTTCAGGTCAAATGACTTCAAATTCCTGGTTTTATTTTTTTTTTAAGTTTACTTATCAATAAATACATTTTCTTTATGACTTCATGTGCATTCCCCATAGACACACAAAAATTCAGCCGTACTACTTGGTGGAAGCTTTCTAAACAGAGTAACAGAACAGTGTAATGGCAAAAGTTCAGGGTGACGTAGCCCTTCAGTTTCCTCATCCATAAAATGGATGTCCTGCCATCTTTACATGACTGTTGTAAGAATCAAGTGAGCCACGGTACTTTGCTAACTACAAAGTGCCACAGCTACACAAAATGAAGTTATTCCCATTATATATGCATACCAAGCAAAAAACGTAACTTTACAGTAATATTTATCAAATTTTTTCCTTCCACTAACTCCAAGGATTCATTGTCATGTCCAGAAGGAAACTAGCAGGATTTTCAAGTGGATGAAACAAAATTAATGGCAATGAGATCCTATAGATTCTGAAAACTATTCATAATTGCCCAGTACCTTAATCAAGTTTTTACACTTTATTTTTTCATTTTTGTATCCATAACTAGACTATCCAGGGTCAGCTTAATGATTGAGCCTATGTTCTAATCCTGCCTTCACCATGTATTTGCTGTGTGACTTTAGTGAATTACTTAACTTTCCTGACTCTCAATTTTATCATCCATAAAATGGGTATTATAATAATAGCACCTACCTAATAGCACTGTTATAACTATTAAATGTGCTACTAGAGATTAAGTATTTATATTTATACCTGGCACTTAACATGTTACTCTTTTTATGCACCTTCTTAGTGTTTAACACTGACAGGCATAGAGCAGACACTTAATAATTCTTGGGTTGATGGATTTCATTAGAAAGTAGGATGGAACTGACCCATGTGAAGTCAGCTGGTCTCCTCCCATTTGAAGCAAGGCTGTATCAAAACAATCAGACCAATCCTTGCCTTGTCTATTTTTAAATATTCTCAGGGAAAAAGTCTATATTTGGGCCTCATTAAGTGTTTAACAACCTAAACCATTAGGTTAATTATAGGAATGAGTTCCTTAAATCTACTAGGATTCCCTCTATATCCATTTCCAGAGCTGACCTCGCTACATTATTATAAGCTGGTCAGCTTTCTTTTTCAGAGCCCAACAACCTCAGTCCCATTACTCCTTCCTCACGGTTAGCAATGTTTATTTTTACTTGAATTCCTAAGTGTAGAAATATTTCAGGTACTATATTGACCCAGGTTAAAAAAATCCTGAAGAACTCAAAAAGGATTACACTGGAAAGGGCAAGAAAACCAAAAACCACAAAGTAAACTTTCAATAGGTTTCAGTCTTGTACACAGTGGCTCCAAAGAATGTCACTGACTCAACAATTCCGATCAGAACTATTTATTATAGAAGGTAAAGGAATATATTCATTTTTATTAATTCCTATAATATTATGAAAAATGAGCCACAGTATAAACTGAAAAAAGTCACCCAAGGAATAAAATCAATTAAAGATGTACTGTATACTTACACTCAGACAGACGTGGAAATTCAGTGCTTTAAGCTAATTTCCCTCTTGATATTTTCTGATCTAATTCAGTAACATAAGTAATGCTTATTAATAATATTAATGTACCACATTCTATCTCTGTCAACTCAATAATCTTCTTGTTTGTTTTTTTTTTACTAAAATGTCAATCTAACTTCTAGAATCCTACCCAAGAGAATCAATGCAAAATTACAATGAACAGATTGCTTCTATAGGCATAATTAACATGGGCCCATTCATGAATGCCTGTAATTAAGTTCTTATACATATTATAATTTTATTTGAAATCATGGTATTTGCAGAATTTGGCTAATATAAACAACTACTAGTCCCAGGCACTGTATTAAGTCCTTTATATACATTATCTCATGTTATCTTTATAATGAGAAAAAACAGCTCAGAAATTCAACAATTTAGTCAAGGTTGTACAACCAGCAAGTAGCAGAGTAAAATTTTTAATTCTGTCATTTGATCTAATAACAGAAAACCCTCCCCAATGAGCCTTTTCTACTGCTTTGTACTACAGAGATATTTGAAAAACATTTGAGGTAACACCGTGAAAAAGCAGTTTAAGCCAGGGAAATATATTTTCTGTAAAGAGCTGCCACACCACCAACCCCAAGGACCCCCAAAAAATCAGTTTTAATTTTTTTTAAGACAGATCAATAGAACATATTTTATGTCTCCAATTTCTATATTAAGAAAAGCAGACATTAAAGCTATTAGATTATTATGAATACTAAAAATTACATTTAGTACATTGAATTAACAGATGATTTTACTGCAGTTTTAGATTTAGAAGGTAATACTACAAAAATTCAAAAGAAATGTACACACTCCCCTATTACATTTATGTGGCTTAAGTACTCGTAACTCTACTCTCATCTAGGGCTGATCAACATACCCTGTAACTCATGTCCACAATGGTGGCTTCAGGGATGGGTATATAATCCCATCAGAGCGATTGGCTGTGATTTCTAGGGAAGAGAAGTTACCAGAACTCTTTCTTTCTGTGGATGGCATTTTGAAGGGGGATTAACAGGTGAGAGACCACCAGTGCCACTTACCTACAAGACATCCCTTCTATGAAACTTGAGGGTGAGGCTGGCTTCCAAAGGTATTAATAGAAGTAAATCTGAACATTTCGGCTATGGCACTAATAAATTCCCTGTATTCTTCAGGCCATTTGATTTGGCTTTCTGTCCCCTGTCACCAGATTCCTAATTAAAGTGGGCAGTCAAAAAATATATTTAAAAAAATAACGTTCTCTATTCCTTTTCTGGTCTTCTGCCAATAAAAGTACCTAAGGGAGTCAATCCATTGTAGTGTACATATTTTAAAACAGGTGGACCTTAAGAAATGTCAGTGTGGGAACTGATGATGACAGCAGAAGAAAACAGAGATTTTCAGTTGCAAAAAGCAGCAGTGTTGGTTAACAATTTGACAGCACTGTGCAGCTGACAAACCTTAATTTATGAGTTCTGTACCATAATTACCCCAGTTTTATTGAACTGGCAATTCAGTCCTTTTGGATCAAGGATTCCCTTAAGAATGTGGTGAAAGTTATGAATTCCTTTCACCAGAGACCTGAAAATACGAAAATGAACACATTTCCCATGCAGTTTTGGGGATTCGAGAACTCCTGCACCCCAAGCCCACGTGTGTAGATCCACAAAACTCTAGGTAAGAACTCATGTGGTACCAATGCTTGGGCAGTATGAAAATCAGAAAGGGAGCAACCAGCATCTTCCTGATGAGGTTCTCAAAAGGGTCATCCTCTACGCCAGAGACCCCCACACATCTCCTCAAAGATGCCTGACAGATATTCTCCTTCAAAGAGCCTTTCTGAATCCCAGCAAACTGTGAAGGTTTCCATTCACTCATCTTATAATGGTTACACTGAAAATAAGGCAGGAATCATGAAGAACATGAACAGAAACTTTTCATATTCTGTCATCAAAAATCAAATATGATTTTATATTACTATATTTCCCTGTCCAATCAAATTTTAAGTTACTGGGAAAGCTTTATGTAGCATTTATATTAAAGTACTTGTAATTATTTCTCTAAAACACAGGGCAAAAGCCCTTAGGATAATCTACCCTTATACACTGTTCCTATGAGAAAATGAGCTTCAATTTATTTTCTCTATAATGCACATATGTAGGCAGTCACTTGCTGAAATGAGAAAGTAATCAGTACTATGTCTGAATCTCTCCCATTTAAGCTGAAGTAATTAATTATACTAAAAAATTTATCTATAAACATTTCTAATATGATCAAGAATCAGGTAAATTCAATCACTGCTTTATACATCAGGAAAAGGAAATATGCAGAAAAATTAAATACTTTATTCCAGGTTGTCATAGCTGGAAAATATTAAGAAAGTGGTGCTTTTAAACGTTTAGAATGCCTGGCCAAGGTGACTCCTATATACAATAAATACATTTACACTTCAAAAAGCTGCAAAGCAATTTACCACAACTATTATTTTATTATCCAAATAATCTCTCACTACTTGTGGACAAATAAAGCAACATAAACTAACATGGTATACAGCAGAAATCACAAATGATGGACTTTCTACATATATGGTTGACCCTTGAATATGGGTTTGAACTGCGTGGGTCCACTTATAAGCAGATTTTTTTCAATACATACTGTAAATGTATTTTCTCTTCCTTATTTTCTTAACATTTTCTCTTCTCTAGCTTACTTTCCTGTAAGAATACAGTATATAATACAAATAACACAACATATGTGCTAATTGGCTGTTTATGCTATTGGTAAGGCTTCAGTCAACAGTAGGCTATTAGTAGTTAAGTTTTGGAGGGGAGTCAAAAATTCTTCGTGGATTTCAACTGTGCGGGCAGTCGGTACCCCAAACCCTGTGTTGTTCAAGGGTCAACTGTACTTGTGAAATAATGATTAATATATGAGTTCCTATTCTAGTTGCAGATTACAAGTCATAAATCACAACTTTTTATTTAAAGGCATGTGAAACAGTGTAACCCTACTCATTTTATAAAAGACAAGTTCAGAAGGGAATCTTTCTCAATCCACATTGAACTTCCTCTGCGAGAGTTCACCAAGCTTAATAAAACGAATGTCCGTGGCACACACTCGCCATGTCAGTCAGACAATAAACCATACAGCTTACCTATTCACAGCATTTATCACTTCTTTTTCCAAGTTAAAATTTGAACCAGATATCTTTTAAGTTCTGTCACAACAAGGTTAGGTCCGTTTTGCCTGCACATTCACCTACAGCTAACTTCCCTCTCACACAGACAAGAGCCTCTTTCCCTTTGCATATACGCATAGCTGCTTTCATTTCCAAAGACTAGTCAGCCTGGCTCAGTCAAGATCCAGGACAGGGCTTTGAAGGCTGCCTGGGAGGAATGAGGCCTGCCTCCAGAGTGGATCAAGTGCCTGGGAATAAACCCAGTGTAAGAGCCAGGAGGAAGGCCTTCTGGGAGAAGACGTGGTAACCAAGAAATGTGGAGACAGGCAGGCATGCTAGTCCAGTAACACCATCAGCGTCAGGGAGAGAAGGAAAAAGCCAAGAGTGGTGCTCAACTTTCTGGATTCCCAACACGTTTTCAAATACTGGAAATTCTGACTAGGAGACTTTTCTTAAAGCTGTATGTGCACACGATTGAGGAAAACATCTATTTTTCCACATTGAAGAAGAAGGAGGGGTGGTTTACAGGCACACCCATAAGTGTTATGAGTGCTGCTGAATGCTAGCTCTGCGCAGGTATCCTGCAGCTCAAATAGGTGACTTCTCAGTACTGTGGAAGTACTTTAGAACAGAATGTTTACTGCCCGGCACTAATTTCCACTGTGCCGGCAAGGTGGTTTACCCACATTCCAGTAAACACTTGATCTTTCTTAGGTGCCAGGCTGAAGTCTCCTATCTTTTACTGCAGGAAACTGTATCCCACCCTTACTCACAGCCCCACTTATAGCAGCCAGCAGAGCATGACTAATGAAGTGGAGTGAAAATAAATACAACGCTTTGAGCACAATGTAGGGCCCACGATTTAAGGTGCCGCGGGCATAACGGCTAAAGAAAGGAATAGAGGTACCTTTGTTATTAAATCTGGGAACACAGGCAGGATGTCATCTGGGTCCGCTACAGATAAGGGGCAGGCAGCATCATGCAAGGAAGGACTTAATTTCCAGGAGATGAGAGCAATTAGGAGACATTGACAAGAGTAAGACAAGATCTGAAGAATAAAGAGACTGGGGGCCTAAGCATGTTTCTGAGAAAGGAGTTTGGGCAACTGGCGGGGGGAAAAAAAGGATAAACCAAATTATCAAAACTGAAAAACAAACACAAGGTTAATGCTGGACCGATACTAAACGCTGAATTTTCAAATCCTTCTTGCCTGGAGTCAGAATTGGTTCCAGAGACTACTGTATGGTTAAGCCAAGAGGTGGGAATCAAGGGAAGCAGGAGTAGGAGGGAAATCTGGGAAGGCTGGAATCTAGGCAGAGTCTAAAAACCTGCTTAACACAAGCAGTGGAGATGACTAATAGTGAAAACTAGACTCAAGAAATCATGAGTCATCCTTAAGAAAAACCAATGTCAGAGTGAAGAACTTCTCTGGGAACTTGGAACATGTGCTTGAACAAATATTTGGGAATCTAATATCTTACACCAACATGGAATTACTCCTTCGTTTTGTAGAGGTCATCGCTCTTACTTTTCTGTTCTCAGAGCTCTTCAGTTACCAAACGAGGCTAATGATATCTGTTTAGAATATTTTTACCAGTAAAAGACAGCAATAAGAGCTGACCTTTTGGAAAATGAATTATTACACTTGAACTCCTTACACTGAAGAAAGATGTCCATAAACAGTCCAGGGGGTTCATATGCATCAGTAAAACTGTCAGTGGACTAATGCTCAGAATGAACGTGAGACTTGCTTTCACAGTCACAACAACGAAAATCTGAATTTCTGTAAAGTGAGATATGAGTTAATTTTCTCACACATTCCCTTCCAACCTAAGAAAACATTTGCTAATTTCCTATTATAGGTAAGGCATTGTGTGAACTGCTAAAGGGATTACAGAAATAACAAAGATAAAAAACATACTTAACTTTAAAGTAAAAATAGAATTAAAAGGTTAAGTATTGTTAGTTTGCTATCTGTGAGAGATGTAATACTTCAAGATTTAATATAAAACACTTTTCCAGATATTCTTACAGGTAAAATATACTGGAAGACCACTGATAACCACAACAATATGGGTGCATGTCCAACAACATTAGGCTAAGTGAAAGAAGCCTAGCAGGGAAAGACTACGTTCTACATGAGTGCATTTATATGAACTTCAAGAACAGGCAAAAACAATTTATGGTAGTAGAAGTCATCATGTGACATCTGAATTGTGGGGAGAAGGCTTGACTTGAAAGGGCAATGGAAATGTCCTCTACCTTGTTTGTCAAAACTTACCAAATGGTTAACTGTATATTTTACTGCATGTAAAATATGTCTTTTAAATGTTTAAAAAAAAACAAACAAAAAAAACCCCAACAAACTAAATGAACATTACTAAGAACAGAGTGTTCAGATAAAATCATGGCAAAGAGTTAATGGTATACTTGATCTCAAAGGCATTTATAAAGAAAATAGTCCCAATTTGGAAGGAATTAGATATAAGGGCTGTAACAATAAGTTAATACTTCAGTCACATTGCCTGCTGGATTTCAGTCATATATGAAAGATCCTAACAGAAAAATAACAGGATGTTTTAATAGTAATGAAAACAGAATTTGCATCTTGCTGCCCTATCAACGGAAAACAAAACAAGTTATAATTTGCATATTCCATATTACTCTATTACCAGGGTACTCTGGCTATTCACAGGGAAAGAATTCTAGAGAGTGATTCTCTCCTACAATAGTCCCCTCTCATCCCTGAGGGATATGTTCTAAGACCCCCAGTGGATGCCTGAAGCTGCAGATAGTACTGAACCCTATATATACTATGGTTTTTCCTATATATACATACCTACGATAAAGTTCCATTTATAAATTAGGCACAGTATGCGGTTAATAAAATTTAAAAATTATAACAATATACTATCATCAAAGTTATGTGAATGTGGTGTCTCTGTCTCTCTGTCTCTGTCTCTGTCTCTCTCTCTCTCTCTCTCTCTCTGATAACCAATCTGATAACTGAGAAGGTTACTACATAAATGACTAGTAGGCAGGGCACATATACCACATGGATGTGCTGGCTAAAGGGATGATTCATGTCCTGGGTGGGACAGAGTGGGAGCAAGATTTTCTCATACTACTCAGAATGGCGCACAATTTAAAGCTTACAAATTTCTTATTTCTGTAATTTTCCATTTAATATTTCCAGACCGTGGTTGACCGTAGGCAACTGAAAAACGTGGAAAACAACACGGTGGATAAGGGAGGGCTACTATATTAGGATTTGTCAAAGGGAAAATCCTTAATAGAGTACCTCAGAGTCCCTGTGGGGCTTTTCCACCCTCACACAAATTCTGATTCATGCCTCAGGGGCTTGTTTATGTCTCCCAGCCAAAGCCCGTCACTTCCAGACAGGATTGAGTCACACCCCTCAGCCAGTACAGCAGGAACACTAGAGAACCCGTTCCTGGCTCAGAATCCAGGAAATGGGCTCTCTGCTTGCTCCCTGCCCCTTTTAAATTAGGAGAGGAAACGGTGAAGCGCAGGGAACAGATGTACCTGCTCCACCTCTTGCCTCCTCCTCTGTCAACTCAAGGAAACTACAGAATGGCTTCGCCCCAACCTCTCAACTTCTTCTCTTTTAACTTAAGGAAAAGAGAAGATTGTGGCAAATGGAGCTACAAAGGAAGAGTAAAGGGAACTGGGAGTGACCTAACAAGTTTTGTTCCTTGCCAATCCAATACTAATATTTCACTCCATCTACCAAGGAATAAAGGGTCTTGGGACCATATAGCAATAATGCTACCTGCTCACCTTTGCAAAGTACATGAATGGCTATAGAAATCAACATAAGCAAAGGTCCCCATGGAGGAGTCCCCCAGTGTAACTGGAGTTGTGAGCCTGAAAACAGCCTTCTTATAGACCTGCTTTTTCAAGAGCCTAAGGGCGTGTTATTTTTAGAATTATGAAAATAACAGCCGCACTTGTCAGTTATCCCCCAGTGACATCCCATCCTATTGAACTGGCTTTGGATGCACCCACGTTCTGTTCTTAGCAGTGCCATTCTGGTTCAATCTCTCTCTTTTTTTCTTTTTACAATATTTAAATATAATTTGCTGGTCATCTGCTGGCATGTTTGTCTTCCCTGCCAGTCTGCCTACTTGTTGAGGGCAGAAGCTTGTGTACTGGTGACTTTCTAGTGCTGAAGCACAATGCCTGGTACATAGGAGGTGCTGAATAGACACTGGGTACAGGAATGGATTTCTGCATGCATATTTAGTTTTTATTTGAACAGTTATTAGAATATAAGCACCACCGAGGATGGGATCCTCTCTATCGGGCTTTACATCTTAAGGCCTTAAATAGTACATGACCCACAGGAGGTCTTAACTGAATTAATAAAGATTGTGAGACACAATCAATCCAGGGCTCTGCGTGAAAGTAACTGTGTATGCGTTTGACTTTTTAAAAGAGCAACAGACCCAAATGATGAAAGCCACTGCGAGCAGATTCCACGATCAGCTTTCCAAAAGATAGTTCTGCGTATGCCAAATAAGTTAGTCAGGATTGTGACTGAAGGCTTCCAAGTATGAAACAAGCCACTGGCCACTGTGTAGGGAACTGTAACTCAGGAAAACCATGATTACCCGTTGCTCAAAAGCCATTTTCTGTGCTGCTTACAGTGGATGACAAGTCCTGTTAGAAATGTTCACATCACCTCTGTTTTGTGAACTACAATGTGCTTGTTACAGAAGAATGTACCCAGTGGGTACTAAATACTATTTAAACTTAAATGGAGGCAGGAAACACGAGACAGCCTGGCAATCTTCTGAATGGAAGACACACTGAAACTCCACGATGATGAGAACCGTAATTGCAAGCGCAGCAACTGAAGACTGGGATTTTGGCTTTTATTGAAAAGTCACTTCAATGCAAGGCTTAAATATAAAGCAAATATCTTACATTCTACTTGATTTGGGGGATAAAAACAGCCTTCTTCCTTTCATTGTGCTGTCACCTACCCAAATGGAACAGAACGTCTAAATTTTCTTAGGTCTGATGTAGCCGGAGGGACCTGGCTGGCTGTTCTTGCTTAAGTTTGAACAACTGGATAGAGAATGAATCATTTCCAAACTTCCAACATGCAAAATGAGAAACGCTATTTCATACACCTGCATTGAAAATCAGGTAGAGATTATTTTCATTTCCTATCTCTCTAAATGAAAAACAATGCAAACCATAATGGTAGTGATTTCCTTGTGTGTTTCTGTCTCTAGTTTTATCATTTTCCTCTGTAACACACTCATCTCTTTTAACAGGTTTTATTTGACTTAAAACTTCTAGACAATAGTCAATGAACAAATTTTAGTCTTGTGGGCAAATTAAACATTTTAGAATTTTTCTATTTAAAAAAACTGACCATTCAAACGATACCTAAAAACTATATACTTAGAAAATACGTATTTTATTAAAACTTTACATGATCAATATCTAGAACACTACTCTCTAGACTTTAATAAAAGATACTTTTAAAAATTTAAATCTGCTAAATGTATGCTCTTTTTTCTTGTATATTTTCTTTAAAGGCTATCAAAATATCATTTAAATTTCCTTATAAATCTTGACACTATATTCTCTTACCTTTCTTACAAAAATTATATACATTCGAAAGGATGGTACAACTCTATTATAAAATGCATCTACTACAAATTCCAATTTAATTATTGGATTTACATTTCTCCATTTTTAGGTGTTTTATAATGACTGTGACTATTATTTATCAGTCTATTATGTGTTGGGACCTGTCCGTTGTCCTTTTATATGTTTATATATTAAACCAGTAACAATCCTATAAAGTAAGTATCATTAACCCTTATGTATTATTATCTCTACTACATTTTTCTGATATGGAAACACAAGGCTCCAAAATTGTAAGAACCTGCCCAACGGTTGATCTACATCCACAGTCCTACCTTTCCAATCATACCACATAGTTCTTCAATAATCAACATCTTTCATTCATTTACTCATTCATTCAACAAAAATCTACTGATCACCTACTATGTGCCAGACACTCTGCTGCTCATTGAGGTGACAGTTCTCCTCAAGATGCTCATAGTTTAATGAAAAAGACAAAAAATGACAATGAGCTGTATAAATGAAAGCTATAACCTTGGAAGAAAGATAAAATCTCTAATAAAAAACAAAAGAGGTAAATCTAGGTTAAGATATAGGTAAAAACAGCTAGTTACCTATGATATTAATGTTAGCTCATAATTATGGAGAATTTTTAGTGTACCCTGTTTCCCTGAAAATAAGACCTAGCCAGACAATCAGCTCTAATGTGTCTTTTGGAGCAAAAATTAATATAAGACCCGGCATTATCTTACTAAAATATAAGACCAGGTCTTATGTAATATAATACAAGACCGGGTCTTATATTAATTTTTGCTCCAAAAGACACATTAGAGCTGATTGTCTGGCTAGGTCTTATTTTGGGGGAAACACGGTATCAGGCACCACAATCCTGCAAAGTAAGTTTTAAAAAATTATACCATTTTTGATACAATCACCCTTCAAGTAGGTTCTAATATTAGCCCCAGTGTAGAGAAGAGAAAAGCTATGTTAATCACCCAAGGTCACACAACTAGTGAATGTCTGTGCTAGAATTTGAACTCACATCTTTACACAACCAAAGTTTAAGTAGTGGTGGTAAAGTGTCTAATGAATATACTGAGACAGAGGAAGTATCAAGAACTCTGAGGAGAATGATGGGCAACTGAGGAGCAAGAAAAGTAGCCGATGTGGGATACACAGAAAGGACCACAGGCCAGCACAAGGGTCCCTTTCTCTCTCACCACAGTGAGCCCAGTACAGCAGGAGGCTAGTCCACATTCTTGGCCGAGCTCAGGTGAGGCAATCAAGAACAGATGGTGGAAATTATCTTTCAACAAAGGGAGGAGTCATCCTTTTCTTTTAATCTCCAGTATAAGTACCTCTAATCAAATTCAGGTTTTTACTTGCAAATCTAAACCTCAAGGAAAGTTCACTTTCACCTGATCCCTATCACACATACTCATCCAGGGCTCTGGGGGAGGGGGAAGGTGGATCCCCTCAGGAGAAGAACCAAAAACATAGTCTCTCCTTCACCCCTGCAGACCCAAGTGGATGCAGATTCCCTAGGCATCCCCATAGCTCTGTGAGAGCGGGCTTGGGGCTGTAGGAATAACAAGGTGGCCGAGGAGGGCCTTTCTCGGAGACCCAAGAGAATCTCCAATTCTGAAGACATTTAAGAGAATGAGGGGCCGAAAGTGATGCTGCCTGCATACACCATTGTCCAAAATTGGGAAGAGTGGGGGGTTGGGGGGCAGAAGGTTGGCTTAGTGGTCAGTGCTCACAACACCAAGGTCGCTGTTTCAAGGCCCACACAGGCCTGTGAGCTGCGCCCTCCACAACTACATTGAAGACAACGACTTGACTTGGAGCTGAGGTGAGCCCCCCACAACTAGACTGAAAACAACAACTTGACGTGGAGCTCATGGGTCCTGGAAAAACACACTGTTCCCCAATATTCCCCAATTAAAAAAAATTAAATAAAACAACTGGGAAGGGGGTGGTGGCAGGAAGGGTGTCAAAGTCAAACAGGTTTTTAACATCAGGTCAATGGCATGACTGCCTCCCTCCACAGAATAGTGTATGCTCTAAAGGATCCCCCATTTCCACAATTCAGTAGGAACAATGGGATCATGTAGAACCCTGGCCACTGAGAATCTCATCGTTAATCTTCTTCTCCTCTGTTCTCCTTGGATATTCTAAAGACTCAATTTGTAATAGAAGCTACTCATTTCTTGTGCATCCAACGATATGGTGATACACGGGAGCATACATACTTTGGTGAGAACGGCGAGGCAGCACCCAATTGGGAAAATGGGACAGACCACACGTACCTCTGATGGAACTACAATCCCTACATTCATGAGCCCTTTATCGGGAGCCAACTAAGTGTCAGCCCCTAGGACCTCTTGCTAAAGCTCCCTGAAAGAAATCAGCCCTGAAATAGGTTTCCTGGAATTTGCAGAATTCAGTCTGTCTGAAGATCTGTGAGAGTACAGGAAAAATGCGCACACACATTGGTTCGCTTCAGAGAAATGGCATGCTATTCCTCAACTCCTTTATCTTTAAATGCATGTGTCTGCAGCACCGCCACTGTCGTGGTCATCCTTAACCTGACAGTTCCTGCACACACAGAGTGACACAGAGCAACACCAGACAGCAGGGAAGGACTTAGAGCTCTCGGAGGTTAAGAGTAGCAGCTCCAAGACTGCTTTTAAATACAAGAATTCATTACGGTGGTGATAGTGTAACTGCCATTCGCAGAGTAGAGTGTGAGTGAAAAGGCTCCATGCAAGCACTATGCACCTTGACTTGCATCCCCATAACAATGCCACAGGGCTGAAGAAACAGGCTCAGAGATGCCAAGAAATGTGCCCCAGGTGATAGATTCTAGGTGACAAATCCTTTTCCCTCCTCCCCGTTCTGCACCACCCCGTGCTCTCTTTAACTTTTTTTGTCCGCTTAGAGATCAACTTTTCCCAAAGAAACCAAGAAGCTCAGTTTAAAATCTCCTATTTTTCCTAAGTAGCATCTTAGACAATGAATTTATACTCTGTTTCTTTACTATGTGTATCACTTAGATACAAATAGTGGTGGGTTTTGTTTGTTGGGTTTTTTGTTTGTTTTTGCTTTTGAGAAAGAGTATCATGTTTTACACAAATTAAGCATTCAGGGATTGTTCAATAAGTAACAGAAGAAAATAAAATAACAAACGAATGCAAGTGTTTCTAACTATAAAGTAAATAACAACTTTAAAAATAATGTTAAAGGTCTGAGTTTTATACGTAGGAAGAGTATATTTGTTTAGAATTTAGTGGGAAATAATTTTTCTTAAAAACAGCACAAAGGGGGACGGGGAAACATGCTGAAGGTGTGTCTGTGTGCTGCCACGAGAAAAACTTAGCCGTCATTTTATCTGTGCAAAGCAAGGACTGTTTTTCAAACATCTAGATAGAATGTCTGGAGAAATCATAACAAATTCAATTATGTAAACACAATCTTAGTTTATATAAAACAAGCTTTATAAACAAACCTATAATTTGTATAATTAGGTTTTGTGGAAGAACATCTATTTACATGACTATGACCTGCAGCTAAAGTTCTGCCAAAGTTAAAATAAAATTATAGAAAAGAGAATTTTAAAGACCAATATCCTTTTTTTCCCCAATTTCAAGTATTTGTATTTTAAAATAATGTGGAAAATGCTAGAGTTTCAAAGTCCTAGACTGAAAACATTAAATATAAAAGCAACATCTGGACTTCACAAAAGAATATTATTTTCTTTCATTTGTATTTTTGGCTGCTGAATAACTGACTGCAGCAAGTTCTTTCAATTAGTATTCAGCCATGTAGCCAGGGCAGTAATAAACACCATGGCAGAGAAAGTTGCCTATTAACCCTTCAACTTGTGTTCTTCGCAAACGTTCCATCTGATGCTTTGGCTGAATAGTATTTAATTGCTCTTTGGTACCCATCCAAAATATTTCATTGTTGACTTTCTCAACTAGTATTCTTTAAACTGGCTGTTTTTTAGGGATGGGTGCTGATTTTACTTGCAGTATTAAAAAGCAAGACAAAACTAAAAAAAAAGCAATAATAATAGTAATAATAATGACTTAAGACAATCATTTTATTGTATTAAATTCTCACCATCTCTATCCTTACAAATGAGTTACCAATTTGTCAAGAACTACAATTCCTTGGTTGAAGGTAATTGGGAATAATGTTTTTCTGTTCTAAAACTAGTGATTTTTACACAACCCAGCCCCAAATGCATTACATCAAAGCAGCTCAAGCAATGTACATCTTATGGCATGCAAAGCCTCCATTACAATTTAAAAAACAGTCCCTTAAATATTTGTTGAGTATCTACTATGTAAAAAGCATTGTGACACACAGGCTGTGGGGTACAAAGGTCAATATATTTTAAATCTTTTTGTTATTTTCCGTTTCAAATCCACAGTGGCAGTTTATCTTCCACATTCCAACTCTCAGGTCAAATAACTGCTTTCCAAAAGGTTTTCCAGTCTACTCTTATAATCCTCATTGTTCTTTGGATCTGACACAAACTCAGCTCTAAAAGAGTAAAGGAATAAGATAGTGCTTATTCACCCTCCCAGACTATAAACTTTTTGTTAAGTTGGCGAAAATACAAAATACAACTGATAAGTAAGGTAACAGAAGAAAACCTAAAGTATTTGCTAGAGTGGAAATTTTTATTCAAATATAATCATTTTAATCTAACCTACAAATACCACTTTGAGAGTTCAAGACCATCATTGAACTTAAAGCTAGACTGTGCAATTCTTAATCACAAATTATATAATCTCCCCTCAAGAATTTCAGAATTTAAATAGTATCTCTGATGTAAACCCTCATCAGAGCTTGAGGTCTGAATTTCTTGGTTCCTGAAAGAAGGAAAAAAGGTACAGCAATCAACTGACGTGACCACTGCAGCCACTCAGGAAAAAAAGTGAAGACTGTGTGGAACTCCTTTACTCTTTTAGAGCTGAATTTGTGTCAGATCCAGAGAACGATGAGAATTATAAGAGGAGACCAGGGAACTTTTTGGAAAGCAATTATTTGACCTGAGAGTTAGAATGTGGAAAATAAATCATGACTGTGGATTTGAAACAGAAAAGAGCAAAAGATTTAAGAAAAAGGGCAAAACTGACTATGCTCAGAGAGAAACACTTTAAGGACAGTTTGCTTTGTTTTTCAGCTGACATCCCACTGATAGAGAATACACACACACACACACACACACAAACACGCATATACTATATGCTATGGCAAGGAGAATATATACATATGTACATCTGTGAGTGTGTTTATATACAGAGGATGACAAAAAAAAGTATACACATTTTAAGAAAGAGAAAAACTATTAAAATTGTAATACTCAATATACACTGATAACAAAACATGAATACAAGTCACGTTTGACTTCTGCAACTACAAGAGGTGCTCAAAGTGGTTACCATCAGCATCCAGACACTTCTGATTACAGCAAACTACTGCTTGAGCAACACTGACCAAGTGTCCACTTGTATACATTTTTTTGGCACCTCCAGTATATATACCTATATGTATACATATGTATGTATACACACATGTGTATGTATACACGTTTATATTCCCCTTGCCATAGCAAATAAGGCAAGGGCAGCATCCAGATTTATTTGTTGAGTAAATCATGGCACATTTAGGATGCTCAGTACAGCCCCTTGTCCTCGCCACATTCCCTCACCCTCTCAGCCCTTCCTGGGCTGGCTCAGGAACTGCCTCTGAAGAGCTATCTTGGATTCCTCTAAGCAAGGTTACATGCTTTCTCCTCAGTATCATGGCTGACCCTGGTACACATCTTGATTACAGCACTAATCACAGATTACTGCAATTATCTATTCACATGTCTGTCTCCTTCCTAGATACTGGAGGTCAGGGACTCAGGAACCTCGCTGAGTGCCTAGTAAAGTATGCACAGTCAACATTTTTATAACAGATGATGGAGGGAATCTCAAATGCCCTAAAAGAATTCTACTAGGGTCATAAAACCACTTAGCGTTACGTTCATCAAATTGTTTCAAAAGAGCAATTCATTTATTCATTCTTCCAACAATGATTTGATTGGCTTGTACTGAAGAGCAAGTACCATTCAAGACGCTAGAATACAGCTTGGAACACAAAGCACACAAGACACCTGCCGTCAGGGAGCTTACATTTTAGAGAACAAGGAGGAAGAGGGAACTGTCTTCGAATTATAGCAATGGAATGTCTACAACATTTGGGATATTTTGCATGATCTCTAGAAAACCCCCAATTTGGGACCTAGTTCCAATCTCCCCCAAATTTACACTCTAGTTGTGGGGATAATGAATGCAAAAATAATGAACAAAGACAAAATACAAGGTGAATGCTGCTTGTGTAGAACAGAAAAATTAAGGGTGTGGGAATTCATTACTGGTAACAGCTTTCTGGGTGTGTGACACGCTTGGAAGGAAGGGGAAGGTGAGTCTGGTATTATCAGGAAGGGCGTTGGTCTGAGCCAAAGCAGAGGAGAAAAGCATACGACTTGTTGGAAGAACAGAAAATTCTCCCCTGCTGCACTTTCCACCTAATCACTCAGTTCAAGTCTAACTCCTCTCTGCTTGCTGGATGCAGTATCTGAGACGTGACAGATGCTGCCTCTTTCATAAGCTTTCCGACTCACTTGTCTCTGCTCCTATGGCCACTGTGGGTATTTCTGAACCTGACCTGTAAAGGCTTCTCTCCACCATCTCTCCTCTCCAACTGATTTTCCAACATTCTGTCAGGGATAACTTTCCAAAAGCAAACTTGATCCTATTACTCCTTTCCTTAAAATCTTTCAGGAACTCCAAATCACAGACACAGTAAAATCCTTAAAACATGGGAGGATTCTTCATGGTGCAACCCCTCCCTGCCTTCCTAGCCTGTGACTGCTCCCTCCCACCACAGGCAAGTACTTGGAACCCCAGTCTCCTTCTGGTCTCTGTGCTATTACACCTGCCTGGCCCTTCAACACCTGGCCCCACAATCCCTTCTGTGCAGCTGTCTCCCATTCTCCTCCCACAGCTGTATACATACCTCAATAATCGCACTGCAAATGTCTTGCTCCATGGAGCCCATCTCTCCATGGCCAAAGGGTGCATTTTACTCATTTTCAGTTTCCCAACATCCAACCCAGCACCTAATCCTGCACCTAGCAGAGCAGCTTTGCTCAATTAATGCTAATAAAGCAAAACTGGGGCTAGGACCAGATTTGCAGGTGATTAAACATGAAGTACGTAGTGAGGGGATAGGGATTGTGTAGGAAATCAGTGAAAAGGGAGCCAATAAAAACAACTGAGAGGTATAGCTGGACCATTACCTCTCAGGGGTAATGGGCCTCTGCCCACCCACCACCCACCATAATGACCTGACCATTAGCGGTGGGATCAGAGAGTCAACTCTACCATACACAGATTGGGAACCCAAAGCAACCAACCATCTAAACCAAAAACAATTTGCTTGAACTATCAGACTTGTTTCTGTAACTCCCTTCTTTTTTGAGAACACTTTTCCTCCCTCAGTAAAGTTTGAACCATGGTAATGCAAGAAACAAAATAAAACAACATACTAAATAGAATAGCTACATTCTGGCTATAAAATATGTTTCTATCACTTTCTACAACAGCAGGAAGAGATGTTGAATTCAATTCACTGACTAATTGGGGGGTGAGGGAGGGTGGGGAGTGTGCTCCTGGAAGCAAGGCAGCCAAGGACCCTGTCCCACAAACCAGGCCCACAGAACCAGCTTCGACATGTGATCTCCACCAGCACCAGTGCAATCGGGCTGCAGGCCAAGTACTTCCTGCCCTTGCTGCCTGGATGGAACATCTGCAGCAGGTTGCCGAAACTAAGTGGCCTTTTGCAAAAATGGTCTCATGCCAATAGGCTGCCTCATTCACAAATCTTTGGACACAATTTCTGGTGGCCATGAGGTAAGCAAATATTGAAAAGACACCATGGTGTCTTTATCACCTTTGATTCTCTAGGTCAGTTCATTGCAAACAAGGTGACAATCCTTATGCTGAAAGTACTAAACAGGTCTTCAAAAATAAGCAGAAACCCATCGGTGACGGCGGTGGTGGTGAAGAAGACCCAAATTCCAGCCTAGTAGAGGGCACACTTCCATATATGTATGTAAAACATTGGTATAATCAGGGACCACATCTAGTTTAAAAAGTTTTTCTTTTTGTCTTTTGCAAATTAACTGATGATAGATGTTGTATCCAGGAACTTATGTCAAAATTACTCTCCGGCTCTGAATTATAAAGTTAATATTTATAGAGAGATCATAGGAATCTTCAATACCTGAGTGGGGTTTAAATGATTATAGAATTATTAGTAGTGACAATCAAGTACTACCGTGTTTCCCCAAAAATAAGATCTAGCCAGACTATCAGCTCTAATGCGTCTTTTGGAGCAAAAATTAATACAAGACCTGGTCTTATTTTACTATAATATAAGACTAAGTCTATATAATGCAATATAATAAAATATAATACTGGGTCTTATATTAATTTTTGTTCCAAAAGATGCATTAGAGCTGATTGTCTGGCTAGGTCTTATTTTCAAGGAAACACGGTAGGAGAAATGTTAGTCAACAGCTTTAACACAGTCCTGCATTACAAAACTAGAAGCAAAGGTTAAAATTATAATCTTCATTTCACCAGTCTCCTCTCCCATACTTGGAAATTACAATTATTTCATAAAAGGTTACTTATGATAACCTTTTAAAAGGCTTATTATTTTACGATGACAAACTTTCCATTGGCATGGTAAACATTCTCTTGATATAAAATCACTGCAACCCTCCTTAAATTTATATAACAACCAAAAATTGCTGAGATATATTTAAATATTTGTTGCCTGACATAAAATGTGTTGAATTGACCCCATACATACCCTAAAGTATTCCTTTCAGTAGCCTATGGAAGGTGGGATAAAGGAGGGTAGAGATATTTACTTTTTCTTAAATATATCTACACTTTTGACTTGACAGAACTGGCATAGATTACACCTGTAACTAAAAATAAAAGAATCTATTGCCACATACTTAAGATGAATTTTCTGATGCTTCATCATGTAAACACAGACTAGACCAAGTTAGTTTTCTTTCTAAACTGAGATCTATTGACAGCACAGGGGAATAAACAAAGCTCAGAGTGTCTTATTTACTTTAATTTCCATTTTGGTTTTTAACCTTATTTATTTACCGTACTCAGTATAGACAGTGACATCTTACCACAACAGACAAGAGTATTTTTTCTATGAAACAGACAGCTAATTTTATCATTCTTTTTAAAATTTGCTCTTCTGATTTATATTTTTATGCAATCACAATTTACTACTAAAACCTGCCAGATAGCAGTAGTATACACGCTCTGACAGCTGGAGTCACCAGGTGGAAAGTGTATTAATCTGCGCAGGTCTCGAAGTCAGAAAACCTGGGTTTGAACCTTAAGTAGCTGTGTGAGAAGCTAAGCGAACCAACCTGTGAGCTTCAGTTTTCTTTCCTATAAAAAAATAACACTTTGCTCCCTCCATAAGACCGGATACCTAATAAATTGTTCTCGAATGCCAAGTAAAGCTAAACCATGGAGTACAACCCCCTGTATTCAATTTGTCCCTAGTCAACAAGGAAATTATCAAATTCTCTGAATTTAAATGAGCAGTGACTACAATACCAAGATATGAAAACAACAAAATTGACTACAGAAGAATGGATAGAAAAGATGTGGTACCGTGTTTCCCTGAAAATAAGACCTAGCTGGACAATCAGCTCCAATGCGTCTTTTGGAGCAAAAATTAATATAAGACTTGGTATTATATACCCGGTCTAAGACTGGGTCTTATATTAATTTTTGCTCCAAAAGATGCATTAGAGCTGATTGTCCGGCTAGGTCTTATTTTTGGGGAAACACGGTATGTACAGAACACTAATAGTATTCAGCCATGAGAAAAGAAGGAAATCCTGCCATTTGTGACACCACGGATGGAACCTGAGGGCATTACACTAAGAGAAATAAACCAACAGAGAAAGACAAATAATGTGTGATATCACTTACAGGTGAAATCTAAAAGAAGTGAACTTATAGAAACGGAATGAGGAGAGGAGATTGGGAGATGTTGGTCAAAGGGTACAAACTTCCAGTTGTAAGGTGAATAAATTCCGGTCATATAATGTACAGCATAGTGATTATAGTTAATAGTGTGTTATATATTTTAAAGTTGCGAAGAGAGTAGATCTTAAATGTTCTCACCACAAAAAAGAAATGGTAATTATGTTACATCACGGACATACTAGATAAAGTTATGGTGGTAATCAGTTTGCAATATAGTATAAATGTATCAAACTGATACATTGTATACCTTGAACTTATACAATGTTACATGTAAATTATCTCAGTAAAGATAGAAAAGCAAAATAAATAAATAAGCTGTGCCTAGGATATGAAAGAAAGAAAAACCACGCCTAACTCCTAGAACTAAGTTACTTCTAAAGTTATTAGAGAGCAGAGCTTTAGGATATGAGCAGGAACTGTTATGTTTCAGTGATCTGGAATCCCGGAAACAGAGGCGGAGACTACTGAACAGACGAGAGTGGTAATTTAATTGCCAGTCTCCTGGAACGACCCAATATTTCATTATTCCCTGACACTGTTCTCTTTAGGGACCTGATTTTCTCCCCACTCCAACTGCTTTTCCCTTCCTCGTCTCCTCTCACCACTTCTGTTTGCTTTTTCTCTCTTAAACACCTCTCCCTCCATTCTGTTTACAACTTTTATGCATTTTTAAACTCTAATTAGAAATGGGGAACCCCGGGCTTGCTCCCTCCCCCCAGCTCCAGGGGCCTCTGGACGAATAGGAAATGGCTGTGGTGCACCGTACATGACAGCTTCTTCCTCGGACCACTTCCCTGCGGGCTCTGCGGATGAAAAAGAGCCGCCGGCCCACGCCCACAAATCTGTTCCCGAGGCCACCCCACCCGGCGCTAACCCTCCCTCCCAGGGCGGTGCATTCCCTCTCACCTAATGAGGATTCAGGTGGGTCACACCCCCACTCTCCAAACACTGGCCGGCTACCCTAACCCTTCCTACGGGCTCGCCACCGGCCCCGGCAATCCAGATTCCCCTGCGCTAGTTCGAGGAGGAGGAAATGACCCAAAATAATGTTTCTGAGTCAAGACTTCCGCGAGCAGAGGCGTCCATGTGTCTCTCGTGACTGATCAGGGGCTGCGTCCCTTCCCTGTCCAGAAACTATTCTTCCGGCCCCTGCGTGCCCCGCGCCTCCCACGCCTTCCCGCGGGCCGCCGGCTGCCGCCGGCTGAGCCCGGAGTCTACCCGGGTCCGCGGTGCGAGGCGGCCGCATTGCGGCCCCGGGACGGCGGTGCAGACTCCCTTCTCCCCGCCCCGGGCGCCCGCCCCGCTCCTCCGAGCTGCCGAGGGTCCCCGCAAACCTCCCCCGTGGTCGGTGCCGCGCCCACGCGCAGTCCCCAACTTCCTCCCTCGTGGGCTCGGGATTTCGGGTGTGGACGCGGGGACCCCGCGCGGGTCCACTCGGAGGAACCCCTTGCTCACCGATATCTCCATCCTCGTCGTCCTCCTCCTCCTGCTCCATTTCTAACAAAACGTCCCTGTTCATCTTTTGCATGGCTCCCCAGAAGGCGGCTCCGAACTTGGCGCGAAGTTGGGGTTCCCGGGTTCCGGCACGACGCGGCTCTCGCAGGCCGGGCGCCTGGGCGGGGACCGCGGGGGCGCGTCTCACTCCCGGCTCAGGGGCCGCTGAGCCCAGCCCGCGCCCCGGGAAGCCGAGCCGAAGCGGCCGCCGACCCGAACCCAGCGCCCAAGGCTACCACTCGCCACCCGAGGGGAGCCAGGCCACTGAGCATGCCCAGTGCGAGACGAGGCTGACTGCGGAATGATTGAACTTCCCCCGGTTTATTAGGCGCCCAGAAGGAAGTCGGGAGTCTAGAGCGAGTGTTGGCGCTCGCGTTTCTGCACGCGAGTGACCTCTCAGAAGGGGGAGGCGAGAGCATGCGAGGGTGGGAGTGAACACGGCTCCCCCAAACGTTGCCCCCAGACGAGGCAGCTTTCTGTTCTCAGGTCATATATGGGCATGTCTTGGAGCTTGCTTTCTTTGACATCTGTTACTGGAGAGAGGAAAATGCTGCTGCAGCTCACGTTAAGAACCCTGAAGGCGAGCCCGTTCGAACGGTGCTTAAAGGCGACGTGGAGCCAATGGAGGTTCCTAAAGTATCAATTACGCTAACTCCAAAGTGGGGGACGTGTATTCTGTAGGAGGAAGGGGAGAGGGAGGTTACAGAAAAAACGAGGCAAAACTCGTAGATCATAAGCAACAAAAGGAAAAAAAAAAAAAAAAACACTAACAACGAGATCTAAAGAAACATGTTCACAAAAGGATTTCCACATAAAGTGAGGTTAGAAGGAGAGAGAAGCGCCCCCTACCCCCTCCCGCTGAGCACACACAGGGAGTGGTCGAAGAGGATTCAACCCATTTAGATCTTGAAAAGCTTAGTCCTACCAGGCAAAAAGGCAAAAAGAGCTGAAGACTTCCACAGTGGTTAGGTGTAAACTCTAAAGCAGTGTGAACTATAAAACCTGAGCAAACAAAGAAAATAAAATTGAGGGAGAGTAAAAAGCATGCATTCCTGGAGACCAAAGGGGACAATATGACAAATCCAAAGGGATTTCCACTTTGAGTACACATGCGGTAGTTTGAAATTCAGGTTCCTAGGAGCATGAGTCTGCAGAACTTTTTTCAAAGAAGTTGGTGAATTCAGATAGATCAGTTTTGACTTTTGAAAAGTGCTAGAGGGATGGAAAGAGAACTGACTCTGGGTGGTGAACACACAATGTGATATACAGATGATGGATTACAGAATTGCACACCTGAAATCGATGTAACTTTACTAACAATTGTCATTACAATAAACTTTAATTAAAAAAAAAGTGCTACAGGTGTGTTTGAAATCCTTGTCATGGGCTCTCTAACACTTCTCATTGAAACTTTTTATATTTTTTCCACTGAAGTACCAAAATTATTGATAATTATGATAACTATTATGATAACACTAAAGCTACTGTGCATTTTATTCTCATACACATATTTTTTTAATTTAAATTTATTGGGGTGACAATTGTTAGTAAAATTACATAGATTTCAGGTGTACAATTCTGTAACTCATACACATATTTTTTATCTTTTTATGTATGAAATAAAACATTAATACCAATCATAAGTGGGAAAACAACCATGAATATGCGTTACATGCATGAGAAAATTACTTTTAAGAACATATCCAGGAAACACTATATTTACTTCTTAAGGAACCTTTTTGAATAAAGAGAATTGTCTTTATTATAAAGAGAAAACAATACAGTACTCTGAAGATACGTGGGGGAGAAAAGTTAGAAGAATACAGAAGAAAAAAATGAGAAGAAAAAATTGTTTTCGTGAACTCTCTCCCCCAAAGCTCATGGGACCTACTGAAATAGAAATTCCAGAGGTATTTTGGTTACATGATCGGTTTTCACAATTTTCACTTAACAAGTTCATATACAGAGATTTTTACGTGCTAGGCACAGTTCTAAATGTTTTACATTCAGTCATTTAATTCTCATAACAATTCCAGGAGTAGCTGCAACTCTTTTACTCAGGCACAGGGCAACTGAATAACTTGTCCAAAATCACAGAGAGTAAGTGGCAGGGCTGGGATTCAAACCCAAGCAGCTTGTTCCAGAATCTGTGCTTTTAACCACTTTATAAACTACCTCCAGAGACATTTCTGACTCCATTAAAAAAAAAAAAAAATTTCCCCCCACCAATTTTAGCCTCTCAAATTCTCATCAACTCCCTGCCACAGTTCTAGCACCAAATGGTCTGGTTTTTATGGCCTAAGACTTCGCTCAAAGTTAATTAGTAGTTAGAAAACTCTTGTGGTTGATTTTGCAACAGGTTTCAATGAGTCATTTGAAATTCTTCACAGATTTTAGAGTTTACATTTTTCTTGCTTGATAAATGTAGAGAGACGCTGCTGGCCTTATATGTAAAGGTGACTGTGGCTGGAAGGGAAATGAATTATTCACTTCAGTTAGCTGTGAGTCTATTATTAGTAAACTCCATTATTTCATTTAATCCATTTTATTCCTTGCAGCTTCTCTTACGAATTTTTTTTCAACAGTGATATATGCTTCAAAAATAATCAAGGTAATAGGCCTATGTAAGAACCACGCTTCTGACCTTGAAAAAAATTATCATTTATATCATGAATAGTTTGTGAAATAAAATGTGCCTAACAATATGTGGCCAGGTTATTGGATTTGCAATGCTTTTCTAAGTCAGAGATTGTAGAGCCAGTATTTTCTCCATTGGTCTTCTGATTAGTTACAACCTTTGGCCACAGAATGCTCTTTCTCGGCCTATCCCTTAAATCTTGGTGCTTCTCTGGCTTCGGTCCTGCGGCCTCTTTTCTTCTCATCTCCCTATTGAACTCATTCAGTCTTATAACTGTACTATTTATTCCAGGCAGGGTAGGTTTCATGGACATGCAAACAGCTCATTCACAGAGGGCTTAATGCTTGGGGTCTTAATGCTCTGTGGTTCTGGCATAAAATTCTTAGTCATGTTATCTTTGAATTTTTGTTTTGTAAGTGAAGTTCAAAGAGACAATGGAGCATGCCTGAGTTCACATGTAGTCCTGCCTCCTTGGGAGAGGTTCTCAGTGCTAGCTCCCCCCATTCTCTGGCACCTCAGCCCTGCGCATCCACCCCTTTGCCCCACTAAGGACCAGGACCACCAGGACTGGGGGGAGGGGGGCGGCCTGGGCAAGTGCACAGGGAAGGTCAGGGTCATGTGTATGCACCCATGGTATCTGAGGGCGGGGCATGGTGGCAGCTACCTCTGTCCTGGACTGGCACTGTGCCTAACAATATGTGAACAGGTTATTGGATTTGCAAAGCTTTTATAAGTCATAGACATAGAGCAAGGCACCCAGTGGGTGACTCTGGGGATGAGCCTCTTGCCTACCCCCTATTCAAGTGCATCCTGGCAGGGAAGTTGCAACCTCTTGGAGGTTATCCCTTAAATGTAGTTTTGAGCATATAGCCCATAGGAAGGGGGGATACCTGGTTTAACTGCCCCACCCTCAGCCAGAGCATGGTCTGTCAGTTCTACAAATTGGTGGAAGGGGGACCTAGCAGCCGGTAGACCTCACATGCTCTTTGAACAAGGGACCCTGCATTTCATTTTGCACTGGGCCCTGCAAATTGTATAGCTGGCCCTGATTCTAAGATCTTTATTTCTAGTCCAGATCTGTCTTCTGCGTTGCAAATGATACATCTACCTGCACGTTAGCTATCTCCATTTGGATATTTCTTAGACATTTCAAATTCAACAGGTCCCAAACTAAATTTATAATCTCTGCCCCAAACCTGTTTCCCTAAATCCAAGAATGGCACAAACTAGTTACACAAACCAATAATTTGAGAATCATTTTGACTCCTTCCGCTGTCTCTTATCCCTCATGTCCCATCAATTGCTAAATCCAGTTATCAGTTGCTACCTCCTAGAGGTACCTCCTGTATTTGTTGTCTATTGTCGCATTGCTGTAACTGCATAGCATGACATTTTAGCAGAGTCCTGAAGGAAATAAGACATGAAATTACCTGAAGGAATGGAATTTTGGGCAGAAGGAAAAGCAAATGCAAAAGTCATGAGGAGAACTAGCAGAGCTCATGGCAGCTGTGGCATACTAGATCATCCCAAAATTTAGCAACTTGGAGCAACAACAAACATGTATTATATCACACAGTTTCTGCGGGGCAGGAATTTGGGAGCAGCATAGTCAGCAGGTTCCAGCCTGGGTTCTCTTGATGTTGTACTCAAGATGTCGGCCAGGGCTACAGTCACCTGAAAACTTGACGGGGTCAAGATCTGCTCCTAAAATGTTCTCTCTCAAGTGGTGCTGCTTGTTAGCAGGGGAACCCGTCCCTTCCTGAGGGCCCGTCCACAGGCTGCTTGAGCATCCTCATCCTTGATGCTGACACCGCAGAGGGAGCAATCCCAGGGAGTGGGAGAGGTGGGAGCCACAACATCCTTTAGGACGTAGACTTGGAAGTCACACATTGTCATTTCAGCCATTGGTTCCACAGCTCAGTCAGCTCAACTAACTGTGGGAGGAGCTTATGCAAGAGCAAGAATACCAGAGGCAGGGATGGTTGGGAACCATCTTAGAGGCTGGCAGCCATGCATCTCCACTATCTCTGTTCTGACACATACCACTGTTAAAAAAAAAAAAAAAAAAAGAAAGAAAGGAAAAAAAAAAAAAAGAAAGAAAGGAAAGAAAGAAAAAAGAAAAGCAAAACAACAGGCTAAAATTGGTCATGTTTGCTAAGCCATATCACCGCACCAAAAGTTCACAACTAACCTAACTGCAGGGTCAGCCTCTCCCAGGAATGAAATCTTAAACCAATCAGTCTGGAATGTCCTGGTCAGCACTAAGGAGCTAATCTGCCTGATGAGACCCCTTACCTTCCCCCACAGGAAGGTGTCCATGCCTGAAATAACTCACTCTTTTAACTTCTTAGTTCCACCCTCTCTCTGCCTATAAAAACCTGTTTTGTACAACTCTTGGAGCACCCTACTGGTTGCTAGATGGGATGCTGCCTGATTCATGAATCATTTAATACGGCCAATTAGATCTTCAAATTTACTCGGTTGAATTTTGTTCTTTATTATCACCATTCTTTATTTTTAGTTATTGACAACTACCTAGATGCTGGCCACTTTTCTGGGTGTTGGGGATTCAGTAGTAAAAACAAAAGGCAAAGATAGACAACATCCCGTCCCTTACGACTTTCCATTCTAGTGGAGAGAGACAAATAAATAAGTACATGTCAGGAAATGATGGGTATTAGGGACAAAAACAATGAAGCAGGGCAAGAGCAATAGAGAGCGATGGTTGGGGAAAGGACTCTATACAAAGTGGTTAGGGACAGCCTCTCTGATAAGGTGACATTTTAGGAGAGAACTGAAGGAAGTGAGGGAATAAGACATGTAAGTCCCGGAGGGCACAGAGCTTAAGAAGAGGGAAACACAAGTGCAAATGCCTTGAGGACAAGCATGCTTAGTGTCTTTGAGAAAAGGCGAGAGGCCACGGTGACAGGAGCCTAGTGATGGAGGAGGAGAGTGGTAGGAGGTCAGGGCTGGGGGGGGAGGGGAGAGCTGCAGTTCACTTTGGGTGATCAGAAGGACTTGGGCTTTTACTCTGAATGATATGAAAGATTTGGAAAGTTTTGAATAAATGGGGGGAGCAATTTAACTTATAGTTCAAAAGGATCTTTCTGACTGCCTTATGGAAAATAAACTAGACTTTAGAAGAAAAAGTACAGAAGCAGGGAAGACAGTTAGGAGATTCATTCTTTCATTCAGACAAGGGACGGTGGTCTTGAACTAGAGTGAGAGTGGTAGATGTGGGTTATAGATATGTTTTGAGGTAGATCTGAAAAGAGTTTCTGATGGACTGGATATGGTTATGAGAGAAAAAGGGAGTCGAGGATGACGCCACGGTTTTGACCTGAATAGGAGAATAGAGTTGCTGTTTCTGAGATGTGGAAGGCTACAAGAGAGTAACGGGTGGAGGAGGTTTGGGTTTTGGACCCACAAATTTGAATTTGCGATTAGACATCCATGTGGAGATGTCCAATAGTCAGGAGTCTGGAGTTTGGAGGAGAGATCTGCACTGGAGATAACAAACTTAGGACTCCATAAGACTGCTTTGAAAGTTAATCTATGTGGAGAGATAAAAGGTCCAAGAACTGAGCTCTAGGACTCTCCACTCCAACACTTGCAGGGGGAAAACAAGGAAAAACCAGCAAAGGAGACTAAGAAAGAATGTCCAGTCAGGAATGAAGAACAATAGAAAAGGGTGAGGTTGAGTTAAATTTTTCTCAAACAAGGAGAAAAACAGTATCCTGTGTCAAATGAATCTGATAAGGTGACATTATAAAGACTTCAAAATTTCCCTGTAGCTAGAATAGTTTTCTTCAGGTATGAAGAGAATTGGCTGGAATTTAGCAATGGGAGGTCACTGGTGACCTCACAGTTTCAGAAGAGCGATAGGGGACAAAAGTCTAGAGATAGCATCATGTTAAGGGTTCCGTCCCATAAACCTGTACCTGCTACACCACTTCAGACACCAGTCACAAGTCCAGGTTGTCACCTGTGTTTCTGACCAATGGGCTATAGATTGAAGATTCCCACGACCCCCAGCTCAAGTTCAATTAATTTGTTAGAGCAGCGCACAGAACTCAGAGAAATGTTTACTTATGTTTACCAGTTTATTATAAAGGATTTAATAAGGGATACAGATGAACAGCCAGATGAAGAGGTACATAGTGTGAGGTCTGGAAGGGTTCTGAATGCAGAAGCTTCTGTCCCCGTGGAACTGAGGTGTAACACCCTCCCAGCATGTGGCTGTGTTCACCAACACAGAAGCTCATCAAATCTTGTTCAAGAGTTTTCATCGAGTTTAATCTGCAGCACCCTCTCCCCTTCTCCTTCTCAGAGGTCAGTGGGCGGAAAGTTCCAACCCTCTAATCTCTTGGTCTTTCTGGTGACCAGCCCCATCCTGAGCCTGGCTAGGGGCACCACCCTAAGTCACCTCATTAGCATAAGCTTAAAAGGGGCTCTTTATGAAGGACAAAAGACAATCCTATCACTCAGAAAATTCCAAGGGTTTGGGGTGGCCTGATGGCTCCGTTGGTTAGAGCATGAGCTCTCAACAACAAGGTTGCCAGTTCAATTCCCACATGGGATGGTGGGCTGCGCTTCCTGCAACTAAAGACTGAAAATGGCGACTGGACTTGGAGCTGAGCTGCGCCCTCCACAACTAGATTGAAGGACAGTGACTTGGAGCTGCTGGGCCCTGGAGAAACACACTGTTTCCCAATATTCCCCAATAAAAAAAAAAAATTCCAAGGGTTTGAGGAGGTTTGTGCCAGGAACTGGTGACAAAGACCAAGTATATTTTTTATTATACCACAAGTTTACAGGAGAATGAAGGAAGAGGAAATGGTAACAATGACTATGGACAACAGTTTTGAGGAGACTTGAAACTCTTTGAGACCCATGAACTCGAGACTTCTATATCCCTCTCCACTTGGATTCTAATAGGCAGCTAAAATTTAATATCCATCCTCGAACTGCAGATCTTCCTCCCAAACCCTGGTCTACCCATAATCTTTGCATCTCAGATAATCAAAACTCCACCCTCTGATTGCTCAGGCTCCAAATCTTGGAGTCATCCTTGACTTCTGTCTTTCTTGTACCCTCCACATCCACTCCATCAAGAGATCCTTCTGAGTCTATTAAAAAAAAAAAAAAGTATATATATTTGGACCACTACATACCAGCTTCACCACTAATGTATTGTCTGTGACATCATGCTCTCTCACTTGGATTATTTTTCTATCTGGTTTTCCTGCTTCCACCTTTGTCCCCCTACAGTCCCTTGTCAACACTGTGGCCTAAGTGATGTTTTCAAACCATAAGTCAGATCATATTACTCTGTGCTGAAACTATCAACAGCTCCCCATTCTAACTATGGAAATATCTAAGGTATTTACAAAGCCACTCTAGTTAAGTTGCAAAATCTCCAGTCAACTGCTATGGTCATGCCAGATGTTTACACAGGTGTCTGGTCAAGAAGAATAAAATGAGGCCTGAAATCTAGTTTGGGGTCAGCTTGCCAAGCCATATGCCTTGGTGCAAGACTCTGTCTGAACAAGGTTTATATAGGTTGTCAGCAACCCTGGCTACCTCTACACATGTATCCCCCCAGCCCTCTTACTTTGCTTTATTTTCTCCTTATCACCTAGCCCCCCACTACATTATCTGTTTACTTACTCTGTTTATTACCTGTCCTCACCAACTAAAAAGGAGCTCCATGAGAACTCAGCATTTGTCCTTTGTTCATTATCATATTGCCACCACATGGTAGTACTCAATAAATATTTATTGAACAGAACTGAGTTTTTTGTTAAGGGTAGTGGAGAAATGCGGTAGTAAGTAGAAGGTTATGTGGGGCCAAGAGAGGGAAAGGTTATAGTGTGGGAGAGAGAAGGGAACGTGGCTGTCATGATATCCTTGGGTAAGTGAAAGTGATGAGTTCTAGTACACCATGGAGATATTGGCCATAAAAAGCAGGATAAATCTTCCATCACAGGAACTACAGGGAAGATACAGTATATGGATACAGGTACAGGTATATTGGAAAATGTATTGATAGGAGCTGTGGATGCTATTTTCCCCCCAAATGTTTATTTTAAAAGCTTCTAGACATATAGAAAATTTTAAAGAATAGTATAACAGAGATCTATATGTCCACTGTCAAGCTTCAGCAATTTTTAATAGTTTGCTATATTTGATTTATTTGTTTGTCTCTCTGTGTCTATCCCATTGAACAATGCTAATGTTGCAAATCCCATAACTTGTCATCCCTACATAAATTATATATTCACATCAATAATATTTAAGAATATTTCCGTCATATTCCATCCATATTCAAGTCTCGGAGTCTTTAATGGCCAAGGCTTTTCATACAAGAACCCAATCACATTTCACACACTTTGTGGACAATATTCCTTGATTTTCTCTTTCCGAATGACTTTGACTTTTTCAAGAGAACAGAACAGCTAATGCTTTTGTTCAATGTCTAGTATTACCGGTAAACTGGACATTAATTCAGAGCTTTAATTAGTCAAGCTAAACATTTTTTTGGCAAAAATCCGTCACAGGACATGCTGAGTTTTTCATGTGGCATTAGAGTAAGAGGTGTACACTGGCAGATTGTACCACCAGAATTGGTGCTAAGTCTGATCACTACGCTACGTAGTGAAACTAGATCTTTCCATTAGGTTAGGGTTTGAACCTGGGCAGTCTAACTCCAGGGTCTGTGCCTCCAGCCACTGTGCTGCATGGCCTCTGTGGATAAAAGCACAGGCTCAAGAACCCAGAGCACAGCTAGGATTCAAAAGCTGGTTGTTTTGCCCACTATGTGAAAATGCCTTGTCAGTTCATAATCTTAAAAAAGATTCTTGCTGTACCTTCCTGGTGAGAGCAAACTCCTTCTGGTGTTCTCGACATATTGAGGAAGACACAAATGCATTTATTAGCTTACTAGCTGGTATCAGGTCTGGGTTCATTTGTTCCAGTAAAGAGATAACTCAGATTATTGCTGATTTTCCAGTTTCCATCTTGATTCACGGTGGCTCAAGATCCATCATTCCCCAATATCCATCTTTCTTATGAATAAATGAAATGGGAAAGTAGCCTTTGATGAGGACATTAATCTCATTCTATGATAAACTGGGTTCTGAGGAAAGAGGGTTTTAATATTGGGAAGGCAGAAATCTGAGATTAGAATTTTCCCCCCTTCTTCCGCCTCTCCCCACCCCACCCCTTACCTTTTTTCTGAAGCATCTGAGAGTGTTTTTTTTTTTAATTTAAATCTTAGTATAGAAAGTGCTTCTTGAAAGTGATCTCACTTCTTCCTTCTTGAAACTCTTCTTCTCTAGGCTTCCAGAACATCTCACTCATCTAATTCCCTTCATTCTCAACAGCCATTCCTCTTCTATCATATCTCTAGCCCTACATTCTATTTTCCCCCTTTCTTGAGGTTATTTTATCCAGTCTCGTGATTTAAAAGTTATCATCTATATTTTGATGACCCCCCAAATCTGTATCTCTAATCTGGACATCTCTTGGGTGTTCCAGATTCTTATATCCAAATGTCTATTCTACATTCCTGCTTGGTGAAAACAGGCTTATTATGGCCATCAAAACACCATTACCCAAGTTGTCTCCATTTAGTGGATAGCACCTATGGCAGACTGCATTTTATAAAGATAGCTGTACCAAAATACTTATCCCATTTCCCATGCTCTTCTTACAATGTGACCAACACTATTCCCACCGAAAGGTGGGTCCTGTGTTTTCTCTCCTTGGATCTGGGCAGGACTTGTGACTGCCCTGCTTAATGGAGTACAGAGAAAATGATGCTATGTGACTTCTGAGACTGGGTCATGGGAAGGGTAGAGCTTCCTCTGCTTGGCTTTCTCTCTTTCTCTCAAGATGCTCACCTTTTGAAGCCAAACACCATGTTGTAAAAAAACTCAGGCCATGTGTACATATTTCAGTTGATAGCTACAGATAAGGACTAAGCTGATAGCCATCATTAACCACTGGACATGTATGTTGAATGGACCTTAAAATGGTTCCAGCCTCCTTCCAGCTGAGGCTCCAGACTGAACAGAAACAAGCCATCTGCTGTGACCTGTCTGAATTACTGACTCACAGAAACCACAAGAGATAATAAGTGGTTATGCTTGGGGGTAATTTACACAGCACTAGATAATTAATATAGCAATCTAGTCGCTTGCTTAGGCCAAAAATTTAGGAGTCATTCTTTATTCCTCTTTTTCTCTCATGTCCATATCCAATCTATTCAACAAGTCTGGTTCACTCTATCTCCAAAACACATATGCATCTGACCCCTTCTTCTTATCTCCCATGATCCAAGTTACCAACATCTACGGCAAAAGCAATCAGAAGACTCCCAGTTGATCTTTCTGCCTTCCTCTTTATTCCTTAAAGCCCATTCTCCATTCAATGGCTAAAGGGATCCTACGGAAATGTTTATCTGAATATATTCCTTCCCTGCTTAAAACCCTCCATGATTGAGGAAATTTGAACACTCCCTAGATGTTTGAAAATATTAAGAGATAATTGTGAATTTTTAAAGTGTAACAACAGTATTGTAGTTTTAAAAATTTTTGATATTCATATAGAAAGCTTTGTAAATGAAATGATATTATATCTGGTATTGTTTCAAAATAATCCTGAAAGAGGGAAAGTAGATAGAGTTATTGATTGAACAAGGCTGGTCAGGAGCTAAGGACTGTCATGCTAGGTGATGGAGAGTGGTCAGTATACCATTCTATTTTTTGCATGTTTTAAATTTTATTTTAAAAAAGAAAACAATGTTTTAGTGTCTTTCTCTTTTGTTCTCTTCTCTTTCCTTATTTTTTTCTTTAAAAATGTTTATTGGTTTTCTTCCTTTTCCTTCTGTTGTGGTATTCATGGGTGGTAGGGCCTAAAGAGCTGGGACCAAGGAGACAGAGCAGAGGAGGTGGTTTAGGGATGTGGGGGTGGGCATGTCAAGGTTGAAGAAGTGGTAATGGGGTTCACAGATTGGTTACATAAAAGAGGAATGAGCAAGTAAATAAACAAGTTGCAGATATGGAAAGAGGGAAGGCTAGAATGAGTCTTGTGGTTTTGATTGGAACTGAAAATACTGGAGAAGTCATGGTATTTTAAAATATACCATATATACCTAGTTTGCTATAGAAATAGATGATGATATATGTTATATGTGTGTGTCTTATATATATATATATATATGTGTGTGTGTGTGTGTGTCTATATATATGTTATATACTTATGGTGCATGTGTGTGTTATATATATGTTATATAATTATTGTGTGTGTGTGTGTGTGTGTGTGTGTGTGTGTGTATTTCTTACCTCAGTCCAATAAGAGGGTCTAGAAGCAATAACATCCTAATAGCTATGACCACACTTGGCACCAAGATCTTGGTTTCTAAATATAATTTCCCACTAAAAGGAACTAGGGCTCTAGGGAGAAATAGCTGATTCCAATGCTGAGGCAGAGGAATTCAAAAAAGAGCTTGGAATGTTTCCTTGGGTCAGAAAGTAAGGAAGAGCTTAAAAAATGATGAAAACCTGTCAAGAGGACACATGAGGTATCCTGAGGGTCTCCCACTGGCCAGATCTGGGACAATTTGTGCATCCAAAGAAATAACGAAGTAATACATTATAATCCATTGACTATCATAGGAGTCCGTGAGTCTACACAGATATGAATGAATGAATGAATGGGAAAACTCTTTCTTACATTAGAATGGAACTAGTAAGTGTTGAGGGAATGATGAAATTAGGAAATCACCATTTGGCAACCATCATGATAATGATTCAGGCATGAAGCATCATGGATGCTAAAACCAGGGGTGGAAGTTTGTTGAGGAGTGGGATACTTACATAGCCTCAAAGCTTTTCCCCCATGAAATAATTTACTGCAAAGGTTAAAAAATAACGTCATAATGGAGGAATCACATAGAGACACCACTTTAATCAAAATTAATATCACTAGAAATGAGACAACTTAATATCATGTGACTTTTGATGTCATATTGAAAAGAATGCAGGATAACTTCTGTAAAATGTCTATCCAAAAGGTGTAAACTAAATCTAATTATGAGGAGACATCAAGGAAACGCAAACTGGGGGGCATTCTACAAAATAATTGGCCTGCAATTAAAAAAAAAAAGTCTAAGTCTCAGAAGACAAGGAAAGACTGAGGAACGATTCCAGATTGACGTAAAGAGATATGACAATTAAATATAACCCATCATTCTATAGTGATTGGATTGTGTACCAAAAGGGAAAAAAACTTGCTACAAAGGATATTACTAGTAAATTTAATGGGATCGCTTAGCTGATAGGTTTATGTCAATATTACTGTCCTAATTTATATGGTTGTACTATGGATTTATAGGGGAATCTGGGCAGAAGGTATATGAGTTCTTTGCATATTCTTCCATCTTTGTAACTTCAAAATTGCTTCAAAATGAAAAGTAAAAACAATAAAAAATAAAACCAAATAAACAAACTCCAAACAAAAGTCTGCAATGGCTCACTCTGAGTCCAGCTTGATAAGCATGCTCCCTCCCTTGGCCTTGCCAGCCCTGCCTTCCTCTCCCTTCACTCCTGTCGACATCAGCCACCTTCATCTTCTCTTCCTTCTATGAACCCCAGCCAAACTGGGTTCCATGTCACCGTCTTTGCATTCACTCTTCTTTCTTCCTTGAAAGATCTCACCCAATCTTTTCAAGGCTCCCTCCTCCCTTCATTCTGCTCTCAGCTCAAATGGGTCACTGTAGGCTCTTTTATTTTCTCTACTGCACTTGTGATACTTTCTTATTTGTTTGCATGTTTGTTGCCTGCCTTTCTTCAGCAAATGTAAACTCACTGAGGACAAGAACTTGTCTCTCCCCCACCCCCACTTCCCCCATTCCCAACAGCAAGGACTGTGCCCGGTGTATATCAGGTGCTTATTAAGTATGGTTTTCTGACTGGTTTCATAAACATTTGTTGAATTAATGACATACTGAGCCTCTAAGGAAGCCTTTTAGTTTAGTATTCTAGTGCTTTAATATGATCTGGTTAAAGGGAAAAAAAAATGAAGGAGGAGAAGCAGGAGGAGGAGGAAGAGATAGAATTTCACAGTTAAATTCACTGGAGAAATGCTCCACACCAAGCTTCTCAGAAGCCTTCCTGACCTGAATTCTGTTTGTTTGTTTTTATTTTATTTAACAAAGCTTGTCTTCACTGTATTGGAACATGGGATCTTCTTTTCCATTTGATGTGAGATATACAAGTAAAGCACTGTGCTGGGATCTTTCTATAGTCCATGCTCCAATAATAGATGCAACAAACAAACAAATATGACTATAGATATAGAGATAGAGGTAGATAGATATTCAGAAAAATAAGCTAATCTCTAAACATATCAGAAAGTGTCTCCAATCACTTGAGCCACTGGGACGGCCCAGGAAGTTTATTTCATACCCATTTAATACCCTGTTTAGCCTGGTTTGGTTTTATCAGTTGTTGGTGCACCTTCACCTTCCACGTAGAGAGTTGACTACTTTTAAAAACTGGGTGTAAAAAGAAGAAGTAACATAGTTTCTTTTTTCAGGAAATATTTCTCTGATTTACATCTGCTTCCCTTCACTCTCTTCTCCCTGGACTGTACGCAACCTGCTCAATCTACCCTTCCCTACCACTCCCACTCATATCTCCCATACACATAGTATCAAGAAAACAGAAAGGAGACTCAGTATTTTTACAGAAGGCCAGCACTGGCTTCATATTTTTTCTCCCTCGTTCACTACCTCGACAATTTAAACCTCAATCATCCCCTCCCCCAAGTTCTCCCCCTCCCCAAATGCATTTCTGTTCCATTATGTTCCCTTACATGTTCTAACGTGAAAATAATTTTTTCTGTCAGGATCCAATCCAAACCTCAGAAGATACAAAGTCCAGGTGAGGACAGTATCTTCCTTGTCTCTACATTTCACCAGCACTGGGGCAGATGTGAGGGTGGCCTTGATTACTGTATGGATGCATAGCATCCTTGTGTAAAATCAACCACGTCCCCAGAGAGCCAAGGTGGATTGAAGGCAGGTTCTACTACTGTCTTTTGTGACTACAGCTTCTCACAGAAGAATGTCCATAAGTTTAGCCCCAGGATGCAAAATTTTAAGAGCGTCTTTCTTTCTCACATCCAGGGAAAGAACTGAACGGGAACTGACATGGTTTCCAAGTGTCCATCCCAAACAGTGTTCACATTTGTGATTCAAATTAGAGAAAAAGAGGAACAAGTAGTAAGAGAAGGAAGGGGTTAAAAAGAATAAAGACTGGAAGGAAAAAGTATTAGTCAATTAAAAGTATTAAGTATATATCATCATGGATATTTCAGATCAAATACAATAGTTACAAATCATACTTGTAGAAACCTTTTAAACCTGGGAACATACACACACACACACACACACACACACACTATTTAATACAATATTAATTTTTCTTATTGGGGGTGAGTGGGTTCTGAGAAGAAATATGGAAGAATGGTCAATCACAAGTTTCTATTTTGCAAGTCAGCCAATACTCAATCCAGAGATACCCTGGATCTAAACAGAAAAAAAGGCTGCAACAGGGCCCTTTCTCCATCTGGAATGTTTCATCCTCACCAGCTTTTAAAATATATAAATATCCCCGCAAAAGTATTCAACTCAAACTTAGCCAGTATCTTTCTTACCAGATAGAGGCTAAAAAATGTATTCCTCTAAAAACAGTTGTAGTGCCAATAAATTGGGAGAGGAGATATGTTGGGGAGAAAAACCTTTCCCTCTTCAGAATTTCATCTTGAGTCTGTCTTAACCTAGGCTATTCGTAATCAACTCCTCAGCCACCACAGGAGCAGGGGAACTGTTAGGTTGGTGCAAAAGTAATTGCGGTGTAAAAGGTTAAAAATACTTGCAAAAACCGCAACTACTTCTGCACCAACCTAATAGTTCTGCTTCTCCTCTTGGTGAAGAACAGTGACTTATCGTGTTCAGCATCAGCGACTCATTTGTTGCTCTGATACTTCTGATGCAAATGCTAACGGCATTGCAAATAGCTAGAGTTAGAACTGATAGCCCTGCCGGTGGCTACTCCCTCTTATCTAATGTAAATACCACCATTAGGGTGTTAATGTAAACACCCTCTAGCCAGGGCTGAAGGCTGGAGATTTGTTAATTTGGTCACTTAACAAAGTCTTTTTTTTTTGGTTAGGCATTTATATAATTTATGAAGTGATTCCCCCATAAATCTAGTACCCATCTGACACTATACATAGTTTTTACAATATGACTGACTATATTCCTTGTACTGTACTTCACATCCCTGTGGCTATTTTGTAACTGTCAATTTGTACTTCTTAATCCAGTCACCTTTTTCACCCTGCCCTCAAATCCCTCCCATCTAGCAACCATCAGTTTGTTCTCTGTATCTGTCAGTTTATTTCTGTTTTTTTTTTTTTTTTTGTTCGTTTATTCTGTTCTTTAGATTCCACTTAAAAAAGTCTTTAAGGAAAATTATTTAAACTTTTTTCCCCATAGGGATCCAAAAGTTCTAGTCACACCATAGACTGGTAGAAGAAAATGGAAGGGGGTCATTTAGAACAGTTTCTACTCTTTAAGAAGCAAGGCATGGAAAGAATTACCACTACTCCAGGGCTGTGTAGTACTGAGGCAAATCTGTAAAATAGAAACATTCCAACCTCTTAATTGCCCCTTTCTCTTTCAATTTGTTTTTCTTCATCTGTTAGTGCACAGCTATCTTACTTTGTCGAAGTCTGCTGTCAGGAAAGAGTATCTACTTAGGTTCAAAGTGGAAAGACTTCATAATCTGGACCTAGTAAGGCCTGGGTTTGGTTCAGATCTTGACTCTGCTACTTATTAACTAATCAACTTGGGCAAGTTGCTTCACTTTCGCATATCAGTTTCCTCTTTCCTTGGGGCCTGTGTAGGGGAGTTGGGGAGGGAAGTAATAGAGATTAAAATGGCTAACTCACATTTTATATCAATGTGCTTCTCATTCAACAAATATTTTCATAGTCTTACTATGTGTTGTGCACTTGGAATACAGTGGTAAACAAGGCACAGAACTGGCCCTCAAGAAGCTTATAGTCTCATCAAAACTTTTGACTGCCATTGTATGTACATCATGCATTTGCTGGGATTTTCCCATACAGAACATCAAACAATCACTTAGAATCCTGAGCACTCACAACACCCACTCCTGATGGTCTGTGGCTGAGTAGCTGTTCTTTCAATAAATGGTTATTGAGAGCTGACTATGTGTCAGGCATTGTGCTAAGTACTGGAGATTTAATGGGAAACTTTGTTGCTGGATCAACTGGACTTCCTCTGATTAATACGGTTATTTCCTGAGTTTATTCAAACAACACTTGGAATGTCTTGGAGTAGGTGTAATATGACATACAGTGCAAGTCATATTATTCAGGTGCTTGTCATTAGATCTCTGTGTATTCTATATTCATTGGAAAGGTACATAAAACACATCTTCCTAAATGACTGAAGGGGAGACAACAAATATTTATAATGCACCTCTCATGTGCCATGCTCTGGTCCTCTAGAGTACTTTCTCATTTACTCCTCACAACAATGATGTGGGGTAGACATCATGCCCAGTATACAGAAAAAGAGCCTGAGGTTGAGAGGGGTTAACCACAAAGGACACTTAACCAGTATATTTTCCAGGTTACAGTCTGAACTGCTATAATAAAGAGATTACAAAATATAGTGGCCTAATTAATTAAAATTAATGTTTATTGCTTAACAGCCCCAACATGAGCATTCCAGGTGGTCAAAGCAGCTCTACTCCATGAGTTCATACCAGGACCCAGTTTCCCTTCATCTTGCCACTATCATCTCCTGCATGTCCCAAGTTTGTTCACCAACATATATACACTCTAGCCTAGGAGGGGGAGGGAAACAATGTTTAGGGCAAGTAGCTTTGTCCTGAAGGAGGTAGAAATCCTTTCTGCTCACATCCCACTGACCTGAACCTGGTTGCATGGCCACACCTAGCTGCACGAGAGGCTGGGAAATGTAGCCTAAGCCTGGGCAGCCATGTGCCCTGCTAAAACTTAGGATATTCAATTGCTAAATATAAGTTGAGGATGAGAAATTAAAGCAGTTAGTAGCATCTGGCATAGCTAGTAAATGATGAAGCAGGAATTCAAACTTGGATTTGCTTGAATCCAATTTCATGTCACTGCCTCTTAGACACAGGACACAAAGAACTCTGGCTCTCCATCCATTTGTCTGTAATGCATAATAATAATAATAATAATAATAATAATAATAATAATAGTCTATTGTTACAGTTTAGGAGCAAGCAATTTAGAATTGTGTGTCAATGTCTCAGAAACATTGGGGTATTGTTTTTAAATGTTTCTTTCTATAGATTCCAATATTTCCCTCCCACACTCCCCAGTTTTCCCAGAAATGTCTCAAACTTCTAGCAGCCTGGCCTTGTGACTCATGTGAACTACTTATTAAATGAATTACAGAAGAAAGAAAAAAAAAAGCCACTTCAAAAAAACTGCCATCCCCTTGCCAAATCCTTAAGAGGAGGTATTTTAAAGGTACTACAGTGAAGCAAACTATAGGTTTGGTTAAAGTTGGCTAATGCAGGAAGACTCAATCAGCAAGACTGAGTGAAATGCCTTTTTTTTTTTTTTTTTTTAAAGTTTCTTTCCCCCCATCACTTCTATTAACAGAGATCCTTGAAACTATATCTTAGGATGAAAAAGGAATAACCCATGTTTGTGTATTCTTGGCAAAAAAATAAATAGTGATTAATTTCTTTTAAAAAGGGGGGGCAACTACCATCTCCATTTAAAATGACTGTTTCTATAATGTGGCAAGCTTTGTTTATTTTTATTTATTTTTTCATCATTGAAGTAAATTCAATTCTTATATGGAGTGATGCATAGGGCTAGCGAATAATCGATATCCTAGGTTCCTTTAAAACTGGCCTTCTCGTGTAAAACATACACTTTTTTTCTTTTTTTACCCCCTCTGTACCCAATAGGAAATCACTAAATATAAGGTAGTTGTCTGGACCACAGTCACCACAAACCCTTTCTTCTCCTTTCACTTTTTCTTAGTCCTGGAATCTTGAATCCCTAATCTTTGATCCGATCACTCCAAAATATTTTCTAAAATCTTGCTAAAGATCTACTAATTGCCAAACTAAATGCTTATATCATCCTAGTACTCCTTGTAGCCTTTGATTCTACCAACCACTCCCTTCCTTTTTGAAACTCTCATTTTCTCAGATCTGAAAAATTTTAAATGTTGCCCTTGACCTTCAGTTCCTACTCTCTCCTCCAATAGCTCATTTCTCCCACTGCTTCAACCTGAACCTCTACGTATGTTCAGGTGGATCTACTTCTTTGGTTCCACTCCTCATAAAGTCCAACCTTGTATTTCCAAAGCATTTCCAATTTAGCGTTTCTATTTGGATGGCCCTACCAAAAGCAACAGGTGTGACAGCGAACGCATCTTTTTTTTGAAAACCAGCTTCTTCTCTTAACGTTCCTAGTTCTATTAATGGTAGCAGCCATCTTTATCACCCTGGCTTGGAGCCTAAATTCCTAATACCCCTATCAAAGCAGTCACTAAGTACTGTCAACTACCGTGTTTCCTCGAAAATAGGACCTAGCCGGACCATCAGCTCTAATGTGTCTTTTGGAGCAAAAATTAATGTAAGACCTGGTATTATATTATATTATATTATATTACATTATATTAAATCATATAAGACCCAGCCTTATTTTAATATAAGACCGGGTATTATATTACATTATATTATATTATACCAGGTCTTGTATTAAAATAAGACCAGGTCTTATATTAATTTTTGCTCCAAAAGACACATTAGAGCTGACGGTCTGGCTAGGTCTTATTTTGGGGGAAACACGGTATGCCTTCACAATGTCTCTCATATCTGTCACTTCTCATTCTTTCTGCTGTTTTATTTGCTATTACTATGGTTTAGGGCTTCACATCTAAGGTCTGGACCACAAGAAGAACAAACTTGCTAACTTGTCTCCTATCACAGATCTCTTTCACTTTCCTGTACTCTGCTTCTCCCTGAATCCATTCTGCACTCTGCTCCCACACAAGTCTTCTTAAAACCCTGCTTTCATTCTATCAATTCCCACACAAGAAATATTCAATAGCTCTCTGATGACTAAAATCCTAGTACCTTACTCTACTTTTTATTTCAATATATGCCAGACATGCTTCTAACTATTGAGTGAATATACCATTCTCACCCCCTCCCCGAATCCATCTACTTCTTTCTATATCTACAGCTACCACCATAGTTTAAGCAACACACCCTCTCACCAGGATATTACCTCCTAAGTGGCCTCTCTGCTTCCATTCTTATCTTACTACAATGCATTCCTCAAAGTCAGAGTGGTCTTTAAGAAAGTAAATAGTTCCTGTGACACCTGGCTTCCAATGAACCCTGTCTCTCAGTATGCATACCCTTCCTTCCATATTCACCTCCCTCGCTGAATCTGCCTTTTCACTTACTTTAACCAATAAAATGCAGTAAAAGTGACACTGCCAATTCTGGGCTGAATCTTTAAGAAGTCTTGGAAGCTTCTGCTTTCAGAAGCCCTGAGCTGCCCTATAAATGGTCTACTTATCTTGGAGAGATTTCATTGGAGAGATCCTGAAACAACATGGAGAGAGAGATGCTCAGCTGTGCCTATGTCCAGCTGAGTCCAGCAATCCAGTCATCTCTGCTAAGTCACCAGACGAATGAGTGAGCCATCTTGACTGTCCCAGCCTATTGTAGCCCTCAGATGACATCGTGTGAAGCAGAAGAAACACCCAGCTAGGGCTAGCAACTCACAGAGCAGTGAGAGATAATAAAATGGTTGTTGTTTTAAAACACTAAGTTTTGTGGTGTTTTGTTACATAACAATAGATAGCGAAAACACAGTTAAACCCAGCTCCTTCTGATAGTAGCCTACAAGAGTCTCCAAGATCAGATTCCTGCCTACCTCTTGGAGCTCATATTCTATTCCTCTCACTCTGCCATACTAGCTTGTATTTGTTCCTCTGTGCTACCTCAGAGTCTCCCCCAGGCCCTCCTCCTGGAAGCTACCTTCCCAGAAAGACTTCCAAGACAGTGCACTGGAAGCTGCTCTCTCCCTGTCCTTCCCCCCCTTCTTAGATCTCTATCATTCCATTTTATTTACTCCCAAGTAAGTATCACTCTCTGAAAAAATCATCTCATGTATTTACTTGCTTATTGTCTCTCTCTCTCCTCCCTACTTCCTCTCGAACATAATCGTGAAGAGAGCAGATTTGCTTTGTCTACCTCGTCAAACAGATGGAGATTTTTCATAGAGCTCATGAGGATTATGCTCAGGGACCCTCACTTACATGCACCTCTTAAACAACCCTATATTTAATTTTGTAGCTTTTTCTTAAAGAAGGCTCCTCAAATTTTGTACGGTAGGCCCTACAAAATTGGGATCCACCTTGTTAATTACTGTATTCCTGAGGCCTAGAATGGGGCCTATTACATAATAAACACTCAGTAAATGCTTGTCAATGAATGAATGATGGCTGGCATGTCATAAGAATTCCTAATGTGTCTGCTCATTCCAGGGAGGGAATTTCCATTCCTCTCACATCTGTTCTGCACTTTGCTTCCACATCAATCTTCTTAAAATATCACCTTCATCCTGTCACTTCCCTATTCCAGAAATCTTTAACAATTCCCACATGAATGGAGAATAAAGTTCAAATCTCCTGTCGTTCAAGGTCTGCCACAACCTTTTCCATCCTTATCTCCTACTTCTCATCTTCCTAAACGCCCCATCACAGACAGACAGATCTATATACGACTCCATGAGCCTTCTAGTCCTTTCGTACTCCCAGCCTTCACAGTAGCTATTTACGTCATCTAGAGATCAACTTTCCTTCAGTCTCTGCCGCCTGGAACCTTATCCCTACTTCATGACACTTCTCCAAGAAGCCTTCCCAGACGCCAGCAGACCCAATGTTCTCTTCCTTTTTTGAATTCTAGCAAGGTGTGCCATTCGTTCAGAACTGCCTCCTATTACTAGTTATCTCCTCTTGTCTCTGGTCCTGTCTGCTCTTCTGGATGATACAAGCTCTTTTCCAAGGGACCGTATCCTCACTGGAGCCATCCCCAGTTTAGAGGCCCCACTGGAAATGGAAGAGATCCTAGGGAAGTCTCTTGGGTTGTATATTTGGAGTCATATGGGAAGAAATAACAGAATTTCACATCTTCCCTGGAACCAAATAAAATCACCAGAAATGTGAACAGAAAAGAAATAAAATCATGAAAGAATGCAATATCATACTTTAATGCAAGTTTCTAAATCATAAAATCTTCAAGGGCAGCTCTATAATAGCTCCTGAAAAGTACCTGGTTTGGGGGAATTTGCTGCAAGATTGTAGCTCCAAAGATATTACAGTATAGCAATGGGTAATGTGGTGATCATAGCGGTGGTGATTCAGGATGGCAATGTGAAGAAAGCTCTAGTCCTTTAAAGTGGATGAGACATTGGTAGTGTTTGATGGGTTCCTGCATGAGCAGAATTGACTCTGTTACTGCTTTCTATGTTAGCAACACCAAAGAGAACAAAGTGTTTCCAAAGGAAACTATAATTTAAATTTCATTTTAAAAAATGGTTACATTTTCCCCGATGCATAATGAAAGAGTCTTCTTCAAACAATATACTTCTAGAAAAGAAAGTACTTTTAGGAAATGGGGAAGAGCTTTTGTTTCCTGCTAGCAGCCAGCTTCTTTGTCTTCCTTTGTGTGTGTTTCAGTGATAGGCAAAATGACAGTTCTTTAGTAGAAGTTAAAATTGCAGCCCTAAAAAAATCTACTCAAATACAGTATTTTATTTCAGTTTCGACTCATTTCCAATTGTGCTTAATCTTTTCCAGGCTTGTTCTTGCTTTCCCTTACAGTTTCCAGTGTGAAATGACATTTTTAGTCTCTTTTGCCCTCTATTGAATTACCCTAGTAATAACAGTAACTAGCAAAATGCTAGTTCTCTAGCATGTGGGGAAGACATAAATATTTGATCTCAGATCAGTGGTGTGTGTAATTGTTGCTATAGAGAAAATCTTTGATTGCTGTCCAAATCTGGAGGTCTATTAAAATTTAACTTCTGGGTCTTCTTCACATATTTAAAACTCAGAACATTTCATAGTATATAAGTTAACCCTTTCTTGTTCCAATGACAAGCTGCTCTTCATCTCCAAGGGGATGGGGCAGGAGGAAATGCAACGCATCCACGGAATGGGATTTAGATATTAGAGAGTAATTCCTTTAATGAACACTGAACATTCTTGGAAAGAAATATGAAGGGAACTTGTAGATTGTCTTCTCTTGGCATCACTAAAAATAGGATAGACTCTCATTTGTCTGTGTATCTTTCTGTTGTTAATATTGATAATTTCTGAAAAATCACAGAAAATCAAAATAGGAAAAAATAGATATGAAAGTGATCAATATATTTATTAGCTTGCCTTTATAAACATCTTTTAAAAGACGGAGTCAATACGAAGAAATTAGAAAACTATGATTTCATAGCAATCAAATGCTATTCATAAATTGTATTTACAGAATTCCAGCCATAAAAAGAAAAGATAAAGCAAATGTTCTTAGGGCAACAATGGCAGAAGTATAATACATGAAGTGTTTCTTCCTAATACTTACATCACAATTGTAAGTGGGATTTGGCTACTGGCTGACTCACCTCATTATATCCAGGTGAATAAAGTACTAAAGAAATAGATAATCCTGAAGCTTAATTTTATACATTAGTTTCAAAGTCTCTCAGCTGCACCCAAAGCTGTTATGGTAACACAAGTAACTGATCTATCTTCTACCTCTCCTAGTTTCCCTCCTTCCCTTCTAATCAGATGTGATGTAAATCCTAGAGGGAAATAGTGTTTAGCAGATTATAAAGGTAGATGCGGAAGAGGGCTAGCTATACGTATCTGCCCCCACATAAGTCAAGCTTAACCAAAGTGCAGATGTAAAAAGCAATCTAATGAGGTTCTCTTGTTGGTATGTGTTATGCAACTAATTACTTTACTGGTATTTAAGATAGGAGAGGTCAAAAGTATTATTAGGTTGGTGCAAAAGTAATTGCGGTTTTTGCAATTATTTTTAATCTTTTAAAACGTAATTACCTTTGCACCAACCTAGTAGTTAAGAAACTAAGCTCTGGCGTCAAACAACGCTGGTTATGACACTTATTGTTGTGTGATCTTAAACCAGTTTTTGAACCCCCCCAGGTCTCAATTTCCTCATCTTTTCAATGAGAAAAATAAAACTATATAGGGTTCTTCTGAAGATTAAATGAGACGCTATCTATAAAATACTAGGGAAACGCTTGGCCAGAACAGAATTTTGATTAATATTAGGCATCATTAGCATTATCACAATGATTATAATTCTCAACATTATCTTTATTATTTTTAGAATTAATAAGAAAAAAAACAGGAATAGCCTTACTAGGGAAAATTTCCCTAGGCATTTGCTGGGAAAGAAAGCTAAGAGAAGTCTGACTTCCATGCATGCTCTCTCCCAACTCAATACAGCTGGTATTTGAGGCTGTGACCCAGGACAGGGAAAGGCCTGTAGGATTCCTTGGCATGGCCCAGGGGACCCCATCTGGTCTTTGTCTCCTGAACACTTTCAAGGCAGGACTCAGAGCTGTTAGGTCATTGATCAGCCACGGAAGCCTTGAGCTGTCAGGTAAATGGTTCTTTGTTTCAGGTAGGCAGAGTTCTGATTTGGGCCAAGAATTAGAAAGGGAATTATTGAACTTTTCAACTTTTACACACAGAAAACTGTTGCAAAACCATGAGCCCCAAAAGTCAGACAGGATGAGATTTGTATTGTCAATATATATATACATAATTCTGAAGTAACAAGCAGCAATTTGTTTCAAATGCAAGAATTCACAAATTGGATATAAAAAGGTTCTTTTTCTTTCTTTTTCTTTTGCTGGGTGGTGGCTACTAGCCACTGACACGGAATTGCCATTACCTTTTGTGGGTGTTGGGGGGGGGTGTTGAAATCTATTATCTACTCAGTGGAGCATTAGCTCCTCTTTCAGTTGCTCTTTGTGGCTGATACATACAGGTGAAGAAGAAGGGGGCTTTGAATTTGGAAGACATTGCCTCCAAGAACAAAGGGACTGTCTACTAATATGTACTCAGGGAGATTTGGGAAGTCTGAGCAAGATGACCAGGGGAGTCTCTGAGAGGTAGGGCTGGACAAATTGAGACTTCACCTGTTATAATGTAAGCTCTTCGAAGAAAAACTGAGTTATAAAGAGAATGAAGAAGGCTGACTATCAAAGAGGCTAAAGAATTCAACTCATTTTCTTTCCTCGAGAGAAAAAATGGAATCTGAAGAATTAGTATGAACTAGTCTAAACTAGTATATCACAACTATATTTTCTGAGGAGGCAGGATGGAATACTAACCTTTTATGATTTGGATGACATTTCACCCAGAACTACATCCCTTCCTTACTCTTGCTCCCTTTCTTTCCCTCTTTCCCTTTCTTCTCTTCTCTTCTCTCCTCTTTTCCCCTCCCCTCCCCTCTACTGTCCTCTCTTCACTCCCTTTCTTTCTTCCCCTTCCTTCCTTCATTTCCTTCCTTCCTTTCTCCTTCCTCCCTTCCTTCCTCCCTCCCTCCCTCCCTCCCTTCCTTCCTTCCCTGCCTTTTTACATTTTGTTAATAGCTATTGAATGGCTGCTATGGCAAAATACAATGTTAGGCACCTTGGTCACCACGGGGAGCAAAATGAAACACTGGCCAGCTTAGATATTATATTAACAGGAAAGGCTACATATTCTTTATGGCAACCAATTAATTGGGATTCTGATTTATGCATCAATCTGAAATGCTTTGGTTAATGTGAGTCTCTAAGAGGCTGATTATCTAGATACCGTGTTTCCCTGAAAATAAGACCTATCTGGACAATCAGCTCTAATGTGTCTTTTGGAGCAAAAGTTAATATAAGACCCAGTCTTATTTTACTATAAGACCCGGATTAACATAACATAACATAACATAACATAACATAACATAACATAACATAACATAACATAACATAACACCGGGTCTTATATTAATTTTTGCTCCAAAAAACGCATTAGAGCTGATTGTCTGGCTAGGTCTAATTTTTGGGGAAACACGGTACATGGACTAAATTGAGTTTCTGTACCTGCTAAGCTGAGAGCCAAACCATTGTCCCTGGAGATACACTGAAGGCACTGTGATCCTGGGTGTTGCTCTGGGTACTCAGTGGGCATCTCCCTCTGATAACTCTAGCCCATGCTCATGCCTTTCCCCAGGAGGGAGCAGTTCTTATACCAATTCATATACACCACTCACTATTACAAACACCCTTGTTGAAAAATATGAAAAACAAACATTGATTTTTGTTTTTGTTATTAGTTGGCAGTGTCTCTTGACCTGTCCTGACATCCGTTGGGGTATGCATGTGCAGCTCTGGAAAGGTAAAACAGCAGGGAGAGAGGTGGTAGAAACAGAGATGAATGTGAAGGGCATTTTTCAAGTTACAAAAATTGGCACTAAAAGGCAGTGGAAATACTCCAACAGCTAAAGAAGTGTAATAAGACAATGATTTCACAGCATCAAACTCTTTATATTCCAAATTTCAGAATTCATTCTATAATATTTTTTATTATTTTAATCCTGAAATTATACAAGACACTGAGCTAAATCTAACCACATGACTATAAATTTCTTAAAAAGTCATGCAGTCCTTCACAAATTATTCAGTTACTCAGGATTAAGTGTTATACTAGCTATTATGTGCTCTAATAAACCCTATTATTGATTATTTGCACAAATGATTTATACATTTAACTACATTGTTAGATTGCTGCTTATTAAGTCTGAAACCCTTAAAAGATGTGATTTAAAAATTGCCAGGGATAATATATTTTACATTAATTAAATTAGTCAAAAACAACTGCAAAAGAAGCAAATGCAATTACATTTACTTAGAATTGCTAAATGAGCGCCATTTATGTGGCTTAAAATTTTTTCCTCTGTTTTTATTTTGTAACTTATACCTAGTACTTCGAAACTGTTTGTTTTTTCTTAATTACTCTAACCCTACAGTGGGGATAGAAATAAGATAGCACAAACACCCTGACACACTTACACAGAAAGCTCACATTGGACTTTGGTAATGCATGTAAAACATGTCCCTAAGGCTTTTTTTCCCCCGAAACAGCTCTGGCAGTGATCATTAGATTGTCTCCCTTTGAGGGCCATGACTCTAGTTAAAAAAGACTTCATTCAGGTGTACATATAGCAGTCCCTCATTATCCACGGGAACACATTCCAAGACACCCAGTGGTTGCCTAAAACTATATATACTATGTCAGTACTATATATAAACTGAAACCTATATATACTATGTTTTTTCCTATACACATACATGCCTATGATAAAGTTTAATTTATAAATTAGTCACAGTAAGAGATTAACAACAATAGCTAATAATAAAATAGAACAATTATAACAATATACTGTAATAAAAGTCATGGGAATGTGGCCTCTCTCTCTCTCTCTCTGTCTCACTCTTTCCCAAAATATCTTATTGTGGGGCGACCGGTTAGCTCAGTTGGTTAGAGCGTGGCGCTCTTAACAACAAGGTTGCTGGTTCAGTCTCCACATGGGCCACTGTGAGCTGCGCCTTCCACAACTAGATTAAAACAACTACTTGACTTGGAGTTGATGGGTCCTGGAAAAACACACTTAAATAAATAAAAGTTTGAAAAAATATATCTTATTGTACTGTATGCACCTTTTCACTTTACGGAAGCACTTTATGGCTTTTCTGACATATCCGAATTGCCAGCATCACTACTCCTGGGCTTTGGGGCCATTACGAAGTAAAATTAGGGTTATGTGAAGACAATCACTGTGACAATCTCAACAGTCTATTTGATAACCAAGGTGGCTGTTAAGTGACTAATGGGAGGGGCGCTTGTATGGTGTGGAGACGCTGGACAAAGGGATGAGTCATATCCTGGGTGGGAAGAGATTTCATTATGCTACTCAGAACAGTATGCAATTTAAATATTATGAATTGTTTGCTTCTGGAATTTTCCATTAAATATTTTTGTAGTTGACTATGGGTAACTGAAAATGTGGAAAGCAAAACTGTGGATAAGGGGGGCTACTGTATTTATTTTCTTTGTGCCTAAGGAATACATGCTCATTAATTAAAAAAAAAGTTTTATTTTAGCATTGTGATTCATTTAATGACAATAGTAATATTAATACTACTGTTAAAAATTAGGTATGTCAACTAATTAGCATGTATATATTAAATACTTCTAAAAATTGGCTATGTGAATTGACTAATAAGCATGTATATGTGAAATATTTGACTGTGATATATAATACGACCTTGTTATGGAACACAGTAAGTCATAACTTACATTAGATTGGTTGAGGCCACAAAAAAAAAATTGCAAAGAAAAAGGCAAGTACATTCTCAAGATAACTAAAATTTAAGTACTCCCTACATAGTATGCAGTGTGTCAAATGCTTCATGTGTTAACTCATTTAACCTTCATGACAATTTTGGAACATATGTAGGATTATTCTCCCCATTTTAGAGATAAAGAAGGTGGTGTCACAGAGAGATTAAGTAATTTACCCGGCTGGCGTGGCAAGCCACAGCATCAAGAGCCTGAACCCAGGCAGTCTGGCTCCAGTGCCAGAACTCCTTTACCATGAAGCTATGCTACTGCTTGGTGCTGCCATAGGATCACAAATACTACCTCAGAAGAGAAGTCAGGGATCATTTATTTGGGTTTTTAAAAAGACTCAAACCATTGTTTTCCAAGGCCCATGCATAAAACTAATGTCACAAAACAGCACTGATGGCCAGTGTGTACGCCCACCAAGAACAGAAAGGGGGCTTTAGCTGTCACATTTCAAATGTTCTGGTTCCGTCAACAGGACAGCGTCGGTAGAAGACAGATGCACCATACCCGGATGCTATACTCAGCAGTCGCCAGCCACCCAGCAACCTTCTGATTGTTTAGCTTTTCGGTCAGCCTACCCAAAGGGAGAGAACGCTCTGATCACAGAGTAAAAGTATTCTGATCCCTGACAGAAATGTCTTCTTACAGATTAACAGACTGATTTATCTGCATATGCTCTGCCCTACCAGTTGAACGCGTCACATCCCACATTATATGGAAGTGAAAGTAACACACTGGCTGTACTCGAAGTCCCGCCCTTTCCCGAAGCCGCTCACTCTGCACTTGGACATAATCATGGTGCCTTAGAATGAAGTGTCCCCAGGGGGCTCCACCTTCCCTCAGACAACTTGGTTGGCCCATTTTTAACGTTCCCAACCTACATCCCCCAGTACTTCAGGCCCTCCACCTGGGTCATGGTCTCAACAAAATCCTAAAAACAGTAATCACAATGGATATATCAAAATTCTGGCATTTCTATGATGAGGAAACTGAAACTCAGAGTTTATATGCCCATCAAAGAGACACAGCTGGTGCCGCGCAGGCCAAACCCAGGGCTCCTGATTCCCAGTTCCGTGCTGCCTCCTAGTGGTCGCCTGTTAATAGCCCTACTTCCGAAAGGCTGGTGACAGAAATGTCCTTCCCTTCCTCCCTTCCCTCAGAAGAAGAAATAGAAGAGTAGCTAAACTAACTGATTCACAGAACAACTCAGGAGTTGAATCAGAAAGAAATCTCCGTGTACGTATTTTACATTAGTTTTCAAACTAGTTCTTCCAAATATTTTTAGGAATAATCACCCTATCAGAATTCTTCTAATGTAACTAAAATGCCATGATTGCAGTACAAATTATTTTTAAAAGTCCCATTTGAGGATTATTTGGCACTTTAAAAGGTGAGGAAAATAAGTATAGTAGAGAGTGGTGAGAAAAACGACTATACATATTTTTCTCACCTTTTAAAGTGCCAAATAATCCTCAAATGGGACTTTTAAAATAATTTGTACTGCAAATACTATATAGTATGTGTCACAGGCAAATTATTTCCAAGGGATACCCTAGAACCTTAGAAGTCTGCTTTCTAGACTATACTGTTTGTAAGTTTTATTGACCTTCATTCAAGTCTGGGAGAAGCACTCAAATATTGGCAACACTTTACTGTCATATAAAAGTATTGTTTCTCTTTAAAGTTTTCCGAAGGAATGGACTGTGCTTGGTATACGTTCTTTTCATTCTGTCTTATGTTCCCAATAAGGTATGTGCATGCAAATATCATATGACAATATGTCAAGCAGAACTGCCACTTTCAATCTGAAGCTTCAGAGATAAGCATCCAAAATTTCACATATAGAATATATTCACACTTGCACATGTATACATATGCACGTATATATAATTACATATTAATTATTGTAGTCTACCAAATATTACAAAGGTATATGAAGGGAAAGGCATTCTGCCTCACAAAGCAAACCCACATACTGTGATTCAAGTTAAAAACCTGAGCATAACCTTAGAAACCATCTTTCCAAATTCATAATCCAAGAACAAAGGGTCCATGCCCAATTTCTTCAGTTTACCCTAAGGGGTGGAGGGTTCTGGTCACTTAAAACTTTGCAAAATCTAAGTTTAAATCAAGTTTCACAAAGCCCTTGCTCCAGCAATTAATTTGAATGCCTGAGGAAATAGCATTTCTATAATCACCGATTCCTGACTGCAATCTACAATACGGCCTGGGGTTCAACTGTTCTTCACAACAGGTGCAACAGATGGTGTCACTTTCCAGCACTCAAGGTGACTTTGTTCTGCCCTTTTACCAGTGAGCAAAAACACTACCACTTACTTGGCTGAGTTGTGTTCATCTTCTGGAAGGGCAGAAGGCTTTAGTTTTGGCTATCTTTCCAATGGCTTGGTTACCCATAGTGGAGATACCAGGAAATTTTCAGGTCACACCATGGACTTTAGGCTGTGAGAAAAAAGTACAGGTCTGCAGGTTAGGTTGAAGGGCTATTGAGATTGTGGGTTTTGTGGTTTTCTTTTCATAAATTCATCAAAGTACAATTTCCTCTGCTTTGGAAACAATGGTATTTATCATAGGGGAGAAGAGACATTCTGCCTATTAAGTCATGGTGACATTGGCAGAATGCTCTGAACAAAATCTGCTAAAGGCAGAAGTGCTGAAAATATATAATGAAGGGCCTCCAGTATAGTGTGATAGAAAAATCCAGTTACTTGTTTATATCATCAAACTCATCTAGGAAAAGTGAGTGAAGGCTTAGAAACAGGATCTATAAAAATATAGAGAATTTAGAATCCCTGATTTGAAATCTAAATGGTGACTTAAATTACTTCAAGTACACCAATTGTTTTGATAATGTCAGAGATGTAAGAAATCACCTATTTTTCACCTCTATTACTTGTAAATTATAACAGGAAGGTTTCAAGGTGTAAACTACACAAAGAAAATCTTTCTTACCATACACAGTACTATACTTTATTGGTTTACTACAGGAACAGGTAGTGTTGGAACATAGCATCGAAGTTTAGCAGAGTTAAAATCACCAATGAGTTCATAGGAATCCCTTATATAACTTGTGTCATGGATGTCAAATGGGTTTTCCCTAACTGCTTTCAGTAATAAGAAAATCACCACCTCAGAGGGCAAGTAATTCTGCTTTCAAATAACTTGAATCATTAGACTATTCTTTCTCACGTTAAGGTGAAATCTATACTCTATAACTTCCATCCCCTGGTCCGCTCTATAGAACTATAAAAATAAGATTTGTTCCCCCTCTGTATAATAGCCTACTAGATCTTCAAAGTTCACTCTTATATTCTGCCTAAGTCTCTCTCTTTTCCTGGTTAAATATCCTATTTCCTCAAAGCATGTATAGCATAATCAATAGTCTTTCCTTCTACATTCGTTGTCCCCTGATTGTACTCAAGTTTGATCTTCTGAAATCTCTAACACATCCCTCTATCTTGAAACTCTTTTTCTCTTTTATCTCTGAGTGTTTCCTCTCTTAAAAACAGGCAAGCAAGCAAGCAAGCAAGCAAATAATCTCTCTCTCTCTCTCTCTCTCTCTCTCTCTCTCTCTATTATGCTCTAGTTGTCATTTTTTTTCTCTTTTCTCTTTCAAAGTCAAAGTTTTTGAAAAAGTATTTTGCACTCACTTTTCTCACTTCCTCCCTTCCCAAACCACTGCAATCTGGCTTCTGTCTTCATACCCTGCTGAAATTGTTTCTGATAATGTCACTGTTGACTCTTGAAGGTGAGTTGGCAAAGTGTGGTTTCTAGGTATCAGACTGATGTGGTTTCTTACATCCACCACTTGCTTGTTGTGTGACCTTGGCAATGTATTTAACTTCTTCTCCGTCTTAATTTCCTCATTGATAAAATAGATTGTTGTGAGGACCAAATAAGATAATGTCTTATTTTACTATAAGACCGGGCATAATATAATATAATACCGGGTCTTATATGAACTTTTGCTCCAAAAGACGCATCAGAGCTGATGGTCCAGCTATGTTTTATTTTCGGGGAAACACGGTATTAGGGCTCCTAGCCATGGCTGTCAGACTTCAGCGTGCCTCAGAATCACCTGGAAGGCTTGTTAAAATAGATGACTGGCCCCACCCCCAGGGTTTCTGATTCAGTAGGTGGGGCTGACTGAGAATGTGTGTTTCTCATAAGTTCCCTGGTGATGCTGAGGATGCTGATTCAAATACCACACTTTGAGACCCACTCTCGCCTACACCTTTGCCACTCTAAGTGTCCCAGCAGCACTAACCTCACCTGCAGCTTTTTAGAACTGCCCACCCCAGACCTCCTGAACCACATTCTGCATGTTAACAAGACACCATATTATGCTTCCTATGAACATTAAGGTTGAGAAGCGTAGGCCTTATCATTAGATATTTCTTGGTCTTTATATCAATTGATTCAGTAAGATCTAACACTTTACTTCTCCCTTGTTTTAGATATTCCTTTAGCTTTCCAGGCACAATTTTCTCCTGGTTTGCCTCTCATCTCTTTGATTATTCCTTCTCAGTCTGATTTTTCTGCCTCTATAGCCAAAAATCCTCCCTCGGGTTTGTTTTTCTCCTGTTTTCACTCTGCATGCTTGCATTGATTAAGATTAGACGCAACAGCAAATAATAGTAACACCCCCTCACCCTCAAGAAAAACAACAAAAAACAGTGGTTTGGGCAAGAAAAAAGATTGTTTCTTGCTCATGTCAAAGTCCAGATGAGGCAGTCCAGTGTTGGTATAATGACTCTGCTCCACAGAGCTTTGACTTGCTCACATTCCTTTTATTCTGATTCTTCGTCCTTCATGGCTTCCACGCCTGCTGTTACTCTTAGTTTAAATATAGCTATCGCATCTGTATTACAGCCACCAGGAAGGAGGGAGGGATGCAGAAAAAAGGGCAAAAGACAGTTGCCAGATATCTTTTAAGGAAGGCTGCTGGAAGCTGATGCCGGATACATCGATAGCCCATTAGCCCGAACTTAGTGATCTGGCCACACCTAGGTGTATTAGAGAGTGGGAAATGCATTTTGGCTCAGCTAAAAAGTTGGGACAGGCTTACTACAGAAGCAGGTCAACCAACAGCCTGCCACATGTCCCACAATTCATCCATGTATTATCCATCTTACTACAGATAGAATATACTCAGCTCCTCCCCAAGGGAGATACATTAGTTTGCTAGGGCTACTCTAACAAAGCACCACAAGCTGGGTGGCTTAAACAACAGACAGTTATTGTCTCACAATCCTGGAGGCTGGAAGGCCAAGATTAAGGTATTGGTAGGGTTGGTTCCTTCTGAGGGTTTTGAGGGAAAAAGTTGTGCCAGGTCTTTCTACTTGGTTTGTAAATGATCACCTTCATGTTCACCTGGTGTCTTCCCTGTATGCATATATGTCCAAATCCCCTCCTTGTGCGAGGACACAATAGTCATATCAGATTATGGTCCCACCTTAATCCAGTAGGACCTCATCTTAACTAATTACATCTTCAATGACCCTATTTACAAATAAAGTCACATTCAGAGGCATTAGGAGTTAGGACTTTAACATACAATTTTAGGAGCAGGACAGAATTCAACCCATGATAGGATAAAACCCCTATTTTCTATTCCATTATTGCAACCAAATCCAAATCTAGGATATCTTGGGTCAAGTGTCCATACCTGGCCCACATGATTGTGGCTGATGTGTTGGAAGAAGAGGGTAGGACATGTTACAATTATGACTACCTATACCTGTCAGGTGGCCAATGATGATAAGTATTCAAAGTGGTTTCCCTTGGAAGGGCTGTGGTTGGGCTCATCTATACCATAGATGCAGTTACTAAATCTACTGACCATGCTGCCTCCCTAACAGCTTCCTTATTTTAGTAAATATACTTACAGCACTTGCTGCTCCTTCTGCTTCATGCATCTTCTTTCTAGAAATTCAAGTGGCTCATTCAGATTCTGTTCAAATATCACTTTTGCAGAGAAGCCTTCCTGGACTGTCCTGTCTAAAAATAGCCCTCTCTCCTTCCCCATTACTTCCTAGCCCCTTCCTACATTTTATTTTTCTTTCGTAACATTTATCACTACCTAACATTGAATTAAATAGGTCTGTGTTTATTCTCTATATCCCTCACTAAAATGTGAACTCCACAAAGGTAGGGACTTAGTATATTTATCTCTGTAGCTCCAACACCTAAAACACAGTGCTCAATACATTGCTGAAGGAATGAATAAATTCCTCAAGATTTTGTTTACTTTCCCTTACATAGATCTTGTAATCTGCAGATGAAAAATACTCTGAGAGTGGAAGAATGAGTCCTCTAACTTTTGCTTCTGGGCTAATATTTCTATGAGTTTATAGAAATATTCTGTGACCCATACGTTAAGTAATCACATAGACATAATGGCCAATTTGGAGGCTTCACCTGAGGAGTCCATTCAACTTTCCCACCTTCTCTGATGAAGATGTACCAGCCACAGGTTCTCATTAGAACAATGTTTTGAAACTATGGATCATGACTCATTAGGGGTCATGAAATTAGTTTAATGGATCAAAACCACTATTATTAAAAAGAAAAAAAAATAGACTAGAATAGATGTCAGAGTTTGTCATATGTTTTAAGAATAAATATCATTTTGTGAAATTTCTTTTTTGGTGTTATATATCTACTCACATATGTACTGTGTTACAAAGTAAAATGTATTTCTTACTTTGGGTCATGGTCAAACACAGCCACTGCTTTTTTCCTCAGGGAACAGAAATACAAGGAGCTTATCTTAATGTAAATTTTTAGCTATTGAATTTTCACTCATTTCTTCAATTCAGTTCTTTTGAGGAGAGAACAATCAATTTGGTTAACACTTACTGTTTTTCAAAACAATCTTTGCCCTTGAAAAGCCTGCATTCTAGCAGGGAAAGTGGAAATACTGTTCAATATGGGAGATTCAATCTTATAAGAGTTCAGAGCAGGGAACAATTAATTTTGCCAGTAGAGTTTCCTAAGAAATATGTTCACAGTTAGACTTAGAAGATGCACATATCTCGTGCTCATGAGAAAAACACTGATGACAGGTTTTGCCTCTTTCACACTTTTGATTAGCTCCAGCCTGGGTGGAGGAAAGGTCTTGGATTCTTAGCTACTGAAACTGTTTTGCTCAGAGCTTGAGAGCATTTAGATGCATTTTAATATCAGGTATGTCATATATCTATATCTATATATCTATACATATATATGTGTAGATATATATATATAAATAATTCACATATATGACCACATAATCCTTTCTTCATAATTTCTTCATAATTCTTCTTCATAAATTCTCCACAGTAATAGCCAGAATATATATATATATAATATATAATATATATATTTATAAATATATATAAAATATATAATAAAAATATAAATATATATCATATATATTTACATATACAAATATATATCATATATATTTACATATACACTGGTGTATATGTAAATATATATGATATATATATTTGTACTGGTACCTCAAGGAATATAACAATCTTTCTAAATTTTAGACACTATGACTCAGCTTTTCAATTCAGAATTATTTTCATTTACAGAGAAATAGTCCAATTTGTGTCCTTTCATATGTGCCACACCAGATTATGGCACCCATACTTATTAGATATTTCAGGCATATAATTCTATTCCTTTTTTTAAAAAATGATATATTAAAATATTTGACAAAGTATCGCTGGACATTTGCACATTTGTAAGAATTTAATATAGAAAAATCACAAATGTGAGAAATCCTTTCGCAGACTAAGAATCTTGATTTGGGGTCTCTAAAATATGGTCAATAGACTGAACAACAGAAATCGTCTTTTACCGAATTGTTACTAGATGTCAGTGTATATTAGTCAGAACTTTGGGTTGCAAGTGACAGAAACCAGGATACAGCTGGTTTTAGAGGCAACTGGAACATGGACTTGACAGGCACTAGGTTGGTCTTTCTCTGCACGTTGCTTTCATTCTCTCACACTGGCTTTCATTATGTAGCAGGAAACAGATGCCAGCAGCTTTTTTCCCCTTTCTTTCTCAATGCACCACTGAGGAGGGACCAAAACTCTCTCTCTCTCTCTAGTCTCAAGTTAACAAAAACATGAACAAACAAAAACTGTAGCCTAAGAAGAAGTTTGAATTACTTCAACAGATGTCAGGTACCCTATGCCAGACCAATAAATTGCGTCCAGGATGTGGGATCCTTTTACTAATTCAGTTTCGGTTGGATACACACCCCTGGACCAATCAATGGTGGTGACTAGCTGAGATTTGTAAGAAAATGGCAATTTCCCTTTAATGGCATGGTTAAGGAGAAGCAATAACACATCCCAGAAACAGATGTTATTTTGAGTAGATCAGACCATAAACACTCACTATATAGGCATAATATTAACTCTCTTACACACAGTATTTAAGAGAATCTGGCCATAGTATGAAAACAACCCTTAAGATTTAGCTTAGTTTATCATCCAATGGTTTTTATCCCCAGATATAGAAACACAGATGCTTTGGGGCCCATCTAAGTGGGTCATTCTTGAAGAGGAGCCTGATAAAATCTTACCTTTCTAGTCTTGTTTGCTAATGGTTCATAGTGATGGGAAAGCAGATTTTAGATACTGTAGAAGGTCCTATCAAAAAACCCTGTGAGAAGGTTTACCTTGAATTTTTCTGTGTAAAAATGCTGATTTGACCTATTCTCTCCATGTGGGCTGACCCTCATTTTCTGCTGCTCCTAACAGCTGCTCTGAAGGTTACAGAGTCTGTTGCTTACACAGCTGCTTTAGCAAAGAGCCGCCCAGGCAAAGTTCCAGCCTTCAGACTGTTTGTTAACCCCTTAACAGCTATTTTGGAAGCCTAATGAGGGATATTCCTTTATAGACAGTAGCTTCTGTTCCAATTCAATTTCAACCAGAGGGGCTGATGATACTGAAAGTATTCTTTTTTCCTTTTTTCCCCTCTATGCTCCTTCCCCTCCCTCTCTTTCTTTCTCTTGCAATTACAATGTCTTGCACATATGGGATAACAGGTTGACTTAAAAATAAAGATACCTGGTATGCCCCTTCTTCCTCTATCTCAATTCTGAGCTAAAGATATTTTTACTTTACCCTTTTCTCTTAGCAACATTTTAAGATTTCCTTAACATTAAAAAGTAAGCTCTGGGCCAGCCTGGTGGCTCAGGTGGTTGGAGCGCCGTGCTCCTAACGCCAAGGTTACTGGTTTGATTCCCACATGGGCCAGTTGAGATGCGCCCTCTACAGCTAAGACTGTAAACAATGGCACTCCCTGGAGCTGGGCTGCCGTGAGCAGCCGGAGGTTGGCATGGGCTGCTGTGGGCTGGTGTGTGCTGCCATGGGCTACCATGTGCTGCCATGAGTGGCTGGCAGTCAGAGTGAGCAGCCAGCAGCCTGCGAGAGCTGCCGTGAGCGACCCACCAATGACTGGCGACTGACTGCCTCAGCTGCGGGGAGCGCAAGGCTCATAACACCAGCATGGGCCAGGGAGCTGTGTCCTACACAATTAGACTGAGAAACAACAGCTTGAACCGGAGTGGGGAGCTGGGGGAGGCGGAAAAAGGGGAAAAAAAGTATGCTCTGGCATGTTAAAATTTCTTTTAATATATTTGTTTACATATAGGGTATCATAATTCAATTTGTCAAATGTTACTGGTAGAGATATAAGAAGGAAACGTAGACTGTTAACTGTCATTTCAGACTGGTGGCATGCTTAAATGTATTGTAGTGACAAGAATATGAGAAATAGACTGGATTCTAGGAAGACGAAAATTGTCTGCTCAGCCAAAAGCAACCCACAATTGGAAGCCTCTAAAATATGATAGTTTTATTGACATCATGTGATATAAGATAAACAATTCTAGTCTGTTCCAATCAAGGAAATATGAGTGACTCAAGTTTATTCAAGTATTTATCATGTCAGGCATGTGTTAGTCATGAATGTAGAAGTAAACAAGACTGACATTGTCCCTGATGTGATAGAACTAACTATTTAGTGTAAGAGACATTAAATAAATATTTCCCAAGTTAATAAATTACAAGTTTTATGAGTGCTTTGAAAGAAATGTACAGAGTGGGGTGGAAATATGTAATATGGGGATGATTACTAGTCTGGTAATTGGGTGAAGAGGAATTTTGGGGCTGGTTTCACTGAGGCAGGGATATATAAGGACAGACTGAATGTGAGTAGAAGGTGGCTAGACCAAGAGAGAGAAATAACATCCAGACCAAGAGAACAACATGTGTAAAGACTACAGGCAGGGAAAAAGTTTTGATGTATTTGACGAACTGAAAGAGTGGTTAGATTATAGTGTGAGGGGGAAGAAGAGGGAACATAGTATATGGTGAGCCTCGAAACCCATAATAGGCCTTTTAGGTCATATTAAGAATTTTTACGTTGATTTTACATGAAGTTGTATTAGTTAGCTACTGCTGCACAACAAAAAAACCACCAAATCTCAAGAGCATAAAACAATATGCATTCATTTCTTGTTTATACAAGTCAAACGGTTTGACTTGGCTTCAAACTGCAGGTCTGAGGGTCAGCTAAATAGACTCTTTTCCACATGTATCATTCTGGAGCATAGGCCTAAGGGCTGGTAGCTACCCGAGGAAGCTCTTTTTATGGTGACAGCAGAAGCACAAAAGAGCAAGCCTGACAGCAAACAATAGGTACAGTTTCTGCTTGTGTCACATGAACCAACATCCCAGTGGTCAAAATAAGTGACATGGCCATGGCCAGCATCAGTGGGGCACAGAAATGTAATCTTATGAAGGAGGTAGGTGGGGGGGGGGGGGGGGGCTTCTGGTCAAGATGGCAGAGTAAGTAAACACTGTGCTTCCCTCCTCTCACAACCACATCAAAATTACAACTAAACTACAGAACAACCTCCATTAAGAATTTCCTAAAGTCTAGCTGAACACAAATCCTATAACTAAGGATATACAGACGAAGCCACATCAAGACATGTAGGTGGGATTGAGATGCAGAATGGGCTGGTCCCATACTCACATGTGGTGGTTAAAAATTGGAAGGGCCATCTTGGCTGAAGACATCCTCCCTGAGAATCAAGGGGTCCCAGCCCCACTCCAGATTCCCCAGTCCAGGGCTCCAGTGCTGGGAACACAGGTTCCCAACTTCTGGCTGTGAAAACCAGCGGAGATTTGGCTGAGTGAGAGGAACAGCAGCTGCATCCCAGGCATTCCTCTTAAAGGGCTGGTGCACAGACTTACTTGGAGACTGCATTCCAGTTCTGGGACAGCAGCTTAAAAAGCACCAGGGACACACAGGATGAAACTGAATTGTCTGGCCTCGGGGAGAGTACTGGAAGGGCAGCTTTCTACCAGACAGAAGTGCTGCAGGCGCCATTGTCCTTTGTTGAGTTCTCCTCCCCACAGAGCATGCAGACGCAGGCAGCCATCATACCTGAGTCTCCATCAACCTGGCTAACACCAGTTTTCCCACCCTAATAATTCCCTGAGACACAACTTGAGAGCCCACCTGAGATACTTTCAGTGACTTTTCCATACAAATGGCCTGTCTTGGCTCATGCTGCAGACTTTTCTAAAATCTCTCAAAGGTTTGCAAGCCAAAGCAAGCATGGCCTTGGCATGTCCTGTATCTCTTGCTAAGCAGCCCCATGCCCAGCACTAATGGCAGCCAGCCTCATTTTGCAGCTTGGCCTCTCCCAGGCACCTACAAACACAGCACAAGTGGTAACCATCTGCAGATCACTTTGTAGCTCATACCAAGTGACCCTGGGCAGGGCACAGGTAGTGGCTGACCTTGGCCTGAAATAGAGCCCCTCCCAAGAGGCCTCAGAACCAGCACAGCTGGTGACCAGCTTCATACCACAGCAGAGCATCACCCAACGATGTCCACAAATGACACACCCAAAAGACAGACTGGGTAGGCACCAGAGCCCTGTTAAAGCAAATTGTGCTCTGTATGGTCAGCCCCTGCCCAATAGCTTCTCCACTATAATCACAGCCAGTCTTCACAATCAATCACCTGAGGGTCAATCCTTTCCACAGATGTGCAAGCAGTAACCAAGGCTCAACTAAAACAGCAGGGCACACACAACCCACAACATCTGGAACACCTGGGTCAGGTGATCAGGGAGACTGTCTCATTGGGCCCAACAGGACACCTACTAATTAAGGCTACTAAGACATAGCAGCTCTACCCATAAACAAATACATAGACACCAACACAGGAAGGCAGCTAAAATGGAGAGATAAGGAAACATGTCCCGGATGAAAGAACAGAACAAAGCTTCAGAAAAAGAACTAAACAAAATGGAGACAAGGAATCTACCAGATGCAGATTTCAAAACACTGGTTATAATGATCAATGATCTCAGTGAGAACTTAAACAAAGAGGTAGAAAACATAAACATGAAGCTAGAAAACATGAAAAAGAACCAGTCAGAAATGGAGAATAGAATAACTGAAGTGAAGAATACACTAGAGAGAATGAACTGATTAGATAAAGCAGAGGATAGAATCAGTGATGTGGGAGATAAGGTAGCAGAAAACACCCAAACAGAATAGCAAAAAGAAAAAAGAATCCCCCCCAACAAAAAAAAAAGAGGATAACTTAAGGGCCCTCTGGTACAATATCAAACATACCAACATTTGCATCATAGGGGTACCAGAAGGAGAAGAGAGACAGCAAGAAATTGAAAACCTGTTTGAAGAAGTAATAATGAAAAACTGCCCTAATCTGGCAAAGGAAATAGACACACAAGCCTAGGAAGTGCAGAGGGTCCAAAACAAGATGAACTTAAAGAGACTCACACCAAGACACATCATAATTAAAATGCCAAAGGTTAAAGACAAAGAGAGAATCTTAAAAGCAGCAAGAAAAAAGTAGTTAACTACAAGGGAGCTCCCATAAGACTGTCAACTGATTTCTCAACAGAAACTTTGCAGGGCAGAAGGAATTGGCACAAAATATTCAGTGATGAAAAGCAAGGACCTACAACCAAGATTACAATACCCAGCAGTTATCATTTAGAATCAAAGGATAGGTAAAGAGCTTCCCTGACAAGAAAAAGCTAATGGAGTTTGTCACCACCAAACCAGTATTACAAGAAATTTTAAATGTTATTTCTACAAGGAAAAACAAATAAAAAATATGAATAATAAAATGGTAATAAGTGCATATTTATCACCAATTACTTTCAATGTAAATGGATTAAATGCTCCAATCAAAAGATACGGAGGCTGAATGGATAAGAAAACAAGACACTTACATGTCCTGCCTGCAAGAGACTCACTTCAGATTGAAAGACACACAGACAGAAAGTAAAGGGAAGGAAAATGTTGTTTAATGAAAATGGAAATGAAAAAGAAAAAAAAAAAAGCTGGGGTAGCAATACTCGCACCAGACAAAATAGATTTTAAAACAAAGGGTATAACAAGATACAAAGAAGGACCCAGAAATCCCACCTCTACATATTTTTCCAAACAAACCCAAAACACTACTTTGAATGGACATGTGTATCCATATGTTAATCACAGTATTATTCACAGTCCAAGACATGGAGGCATCCTGGAAGTCCATCAATGAATGAATGGATGAAGAAAAGGTGGTACATATATACAGTGGAATATTATTCAGTTATAAAAGCGAATGAAATCTTGCCATCTTCAACAACATGGATGGACCTAGATGGTACTGTGCTAAGTGGATAAGTCAGACAGAGAAAGATAAGTGTCATATGATTTCACTTATATGTGGAATCTAGAGAACAGAATAAACAAACAAACAAAACAGAAACAAGCTCATAGATATCGAGATAATTTTGATGATTGCCAGATTTTTTGGGGGTGGGGCTTGGGAGTTGGGAGGATGGGTAGAGAATGCCTTAAGTAGCAAAGATTAGTAGTTACAAAACAGTCATGGGGATGTAAAGTATAACATGGGGAATATAGTTAGTAGTCGTGTAATAACTATGTGTGGTGTCAGATGGGTACTGGATTTAATGGGGTGATCACTTTGCAAGTTATATCAATGCCTAATCACTGTATTGTACACCTGAACTAATATAATATTGTATGTCAACTCTAAATAAATAAATACATACATACATACATACATACATACATACATACATACATAAGGCAGGTCGGGGAGGGAGGGAGTATTTTTTTCTACAATAATATAATCTACCACAGAATACACTGAGGGATTATAACCTAGAAGTGGGGAAGATAGGTAGATTTGGTTTTTAAATGGGCATACTGGAAGGTGTGGAGAATGGATTAGAGGATTCAACAATAATTGTAGGGAATCAAGTAAGGAGATTATTGTATTATAAAAGGGAGATAATGGTGGAATGAACCAGGTGGTGCTAATGGAGATGGATTGATGGATTCAAATATATATAAAACACAGAGCAGTGAAACTCCTTCCTTTTACTTGTTAGGATGGAGATATATATATATATATCTTCTTTTTGATATCTAATATATATATATATATATATATATATATATATATATATATATATATATATATAAATAAAAGAAGATATGGTGAGATTAAAGGAAATGTGAAGACCAACACCCTGGTATCTGCCATGAGCTCCTGGGTGAATGGATATTCTAGTCATTGCGATAGAGACAAAAAGAGAAGTTTAATGGGGGAGGATGATGATTTAGTTTTGTATACATTTAATTTTGGTAAGGCAGATATGTAAAGGTAACATCATCTGTGTCATTGTTATGAATCATATCTTACACACCCAGAGTTTATTTTCATAATTTCTCCATAATAGTACACGTGGTTGTATTTATGTTTGCTAGTAACTAAAACAGACTTCAAGTAGATATTTCGTCAAAACAGTTAACTTTAACAAATAACTTTATGAAGTTTTGAGATAATTGTGTCTAATCCCTTCATTGACAAATAAATCAAAAAAGGCGCAGGAAATATTTTATTTCTTCTTGTATAGATGATTATTTTAAAGCATAGTCTACATGGATCAATCAATAAACAAGTTTCTTATTAAACATGCATAGTATGTTCCATACTTTAATAACTGATTCGTGGTATAAAAATATTAATTACAATTATGACAGTACAATAGAAAATATTTCTTAAGTGCTATGTGCCAGGCATTTACCAAAAAATTCATTTTTATGCATTATCACATTTATTACTTATAAAAGAATGAGTTTATGAAGAAACTGAGACTAGTAATAGTTAGTAAATTGTCCAGTGTCCATTTTCTTAACTATTATGCTATATTATTTTGGTCCCTGTCTTAAAGCATCCAAAAATATGATAAGAGGCGCAAGTATTACACAAACCGTTAGAAAACTGTATAGGAAAACATATTTAAACACTGAGTTTGGGGGTTGCAAACTAGAAACTGCTATAAAATTGTATAAATTGGGGAATTCAAATTAAAGGAACAATAATGTAAGCTTTATGTGAAGTTCTTAGGATCAAGATGATAATCTTTTTTGCTGGACATTCTATAGGGATTGTTGAATATGGTAGAACTACCTGTTTGTATAACTTGCTTGGGACATATACCTGTGAAGCTTCTCCGAGTCCCTTGACCGCTTCCTTCTTTTTCTTGTTCATCATTCCACGTACGCTGGGATCTCATCCACTTTTGAACTTTGATGAAACCCCTCTCTTCTTAAAATAAACCTGAATGGAAGACAGGAGACAGATCAATTCTCGCTCTTCTTTTTCCCTTGGACTATGCTAAGTTATGGTTTCACCTTGTTACTCTTGATAGAATTTTGTGGATCCCACTTATAGCACTTTGGCTGGGTTTAAATGTATTTCATTCTATTGTTATACATTGAAATAGATGGGTGCATATTATGCAGTTGGATTCAAAACTGTATGTGAATTTTAGAAGATAAAATACTAAGACTCTACAGAAATAATATGCTTGCCATTGGCTGCTTTGAGATAACATTTCTTATTCCTCCTGGAATTTTCACTTGTTAGACGTAATTAGTTTGGAAAATCTCAGAAACATTGTGTGAGGGTATGTATACTTTTTCTCCTCATTAAACATATTTGTACATCTATAATGTGAATAAAAATGTTATTTCAAAAACTGCCCTCATGTCTGTGTCCTAAGGGGATATAGAATTGTCTTTCAAAGAAAGGTTGCTTTTTAGTTTGAAAGAAAACACTTTAGTGGGGCTTTTGGTTTCCCAAGTTAAGTAAATCCCAGAGGTTAGTCTGGAAAGGAAAGGCTGAAACACACAGGCGTGAAACTCTTTCCTCTAGCAGTGTTAATAGCTATCATCATTCTGCATAGCTTGGCAACACTTGCAAATTATCTTAGCGCTTCCTGGTTTAGCCCACTGCTGGCTGGGGTTAAGGAAAAACGAGTGTTTGGGCTCTAGACACAGGGGGAGAGATTGGGCAACGGCTAGACTCTCCTCTGAACTGACATTGCTTCCAGTAACACAGGAGCTGGCTGGGGGTATGGGGGAGACTGCCATTAGAGGACCCCCACTCAAAGGGTGTGGCCACAGTGACAGCTGATAACCAAATTTTGGCTCTGCCTTTCTTCCTTAACATTCTCTTCTATCCCTGAGTCTTCAGTTGTCCTTTGGGGGATGAAGGGAGGTCTGTGTTCGGGGGCCACGGGCACCTGCAGACTGACAGAATTTGGGGGCAGCATATAAAAGTAATGAGATCACCAAAAATGATTAGGGAAATTTGGGGAGCCACAGATTGGAATGAGAGGACAAAGGAGAAGAATGGGAGCATTTTCTGGGTTTTCTCGGAACTGTTCAGGGCTCTGTATTTCCTGAGGCAGAGGAGTTTAAATTTACTTGTTAGGATATTATGGATATTAAGTCATCATAGAACAGAGGAGACTCTTGGGATATAAGTTACAGGGATATGGTATTGTACATCAAGATATGGAATTCGTATGATTGAAAGGGTACATGGAGTAAAAAACCACGGATGAGTGAACAAGGTCTCTGTCTAGGAGACAATGATGCTGCCCTCTCTGAGGGGGAAGCTGGGCACGCAGGAGAGACATGGGATTTTGACAAAGATGCCTTATAGACTGAACACTACAGAGCAAGCAGAAAGAGGAAATAAAGAGTGTGGAGCAACAGAAAGATTATGAGAATGAAGGCATCACTCTCTAACATCAGCTACAAGGACTTCTCTCTACACCTAGAGGGATCTATTAACAATACAGATCTGATCACATCACCCATCTATTCTACTTGAAACACTCCAATGGTTTCCTGTTGCCTGTAAGATAAAGTACAAAATTCAGAACTTGCTTGGTGAGACTGTCTGATTGGCACTTATATCAAACTTATCAACCCCATCTCATCACCCTACTCTATGCTCTTCCCACGCCAGCCATTCAGGGTATGTATGTATGTATGTATGTAAACATTTATGAAACTTCAGTTCTTTATATCTGGGCCTTTGGACAAAGTTTTTCTGTCATTTGTGTCACTCTTCCTTCTCATCTTCAACTCATCATTTAAGTATCAGATGAAATGCCATTTCTTTAGGATGACTTCCCTCAGCTCCCCAGACTACATGAGGTCCTCCTTGCATATGCTCCTGTAGCACTCTCTGCTTCCTCTTTTATACTATTCATCCAGCAAATATTTATTGAGCCTGGCATTGTTACATGCATGAGAAACGGCAGTGAAGGCAACAAAAATCCTTGCCCTCATCACACTTGGAGTTGTTTCCTGTTTGTGTTTTCTGTTAGATGCACTTCCACGAGGCCAGAGAACACATCTGTCTTGTTTACCATTTATATCCCAGCACATAGCGTTGAGCCTGGAACACTGTAGATACTTAGGAAATATTTGTCAAATGAATGAATGGTACAGAAATTTGAGATTCGCTGGGGCTGGTCCTATCTGTAACCTGGAGGTCTTTAAATACCTTGGCGGAGAGTTTTAGCATAGTCAATGGCATAAAATGATTTACCAAACTTGTAAAGCTACAAACTTTGCTAGGAATTATGATTGATATAAAAAGGTAGCTTGACCTGTTAGGCAGATATATTTCAGGCTTTCAAAGTCAAATACTGATTTTCAATGTTTTAAGAGGATTTGGTGTTGAAGGATGTCTGACAGATCAAGAGCAAAAGCACCATGGCCCCGGTGGCTTGTCAGAAGCCTTGGCTGGCCTCCATCAATGCATACTGCAGGAAGCATTTAAAAAATAATCTTATGTGTGTTTGGAGATAAGTTACAATTGTAGAAGGTTTAGAATTTTCATGACATTTATCTCTGAATTTGTTGGCACGAGAGAACAGAAGTAAGTGGGAAAACTAAATTTGCTTTCGAAAATGTGTTCTTTTGCAAATTAGTTTTTAACTACAAAAAATATTGGTTCTGAATGAGAAGTTTGAAGAATAAAATAACTTTAATTCTAGACAGTAAATTCCCTGAAGGCAGGGTCTGTACCACATTCATCTTTGAGCCCTCAGTACTGAGCACCGATTCTGGCAATAATAAATTATCCAGAATTGTTTTTTTCTTTTTATGAATGAAGAACAGTCTCTTGAGTGGGAAAGAAAAATCAGTCAAACTGCTTATTTTGATTGGCTTATAGACCAAAAATTAATTGGCTAATGTTTTCATAATTAAAAATTTTTATTTAAAAAAATTTTTATTGGGGAATATTAGGAAACAGTGTGTCTTCTCAGGACCTATCAGCTCCATGTCAAGTCATTTTCAATCTAGTTGTGGGGGGCGCAACTCAGCTCCAAGTCAAGTCATTGTTTTCAACCTAATTGTGGAGGGCGCAGCTCACTGGCCCATGTGGGAATCGAACCAGTGACTCTGGTGTTATGAGCACTGTGCTCTAACCACTGAGCAAAACGGCTTCCCCTAAAAATTATTTTGATATAGATATACTCAGGAAAAATAACCAAAATCAAAACAAAATATTTTAATTAGATTTTATTGTAGTATTTATTTAGAGCCTACCTAAGGAAATCATAAATACAATAAAATAAAACGTATATAACAAAAACCATAGAAGATAAACTAGGAAATTATATTAAAAAAAACATTTTTGAGAAAAGTCATAGCAATTTAGCATGACACTGAGCTCTGAGTTTGCTGTTAGCCAATGCCAAGAGGAAATCATGAAGCAATACATACTTACCATCCAATAGAAGGCAAATCTAAGTTCATCAGAAGAGAGAAATATTTTTCTCAATGTCTTCTTTACAGAGACCCATATGACACATCTGAGATGTATCAAATGGCTCTCTGTAAAGAAGACATTGAGAAAAATAGCGACAGATTCTTAATGTCAATTTTACAAGATGAAAAGATGAATATACGTGAAGCCACTTCTTTTTCCGGCAGTGGGTGAGAGATGAGGACATAACATTAAATCACGGTTCTATAAAAACCATTCCTCAGGGTGAGATGAGTAGTTTTATGTTTCTCTGGAATGATGGGGCATAAAACTTGGAGAGGATCAAGAACTGAATGTTTTGTGTCACCATGGTTCCGTGTATCTCAGAGCCCTAGAGCAGCAGAGGTGCAGCAGAAGCCAAGGGAAGGATGGTAGATGACCTTGTGCAGCCTTGAGGGCAGGGGCAGGATTTGGCCGTGCGGGAGAGCTCTAAGCCTTCACCACTACTCCTGCCTCTGCTTCAAGCAGTCATGTTCCTCAACTCTAGGTTTTACATTTTGGGGTTCCTTGCTCACTTTTCCTTTCCTTTGAAAGCAAAGTTCTTCTGGGAGATAATGCAAACGTGTAGTATGATATGCCTTTTACTGATGAAGCCTCCTCTGATCACACTATTTAAAAAGCACCCCCCCGCCCTGATGTAGCACTCTTTATCCCCTTCCCTGTTTTGTTTTTCTCAACAGCCCTTACCAATATCTAAGTTACAATATAATTTATTTCTTTATTTTATGTGTTGGTCAGGAATATAACAGGAAACAGTATCCTTGAACTGGGTGATCTGAGGATAGTGTACTAAAAGAACGACTAACAAAGGCATGGGCAAGATTTAGGAAGACCAACAAGGGCTAATGTAGTGCCTTGGAGCCAGCGACAATGGTGGTGGTGGTGGTGGTGGGGAGCCATTGCCACCTCCGGGCTCTAGAGGAAAAGTGACAGAGCAGTTACTGAAATCAAAAGAGGAACCTAGAGAGGATAGCAGCATGGAGAGGGCTGCTTTTGGGAGAAGGATGTAGCCATCCCATGATGAATAAACTCCACAACTTTATTCTCTAGTGTCCCCTATGCCTCCCGTTGGCCATATCCAACTGAAGATAAGAAGCCCAGTGAGTTTGTTGATGTGTCTGTAGAGAGGCACAGATCAGGGAGGGTGGGAAGGCTGGAGAGTGGGTCAGGAGGAGCAGGCAGTAGATTGCTACTGTATTTTGTTTGCTGTCTTTCCTCCAACTAGAGCCTAAGCCCCATGGGGGCTGGGACTTTTATTTGCTGTATTCTCTTCTGTATCCCCTGTGCCTGGCTCATGATTGGTGCTCAATAAATATTTTTGGATGAAGAATTATCAGTTGTTTTAATGTGAGTTTAAAAATTCAACCATGGTATGACAATTATAGGCTATTTATAGTATGTCATTATGGGAGACACTTAAGTTGTTTCTCTTTGTCTCCCTGACTTATATGAGTAATAAATGCTTGATACTCAATAAATTTTATAGATAGGTATCTGTCTGTGTGTGTGCGTGCATGCATGTATGCCCAAAATTATATACTTTAAATTACTATATTATTAACACTTTTGAAATTATTTTCAACTAGATTTTGAGTAACCGTATTTTGAAGAACTTCTTACAAGGCGTTTTCTGCGTATGAATATAATTCAAATCATTAAATCATCTTTATTTCATGTATGTCTCATGATGCTAAGAACAGTGTTATCTTCTTAAGTCCATTTCAAGTCTATACATTTCAGCACAGAAATAATCATAGCATAAAACGTCACACGCAACATTTATACTACTAAACTGGCAAGGATTTATCATGGAGACAACTGTTTTGAACACTCTACTGCTAGGGCAAAGAAAAAAAAAAGGAAGGTCAGTGATTTATTTGAATGGACAGATGGGTCATAATGTATTCCTTCAAAGTGATCTAATTTGGTCTCTGACAGGCTGTAAAAATAAGTGACTCAGAGTAGCATGTCCTTCACCGGCACAAATTGCGGGCTGTGGTGGAGGGGCTCCTCTCCCTACCCTGCCTCAGGGGCTGGGCAATCGCTGAGGTCTGCCTCTTTAGGAATTGGGATCACATAGTCTAGGAATTACAAAGACCAGGAGCAACACCTTGCCTCACCTCAGGGAGTCTCTAGGACACCAGCACCATCTGTCAATGTCAGAGGAGCTCAATTCAACATTAGGTGTGGCTGAGAAAATCAGCAGGGCTCTGCTGCCCTAGCAGAATCCTGGGAAGTCTTGAGACTTGGGCTCCATAGATAGCGCTCCTTCTAAGGCAACTGGTTGATGTCATGAGAGGTTTCCATCAAAGTGAGAGAGGCAGATTGTATCAATGTGCAAAATGTTTGCTCCCCCTCCATGGGGTGCTGCTTCCTGGAGGAGGATTCCACATTCCCACTTTGTTGTTAGTGGGAGTGGCTTTGTTGACGAAGTGGGAACAGAAGCTTTAAGCATGAGCTTGTGTTTTGTCATGTTTCATTTGCCTGTCACAGACAATGTTCCCCAGAGACGTTGCCCCACTAATCTGGGTTCTGGAGTGAAGATGACATGGTACAGAGCTGAGGCCAACCCACATGGACTTACTATGAATGAGAAATAAAGCTATTTATAAGCCACTGAGATTTGGGGATCATTTGTTACCACAGCATAACCTAGTGTACCTGACTGATACAAGGGAATCACATCTCTCACTGTCTCTATTCGACCACTCTGTGGCAGGAAACAGATGTTATTAAGGGCAAATAGTCGGTTTCCAGGGCTCATCTGCCATATGAGATTATGTGGCTGATAAAAGTAAAGCAGGGGCAGTCAGGTTAATGGGGAGCGAGCAACATGCAATGCTTTGCTTACTGAGAAACAATTTGCAGTTGAAAGTGGCCCAAGCAAGGATATGCTGGTTGTTTCAGGGGCTCTGACTGGCTCATGCTGGTCATTTTTCCCTTCCTGGATAATGCGTTGGAAGGGGGGCAACCAGGGAATGGTTACAGCAGGATGATGCCCGAGATGTAGAAAACACTGGCATATTAGGCTATCATTGCTGCCACAATGTAACAATAACATCTGGAATTGGCAGTCCAGAAGAAAAAGCATTGGAAGCAGCAGGGGGTGGAAGCATTAATAACTGTCAAGAGCAGGGCAGACAGGCTAACTTAATGGGTGAGCTCAGTCCACTCGGGGCCTGATAACTCCTATCACTCTCCATTTCTGCAGGCACTCCTCCTAGGAGACATATAAATCATAGCCAATGACCTAATAAAATAATAAGGTTTGTCTGAGTTTTGACAACAGAAATAATAGAGGACCTCAAATTCAGAGGGAGAGACATAGGAGGCATTTTGAAATTGCTTTCTCACATGAATAGAGGAAGTCTAGAGATGAACAAAAAGTTATGCTCCGTCTACAAGTTGTCAGTTTCCTGAAAATAGCCACAAATCTAAGACACTTAACAGAGCTACAGACAAGAGTCAGGTTAAGTGGGATTGTTTTTCAGCTGTTCATTGTCTCTGAATTTGGTCTCTGAATTTACTAGAGATTAAACTTTCTTTTACTATTATTTTTATTTATTTTTGTTTTTGCACTGTTGCATGTGGAAAGAGTGGGCTTTTCAGTGAGGCAGATCTGAATTTGAATCCCAGCTCTGCTTTTTCGACCCATGACTTGGCAAAGTACTTAATTTCTCTGAATCTTTTTCTTCAATAGTGTGATCGTGAGGAATTAAATGAAACAATGTATTAGGGTATTTGGCATACAGCCTGACACTTCAGAGCTTAATCCTTGTTACTTTTCCTTCTTTAATCTAGAAATGTGTAAAGGTGGTAGAGGATTTACACTGCTAGTGCAGGTCAGCCCTGGTATATTGACAAACAAGGTGTATCTGGTAATCATTATAATTAAAAGAACAGGTGATTACTGAGTAGTCACCTATTCTATTAGGTCAACTACATGGCCTACCCAGCCCAGTGTTCTGCTCTCAATGTATACATTAAACTTCCACATGGCTGATCACTGGATGTAATGTTTAAATGACATCTTGTCTTATTCACCACGAGCTGGTAGTTTGTATCACTAGTTAGCATCTATTGAATTCAGTAAGTATGTGAGTTCCTATTATGCACAAGGCACTCTGATAATTTATCTAAGTCTGTCTTTGCTCCCAGTTTCCCCATCTTCTCTCCATTTAACAGAAGAAAAAATGTTGCTAGTTTTGCTTTACCTGTGTTCTCAATTCTATTCTTTCCAGACCCTCAGGGAACTTGGTTTGTCAATTATTTCTTCCTTTGTTTATTGTAATCTCCGTCTTTCTACTGGCTCCTTGTCTGCTGGGGCAGAAAAGAGAAGAGTAAACACTGCCCAACATACTCTCAGGAGCTCCCTCATACAAGTCAGGCTCCTTCCTCAGGAAGCCTCAGACGTACTCCAGCTCAGGACCAACCCACCCAAAGAGCATGAAGGGGCAGGGTGTTTGGGGCCATGGTCAGGATAATTAATTATATCTGATGGAGCTGAACCCCTTTTCTCTCCCCATAGTGAGCAGTTGGTAGCAAGCAAGCTGGGTGCCCCTAGACTGAAGTTGTAACAATCTCTTCTTAAATAAAGTGAAGGAAATTCTTGGTGCTGGTCTAGCTGAGCTGTGGGTCTAGAGAAAGAATTGGAGTTGTTGGGAACTCCATAACAATTAAGAGGAGGAAAGAGGAAAGGGAATGAGACTTCAGTATGCTCTCTTAGTATAAACTCTATAGAGTTCAGTAGGCCTTCTGATATGGACACACAGCTGGATGCCAGGACTAAGCACAGTGGACTCTTACTGCCAGTGGACTAGCCACCATATACTCGGCCATATTGGAAGTTGGACCCCTCTTCCAATCAGAGGAGGCAAAGAATGGCAGCATTTGGATGTGATTTTTTATACAGACCCAGTATTGTCAACGTGTTTTTGGACAAATGAAGAAAATGATCAAGTAATCGGAAAGGGTCAAATGCTCTACCATTGTGCTATTTGCTTTGCCTTATTAAAAATCCCAGTATCTTATTTCCTACATACAGTTGACCCTTGAACACAGTGGTTCAGGGCACCAACCCCTTGTGCAGTTGAAAATATGCATATAACTTTTGACTCCCCCAAAACTTAACTACTAGCAGCACACTATTGACTGGAGTATTACTGATAGCATAAACAATGGATTACTACATATTTTGTATGTTATAGGTATTATATACTGTATTCTTAAAATAAACTAGAGAAAAATCATAGGAAAAAATATATTTACAGTACTGTATGTATTTATTGAAAAAAATCCATGTATAAGTGGACCAGCACAGTTCAAATTCATGTCGTTCAAGGGTCAAAGGTGTTTCAGTCCTAAAGTAACAGGTTCAGGCTATTCAAGATAATACATATACCACACAAAGCATTCAAAATCATAAAAAAATAGTAATAAAAATTCATAAAATAAAACCCTGTCTTTTATTAAGATAGTTTCAACTCTTCTAGATCCTTTATATTTCCATACCCATCTCAGATTTAGCTTGTCAATGACTACTCCTACTCTTTAATACCACACTCTCTTGGCCTACTGATCCATTCTGTTGAACTTGAGCTATAACACAAAAAGCAAATATAGCAAATGTAAACAACATGCAAATAATGCAAACATGGAAATATTGTGCAAATAATGTGGAAGAAAGCTAATTTCCACAAGTAGAACATACAGGTAGAAGTTGTCACACCTTAAATCTGGAGGCAAATGACCTTGCTACCAGCTGCTTTGGGGGAGAGAAAAGAGGTCTAACTTGTCTAGATCCTTTGGATAAGGTTCTGTAATTAATAGAAATATGTAATAAAGCAAATAATGTAAAAACACATTAACTGAGAATCACTTCATGCTGTTAACTTAATTCTAGCTGAGATGAACTGACTTATGTCCTTTCAGTACTTGCACAACTTCTAAAAACACGATGGTTATTGGATTATGATAGGATTTCTGTGAAAATCGTTATTAATCTAATATTTCAAATTAGGGAAATGTATGTGAACAAAATGTTTTCATCACTTTTTCCTCCAAAATTGTGAAACTACCGGCAGACCATTTGATAGACCCCTGGAGATACCCAGTTATCAATAGAGCACACTGTAAGAAACATCAAAAATCATGGAGGCAGTGTTAATTTCAGACAAGGTGGAATTTAAAGTTGAGAAATGCCATACTGGAAGGATAAAGATGTATAATTTTCTACACATTAGAAGAGGCAGAATAGAATAAGGAAAACGATATCATTTCATAAGCATTTTCTCATGTCATAAAAATTTTTTCAGAACCTCCCCTTTAATTGAATGTTTAATATTCTACTGTGCAGTTGGAGTAGCAAACTGAATTCCACAGTATGGTTAGTACAAGATTTCTCCACCACAACAATGTGACAATAATTTGTTATCAGGACTCTTATTAATACTATGAATCAAATTAACAGGCTGAGAAAAAATAACATCAGCAGAAAGTGAAAAGGCACTTGATAAAATTCAACACCAATTTCATGTTTTGCTATGTTCTTTTAATAGTTTTCTATAGCACATACATTTGCATTTCCTTGAAAGTTTGAAAGGACTGAAAAAAAATACCTTCTGAAAGCCTTTTATTTTTTACAATAATGATTTGATAACATTCTATTTTTTGGTTACTGATGATTTGTTGACCTTCAGCCAATTTTACTAAATGTATATTTTTACAGAAAACTGTCTATTTTTAAGACTAAATTGGTTATGAATCCTCTACCATAATTTATTATTCTTCTTTTTAGCTGTTATAAGATTTTTCCCTCATTTTGTGATTTTCTACTTTTCTTGATTAGATTGACCGGAAGTCTAACATATTTTTTCATTAAAAATTTCATTTAATTATAAAGCCTATTTTTCACAAATTTATTATTTTCTGCTTATCTTTATTATTTTTCTTTCTGCTTTACTTAGGGATTTTATTTATTTTATAATTGATTGCTGTTTATCTCTTACAACTTAGGTTATTTATTTTTACTTTTTATTTTAATAATAAATATTAAGATTATGCATTTGTCTTTCAGTGGAGTTATTAATTCATTCAATAATTTACTGAATGTCTAGAGTGAGCCAGGCAGTATTTCAAATGCTGGGGATAGAACAGTGAACAAAACAGACAAAAATATCCTGGCTTTACAGAGCTTACATTCTAGTAGGTGATGGTGGAAATTAAGTAAAAGATACAGAAAATTATGTAGTATATGAGAAAAAATAAAGCAGAAAAGGTAGATAAGAAATTACAGGGGGTGGAATTGGTAATTCATTAATTTACATTTTGAGAGTTCTTAATAACTTAATTTTTTTTGTCCAAATAGTATATTTTTGCATTATTTCTTCCTTTGCCACTAGTTATTGAGAAGAATGATTTAAATTTTATAATGCATTTTAAAACTCTTATTTATTTCTAGTTCTGTTGAATTGTGGTTAGAGGATTTGACCTGTACAGGATTTGTGTTGGTGTATTTACTGATGTTTTCTTTGTGGCCATGTAAGTAGCACTGTGCTTAGCAGTGAGTGCCAGAGAACACAGTAAGGGGGCTTGAACGAGTAAGGGGCTGATTTGTGTCCTGGAACAAGTCCATAGTAGGAAGTCCAGGACCACTATGAGGGGTCAGGTTCTTTCTCTTTTCCTGCTGTGATGATATGTAGAGATAGTGTTGCATCTTGGGTATTCTGTGTATGGTCTACTCAGGAAGAAGGAAGATGGCGAACATGCACAACTAGCAAATGTGTGCTGATGTCTTTGGCTTGAACTGAACCACACTGGCAACCACAGCCACACGGGAGCCCACAGGTAGGTTCCTTTTCGGTTTTCCAGTCTCTATTATAGAGAATGAGGTTTAGAATAAGTTTGTTTGGTAGGCCAAACTAGTGAATCTAGTACACTCTGAATTTTTATAAATGTACCAAAGACACAAGGAACTATTAAGTTGGTGCAAAAGTAATTGTGGTATATCAAATTTAAATTCAAACATATGATGCATAATTCTTCCACATTCATTTATTTTAATAGACATATTTGAATAATAAGAATGATTCAATAATTTAGTAAATTCTATTTTTTACCTACTAATTCAGATTTTTAAAAAGTGTCTAACAACCCTTAATAAAGTCTAAAAAGTCTGGATGATATTATCATTATAATTCAGGATAAGGGATAAGGAGGAGATCAAAGAAAATTTACAGTATGTTGAAGTACTTGTCTTATTCAAGGGAAAACAGAATATTCATAAGTTTAAGAAATTTATAGAAATATAAATATAAGAATGAGTGCTCACAAGAAAAATAAGAATTCAACGTATAACTTCCACATCAAATAACATTTCACATTCTGAGTGGAAGATAGAAAATCAGAAATAAAGTACAGTAAATAGAAAATAAAAAATAAGATAGCATGAGTTTGTTTTAACAGCACAAATCAAGATAAACGTAAGTAGGTTAAATCCTCTCAACAACAACATGCAAGAACTGGCAGTTTGCTCAATGTATTAATTATTGAGGACTTGGGACAGACTCATTGTATGTAAAAGGAAATTGGGACTGTGATATATTCCCCTTGACTGTAAAGGTAAGCTTAAAAAGAGCTATGACACCTGCCAGAGCTTTACAATTTATATGAAGTGGTCCATATGGGGTGGTAAGAGAAGATAAAACAGTTGAACAATGAGCATATAGGCCAAACTGCTTTCAATGGGACTCAGTTTGTGAGGTCCCTGAAAATCACGTCATCACAGAAGCAGGGTTGTGGTGGAGAGGACACCGACGTGCCACTTAGATTCCCCTTCAATGAAGGACTTGTTTGTCCCAATTCCTTGGAGTTTTGTTGCCAGAAGCAAACATAATTTTATGCCTAACTAAACTATTGTCCAAGATAAAATTTAAAATATAGACATTATTCAGATATAAGAAAACAGTTTTCTGTCCATAGGCCCTCAATTAAGAGCTTTTTACAAAGATTTACTCTAACAACAAAAAAATCTGCAGGGAAGAAGTAGGTATGAAGTCCAACGGATAACCACATTTGTAAATTAATTAAGCAATGCCTGTAAATGAGAAAGGGAAGCTCAGTGTGTTGTGAAAGAGCTCTAATTTTAGCAGGAGGAAAGAGATACGGAAAACTTTAAATTTAATTAAATAACTTTATCAACTCAACTAAAGGAAAGAAACAGTGGAAAAGCAGCAAAGACAATAATGCTAAACATAAAACACGCAATATGACATAAGTAATTCTAAGTGTTTCAATAATCAAAATAAGTAAAAATGGATTAAATTCAACACTATTAAAATACCAATAAAGTATTTCATAAAATCAAGCTACTTAATGCTTATAGACATATTCATAAAATAAAACCTAAAAGTAAAGTACACTAGGATCACAATCAAAACAGTACCTATTATGGCAATGTTAAAGTCAAACAAAAAAGAACACATTAACGGGACTGAAACAGACCTACACAATGACAAAAGAATAATCCACAAAGAAAGCATAATAATTGTGAGGAAGTAGGTTTGACAACATCGCCTCAAACTATAAAAAGCAAAACCAAACAAACCACAAAGAGATGGAAAAACTCACAAGCATGGTTGAATAATTTTTTTAAAACCTTGATCAAAAACAGATAGATAAAATAGATAAAAATAAATAAGAATAGTAAGAATAAATAATATTTGATTTAATAAATTAAGAGTTTATCATACACAGACAAACCACGCACACCTTTTGTCTAATATATAAATATATATATTCTTTTCAAGCGCAGGTAAAATATTTATAAAAATCAAATTTGTATTAACTAACAGAAAGTTTCAACAAATTTCAAAGAATTACTATCACACAGACCATGTTCTTTAACTATAATGTAATTAAATTAGAAAGCAATAACAAAATGTTAGTTTAAGAAAACCCCAACACTCCCATTAATCAATGAGTTTAAGGAAAAAAAATCACAAAGGAAATGATAAAATAATTAAGCCTGAATAAAAAAACCCACGACATTTCAAAATTTGTATTATGCAGCTATAATACTTAGGAGAAAATTTATACCTTAATATATTTACTTATAAACAATAAATGTTACTTTCAATAAATGATTTCATGATTTAATTCACAATATTGTAAAACTGAAACAGTAAACCTACAGGAAAAATATAAGAAGTTCAGAACAATAAGAGCAGAAATGAAAAAAAGCAAAGAAAAATCACTAGTAATTAAACTTAAAACCTACTTTTTGAAAAGACAATAAAAATATATATCCTTAAGAAAAGTGATCAAATTCAAATACAGAAAACTGTGTATTTGTGCAGACTAACCAACTGTTTTGCCAATGAATTTAAAATCACATAAAATGGACAATTTTCTAGAAAATTGTAAATACTGAAACAAACTCAGAAGAAATAGAAACTCAGTAGAATAGAAAGCCCAAATAAATGAATAATCAACAAGCAGTGTCATTTTTAACAGATCTACTCTTCCAAAAGAACGTCTTTTAGGTAACAACAGATGAAGTGCATGAAAGTTTCAAGAAACAGGTAGACAGACTTTTTCAAACAAGAGGGAAAAAAGGGAAAAATATTCAACTCATTGTAGAAGGCCACCATAACCTGTACACTAAAGTTAAGTAATCAACTTATTGACAAATCTCATTTATGGACGTAGATGCAAAATTAAGAGATAAATTACTAGTAAATTAAATCCAGGCAGCAGTATTTAAAAACAGTAATCATGGCCAATGTTGAGTTTGTCTTACAAATCAAGCATAGTTTAATATTGGAAAATCTATCCAACTAAATTTAATGCATTAACTGATTGAAAAAGTAAAAATATATAAACATCTGAGCAGATGACCATAATAAAAATATATAAACACCTTAGTAGATAAACATTAAAAAATATCCTGTCAGATGACAAAAATTCTTTTAAAATGCAATAAAGAGTGTTTACTAAAAATCTACTAGTAACAGCAAAAACTTTGAAACTAAATGTTCATCAGTTGGGGAATGCATAAATTAATGGGGATTATTCATACAGCAGGACACTATGAAGCAATTAATTATATTATTCACAAAGAGAAATCTTGAAAACATGAGTGAAAAGGAGTAAACTGTTGTTTGCGTATATACTGTTGAGGGAAAGAGGAAGTTAAATTGAATTGGAGAGGTGAGCATTAGGCTTCATATTTTTCTGTCATGGCAGGTAGAAGAGCAGTGGGAAAGTTTTCATTTTTGAGAAGCTGTCATCGGGCTAGAATGGTTGGAGTGTTGTGAGTGAGCATAAGAGTGCAGTAGATGAGACAGGAGAATAGAAGAAGCAGGTCCTATAAGGCCTAGGAGATCACAGTAAAAAGTTTGGATTTTATTCCAGGTGAAGTGGAAAGCCTTGGAGGTTTTAAGCAGGAGAGTGATAACTGATTGATCTTTTTAAAAGATCACCATCTGTTTTAGTCAGTTCAGCTTGCTATAACAAAAATACCTTAATTGGGTGGCTTAAACAATAGACTTTATTTCTCACAGTTCTGTAGGTTGGCAAGTCCAAGATCAAAGTCTTAGCAGATTCGGTGTTTGGTGAAGGTCCACTTCCTGGTGGGCCTGCAGATGGCCATCTTCTCCATGTGTCTTCACACAGCAGAGAGCAGATCAAGGAGTTCTCTGGGATCCCTTTCATAAGGGCACTAATCCCATTCCTGAGGTCTCTACCATCATGACCTAATTACCTCCCAAATGCCCTACCTCCTAATACCATCACATTGGGGGTTAGGATTCAAACATGAATTTGGGATGATACAGACATTCAGTCCATCACACCATCTCTCTCCTCTATATCCCACCCACTATTGGTCAATAATATTATTTTTATTCCATCGAGATTTACAGCACTAATATATATAGATACATCACCTATGCTTTATCTATAGATTGACTTGAAAACTGCAAAATTGCAATCAATACCATTTATAATATTACAATTATATAAATATATTTCATGGCAGATTGGTTGGGCCATCTGATAAGTTTAGTTGCAAACGGGGATTTGCCCTCTGTGGAATAGGCCTACAATTTTCTAGCATGTATGGAATATGTGAGTAATTCTATCTAATGCTGAATTTCAGTATTGGAAAGTCCTTTTTGCCATGTACCCATGTGTTGTGCGGGGTCTCTGCTCCCACTCCCCACATAAGAATGCAGGACATGGTGAGGCCAAAATGGAACACCCACGGAGCCATAAGTAGGGGAGTCATATCATTACATTCTCGCTGGCGCCATCTATCTCTCTGCAATCCGCTCTTGCTAGCTCAGCCACCGTCTTCTTGCTAGCCCCCATTTTCTGCTAGCGTAGTCACAGCAGTTATATTAGTGGTGAATGGCCTACTGGTTACAGCTGACGGCCAACTAGCCACAGCTGATGGCCATCCAATCACAGTTGATGGCCATTTACTACCTGAGCCAGCACCTTTCTGTGTGAGGCCGAGAGCCCGGAAACTGCTTTCTGGGGCTCTGTCCCCACACCATGCTACATTTACAGCAGTGCTTGCTATCAGTGGTAAAGTAGACCAGAATTCATGCTCTTGGCAGGCAGGCAGACGCCAGGAGAGAAAGGACTGGGAAAGGGCTAGCTTATGTTTGTCCTGTGTCTTATTTCAAATTCACTAAGCAGATGCATTCCTTCAGCTCTCTGGTGGAGGAGTTAAGTGAGAGGGCAATGAGAGGCCAGTACTGTTACTTTAGAAAAGCTCCCTCCACAGGGAAGGAAACATTAGGAGTGAGAAGTGCTTTTCCTTACATCATTCTCCTTTTTAAGTGTTGTGTTTCCCACACTTTCCTTCTTCTCTCTCCAATCTGTTTGTTGGCTTGCTCTTACATCTTGCCTTCCTCTACCTGGGGAAACCAACCAGATTCTTCTGCTTCTCCCATCATTCCCAGATGGCTTTCACCTCATACGTGGGGGTCTCCACTGAACCTCTAATTTGTTGTCTTGTGTATTTATCCTCATTTGCTATGGACTTGAGGACTTGGGAGGTGCATACATGGGAAGTTGGAGGACAGAGTATTTACAGTGCAAATTATGGCCACAAGTTAACTCTTCAAAAACCACTTAATCACACTGTCTATTCCTTACAGCAGACCTATGAAGTTATTAGTGCACCTATTTTATAGAGGCATAAATTAAATTTTAGAAAAGTTAAATGACTTGTCCTTAATCCTACAACTCAAAGGTAGAAGAACCGGAATTCTAAGCTAACTTTTCTTACTTTTGGTCCTGTGTTCTGCTCACAATACCATAATGGCTCATTAAAAAAAAAAAAAAAAAAAATTTTCTTATTCCTTGTTTCTTGATTTGCCAACCTCTTTCTCTTTAGACTATAGATGAGAGAACAGAATGCCAGAGTGATTCTAGAGGACAGAGGTAGATGAGACTGTCTTTTCTAGTATGTTTGAGAGAATCTGTGTAAAAATACTTTTAACAGTTACGTGTGTACACATTCCTTCTGTAGCAGGTGCTATTATCTTTCCAATGCAGAGTCCCTGATAATCCACATTTCACAGAGTATCTCCTTAACTCCTACTTGTCACATTTGGACAAGTGGGTTGAAAAAAGAAGTAGCAATGCATTTCCTGAAGATTCTTTTTTGACTGGTAAATATCCCCATGAGGACAGACATTATTTCCCTCATACTTTGGGTAGAATAAATTGATAAATGATGCTTTTCCCAGCTGAAGGATCTTAGTGCTAACTTCTCCTTTATTTCCTCATCACTCACACCCTCACCTGGACCCACCTACCTTAACTTCAGGCTCAGTCTTGCCCATTCCCAGAATTATCTTTTCAAACCATCAACTAATTTGTAAGAAAAAAGGTATTATAAAACATTTCAAACACACAAACAAAATAGATTAGCACAATAAATCCCTATGTACCCATCACACAGAATCAGTAATTATCAAAATTATACAACACTGCAATACATGTACTGTTTTTTCTTTGCTGAAAATATTTTAAAGTATACCCCAGGCTTCCTATCATTTCGCCCCTACATACTTCAGTGTGGATGGAGGTCAAACTGCTGAATGCCATCAATACTGCTGAATGTCAACTACTAAGAAGTATGGGCTTTATTCTCTAGGTTTATTACTTACCAAATTATTTCATAGACATCTGCACATTGGTGTTCAAATTTCTAACTATATAAAATATTAATTAAGTGAATCAATAGTTTGTATTTACCCCAATATACAGAAGAAAAAAACCTACATAATTTAAAAAAATTGATCAGTGAGCCAGTGGATCCACTGATTAATGGATTAGTGGGATGGAGAGGTAAGGAAATCCAGCTAAAATGGCTGCTTCTCCAACTGCGATAGAGAAGGAGGCTTTGACCATCCCCTTCCCCAGCCAGGCCACCAGAACAACTGCCGAGTCCTGCTCCCTCCTGCACTGTTTCCACTCAGCTGTGTGGCAACAGGCTGCTTGCCACAATGAAGCCATTCTTTCAGATCAGCTCTCATCCCACCTGTTCAGTGAAGGCTTTCGTAATCATGGCTTCCAGTTGGCTCTCTCTCCAGCATGCAGTTCAGCAGTTCCTGTTTCACACATATATCTTTGTCTTCTCAGGTAGATCACAAGGACATCTAGGGTAAGAACTGTGTTTAGCCTTCTATCATGGAACTTAAGATGCCCAATAATGATGGCGCAGCAGGTGCTCAAGGAATATTTATTAAGGAGCAAAGGAAGCTCAACTTGAGCATTCAATTGGGCTGAAGTTGTAAGAATCATTGTTTTTCCTGCTCAGAACCAAGTCATACGGAGAGAGGGGAGAGAGAGAGAGAGAGAGAGAGAGAGAGAGAGAGAGAGAGAGAGAGAGAGAGAGAGAGAGAGAGAGAGAGAGAGAGAGAGAAACCCTCAGAGGCATTTCTGTTTAAGAATGTAGATAAAAGGTTGGGTAGACTTTCATCCATCCACTTGTTTAACCTGCCCTACAAGTCCTCTTAAATCCTGCCCTTTCTGTCTTTACTTGAACAACCCACAAATACTTTTTTCTTTTTCTTCCCTTGTACAAATGACTAGGGCAATTGTCTGTTGTTGGCACGTATTGTGGTATGACCACATGTTTAAGAATCACAAAACCCTCCAAAAGAAATCAGTCCCTAACTGAACCTTTACACAGATCAACAGGCTCATTCCTGGAGCAGCACCACGGTGCCACCAAGTGGACAGTTTTTGAAAAAAATCCAGCTCATGATCTGGCAAATCATTTTGGAACTGGAGCATTTGTGGCCAGTTCATTTATGGAACAGCACATGTTTTTCCCCTCTGCGTTCTTGTACCTTGGATGTTCGATGAATTCTAATAATGTTTCACTTATGCTTCTTGAACTTTTATTCTCTTAACTCCTCCATGCGATTTCTCTTCAAGAAAATTTCCAATGGAAATATTTATGACATACAATCATATGGGCACTTGCCTTTTATTTTACTATATTTTGAGAGAAAACAAGTTCCTCATTATCTCTGGGTACACTTTGAAAAGATTACTTCTATTTCCTAGAGAAGTCTATTTAAAGAGGAAAAGAGCTTGCTTATGCAATATGCATGTTGCCTACGTGTAGTTTTGATGTGTGAGATTTTCTGAAGTTAATCCTATATCTTATTATTCAGAACATCAAACAAATGCTGCTGGAACAATTGGACATCTATATACAAAATAATGAACCTCAACTCTTACCTTGCAGCATATACAAAAATTAACTTAAAATGTTTGCGATTATCACAAATACCCCAAGCCTCAGCTAACGGTAGAATTTGGAAAAACCCTTGAAGAAGCAAGACAACTCTAGTACACCTTCCTCTCTCCTACTCACCTAAGGCTAAAGGTGCATCCCCTGCATTTTCCTCAGTAGAGACCCAATATGATTAACATTCCTTTTTTTAAGTATTTGCTCAATTTAATATTTAATTTTTCTAAAAGTCTATCTTGGCCCTATATAGCTTAGGTCAGTCAGTATTTTTGTTCTATATGAGAAGACTGGAAAATTTGCAAATTTATATTTCATAAATAACACACAAAATGAAGGCAAGTGGTCTAACAGCCAGGAGATGCAAGGTCTAAGCCCAGGTCTGTAACTAACAACCAGTGTGGCCACATACAAGACACTTAAGACCCTCTCTTTCTTAGTTTTCACATTTGCAGAATGAGGTAGTTAGTAATCTCCCTTTAAAAATTTTGTGATTTTCTAAATTTTCTTTAATGAGCATGTGTTATACTGTAAAATAAGGAAGTTGAGCCGAATCTCTTAGATTCCTTCCCTGTCTCTTTGATGTTTTTCCTGATTGTATTTGCCAGTTAGTATCCTTGAAATATGAACTCACTTAAAAGCTATTATTCTTGAGATCTCAGATTAATTTTGAGGAATACTTATGGAAAATTTCTCAAAGATGTATCTTTCAAATTTGGTAAGTACATATTACAACAAAGTACTATATTTTTGCCAAATTTCAAGTTTGTTTATGTAAGAGTTTAAGCACCATACGCCCTAAATGTGCCATTTCTAACTACCTCTACCATCTCCACAAAAGAAAAGGCAGATTAACCTCAGTGTCCTGTACCTTTGGCCACCATGCCAGGGGATTACACAGGATCTGTAGGTATAAAGTTTCTATAAGGAGGCATCAAAATGTAGTGGAGAAGCATCGGACAACAACCAAATGCTTTGGATTTCAGCCTGACTCTATCTCCCTCTAAGCATCTGATTGTGGAGAAAAATCTCTCAATGTGTCTGAGCCTCTGTTTCCTTACCTGCAAAATGGTGATAACAAATCTTGTGGAACACATGTGGTTACTCAAAGGTTCAAGTGAAATAAGGTCCAAGGTAGCATGCTGGAAGCTTGGAAGGGCAGTATGATCGGAATATATCATTTAGTAGGAAGAAATTAGAGAGGCCAGGAAGGTGGGGGATGCTGTAGCAGCACCAAGGATGATTTAGAACCAGAAGCAGAAACAGATGGCGCCCCCTTGTCAGCTGTCAGGACCACCAGCTCTTCCTGGTCCCCCGATCTCCCCTGTGGAAATGATGGGAACAGGCATGGCATTCTGTCCACGATACACTTAGTGCTGATCATAGGAACGGAGAGTAAGTTGGATATAACAGTCTGAGGATCCATGGAAAAATAGAAGGATGAAGGGAAGAAATCGGACAGGAAAGGAGGGGATGGAATTAACACTACATTCTCATTTGTGCCAAGCCAGGAGCCACGTGTATGCTATCGTTTTACATGTAGGGATGGCTTCTGGGTTCCTAGTGGTAGGAAGAGATCCTTCAATTGATGAATACAAAATAATTATTAAAAAAGTGAAACAACTAAAGAATAAGGCATGGTCTAGGTTTTTTTGTTTTGTTTTGTCTTGTTTTTAAAGAGGAGGACCGTATTCTTAAAAATTGTCATCATCATAAAGGACAAAGAAAGGGTGTGAAAATGTTCCAGATTAAAGGAGGCTAAAGAGACATGACAACAAAATGTAGTACCTGATCTAAGCGGAAGCCTGTACTAGAGAAGACTGAAAATGCTGTAAAGGACATTATTGGGTCAATTGACAAAAATTGGAATATGGATAGCAAATGAGATAAAAGTACTATGTCAACGCTAAATTTACAAAAGTTGAAAACTGTACTGTGGTTATGTAAGCAAATATCCCTATTCTTAGGAAACACTGAAATATTTATGCATCGTAGGCCAGGATGCATGTAACTTATGTCTAAATTTTCAGGAAAGAAAGAGAGATGGAGAGAGCAACAGAGTGAGCAAATGAGGTAAAATGTTATAAATAAGGGATCTGGATGAAAGGTATATGGGTATTCTTTCTGCTACTCTTATTTGTGTAACTTTCTGCAAGTTTATTTCCAAATAACAAAATTTTTAAAAAGTGAAGCAACTATTTTAATGAGGTCCTCTATTGATTAAACATTCTCACCACTACTTTTAGTTATCATAACATTTAACATCTACATGACTCCTAACCATTTATAAAGTACTTCAATGTATTTTAATTATCATTAGAAAGCCCATGTTAAAGATAAAGAAAAGGAGAATCAGGGAGTTCTTCTGAGACCTTGGCTAATACATTTTTGCATTTTCACTGGCTGGTCCAGTGAACGAATGAAGGAAGCCATGGATGATGAATTGCCTTGCCCCAAATCACAAACTTAGATTTTCACTTCTTTGCAGCTATCAAATGCCATAAAAAACACTTAAATCTTAGACCAGGATTAACCATTATTTAATTACTCTTTGATGATTCTCAAGGCACAGAATGTTACAGTGCCTTAGGCTAACTTTTATGTATGCCATTGATCATCCTGTAGCTAAGGGAAATAACGTTGAGAAAATGTTATCAAATCCTAGAAGAGTGAGACTACCCTTGTAGTAAACTCCAATATATTGCTTTTTACCAGTGATGCTATTTAATCTAATAAGGAAAAAATACTTTATATAGACATTGTGCTGAAACATGAGAATGAAAAAGATGTTATCAAGATACCTGTACTGCTTATTTTGGTGGCATATTATAACTCTGCCTGATATGAAATTTTGTGTATTGTTATTGAGCACGTCAACATTTTTTATTTTTCATTTTAAGTTTTTTTCCCCCAAGCTTCATTTTTAGCACTTAAAGTGAAAATTCTAGATAGCTAAAGGTAAAGAGACATGTTACCAGTGGCAGAAATGGTTTCTTGGAACTGGCTATTAATCCTCTTTATTTTAATTAGTGCCAAGTACTTTTTTCACATTTACTGAACCTGATTTCTTTTCTGAAGTGCAATCAGTTACACAAAACAAAAGCAACAGCAGCACATAAATAAAGAAAAACAGAAGTGTTAAGAACCAGAATGGAATCCTAGACTGCTGGTGCTGCAAAGAATTACCTGGTCTAAGTGTACTATCTGGGTGATGAAGAAAATCACTATCAATGGCAGCTGTGAGAATACTTTATGACGAGGCCCACTTTTATGACTGGGTCTTTAGTCAGCCTGTATTGACCTATCTTTTATTATATGAGTAATGAATCTAATTCTGGATACTCATGTATAGAGAGATGTGTTACAGTTGGAGGATGACAAAGGTGTCATCTGGGGAGGACAGCTGGCCATTTGACAAAGCCTGAAAGGCGATTAGACAACTGATTGTTGCTTGTTAATCAACTAAATGAGCAGTCCTTTGGGACAAATAGACATGACTTATGACTCCTCAATCTGCATTCAGCTCTCCATCCCTTCTCTGATATGTTGTATTGCCCTGCTCATCAGTACATTAAAAAACCAGATGCAAGTTGATTCTTAATGCTTAGCCAAAAGAAAATGTTTTAATCACTTATCCTCATATAGATTCCCATTTGCATAATTTATAGCAAGAGAATCTTCTGTGAGTTATCCATTCTCCTTGAGTGCTCAGTTTAGTAGATTAGAATGTTATGCTATTGTGAGCAGACAAGCCCACAGGCTTCATTTTAGGGAGAACAAATTCACTCCTTAATTCTTCGGCAGTTTTATTGAGCACCTATTGTGTGTCATGGATTGAAGATTCAAAGATGAATAAGACTGACTTCCTGTTTTTATAATTGGAGAAATGGATAATTAAACAGATGGTCACAAAAAACGATATGCACTAAGACAGGATGGGGCGAGCCCACGGTTCTATGGGGCAATTCTGACAGGCTCCTAACCTACTCTATGATAGGTACTTAGCATCTTTGTCGGTCAGAGAAAGTTCTGGCAAAGAAGAGAGCTAAGCAGAGCACTGAAGGACACTACATTCAGCCAGAACAAAGGAACAGAAGGGAGGAAGGGAATTCCAGGTAGAGGGACTAAAATATGCAAAGGTCACGACACAAAAGAGAGCAGGATAGACTTTTGGGACTGCAAGAAGTTGGTATAGCTTAGAGCTAACGAAGAGCCAGATCATGAAGGTTCTCAAATGCCCTTCCAAGAACTCTGAATTTTATACAGATGGTTTTAAGACAACATTGAAGGGTTTTAAATAGACATAAAATAATTGAGTGTATAGAGAATAGACTGGCATGCGGCTGAGTATGGAGGCAAGGATTCTATTCTAGCCGAGAGGCTACTGTGAAAATGAAAATGCAAGCTAAGGAAGGAAGCATGGTGTGCTGGAGGGCCACAACTCAAATCACAAACATAGTGCCCCTTCTTACAGCTGTGTGCAGTGGATCAAAAGTTTTCTGAGAAAGCCGAGATGGGGGTGGAGGAATTTTGAACCGATCTGGGCCCACCACCCTTTTAAGAATTGTTAAATCATGTCATCTTCATTTTTAAAGAATCACACACTCAGAATGGTGTGGTCTAAATAATGTAATTTGATAGAAGGGAAAAGTCACTTTACTCAATGCTGAGTACATATAAGGTGGATGCAAGAAGTTAGGGAAATTATCAGAGTTGTCAAATTTCACCAATGATTGCTATTATAACCTTCATGTTTATCTTGTGACTTTTAAATACAATATCTGCAAATAAATGTATTCATAGGTTAGAGCTAAAAATTGTTCATTAATTCTTAGTTTTAGAATCAAGAAGACTGTACCTTGGTTCATTTTGGCACATCTAGTACCTCAGACAGGGATGGTCATCCAAGAACTACTTCATAGGTGGTTGAAAGTCAAGAATTAAAAACACACTGACTAAAATTGATTTTCTAGGACTTTTGATGATTTTCATGAAAATTTTGAGGAATTTCTTTAACATCAAACAAATAATGATTGGAAGTAAAATTCATAAATACCAATATTCATTTGGGATAAATGTAGCTTCAGATGATACAATTTACAAAAAAAAAAGTGGGAATTGCGTGGTTGCAACTGAGTGAGGGGTTTGGTCTTTTGTAATTTTGAGCTATTTGAAATGAGAAGGTTTGAGTAGTTTTAAAAAATGGATGGGAGGAGCTGGGGGTTTAAGGGTACCCCACAATTTTCTTCTCATGGATGTGACTACAGAAAGAACATTTTCTAATTTCTTTTAATGATCACAAAGATAATTCTAGACCAAGGACTGTGATAGCCTTTAAAGGTAAGAATTGGAAAAACCTTACATAGATATATACACCTACCCCTCAATTGTGTCCAAAATTTAAGACACAAATTATAATATATATAAATTTATATAATTATATAAATCTTTAATTTTAAGAAAAATCATATACTTTCTAAATGTTAGTATTCCATTTTTCCTGATCATTTTGAGTGATGCTTTTATACTATGGAAACTTCATTTTTGCAATAAAAGCAGAACTTTGCAGCGAGTGGAATGCAGCATCTGTACTCTTGTATAACAGTACAGCCATGAAATTATATTATGCCAACCAAATTCTTTGCTATATGCATGCTAGTATTTTCTTTGGCTTTTTAAACATTTGTATTTTAGTCATGTAGACAAGGAAGAATATTTTCATGGAGACTCCTTACTCAATATTTAATAGAAATCAATCACTATCATACTGCACTTTACAACCCGAATATTTGCCTTTCAGTCTATTATTCCAGGATAACAACTTTTTTTTTTCTGTTGCGCATACTATGCCTTGGTTTATTGAACATGAGTTTTATGTATAAAATGGAGAATTTTGGTTTAAGTGTAGATACTAGGACTTGCATTTCCTGTTGGTGGCAGCACTGCCATTGCTTTCTGAGTCCAGTACAAGGAGGGCTCAAATTGTAAGTCCACTACCAAATTGAGCATTGAAGGGAAACTGTGAGTACAGAATGTTTTGAATCAATCAGATGAACAAAAATGAAACTATCATATATGTATATATAGTAAAGCAACCTCATTTTAAGAAAACCAAATCAATTAAATCCACAAAAACAAATTGATGTAGGGATGGTATAGTTACACTGCAGAAAAACCTGCAAAATCCTTCAAACAGTGAGTTTCTCTATTGAATTTAAATTTTGATATGAGCATTTAAAATTTTTACTTAGGTACACCAAAATACACTAATTTTTGTATGATAATAGAATGTTTTGCATTTGATAGGTTTTTGCAGTTCTCAAAGCATCTCATTTGTATCTACTACACACTATGTGTAATATCCCCAGCAGAGGGAACACAACCTATATAGAACCTGTAATTTCTAATCCAGCACCACTTTCACAAATCTCCATTTCTACAAGTGTTTTTTTGTTTTGTTTTGTTTGGTTTTGTTATTTTAGCAGAAGCACATATCTATTGCAAATAACATATAATTGTTTTGGACCCCTGCCTGTATTAAAAATATTGTTGTGTTTAGTGCAGAATATTGAGATATGTCTTTTAAACTCTTAAATAATTGACACTTTGTATCACATTTAAAAATCACCTCCCTTTTATTTGAAAATGTTTTAAGCAAATCTATCTTATACAATATGGCAAATTTAGGATTGATGACAGTCTTCTTAATGAGTTGAGGAATATTTGACTGATATTTCATCCTATATCATGAAGTAATAATTTGACATTACTTCTCTCTCTAATGAAAATTATTCACTCATTAGTTTATGTTGTGCCCATTGATTTCTTTTGAGGAAATATTATAAGCATAACTTGATTCAATAATTCAAGGAAATATGCATAATACACAAGCAGAATGAGTGAAAAATTTATGGTCAACGTCACTACTTTGATTTAATAAGAGAAGCAGAATCTAATTTTATTCTGTCAAGAATAAAAAGGAGGTAGAAACATGCAAAAGCACTGGTTATTCAGGTGATGTGTATCCATTATCAATCTGTTAAACTGAGTAATATTTAAAAACATGACTTAATCAGCTGTACAAGCCTCCAGCAGCTGGTGGGGCAGGGCTGGCCACCTAGGAGCCCCTGAGAGTACCCATGTCACTGCTATGCTAGCTGGGTGGGGTGGGGTCCCAAGGAGTCATGGGGTGTGGTCGGTGGTTTTTACAAAGTTAATATCGATTCAATCCTTGTGCCAATGTTGAGCCTGTGGACACGCCACAAAACACCCTGAGAACACTGCAGTCAGCCACTGCTTACCATGGGCCCCCAGATTTCTGAGAACCACCAAAGAAAGGCTGCAGCCCAAGCTGGGGCTGACTGCCCACCACTGAAAGTTTCTCAGGCTACCACAGCCCATCTACTGCTGTACAAGCCTCTCAAACCTTGTGAAACAGAGCTGGCCAACTAGAAACTGATAGTGTCCCAGGCACTAGCTGGGTAGGGCAAGGCTCAAGGGAGTAACTAAGGTGGTGTGTACATGCACACACGAATTTTATCAGACCAATGGGGTCTCAGATTTGGTCCTTTGGGGGTGGGTTCAACACAGGAAAGATAGCACCTTCCTGTAGGATACACATGAGGCAGGCTCCCACAGGGACAATGGCAGCTGTCCCTCTAGCCCTTGCTCTAAAGCCACACAACTCAGACTTTCCCTGTATGTCTCTGGCAGCTGTTGAGTTGCTGCCCCTTCCTTGGAGCCCAGGATGAGTGTTTGCAAGTGAGTGAGACTGTGTGCAGGCCCTTTATGAGGATGTCTGGGTTTCCAGCCGCCTTCCTTCTCACTGGGATCTATGGACAGAATCCTCGCTGATTTTCACTGCCAGATGTTGTGGGGAGTCCTCTTCCTGGCACAGGACCCCTGGGTGGGGCTGGGACCCCCTCACTCTTCAGGGGGATCTCTGCCACTGAGATGTCCCTTCTGCTTAACCCCTATCTGAGGGTTTGGGGTCACCCTGTTTCATATCTCCACCCCTCCTACCAGTCTTGATGGGCCTTCTTTATATCTTTAGTTATCGGGGTTCTGTTCAGCTAGTCTTCAGGTGTTTCTCGAGGTTGACTGTTCTATAATTTAGTTGTAATTTTAATGCGATCATGGGATGTGGCAGACATAGCATTTACCTATTCCTCCATCTTGAACCTTTATCCCACCTGATTTCTTAGAAATGATTTGCTTCATTTGTCACCTGGTGGCTGGGCAGAAGTTATTAGCCTAAAGGAAAGTGTGAAATAATTGGTGTGGGCGCATGCCTCTTACTCTGCCCTATATCCCAGCTCTTAGGTACTTTTGAGCTATCTGCTTGTCAACCCATCTACCTTTCCAGGCTATTTAACCTTGACTACTCTGAGGTGGTATCCCATTTTCCAAATCCATTCCCATCTCCGTGTCCCACCACCCAAGGTCAAAATTTTATTTCATTAGGGAATTAGCCAGTTAGTTCTTAAAAGAACATCCATTAAGCCAATTCATACCAATACGTGCAGTAATCTTTCTAAGGGTATTTGCATTTTAGAAGAATAAGTTTTTAAGCCAAAAAAATGAAGCTATAATTACAGAATTTCATATCAGTAAAGATGTGTTTGAACCAGGAATCTTCCAGGTACTTATTCAGTGGAAGTTTATTCTCATTCGTATTCTATCTATATCCTTTGAAGAATGAGAAACAGTTTAATAAAAGCTAACAATTTGCTTATAAACTGGTGCTATGCTTGGTCAAGTTCTGCCTCCTTGTGACAGCCTTGTAAATGGTTAAGCTGCCTTGTAGTTTAGTCAGGAGAATCTCAGTAATTTAATTTATCACCTTCCTTCTCAATTATGAACAAAGAAGGTGATTAATGTTGTAGAATTTGCACTGGAGAGATATTAAAGGTAGCTTCTGTCTTTTTCCAGCTGCATGGTCTCAAAACCTTTCTAAGCAGCAGATTTCCAATTAAACTCATGTGGTTGATGTGTGTGATTCCTGGATAGGGAAAATTGTTAATATTTCCAAATATGTATAGAAATTTAAAGCAATCTGGATTAGAGTCCCACTGCTGTTACTTTTAATTGACCGAGATAATTTTAACATTAATATGGAAAAAATGTAGAGATATTGTCAAAAAATTATGAAAGAAAACAAATAGTGAAAAGGAACTTGTCATATTAAAACTTCTTATATAGCTACTACAATAAAAACATTACGAATATTGGCTCAAGGATGAAGAAATTGATCAATGAAACAGAACACAGAGCACAAAAACTGATTCAAACAGTCTTTAAAAATAGAACAGTATATGGTGATGCTTACTTTTCAATTTAGTGAGAAAAGCACGAATTACCTTATATAGCATGTTAAAGTAATAGAATAAAAAATAGATTTGTAATTTACAACAAATGAAACAGAATATTAGAATATAATTGAGGAGATTACGAATCTTAGAGGTAAGGTACAGGTATTCAGGGGCAAGACAGAAAAGTCCACAAATCATAAAAAAATGGACAGATTTAACTACATAAAAACCTAAAATTTCTGAGTGATAAAAGGCACCATTACAAAGTTAAGCAAGAAATGATAACTGGCAAAGAATATTTGCAGCATATATGACAAGTTGTTAATTTCTCTTATATATAACAACTCCTGCAAATGGAGAAAAGACAAGAAATATAATAGACAATAGGTACACTAGATGATCTATCAATTGTCAGATGAGGGCTACAAATAGCCAATAAACATTTAAAAAGATGCTATACTTAAGTGGTAGTCAGGGATATGTATATTAAATAGAGATGCCATTTTTCATGCATTAGAGAGACAGAAATTAAAAATAAATGATGAAACCTACTTTGACAAAAGTGTGAGGAAAACTGATACCTCTTAGGCACTATTGATGAATGTGTGAATAGCTAAAACATTTTTGAAATCCACCTGGTAATATTAAATTTAAATGTGCATATCTTTGATCTAGAAATGTCACATCTGGGAATTTAACATACAGAAATAAAAGCACTAGTCAAAAGGAAAAAGCAGAGTGAAATTCCATATTGCTGCATGTAAAAAACAGGCAACCCCAAACCCAAGAAATACCCTGAACAGCCACCAAAAGGACAAGTACTGAATGGATTACTATTTATTTATTTATTTATACTATAGAATATTATGTAAATATTTACACAGGTCTATACTCACTCATTTAGAAAAACATCCATGATATACTGTGAAGTGAAAAAAGCGAGAGGCTAAGTAATATGTGTACTATAACTGAATATAACACACAAAAAAGGCTTTGTGTGTGTGTGTGTGTGTGTGTGTGTGTGTGTGTGTGTGCGTGCCACGTGTGTGTCTAAATATAAGACGATATAATATGTGGTGTGTGTGTAGGCATTGAAAGACTTATAGAAGGATACATTTCAAAATGTTAAAAGCAGAGAAATGGGATTGGATTGGACGAAGAGATTAATTTATTTTTATTAGTTTCAGGTGTACAAAACAATGTAATAGTTAGAGATTTATGCTCCTCACAAAGTGATAACCCTTCTCCCCCAATCTACAAATCTACAACCCCTCTGACATCGTATATAGCTGTTAAAATTCCATTGACTATATTCCCTATGCTGTACTCCACATCCTGTGAATATATGAATATATATATATATATATATATAAAATTATAGATTAATTTTTTATGTCAATTTTTTATTGCTAGAATTACTACACAAAGCCTTCATTACTCTTATGGGTTGAATTGTGTCCCCCTCCACCCCTATTCATATGCTGAAGTCCAAACCCTCAGTATCTCAGAATGTGACTTTATTAATAATTAGTTAAGCTAAGATGAAATCATTCAGGAATAGGTGTCCTTATAGAAAGGGAAAATTTAGACACACATACAGACACGCATAGAGGGCAGAAGATGTGAAGAGACACAGGGAATAGAAGATATCCACTTACAGCCGAGGAGAGAGGCCTGGAACACATCCTTCCCTCACAGCTCGCAGGAAGAGCCAACCGTTGCTGTCAACACCTTGATCTCAGAATTCTAGACGCCAGAAATATAAGACAAATTTCTGTTGTTTAAGCCACCCAATTGGTGGTACTTTGTTACGGCAGCCCAAGCAAATGAATACAATTACTGTTCAGATTAAAAACCAACACAGTATTTTTCAAAAAGGTGAAACATGAAAACAACTGTATTTTGTCAATTAATTCATTCAAGAAACATTTACTAAATATCTATAATGTGCCAAGTATTCTATACTAAATATTTTACTTAATCTTCCAGAGATGCTAGAGGGTAAGAATTAGGGTCCACCTTTTACAGAAGTTCGGTAACTTGTCCAGTGTCATCCAGGGAGGAAACTGTGGGGTAGGATTCGGCTGACTTAGCTGCTTCTCTGTGCTGAATCCCACTGGTGAATGCTTGATCTCTTCATTGTCCAGTTCGACTCTTTAGTGAGCATTCACGTAAAAGTTCATTCCTCCTCCCTGTGTCTTTAATGTCAACAGGAGGCACGGAATAAAAATGCCAGAATGATACTGCCCACAATAGATGATACCAAAGAGGAATGACTTTATGAAATCTCCTTTTATTGTATTATATTAAAGGGAAAGACAGTGAACAATGGTTATAGCCTTTTCTTGGTTGTACTCAACATTTCATGTTCATTTTTATCTTGCCTGTTGTCTATGCTAGATAGCTAAAATGAGAAGATGGAAGGAAGGAATACTTCAGAAGTCATCTGACTTAATCACAGATAGGAGGTTTGGCTCATTGAACTATGAGCTTTATCAAGGATAAGTCAAATAGAAAATAGCCATGACCTTGCGACACAGACATTACTTTCCAAATCTTTTAGTGTAAGGCGGAAGGTTTCTTTGTTGCTCTAACTCCTTAGAAAGGGCACTTTGATTATCTTGTTTATTAATGCTAGTGATGGCAATTATGCATGTTAGCTGCTATCATTTATGGATAAACTTATTCATCCTTAACATCCAGATCTATCACTTTCTATCATACTCTCTCAGGTCAATTTGTTGTACCCCCTTCTTTACACCAGTAACACATTTTTACATACAGAATATATAATGTATTCTTAAAGTGTATTCTCTCATATTATTTATCAGAATCTCCTGCTGAACTGTAAATTCGTTAGGGTTTGAGACCACTCAGTCACTATGTTCATTAGTATCTCAAAACCTGGCACATAAAAAGTGACCAAGAGAGCAGAGAGAATTAGAGGCACAGGGTGGTTTAGGAAAGGGATGTCAGAAAAGCGCCTTCGCCATCTGGACCTGAGACCCACCCCATCATTCATCTGTCCCACATGTACTACACCTTCTGTTGGCACGATCACAGCTCTGTGGTTCACTGGCCGTTCCCTCTCCAAACGCACTCTCGTCTTGCCATCTTTCTGTCTCCTCTCTCCCTGGCAAAATACAGTTAGTAGAAGTAGTGTCAGTACCATTACTAGCACTGGTGATAGCTAATGCTATATAGCATTTATTGTGTCAGGTACAGTTCTGCTTTACATATACCAAATAATTTAATTCTTAAAATAAATCTCTTAGATAGATACTATTATTAGCCCCATTTGAAAAATGATACAACTGAAGTACAAAGAGATTAATTTGCCTGAGGTTACATAGCTCTTAAGTGGTAGAGCCATAATTTAACCCAGGCAATTGGTTCCAGAGTTTGTGCTCTAAACCATTACGTCTTCTTAACCAAGGAAATCACACCTGCAATTGACAGTGTGGAAGAAAAAGGGATTTAATATAATATTTTGTGGATAGATAGATAAATAGATTTTGTTTAAAATTAAAACACACAAATGTCTCATTTAGTTGTCAAACATTAGTGACCAAGGCATTTTCTTTGAGAATGAGTCTGCTGACTGAAATTTCTGGTAGTTCATTTTGCATTATCTCTGTCCTCTTTGCTTGTTCTATAATTTCTCATTTTGACTTCACTAGAGAGGAAGAGAAACTTAAGTGCGCTTGCAAAATAACCTGAGTGCAAAATCCAGGTAGATGTTTACAATTTTCTTGCAGTTACTTATAGGTGTCATACCTACACCTAACGCAACAATAATTTTAATTTTTTTTATAGTGATTAACTTATGGAGCCCTTCCGAAGCATTTGTTTATATAGACCAACAACTCCCTTCCTTTTCATGCTTTAACAGAATTGGTTTACATAATAGTTAACTTGATTGGTTAACTACAATAAGTACAATGTTATAAACACTAGCGAATCAATGCCTCTGACTCTTGGCAAGCACACAAGTCATTAGAGGAGAGGGGACATCTGGAGGCACTTGAGAGGGTGGTTACTACAACCTGCAACCAGTAGCCATGGTCATCACGCAGTACGTTTACAAAGGTGATGGGAGTGTCAGTTAATCTGGTATGAGGTGGATTTGATTCAACAAGAACTAATGCATTCAGTGTCCTCTGAGGTCTCACTCAGCTATTCCCCTCCACTGCAAGCCTTCTCTGGCCACCACCCCACCTAACAGAGGCAACAGCTTCCTCTTCTGTGACTACAGTATGTTGTTTATGTTTCTATTAATATTATATACTTAGAATTTTTAAATGTATAGTGTTTTAAAACTTTTTGTTTTACATTTTTATTGGGGAACAGTGTGTTTTTCCAGGACCCATCAGCTCCAAGTCAAGTCACTGTTTTCAATCTAGTTGTGGAGGGCACAGCTCAGCTCCAAGTCAAGTCACTGTTTTCAATCTGGTTGTAGAGGGTGCAGCTCACTGGCCCATGTGGGAATTGAACCGGTGATGTTTGTGTTATGAGCACTGTGCTCTAACCAACTGAGCCAACCGGCCACCCTGAAACTTTTTCTATTGATAAAATACACATGGCATACATTTACCATCTTCATTGTACAGTCAGTGGCATTAAGTATAGTCATATCATTGTGAAATTATCATCACCATCCATCTCCAGAACTCTTTGCATTTTGCAAAACTGAAACTCTACCAATTAAAACAATAACTCTTCATTTCCCCTTTCCTCAGCTCCTAGGAACCACCATTCTACTTTCAGTCTATACGATTTTGATTATTCTAGGTACCTCATATAAGTGGAATCACACATTAGTTGTTTTTTTTTTTTTGTGATTGGCTTCACTTGATGTAGAGTTCTCAAGGCTCATCCATTTTGTAGTATGTCAGAGTTTCCTTGCTTTTTGATGCTGAATAATATTTCACTACATGTATATACCCCATTTTGCTTATTCATTCATCTGTCCAGGGACATCTGGGTTGCTTCCATGATTTAGCTTCTGTGAATAATGCTGCTATGAACATGGGTGTACAACTATCTTTTTGAGACCTTGCTTTCGATTCTTTTGAGTATCAAATGCAATGGCTTTTTTTTAAAGGTAGCTCTTTCCCGTGAGAATGTGAACTAAATTTTACATTTTTAGTAGATAGAACATTTCCTGACACATAATAATTTAGTAAAGTCTTCTTGAATAAAACATACTCCACAGATAACTGGAAGTTTTATCTAAGATCTAGAGCTATGATTGTTAACTGTATGCAATTTGTACCCTGAGAACTACTCAAGCCTGAAGTAAAGTTGCTTTGTGAACTATACATGATTTTTGTCCTAAAACACTGTAATTTTGTCACTAAGATTTCCTTTCTTTCTTTTTCCCTTCTTCTAAAGGTAACTGTATATAGAATTGCACAATGTGTTTTCTCCCTAAAATGATGAGATCTGTTTCATTTTTCTAACTGTAGATTCTTAAATTTAAATTCTAGGTGGCAAAATTTTTGTAGGAAACCACAAAGCCCTATTGATGCCTTCCCTCCGCTTCTTCTGCTTCCCACCCCTACCGCACCCCACCCCACCCCGCTGGCTGCTCACAGCAGCTCACGGCAGCTCTCGCCGGCTGCCGGCCGCTCACAATGGCTCCACTCATGCTGGCCACTGGCCACTCACGGCAGCACATGGTAGCCCACAGCAGCACAGCAGCCCACAGCAGCTCTCACACCGACCTCTGGCTGCTCATGGCAGCCCAGCTCCAGGGAGAGTCATTGTTCACAATCTTAGCTATAGAGGGCTCAGCTCACTTGGCCCATGTGGGAATCCAACCGGTAACCTCGGTGTTAGGAGCATGGTGCTCCAATCACATGAGCCACAGGGCTGGCCCCACTATTAATTCTTGATATCTATTTATAAAGAATTCTAAATCTTTAGAACAAAATACAAAATACTGTCTTTTTACTTAATGTTTGATGCAGACATTTTGAATAGCTACTGAATGTTTATGTCAGCTACTATCATTACTGCCATGAAAAGATTCAATTTCCAACAGCTTAAAAGACTGCATGAAACTTCTGTAGGGAGAGCATACATTTTAAAGTAAAAAAAAAAGAAAAAGAAATGCTTTGAAGCCGTTGGCATAGGCACACCACAAACAATTTAGTGAAGAAACATTTCAATACAGCAAGGGAACCCAACTTTGACGAGGTTGATCACTGTCAGGGGCTGTTTCAGCTAAACTGCTGACCTAGTGTAGAAGTCTGTATTACTAGTGAAGCATTAATAATAATGCTTTTAATGGGATGAGTCCATTTTTTACTCCTTCACTGCTATTATAAGGAAAACTATGTATTTTTGGCTTCAGTTATAATATATTAACTTCATTTATACAATGTCTTCCTTTATGTACAGCTTTTACTAGCATAATCTACAAATGATGGTTTGAGAGAGAGAGACTAAAGGAATAAAAAAGGGAAAAATGAAAACCAAAAAAGCCCAGGGAATACAGTAGCCTTATTTTTATGAGAAGTTTTTACCAAAAAAACTTAATTTTTTTTGGTTTGCATTTATATTGTAGTTGTCTTGCCATTTCTTTCTCATTTTAGTTTTATTTGGCTAGGGCAATATCCCAATCTTTACAACTTTACATTGTATTATTTAGTAAATAATATTATCATGTAAACATATCTGTCAGAGTAAGGGTCTGATTTTGGTAATGTGTTTACGACCTCATTAAGAAAACAAGTTGAGTTGAACCACAGAAGGTGAGAAAAGCCGTCAGACAACTCCCTCAAGTTCTCAGTACAAAAAACTGAACAGGACTGTCTACAAAGAGTCTTAATTTCTCTGCTCCCAAACTAAAATCCTGTCAGAAAATTCCCTTAGTTTTAATTATAAACATACAAATATGGAATATAGTACTATTTTATGTAATTTGTCAGAAGTTTCCCTGGGCAGCAGTAAATTGGGTCATGTTCCTACTTTCTTTCCAGCTGATGCTCCCGTTCCTGGCCCCTAAACACATGTACACATTGCCCAGCAATGATTTAGAGAGGAAAGAGAAAAGGCGTAGTTATTTACAGAACTTACATGCTAGTTGGGAGATGGACAATAAAAAATTAATACATCACATATATCAGGTAGGAATAAGTATTCGGAAGAAAATTAACTCTGAGAGAGGGACTGGAGAATCATAAGGGCACGTGTGTGTGCGTGTGTGTGTGTGGGTGTGTGTGTGTATAAAATAAGGTGACATTTGAATCAAAACCTGAAAGAAGGAACCAGATTTGTAATACCACCCCTAGACTTGGGCAAGCGGACAGCTTCCTCCAGTTCTGCTTGTCAGAGGGACCCACATTTCACAAACATACAAAAACAAATTTATTACAGAACACACGGATACTTCTATTACCCAGGGTCTGGCACTCAGTGCTGGCACAGTACAACTAGTTATTAATTGAATTGTCAAATTCTCCCTCTCAGGAAGGAATACATTCTTACATAATGAAAAATTATTTCCCATTACTGTGAGATGTCCATTTACTTTCCTCTCCTCATGTTCTGATTTATGGTTTTGGAGATACAAATTAATTCAGTTTTTTACATTGACAATTAGATGGACAATGAACACTACAACTATGGATTGCTTTACATGTATAAAAATATTTAGTACAATTTAATTTTCCAAAAAGAAATAAAATTTCATCTTTAAAGAATTTTTATTAAAATTTTGATATTAATTAGTGTATATTTTGCCTTTTAGTTTTAACACACAATTTTGAAAAATTTACAGTAATTTGTTTGGAAACCTGAAAAATAGTTTTAATTTTTTTACATTGAATTTAACTTTTTTATTAAAATACGCTCAAATTTTATGCATTTTGAAGATAATTACATTTTATTTTTAATTCTTTAGATCAATATTGTCAACAAACACATTATGTAAAAATCCTGACTATAAAAACAGTGATTTTGCTGAAATAAGAATACAAAAAAAAGTTTAATGGATGAAAACATAATAATTTATGAAGTGTGTAGTTTATTGCTCATTTAAACATTGCTGTTTCATCAACAGAACACCTAGACATGTGCAAAATTATTAAACTGGGTAATCTCTGGTATTTTGCCTACCATATCATATAATAACTATAGCTTTACACTAACAAAAAATTACCACTGTGAAAGTTTATTTGACAAGGCAAAAAGAACACATTTTATTTTTCAGTTTGTTGCCTTGTCTTATAATTTTAAACATAGGATATAGAGCCTCTATTTTCACTTTTGCCCTGGGTCCCTAAAATGTGAGGAGCCGGTCTAGAGCACTGCAAAGACATGAGGAAAGAATGTTGTGGAATTGAGGGAAAAGCAAGTACAAAGGTCTTAATGTGAAAACAAAGGTGGCACCTCTAAGGATCAGCAAAAAGTCTAATTTTAGCTAAGCTGAGGAGCAAAAGGTGGAGTGGTGGGAAACAAGGGAGACAGGTAGAGGGACCAAATACTCTAGGTGTGCCATCATAAGAAATTCGTAATTGCCCAAACTTGGAAGCAACCAAGGTATCTTTTGGTAGGTTGAGTGGATAAATCAACTGTTGTACATCTAGATGATGGAATTTAATGCAGTACTAAAAAGTAATGAACTATCAAGCCATGAAAAGTCATGGAGGAAACTTAAATGAGTATTACGAAATGAAAGAAGCCAATCTGAAAAGGCTACATACTGTATGATTCCAACTATATGACATTTTGGAAAAGGCAAACTGAGGAGACAGTGGTTTCCGGGGGTTAATGGGGAGGGAGGGATGAATAGGTGGAACAGGTCTAAAGGGTAGTGAAACTATTCTGTATACTATTAATGTGATAGTGGATATGAGTTATTACAGACTTGTTAAAACCCATAGAACATACAACATCAAGCGTGAACCCTAATGTAAACTATGGACTTTGGGTGACTGTGTGTCAGTGTCAGTTCATCAGTTGTAACTAGTGTACAACTTGGGTGTGGGATGTTGATAATGGAGGAGGTTATGTGTGGGGGGAAGAAGAGGATATTTGGGAGCTCCGTATTATCTGTTTAATTTTTCTGTGAATCTAAAACTGCTCTAAAAAAAGTCTATTTTTTTTTTTAAAAACACACATCTTTTTGGGTGTCACTGTCCTTCACTTCCTAATGTTCCATGTGTTTACATTAATGTTTCAAATATATAAATGTACATGTATATGTATGGTGGAAGGGTAAATCTGATCCATTTAACTTCAGTTTGGCTGGAAGTGCAAGTATCTCTTCTCTAACACCTGTTGGTCTCACTTCTAAAATTATATCAGAAGAAACGAATTACACACTTATATTTAGTGTAAAAACTACCTCTTTGTATAATATATTTAAGCCAGGGGGTGTAACTTCTTTAAGAACTGCTAATTTGGGGGATACATTTAGAAACCGTTTGCTCAAAGGCTTTGTGTCCAATTTTGAAAAAGGCAGTCTTCGCTGTCACCCTACTCTCTCAGGTGGTACCTTCTTACTACTCATGTCCAGTGCCTTACGGCCTCCTGAGTCTCCACAGTTCTTTCACATCCTACTTTACTCAAGGCTGTACTCTCTTTTGGTTCAGACAATCTCTGTTCTGGACTGTGTCCTGCTCTTGACTATTATATACCAGGGAGATAATGGATATTATTAAGTACATGCTTTGTGTCTGGACTTTAATGGGCCTTCTGTAAATAATGTTTTCATCCACAGCAGTGATTCCACGGCAGAAATTCTATGTACTCTGGCAGACTGGTGATCTTTTTAGTCAGGTCAGAGTTTTGATGTTCTCGTAGCATACACATTCAGCTGGCTCCTAAGTGTCCCTTCTTTAGGGTCAATCCCATCAATAGGTAAGAGCTTTTGGCTTTCCTTTGTTAATAAAAATTAATTGGTTTCCATTTTTAAATTTCTCTGTATTCCCTTTAAAAATAGCAACAAGTATAAGTGAAATAATTATGTCATTCTTTGCATCCCTATTAGTCAAAGAGAAATGACAACACTTACCATGGAACTTAGAGTCCAGAAGCATTTTTTGTTTGTTTGAAAATGTCATTGCTTTATATACTTAACAATGAAACTAGTTTTCTGAAACCTGTGAGGTTTTTCATTTACTATGAAAGTGACATTCAAATAACGTATGGATTAATGAATGGGGCAGACTCCTGGAAATCAGATCAATAATGCAACATGAAATGGAGAGTTAGCGTTTATAATCCACTGAAAGTTCATGACAGCATATGTGAGCTAACTAATTGGACAACATAGTGCCTGAATTTCCTGAATAAATGCAATTTTCCACTTTTGTGATAATCGAGTCATGGAAAAAAGAGGAGTTGGTAAGCAATGAGTAACATCTCTTACACATCCATGAGATGGGGAGGGTGTAGCCAATACTGTGGCTTTGTCTTTGGGATTGGGAACAGAAACACAAAACAGCAGAAGTAAAGATGTAGTCTTTGTCAAGTAATTTATAAGCTACTTGAGTCAATTCCAAAGAAAAGTGTTTAACCCAGCATACAATAAAAACATGGAAGGTGAACAAGTACACAAATATTTCTACTGGCACATATCCTCACATCTGCCCATTCTTACCTATGTGAGAGAGTGATGATTCTTTTAATGTTAACTTATGAAAAAAACCCCCACATGCAGTGCTTTCAGATATGGTCTGTGGCTTACACTGCATCATCTTAACTGAAGTTCACTGTGGTAACAGACTACGCTGATGGTGATTGGAGGCAGTAATTACTTGGATGAGGAAGGAGTCTGGTGAAATGGTCCTATATTTACACAAGTGGTTTTGCTTCATGACATCATAGTGTGGTTATGTTTTACTCATTTCAAAGCAATGGATATCTGTCCTATTGTAAAGAAGTCAGAGCACTAGAGGAGAAAACTGTGTTTCATTTACAGAAAAATGTACATTTCAGTATATGAACTGCATAATTAACATAAAGAGTCCCATACATTTCCATTCTATGAATATTAGATACTGATCATATCCTGATTATTTCTATGGGTAAGAGATTTTCAAAATCTAAAAATAATTATAGGTAGTCCCCGTAGTTGTATAACTTTCTATTCTAATTTATTATTTGCTGTTCGAAAGCAAATTTATCTATTGTGATCTAAAGATGTGTTACAGCATTATTTCATACATGGCAGATTTTCAAAGTCCTGCAATGATGACATTGATATAGTGCCACTACTCTGTTATGACCTTTGTATATTATTTAAGTGTAACAAATACTTCATTCATTGCTTGCCCTAAACTTTGCATTTGGTGACATTCTTGCTGCTGTGTTAATATCAGGTCTATTAAGCTGGACCTCATGGTCCATTACCCTTTCTTTAGATTTGACCCCATGAAGTTTAGGGGTCTTGAGCACAGTGTGAAAAAGCAAAGGGTTTCACTCTCACCCAAGGAGCTCATTAGGACTTTATAGAAACACAATAAATACTCCTGCAGTACTAACATTTGCACTGAGGGATGCTCACCAGACACACAGCCTGGTGTCAGAAGGTGTCCATTGTTCCCTTTATCCAGGCCTGCACACTGATTTAGCCCACTAACGAAAGAGAATGCTCATTTGTAATCTGGCATCTTTTTCTTTGTAGGCAAGATTCACTTACTGGTATCCTAGCTTTGTGGGAATTTTTTTCCACCTTTCTGTCTTGATACATTTCTTAATGCTTCCACTTAAAATTTGGCCTGCATAAGTTAAATCAATGTCCACAGTTTATGAAAGAATTCCAGTGGGAACTGTGGACAGCCATGTGTGAACCAGAGGCCTTTATTCTTTCACAAATGATATTATCATTCATTAATCCCATTTGCCTTATTAAATACAGTTTTATAATGCAGGTAAATATTATTAGATTGGTTTATGGGAGACTAACCATCAACACTACTTTTAAAGTCTAGTGTGCATTACTTCGTTGATATGCCTTGTGATATTTTACAATTTTATAGTAAAGGGTCATTACATAGACTAACATTTGATTATATCATATTATTATGCCCAACTACTACCAGAAGTAGGTTTCCCTTTTCAAAATATATTTCAGTGTGAAAGTGCCATGAAACACTTTCTTCCAGGGGCTTGTCGGCAGCATAAAATGGGATTTCTAACCAGAAGTAGAAGCAGTTACTGTGAAATCCTTTCTTCTATGGATGGCTTTTGTGAGGTATGCTTGGAGACTCTATTTTTCAAATTAATCAGATTTCCTTGGGCAGAATGCCTCTGGAACGCCCTACAAAAGCTCTTTTCCTCTTCCTACTCTGCAAATTACTTAAAGAAAACATTGGATTATACAAAAGGGTTTTTTCTGCTTATGTCAATCAAGGATGGATGGTTTTATTCTTGTTTCTAAGACAAGAAAATGAAGAAACAATCTTGTTTTGCAAAGACTGGATGAATCACCTCACTGCATAACTTTCTAAAAACATTTCACTGGAGATTTGGGAAAAATATTGGCAAGTCAACAATTTCCAGTCCAAGACCATGTGATAAGACTCAAATGTAAGCCAAACTAATCAACTTCTTTGAACCAACCAGCTACTACTCTTTAAACAGAAAAGTGACTTAGAATATGGGTTATGCTTTGCTTTGGGGTATACCAAGAACAGTAACTAATGGTTTACTGTGTGTTAGGCACTCTGCTATTCATTTTATAAGTACAAAAACATATAAGACTATTCTAGAAGTCAACAACCTGGTGCAATTGACTCAACTAACCATCATACAACACATCAACGGGAACCATTCTTGGAGGCTGGGCTGGAGAAGGGGAGAGTAAAGGGACAGAAGAAGAAGGGGAGAACTAAACTTTGAAAGAGGAGAATGTCTGTAGGAAATGAATGAAAGAAAAGGTATTTTAAACATATTGCACAGCATGAGGAAAGACGCACAGGTATAGAAGTTCACAGTATATTTAGGAAGTAACTTTTACTGTATGCCTGAAGCAGAAAGCTGGGAATTGAGGAAGTGATGAGCAAAAAAGCTTGAAAAGTAATTTGGTGCTAGAATGTTAAGGGCTCTGGATACCATGCTAAGAAGGAATTTGGTATTTTCCTGGTGACACTGGAGGATTTTAAAAATTTATTAAAGGAAATGAAAGAATCCACTAATATGGTCAGATCATGGCTTTAGGAAGATAATCGATGGCAAGGTAGAGGATAATTTAGAGAGGGAGAAATTCATTTGTGGAGAATGAGAGACACTATTCCAAGCATCCATGTAGGCAATCCACGATGGCTTAAACTAGGGAAGTGAATGAGCATAAGAAACAATATATTTAAGAGACATTTATTAAGTAGAATTAATGGAAGTTAATGATTAATTGCGTAAGCACATGAGCAGTGAGGGCCAAGAGAAAGTAGGGATATGCTTAAAGTCTCTAGGCTGAGTGATGATAAACAGTAACTCCTAAGAACAGGTTTTATGGAGAATATAGTAAGTTTGCTTTTGGATAAGCTGAGTTTGAGACACTAAGAAGAGAAGGACTTTAAATTATTATAAATATGAATCTAGAACTCAGGGAAAATGGCAGGTAGAGTTTGGGGAGCATCTCCACAGCAGTGAAAGTAGAAGCCACGGGTGTAGATGAAATCATCGAGGGAGAGAGATGCAGGGGGAACAGAAAGATTTCCAGTTGCATATCATCTCCACGTGGCATGAGAGCTTTCTGAGCTGCCACGTGGAGAAAGACTTGAAGGTTACCCTCAGGTACAGGGGAAAGAGTGCTATGAACGATGACTAGTCTCCAGAGAGGGAAGCAATTGCATCTGCATCCATTGTTAGCCATTCCTAGTCATAGAAGGAAAAGACTCATGGCCCAAACCCCGGAAAACACCAGTCCTTAAGGGATGGTGGGAATGTCGTGCTGGCAAAGGAAAATAAGAGCAAATGAGCCAGTATATAGTACTTAGTTCAGTATCTCAGACGTCAGTCAATTAAGTATTTGTTGAAGGAATGGATGAGTTAGTGAAGTGTTGAAAACTACACAGCAATTGGAGCAAAATAAAAAGCCAGCAGCATGATAAACAACAACAAAAACAACAATATCCCCAGGTACTTTAGGTTGAAGAAATTAATGCTTTGGTTATTTTCTTCATAAGAACATGCTATTTTACTACTTTTCACATAAATATGGAAATTATTCTATCGTATGATCATTAGGAATATTTGGATTAATACTATAAAAATTATTAAAAATAGTAACAGGAGTTGATTTTATGTAGAAAGTTAAATTGAGAAACAAAGTGTAGAAAAATAATCGTTAAAGGGAAAAAATGGAAATGAAGAAAGGGTACTCTTCAGGAAGTATTTAGAGAAAAGTGAGCTAATTTTTCCCTTTTAGACCCTTAAAAGACAAATTCGTTTAAAAATAAAAAAAGTCGATGCTCCATCTACCCAATGAAATATTTTCAGCTTACTTATATGTGGAATTTAAAAAAAACAAAACAAACATAACAAAAGAAAAACACTCAGAAACAAAGAACAACCTGGTGGTGGCCAGAGTGGAGGGGGGTGGAGGGATGGGTGAAAAAGGTGAAGGGGCACATAGTCAATACCAGTGTGATAACTTTGCATGGTGATGGATGGGTACTACACTTAGTGTGGTGATCACATTGTAAAGTATATAATTGTCAAATCACTATGTTGTACACCTGAAACTAATATAGTATGTCAATTCTACTTTGATAAAAAACATTTTCCAAAAAATACCTCTAGCTTTCAGTGGCAGGTAAACACCATTATCCTACTGTTCACGTATTTTGTATTTGAAAGGACTTCTTTGCCCTAGAAATTGGAGTCTAAAAATAAGTAACTATTCATCCATTCAATACTTTTTCCTGAGTATCGAACTTGTGTACAACACTGCTTAACCTGTCATGCGTGTGCGGCAGGGTGAACCAAAGGATGAGGGGGACTTAGAAACCAATGGAATGTAGCTGCTGCCATGAAGAGACAACATTTGGGGATTGGATTATGTCCTTTTGGATGGTGTTCGGGCATGGGGAGCAAGCGCCAACACAAACACACGAATCACTAGGAGAGTCAGCAATTATAATACATACGGTGAGATACAGTGCAAAGAAAGAAGCAAGCATTCTCTATCTTCCTTCTTTGGAATGAAGGAAGAAGAATCAGCAAAGCCTTTCTGGAAGGCGTTCCAAAGCCTTCCAAAGAAGAAGAAAATGAAGAGCAGCTAAGCCTTTTTAGAGGCTTAAAGGAAAAACACAATTTTAGTCAGTGTGCAGTAGTAGGTAAGGCAAGGCAGGTAACTGGAGCAAGGCTAAGGAAGAAAGTCTGGCAAGTTCTGGAAGAAGGAATGAATCTACTGAGCCATAGAAGACATTTAAGGAATCTTGAGTGTCCCGCTTTTCTCTTCACCACCCCATCTTGCACAGCCTTACCCCTCTGTGCACCCTGTGGCTCTGGGTCAGGCACTGGCTACTTGGGCTCCTGCCAAAGGTGAAAGGTGTGCAGTGTGCCCCCCTCCCCATGTTGCTCCTCTCTCTTATGCTTCACAATGCTTCAGATACTCTGAGATGATGCCAACACAAGGTTTTGCAAGCCAGCTTCCCTCAACTGTTGAAAGGAGAATTCACTGATGTAAGTCTGAAAACTTCAGAGGACCTAAAACAGAACACTCACTAAAATGGCCAGTAGGAATTAATTATCTGATGTACGCGGGAGAAGGAACTCCAATATCTCTGAACTTTGGTAGATTTAAGGGTCGGAAAATATGATTTATCTTTGGATGAGGGTATCACTTTATTTTTCCTGGGAAGCACAGTTTTTTGGGGAAGCTTTTTAATCATGCAGATGTGATGTGCCCTACTCATTGTTCTAGTGGCAGCCCTGAATTGTACTCTAAACTCAGCTGTTACTGAGAGACAGACTTGCCCTGCCGTGACCGAATGCTAGATTCTTAACTTTCATTTCCCAGAATTTGCTATAAGCTTCTTGATGACAAGATCTCTATTTCATGCTTTTTTATGTCTGTCACATTCTGTTTTGTTTAAAACATTATCCTGTGTTGATTTGAGTATTGCCTGGCCATCTACTTTAGTCAGTTATTTAAGCATATAACACTGAGATAGAGGAGGCTGAGAAAAATTTTCATTACCCCTGGGGGCTTTTAACGGTTTAAATGAAACTTATCTTTAAAAGTATAAAATTAATACATACTTCACAATAGTCAAAAGGTGGAAACAACCCAAATATCCATCAACAGATGAATGGATAAACAAAATGTGATACATACCTACAATGAAATATTATTCAGCCACAAAGGGGAATGACATTTTGTATATACTACAACATGGAAGAACCTTAAAAACATCATGCTCAGTGAAAGAAGCCAGATACAAAAGACCACATCTTGCATAATTCCATTTATGTGAAATGTCCAGAATAGGCAAATCTGCAGCGATGGAAAGCGGATCAGTGGTTGCTAGGCACTGGGGAAAGTGGGGAATGGGGAGCGAATGCTTAATATGTATAAAGTTTTCCCTTTGAGGTGATGAAGAAGTTCTGGAACTAGATAGTAGTGATGGTTGCACAATACTGTGAATGAACGTAATACTTCTGAATTGTATACTTTAAAATGGTAAGTTTTATGTTGTATTTTACTACAACGAAAAATAAAAATAAAAAATTAATTCATGCTCATTGTAGAAAATATACTCCCCCACTAAATTAAATTCCATGAAAGTTAGGGTTGCTAGATAAAACACTATACTTATATAATAATTATTCATTGTTTATCTAAAATTCACATTTAATTGGATGTCTGTTTTTATTTGCTAAATCTTGCAACACTATTGAGAGTGGAAATTTTATTTTTGTCACAGCTTTATTCTAAGCATTTAGGACAGTGTCTGGAACATGGTAGGTAGGTCCTCAACAAATATTTGTTACATGAATATAAATTTAAAAAGGCATAGAAAAACAGAAACTAAATTATAGGAACTAAAATCATTCATAGATCCACCAACCTAGAAAAATAACTCACAGAATTTCTGGCTGTTTTTACGTACAGCCTTTTTTCTATGTATTTTTTTTTTTCTTAGTTGATTGTCGTTATTACTGTAGGCCAATTGCTAATCTTACTCTTTTTATTGATGGTTTCAACATAACATCCATCATACTACCAAGCTCTTCTAAGAAACAAATTTTAAAAGCTGAACAATGATGTACTGTGTAGATATTTCATAATTTACTTATCTATTTCCATATTGTCAAATAATCTGTTGTTTTATATTTTCTCAGTGCTCTATATAATGTGTCAGTAAACATGTTGGTCTCTAAATCTTTGTTTTTGATTTCCCTAAGATGAACTCATAGGAGTAACTACATGAAGGGAAATATACATCTTAATGGCTTTCAATCTGTATTGAAATATTAATTTCTAAAGGGTCAGGTTAATACATAGTTCTACCTGTGATGAATTGAAGTTCTCATTTCACTGTTCAGGCCAATATCTTTATGACAGTTGAAAATATTTGCTAGTTAGACAGAGGAGAGAGAGTATCCTATCTCATACGTTGTTTTTACTTATGACTTCTTTAAACAATGAAAATTAAACATTTTCCCACGTATTTGCCAAACACTTCTTCTTTTGTGAGTAGCCTTTGCTGATTTACGTAGTGGAAGGTCTTACTGTTCTCATTAATTTGTATGCACTTATTATAGGTCAGAGATATGACTCCTTTGCCTGTCATTTTTTAAATAAATATTATTTTCAGTTTGTTGTTAAATTTGGTTGTTCCTTTTGTGAGAATGGCTTTATTAAAGGATAACATTGCCAGTTTATTTATTACTGTATTTCATGATTTCCTTTGGTCTGAAATGCTGGCAGGGTTAGCATCACCTCAGGGTCTCAAGTGTCTGGGAAAGGACAAAAGGAATGAATATAGAGAAAAAGCAGGAGAATCTGGTCATTGGAGAGCATCATTACCCAGTTGGCCTCCCTTCCTCTCTTGTGGGGTTCTGTTTCACACGGAAGTAGGTAGAGCCTGAACCCCTGCTCTACCTACTTCAGTGTGTCAAAGCCCAGCCTTTTTATAATTTTTCATTTTTTTAAGAAAATTCACTATGCTGGTTTGATGGTGGTCACTTTCACACCCATTCAGTGGTTTTTGGCACTACAGACAAATCTTCATGGAGATTTGAGCCACCATATTGTGGTCAGCACCATAAAGAGTATAAAAGCTTTTCTTAAAGGGTAGGGTCATATTTCTAAAAGTGGCTACCTGGGGCCCAGCCTCAGTGGGATGGCAGAGAGGTAAAGGGGTCATTTGGCTGGGCAGACACTACAAAAGGTATAGATTACATGCAGTCACAGCCACCATTTCCCTAGTTTGTGCCTAAGACAAACTTGGAAGAGGAAATGGTAGAGATGCTAGATATCTAGTTATATGCTAATATTAAACTTGTGATAAGGCAAATTGAAAATGGTAAAAAATTTTAATTCACAAAATGGAATGGACTCTAGCATCTATGAAACTTCTGTCCCACAAATCCTGTTTATTTATTTGTCTTCCATAATTGCTAAGCAGGATGTCGCTTAGAAATATAATTTAGTTGAACTGATTTGAACTATCATCATTCCATTTGGGCTCATAAAGGTTTTTTATTCTGAAATTACTGATTGTTTACTATTGGTAGAGTTCAGACCTCTTGCCTGAGTAAGTTTCCTCAGTGCAATCAGATTTTATTCAAGTACTATCAAAAGAAGTGAAAAACAATCTTACAAAAAGTAACTTTTGGATGCCATTTAGCTCTGTGACGGGAACTAGTAAATATGAATGAGCCTTACTCAATGCTTCTCATTTTTACTTTTCTTTGGTGCCCTGTTCACTCAAAGGTTATACTCTGTAGTCATCTCCTACAGTCGTTTCCAAGGCATTTTTATGCACCCTTATCATTAAAAAATTAGTACATTTCTCCAATTTGTTTATTTACTAAAATATATATATGTTACAAATAATAAAAACTTTAATATGTGCTCTACAGTAAATGTAAGTAGAAGTTCTAATATTTCTTCCCACACCGAATGATAATCTTAGCACTGGTCTATTGTCACAGGACAGTGAGTTTATCTGAGTTGAGTTGTTCTACAGCATCATTTTTAGTGTCCTAAAGGCCAGTCTTCAACTTTAGGCATAAAGTCTTCTTGGTAATCACATCTTAAAATGAATTCTCCAAGACTAAACTTTTCATTGTATACAAGGTCTGCCAATTAAGTTCGAGAAATCACCCTGGAAAAAGTGCTACATACCTCATTTCACTACAGCTGAATATGACTACGGTCACCTTCGAAGTACACCCTTTGGGAAGCTATGCACCAATGCCAGCACTTAGTCCACCCTTCAAAGCAATTTTGGAACTCTTTTTCTGGAATGGCCATCAGAGCTGTCGTTGTATTACCCTTGATGTCCTGAATGTCATTAAATGTCTTCCTTTCATATTTCCTTTATTTTCTGGTAGAGAAAGAAGCCATTGGGGGCCAGATCAGGTGAGTAGGGAGGGTGTTCCAATACAGTTATTTGTTTACTGGCTAAAAACTCCCTCACAGACAGTGCCGTGGGAGCTGGTACATTGTCATGATGCAAGAGCCATGGATTGTTGGCAAAAAGTTCAGGTCCTCTTCATCTAACTTTTTCATGTGGCCTTTTCAGCACTTCCAAATAGTAAACTTGGTTAACTGTTTGTCCAGTTGGTACAAATTCATAATTAATAATCCCTCTGATATCAAAAAAGGTTAGCAACATCGTTTGACTCTTGATTTGGACTGACGGAACTTGTTTGGTCATGGAGAATTGGCTGACTTCCATTGTGCACTTTGACGCTTTGTTTCAAGGTCATATTGGTACACTCATGTTTCATCATCAGTGATAGCATGGCCCATTTTTGCACACACCTTTCTCATGTCAAGATTTTCAGTTAAGATTTTCCTAACTGTTTCTCTCGATGTTTACTTGGTCTGCTATGCTTCTCACAGTCAGCTGATGATTTTGACACACAATTCGACAAATTTTTGCAATGTTTTCGTCAGTTCTGCTCATTACTAGCAACCTCGACCTCTCTTCATCAGTGATGTGTTCTCTCCTCTCAGAAAACATTTAATCCATTTGTACACTGCCGTTTTCTTCATGGCATTATCCCCATAAACTTGGACTAACATGTCCCTGATTTCACTTCCACTCTTGACAAGTTAACAAGAAATTTAATGTTTGTTCATTGCTCTAATTCAAGCTCATTCTCGCGACGGCACACAAAAACATGCAACAACAATTAACACCACTCAGCAAGACACTGCCAAACATCAACACAAACACAGCTGTGAGACACTGATACACCAAGCTTATGAAACCTTACCGAGCTGTCTGTACAGTGCTGCCAATGTAAGCGCATGGTGGCAAGTTCACAAACTTAATTTTCAGACCTTGTAAGTACCATGACAATTTTTCTGTAGTGCCAAAAAACACCGAATGAATGCAAAAGTGACCACCATCAAACCACCAAAGTGAATTTTCTAAAAAAATGAAAAATTGGAAAAAGTCAGGCATGATGGCATGGCTGGGCTTTGACAATAAGGCTACATACACCAAAGTAAGTAGGGCAGGGGTTCAACGCTACAAGGGAGGAAGGGAAGGTGGATAATGACACTCTTCAATGACCAAATTCTCCTGCTTTTTCTGTACATTCATTCCTTTTGTCCTTTCCCAGACACTGAGACCCTGAGGTGATGCTAACCCTGCCAGCATTTCAGACCAAAGGAAATCATGAGATATAGTAATAAATAAACCGGCAATTTTATCCTTTAATGAAGTGGAAACTGATGGCAAAAGGAAAAAGGAAATAACAGACAGGAGAGCTGAGAGGCAGCATTATGAATTTTCTGGAGATTCCCATTTCCATTACCCGTTAGCCTTTTCTTCCCTTGAATTGTGAAAATTCCCTTGAATTTCCCTAAATTCCCTTGATTCATTATGTTCTTAGAATACATTCCTCTTTAGTTTTGTTTTTCAAAAGGTAGCTACAATTGGTTTCAGTTACCAGCAACCAGAGTCCTCACTAGTACACTACTTACATCTGGGGCTTTCCAACTTTAGAGTGTGGAGAAATTTGACTGCTAAAGTGACCAAAGTTCCTTGGCTTTATCCTAATGACAGTTGCTTTTCTTATATGTTGCGTGGCCAGAAGTTTATTCCGTGATTAGTCAACTGTATTGTTTAAAATGTATTTGTAGTTCTGTGGGAGTATTTTTCCAATGAGGCCATGCGCTCCTGGGAATTTCTGTTTGCAGAAGTATAGGAACAGAGATCTGACAGAGACTTGGCTTGAAGACCATAAGGGGTTTCTTGTCTCATGGCCTACACAAGGGTCATGAGAGCACCCTTCCGAAGAGCAACAAGTTCCTTACGGGCAACTGGAAGCTCCACTTAGGTGTAATTTGGAAAAACAGGAAATTACTTTGTAGTCAGAGTGGTGAGGTCTGAACATACTTGTTACACTGCTGCAAATAAGAGATTCTGCTTAACTCATCAGCAGACAGCTGCTCACATAATTTGATTTGAAGGTTACTGCAAAGTTTCTCTCTCCAAAAAATAATTCCCTCACAGAGTACATCACCCACTCCTACAGGAAATTCCAACCCTCTTTGTTCAGACGACTTAGGGGAGCCAGAAATTGTCCCAAGAACGTTAGTGTTAAACTGCAGATGTTGTCTGAGAGCAAAGGAGAATCCTGAGGGTTCTACCAATCACCTCTCATTGTAGGATGGCAAGCACTGACTTATTATGACTAACACACTGTTGTCTAGGAAACCAGAAAAGAGAAGAGGTGGGAATGAGAAGTAAGTATGGGTGGGTGATAAAGTTAGAAGATGTTATCAAATAACTTGGTGTAGACGGGGAGCCTCAGGACTGAACATGGAAGGTTGGCCCAAGCAGAACCCACACGTGACCTGAATGAAAAAGCAGAAATGTCCTGAAGAAAAGCAGAATGTCTCAATGACCTCAAAGATTTAGCATGGCTTTACTATTAACTAGCTATTTGAAGAATTTATATTAATACCTGGAATCATTTTCCTGGGTTCCTCAAATATCCACTACATTTTGTCTGTGAAAAAATAAGGTTCAAGTTATAAATGACTACTTTCATTCTTCTGCTCTTTCCCCCCAAAAATATTACCTTCCCATTGTATGAAGAGGATTCATGGTGGCTATATACACCTTGCTACAGCAGGACTGGATGGGAAAAGATATATGTCCACACCAATTCACCCTTGCACAGAAGTTAACCCTGAAGTGATGAAACTGGCATGTCTCTGGACTAGGGTTTTCAGATTCAGCAAATAAAAATACAAAACAAATTTAAATTTAACTCTGTATTTTGTATTTTATCTTGAAATCCTACTTTGGGAGCAATGAGGAGTGTCTTTTTTCTCATACAGGAACTTGTCACACTTATTAGGAAGCATATAAAACTAGTAAGTTATATAAGAAAGCATATAAAACAATTCAATTTATGAAATAATTCCTCCGCACTTCCTCTTTATGAAGTATTGTGCTAGGCTGTGGGGAAATCAAATGTAATTAAAATATGGTCACTATTTCTCATATGCTTATAATCTATGGGGAAAATTTGTACAAATAATCATCAATAATACAAAGCAGAAGGAAATATGCCAAATAGATTGTATATTAAGACTACAGAGGAAGGATTAATTTGGGAAAGAACCCGGGTAGGACTTTGAAGAACATGCAGGATCTGTCACTAGAGAGGGGGAGCTTCGGAGGGCATTCCAGGCTCAGGCAACAGAAATTTGAGCAAAAGCTTAGAGGAATGAATGCTCATGGTCCATGTGTGAGAAGCGGTGAGTAGATTAGTATCTGGGGCACAGAATGTGCTGAGAAACGGGGCAAATTTGACGCTGAAAAAGGTAGGCTAGGGTTGGATGGATAAGCATCTTGAATGTTATGCTAATAGTTAAAACTTTAAAGAGCAAAGAGGTAGAGGCATAGGAAAAGCCAGACATTTTCTAAGATGGGAAGAACATAATCCATTCTGTGTTTCACGATGACAAATACATCATGATATAATGATGGATTGCTGGGGCAAGTGTTTAGAGGCATGCAGTTAGTTTAGCAGGATAATTGCAATTATTGCCAAATGAGGAATTAGACTCATGATTTCAGTAAAAATTAACCACTTTTCTTTAATGTACTGAAAAGTCTATTTTCTAGTTTTGAAGTGAAGCAAGAGACCCTTCAATGCCCCTTCAGTTGTTCGTCCTGGGCTCTGAGGTCACACTTGGCCCAGACTTGTATTTCTCTCCCTGTAGCTGCCAGCTCTGTGGATTGCAGGCTACATTCTCCTATATACCTAAGAGGTACACAGGACAGTTCTTGGGATAACAAATATCCTATACTTTTATGGATCGAGAACTTGGACTTACCACTCTCTTCCCTAAAGTAAAGTGATGGTTACAGGGATTGGGAGGGACATGAATAAGTTACTCACCAAGAACTTCTTTCTTCCATAGATTTGTGATTTTGTGTTCTTCATAGAAAGGATAATTTTATTTTACTATTAAGTGTGTAACTTCAGAATGATGGTAATGCTATCGTCATTTACATTGAATTCCTTTATTGACCACACTTATATCTGTAATTCAAAGAGGTAAAACAAATCAATACCCATAATTATAACTGAAACTCGTTCAGTATTCGTAAATACTTAAGATTTTCTAGTCACTGTATTAAGCATTTTATATGAATTATCTCATTTAATTTTCCCACTAACCCTATTAAAGGATGAGCCACGTTTCTAAGGGGAAATTCATATTAGAAGAACAATGAAAGAATTATAAACATTATTAAAATTAAAAAAGGCATGTCAAAGACATGCAAATTATTTTTAAAAGATACCACTTTCACACATTTGGTACCGATTAAGAAAATACAACACCAAATGCTGGTTTTGAGGTAGTCTCATATACTACTGGTAGGATGAAAATTAGTAAGGCTTTTCTGGAAGTTCATTTTTCAGTAAGTGAAATTTTTATGGCCACGATCTAGAAATGACACGAGGGAATCTGTGCCAGGGAGATTAGATATGTATACAAAGATTATAGTATAAGGATGTTTGTTACAATATTATCATCGGGAAATGAAAGAGACTCGAATGCTTAACAATAAGAGATTTGTGAATTGTTTTTTAATTTCTGCACAAAGGTATTTGGTTAGGAAGATGGTCGCTGATGACTTTTTGGTTTATTCTTTAACTTTCTTTGGAAAAGGGTATTAAAACATTTTAAAAATGCTCTTCATGTAACTAAGACACTACAGAGTAAAATATAAACAGTATTTTAAAGGAATTATTTAAATTCCTTAATGTATTTTTCTTTACGATCTACTATATTCATACAGTGAAAGAATAAATATGGCTTAAAAGTTTAGCAGTTAATTTTTTGTCTCTTTAATTAGCAATCAATATTCTTCTAAATATAAATTTAAGGAATTATTATATAGTAATTCTTGTATGTGTACTCATGTACGTCAGCCCATCAGATAAGTCATGTCATATTTTTCTTTTCCTTTTTGAGTCTTTTCCCATAGATTTGACTCAGTTTTTTGTATCTTTTAAAATTTTTTCTTTAAAATTTGTTTTACTTTTGAATGAGAAAGAAGATATTTGAGCACCTAGTCAACACATCAACTCTTTTTATCCCGTTTAAATTTTTTACACACACACACACACACACACACACACAAAACCGTGTTTTCCCCGAAAATAAGACCTAGCTGGACCATCAGCTCTAACGTGTCTTTTGGAGCAAAAATTAATATAAGACCCGGTCTTATATTATATTATATAAGTCCTGATTATATTATATTATATTATATTATATTATATTATATTATATTATATTATATTATATTATATTATATTATATTATAGCCGGTGTTATATTATATTATATTATATTATATTATATTATATTATATTATATATTATAGACCTGTCTTATATTAAAATAAAACCGGGTCTTATATTAATTTTTGCTCCAAAAGACGCATTAGAGCTGATGGTCTGGCTAGGTCTTATTTTCGGTGAAACACGGTGTGTGTGTGTGTGTGTGTGCATCTGTGTGTATACATTTGAGCTCCATTGCTGCTTTAATTTGCTCCTATCAATTCTTTAGATTTTATTTCTCCCTCAACATACAAACTTGGTTTCATTTAGTTTTATTTATTTACTTATTTATTTATTTTAGTCTAGTGGGCTCTGTCAAGATTTTTCTATCTACCTGACAGTCAAAAGAACTCCTGGTTTCTGTAAAGATTAAGTCAGGAAGCAGTTTTTAACTACAACAAATTGAAACGTTTGCACAAGGAAGTGTTGCTTTTATAAGTGATGGGAAACTTCAAATTTGATTACAAGCAACCTTTGGCTTCCTATCTGTTCAACAATAGGCCATGTTGTTAAGGGCAATTTCCATGCACAGCATGTGGGTCCCATTTTTTCATCCTTAGACATGGTTGTTTACTGTTCAGCACTGTTTATGCATTTTAATCAGGCCTTTTCAGTCTCCCTTAATAAATCACTACTAAGTGAATGTACCAAAACAAGAACTATTATGCAGTATTGGTTGCCCTTACACATTATTTGCTGCCCTGGAGTTTTACACAGTACCCAAATTTAGAAAATAATGACAACAAGGAAAAAAAAAATCCATAGCCTAGAGTATTATATTTAAAATTGCAACATTTCTGGCTAAATACCCTCTTTGAGCTTCACTCTTTAACAGTAGGAGCCTGACTTTAAAATTCAGTTCAAGCAAGAATGACTTAACAATTGGAACCTGCCATCAGTCCTTAGGACTGAAAGTCTTTTTGATGGGATGGAGCTGACAGCCTAGTTCCTGCCTGGCAGGCATTCACATGAAATGAGCCTGTATTAGTATAGATAAATGTTTAGACATTCAGGTATCTTGCTGTCTGAGAAGACTATTACTGGTTAAAGCAAGTAGTTCAGAAGAAAAAGGAGTTTTCAGGCATTTATGCCCGAGTGAGAAAAGACAATGACTTGTTAGCATCATCTGGCAAGCAGGAAAAAGAAACAGTTTGACCTACCTCTCTTCCCTCTTAAAGCTAAACTTTCATTTGCTTTTAAATGAACTAAGAAACAGTATATTTTTTCCCTCCAAGAAGATTTTCTTACTGTTGAATTAAATGCATTTTTTAAAATTTGGTTTCTAGCATCCAAGACCGATTATTATAAATTATAGTATTTCAAAGCCCAGGCCAGAGGTAAGAATGCCCTAAAAGCAAAAGAAGAAAAGGGGCACACCACAACATAGACTTGCATTTTAAAACACATATTTTAAATGACAGCACTTAGAGTTTGAATTCAGTGATCAATACTGACATATTTTAGAATAGTCACTGGAAAATAAACAGCATAAATGTGTTATTATAATTTGAGGTTCAGGAGGAGAGTTTACCAAATAGAGGAATCATAGCAGAATATTTTAAGAGAACAGATGGTTCCCAAACTAAATAATTATTTAGAATTGTCTATGCTAATCTACTTCGTAAAATCCTTTGTACTACCCTTTGACATCACTTTATAAAATACTCTGGAGTTCCAAGGAATTCAGCAGAGGCAGGTGCTGTGCATAATTCCTCACAAACTCAGCCAGCCTAAGTGCTGCTTTGGACATGGACTGGAGAAAGTATTTCATGAGTGAGAAATCAAACTGTCACGTGTTTAATTAAGAGGTAGATATAAATGTTTGAGGCACTTTTCTCAAAGTATTGATCATGAAAGTGACAGGCACACTTTTAGACCATACATGCAATGGTGTAAAACAAAATCATACCATCTTAAAACCATGGGCTTAGCATTTAATTTACAAGTTTTCTAAACTGTATCAAAATGTGCAGAAATCCACCCCTCACCTATTCCTTCTTCCCTACAAAAAGTGAACTGAGAGGATCTTGAGTCTCTGATAACTTTATGGAGTTATCATTCCAGTCCTGAGCAAAGTTCATTTTCTCTGTTATACACAACCGAAATAATCCTAATGGATACACTCTGACTCAAGTATAGGAAACAGTTAATATAATAAATGGAGTTTGACGTGCTTAGCAGATACTTTATTTAAATCATAAATAAGAAAAGAAAGCTTAACATACCCGGAATTTTTATACTCAGCAATTTTCCTTTTGGGTATGTGATTTTGATAGCTAAGTATCTGATAGAACCTGTAAATGTTTATAATTTGACCAATAAATTCAAGACCAATAAATTCTTCCTATGGTCTATGGCAAGATCATTTATTGACCAAATATATGGGATTATTGGCATACGACTTTCAACTTAATGCTGACAGACATTTGGGGAACACCTTTAGGATTTGGGTTGATATCTGATTTGGTCAGTACAAAGTATTTCCTTAAAATTCTGTTTGCCTGAATAGTTTGGTTTTGGACTATTCACAGCCAAGAAACATATTTTCCAAATATTTGATAATCAGGATGGTATTATTATCACCAACATTTATTGAACACGTGTTTACATGTAAGCACTTTGATAAGCATTTTACTTATATAATTTTAATTCTTTCATTTATAAGATAGAGACACAATTTTTAACCTTATTTTACACTTGAGGAGATCAAAGCCCAGAGAATATATCGGTGGCTTTAGGAAACGGAAGGTAAGGCGATTTACACTTAACACAGACAAGTAGAAAAGTTGGATGGGAACCCCCAAAACATTTATTGATGTGGTAGTGAATAATTACAGCCCCAAATCCAGAAATACAAAAATGTGAGTTTAGTGTTTGAGGAGAGGATATACAGGAAGAGGGGGACATTTTCCCATTAAAACTTGAAAGTTTGCAAAAGATAGCTGAGAAGAGTGCTTCTTACAGGCTCATAGGGCTGGGGCAAAAAAAGTTGGAGTCTAGGACCTGTCAAAGTTGGGGCTCAGGTGAACACTTTGGCTTGGGACCCTGCAGGGCTACATTTTACTAATAAAGGTGAACCATAAGTAATCCAACCCTTACATCTATGTGTCCTAGAAACATAATCTCAGTCCTTAAAATTGAATAAAGGTAGTTCTGGATTGCTAACATCCCAGGTACCTGGGTAAAGCAAATGAAAAATCCTTTCTAGTGAAGATAACATTTCCTAGGTCTCACATCATTTCACAAATTTTAAAATAGTGTGTGGTATGTAATTCAAAATAATATGACAAATAGGAGACCAGTCAGCATAAAGAAAATCAGTAAAAACAAAACACAATAAAAATATAACCCCAGGAGCTTTATGAATTAATAAGACCCTGGTTTTAAAATAACTAGTTTGCCAAGTCCAAGGAGATTAAAAATGAAATAAATTCAGTTATTTTCTAAGAGCAGAAAACTGCAAAAATGACAGATCACATTTGACTCCTTCAAAAACCCTTATCCAAATATACACTTTACAAGTAAAACATACAACAATAAAAATTTAAAAATTAGTGGATGGATTAAAAAACATATTAGACACAAATAAAGAGAGAGTTAATGAACTAAATGAATTCAGAGGAAAATACCTAAACTTCAGATGAAGAGAGAAGACAAAATGTGAGTAAAAGAGAAAGGCAAAAAGAAACACAAAGGAAAGAATGTAAAGGTCTAATCTACATTTAATTGGAATGCCAGTAAGAGATAACAGAGAAAATGGGAAGAAGCAATATTGGAAGAGATACTGGCTGAGTTCTTCCAAAAATTGATGAAAGACAACAAATCACAGGTTTAAGATACTATGTAACCAGATTCAGGATAAATAAAATGATATCCTGATCTGGATACATTATAGTAAAATTGAAAACACACACACACAACAATTAAAAAGAGAAAAAAGAAATATCCAGGGGAAAAGAGATTACAATTAAAGAAATCTGAGAGCTGATCTCTCAATTGAAACAATAAAAGCCAGATGGCAACAGTATGGAATCTCTAAAGAATCAATCTAAAATTCTTTATCCAATCAAATTATTTTTCCAGGGTAAAGATAAAATGAACAAAAATGGAGAGAATTTATTACCAGCAGATCCATAGTACATGAAACCTGAAACATTCTTCAGGAAGAAGGAAAATGATACCAAATAGAAAGTCAGAGATTGAGGGAAGGAAGAATAATAATAGAAATGGTAAAAATTTAGGTAAGCATAAATAAGTACCAAAGAAAATGATAATTATCATGACTTATGGAATTTTAATACACACACACAAAATACACGAAATATATGACAATGATAGCATATAAATTGGGAGGAAAGTTAATGACGTTCAAGTATTCCAAGGTCCTTTCATTGCCTTGGAAGAGAAGAAAAGCACTAACTAAGATTAGACTTTGATAAGTCAAGTATGCATGTTAAATTTCTGGGTAGTCACTAAAAAATAATAAAAGAGCATATAACTAATTTCCAAGATAACTGAGGGAAAATATGAAATAATAAAAAAAACCAATTGATCCAAAAGAAGAAAGGAAGGAGAGTAAAAGGGGAACATAGAAGACATGGGACAAATAGGAAAACTGAGTGAAATGGTGTGTTTTAATTCAAGTAAATCAATATTTACATTAACTATTAATGGATTAAATATCCCAATTAAAAGACATAGATTATCAGATTAGATTACAATATCCAACTATATATCTTTATGAGACACATCTAAACCATATATGCTATATATTAAGAAAAGATAAAGATAAAAGGATTTAAAAGCTCATTTTTTGCAGGAAGATAAAACAATTATAAAAGTGTATGAATTTAATAATGTGACCTCAAAATATACAAAGTAAAAATTGACAAAACTACAAGGGTAAAAAAGGACAAAGCCACAATTATACTGAGTAACTTATAAAAAAAAACTCAAACCCAACATTAAGCAAAACAACAAGAATAAAGAAGATTTGAACAACACAAAAATTTAGACATACTAGAAAAAGATGTAACATTCTACGCAACAACTGCAGGATGAACATAATTTTCAATCATGTACATAATATTTACAAAGATTGACCATGTACTTAGCCATAATACAAGTCTCAACAAACTTCAAAGAATGTTTCAGACCAAAAGCCAAGTAAGCTCAAAGAAAAGTGATAAAAAGATAACTTGAAAATCCCAATATATCAGGCAATTAAAAATACATCAGTAAATAATTCACGTGTCAAAGAAGAAATTACATTAGAAATGAGAAAATATTCTGCACTGATAATGAAAATAATACAAATTTAAAACTGTTGTCTTACAGCTGCCGAACTATCTGTTCCCCCCACACCTTTCCCAGGACATCGCAAGGGAGTGTCTTGGCAAACTGAGACCCGATGGAAAGATCGGTAAATGTTCCTTGAGGGAATGTCTCTGCAAAATGAGACCAGAGGGAATAATATCGGTTACTCCCCTCCAATGGATGGTTTCAGAACAATGACTCCATCCTCTGGGGTTGTGTGTGTGTGTGAAGGCACAGTACGCTGGAGCACAATGGGGACTTTTGGGAAAACAGCCAGCAGGCACGAAACTCACAGATCTTGGAGAAAACAAGCTTTACTTCCTCATTTGTTAACTAACAAAAGCTATGCGTTGGCCTGATTAGCAGGCTCAGTCCTTGAGACTTGAGTCCCTTCGCCCAGCTTGCACTTTACTCTTAGCTACTGTCTTTCTTAACCCTTTGCCGCCCTTCTTGTTTCCCACAGCTCTAGTCGTGCAGGATGTGACATAAAACTTTCAGTAAAAGCAGTACTTAGAAAATATGCAGCCTTAAATGCAAATACCTGAAAAATAATCTAAAATTGATGATCTAAGTATACTCTTATACCTCAAGAAGTTAGAAGAACAATAGCAAAATAAATCCAAAGAAAGTAAATAGCAGGAAATAATGACTATTAAGGCAGCAATTAATGAAATAGAAAGCAAAGAGATTATCTAAGAAAAAATATAGAAGACAAATAATATGCTAAGAATTAAAAAGAGCACATTTTAACAAACAATGAAGATATTAAAGAGATAGTAAGAGAAGCTTATAATTTTATACAAATATATTAACAATGAGGTGAAAGAGATATTCTTGGAAAAATATATTTAGTCCAATACTGACCCTAAAAGAAATAGAAAATTTGAATATTCTTACAGTTCTTAAAAAAATAATTTGTCATTCAAAGGTTTCCTACAAAGAAAGCTCCAGGTTCACATGGTTTAACTAGCAAATTCTAAAATATATTTAAAGAAGAAATATTTCCACTCTTGCAGAATGCTTCCAGAAAATTGAAAGAGTTATGAATTCATTTTATCAAGCCAGAGAATCTTCAATCCAAAATCTATCAAGAGTATTATGAGAAAGGAAAATTAAAGGTCAATCTTATTTATAAGCACAGATGAATATAGCAAACCAAATCCAGCAATATTCAAAATAGATAAAAGATTACATCATAAACAAGTTGAGTTTCCAGGAATTCTACGTTCGCTAGTTTGCAAATAATTTGTCACATTAACACAATAAAGGAGAAAAATCATAAGACCATTTGAATAAATGCAGAAATATTCAATCTCCATCTATAATTTTAAAAACGCTTTTAGCAAAACAGGAATGGTTTACTGATAAAGGATTTCTAAAAAAACCCATAGATGTCATCAGACTTAATGGTGAAATGTTGAAATTTTCTCTCAAAATAAAAAAGCAAGACAAGGATATCTGTTATCCTTGTATCTATTCAACACCAAAATGCAGAGTATATTAAGATACAGGAACTCTGGTAAAAAGCTCCCTTATTTGTCCAGCGGCTTAGTGATGTCATCAAGGACTGAAGCTCAGGTTGATCCTGTAGCTTGTACTTTCATAGTTCACAAGACGACTGCCACAGCTTCAGGCATTAGAGAGACAGAACACTATCTGGCCAAAGAAGAATTCTATTGCCTCCTATTCTCTATTTAACAAGGAGGGAAACCTATCCTAGAATATCGCTGGTAGACTTTCCTCACATCCCATTAGACAGGATTGGATCACAGGCCAATACCTAACTTCAAGAGAAGCCAGGAGAATAACTGGTATTTTTGGCCTCTGTAGGGGTGTGAAGGCTCTGTCAACAAGAAAAAGGAGGAGAATAGGTAGAGAATGTCTTTTGTATAAGGGACAATAATGTTTGCCATAGATAGCTTAAGTAACTCATCCAAGGTCGCCCTTCTAAGTGGTAAAGCTGGGATTTGATCCCAGGCATTTTAACTCCAGAGACCACACTCTGAATGCCTATGCATTCTCAGCCTAGTGTATGACTTTCTAAGCAGTGCGTTATACCTGTAACTTAATTCTCTACCCAGAACCCATAAAATAATCTGGGTACACTGACTTTCAATGCCACTCTCAAAGTCTTTGTTGTACTCAGTTACAGTGTTCGCAGCAATTAATTGACAATCATTGAGAAGCTTACATAAGCTAAAATTCATCTGTCTGCTACAGAAGCTTTAATTTCACATAAAATTCTCTTAGAAATAATTATAACATTTGGGAATTTAAAAGTCAATCTATTATGTGTGTTTGAAAGAATGTGAGAACAGCTCATCAACTTTGAAAAGCAGTCATATGCATACAAATCGCATGAAAGGTTCATAATAAGATGAAGGATCACTAAGCAGGAAAAAGAAATACAAAATACAAGCACACATTTAAAAATAAAATGGGAACATCTTAAAATAAATTGTTTTCAGCAACGTTAAAATAGTAAAATATGCATTTGTAGGGAAAAATTTTAAAAATTGTGAAATCGTCGCATTTTCATGTCACAGTGCTTTTAAAATTATATGCATGCTATTACATTATAACAGAATAATTATATCTATTTTCACCTGTTGTAATAAAAGCAACATAGTTAACTGATTTTAAATATCCTTAAGGAGTTTTAATTATATAAAGAAAAATTAGTTTTTATAAGTGTGTGTAAGCATGTGTGTGTGTGTGTGTGTGTGTAGTATTGGTAAACAAATTAACTGTTAAATTAAGTTACCATGGGCTCTAATCATTACTATGAAACCAGAGTCTTTTGGCCTCCATACTTCTTAGTCGTATTTTTATATCGGAAAAAAAGCAAGCAGATGGCTGTCTTGCTTTTTTTTTTTTTCCCAGTTTCCAGCCCAACCTGGGCCATTATTTTATTTTCACATCTTGTGTGGCTACATCCATGATTCACAAGTCAAAAATGATTATTTCCAGTCCTATGCTGTCTACCCCCAAAGGCTCTAGCCAGGCATGTCTGCGAATGGGGTAGAGGTGGCAGGACCACCTCTACCTAGGTCTTCTATGGGTAACCTACCACTGTTGTGGATATAGCGCTGAAGTCTGGAGGCCTCAGGGTGGATAAAAGGGAAAATTCAACTAATTACATTTCTACTGACCTTTGACAACAGTTCTAGGTAGAACATGAGCCACCCCATATTTACAGTTCAGGAGCTCATAATCTGTTGTGAAATAAATGATTATATATACATAAATGAATAGGTAACTGGCAGATTATGTTAGGCAATTATAGAGGTATGTGGAGAGATGAATTCTGACTAGGTAAGGAGATGGGGTATTTCTTACAGGAAGCAGGAAAGGGCTGTGATAAAGTCGTATTGCAGAAGGATCAGTTTGAGGCAACTTGTATATCTGTGGGTGAGAGATTTTAAACTGAATGGGTAGAGGATTTCAGGGAAGTATGGCTGAGAACAGACTGGAAAGGTAGGGGTCAAATTCTCTACCAAATCCCTCCTATGCTATACTTCCCCATTGAAATTATCACAAGAAGTCTAAGCCCTTAAGGTTTTCCTGCACTGGCTGGAACCTTACTGTCATTGCACATCTGATAATCTAACCCAAATTCCCTCTGGCTGACCCCCAAATCCTTCTATTATGCACTCTGGAACTTCTCATTGTCATCAGCAAAGCCCTCTCTATCCTCAAATTCCTTCTCTGAATGCTCCCACCACCTACTTGCTCTAAACCAAAATCTCACAGTCCCCTAAGAACAGAGCATCATCTGAGCTTTCTCAAGTGATGGCTGCTTCCACCCCTGTCTCAAAAACCACTGGACATGGACGTGGGAGGGTTGCCCCTTTACTCCTTTTTATTGTTTCCCAACAACCATCCTTACCTTCTTGCTTAAAAAAACAATTCTTCTTTTGAATCATATTAGGTTATTTCCCTTCACTCTACCATAGTGCAGGCATCCACAATCTTTCTGATCACTTTTCCTTTATCATTGAAGATATTAGCACATTCCTTACTGTTTTTCACATGGCTACATATAACTCAATGACCTGTCATCATTCTTGGTCATGTTTGTTTCCTCGAGACTGTTTCATCCCAAACTCTGAAACTTCAGTTCCTCCCCAACACCTCCTTCTCTCCTGTGATCTTATTCCTCACCCCACCCCAGCAACCTACTTCTATCGTACTAGTCATTTTATATATATATATATATATTTATATAAAAAGTCAAAAAACAAACAACTGCCGACAACAACCCACTCGCCTGTCTTAGTCAGTTTGGGCTTCTATAACAGAATACCTTAGACTGTGTGGCTTAGACAACCAACATTTATTTCTCACAGTTCTGGAGGCTAGGAAATTCAAGATCAAAGTTCTAGTAGATCTGATGCTTGGCGAGGCCACTCTTCCTGGTTTGCAGACAGCTGTATTCTCTTTGTATCCTCACATGACCAAGATGAAAACAATCTCTCTTGAGTCTCTTCTTATAAGGGCACTTATCCCATCCATGAGGGCTCCACCCTCATGACCTAATAACCTCCAAAAGGCTCCACCTCCTAATACCATGACATTGAGGGTTAGAATTTCAACATATGAATTTTGAGAGAATGCAAACATTCAGTCCATACCACTCCCAATAGCAACCATGCCTCTTTCTAGAGAGTATCACCTCTTACATGTTAACTCAGTTCCTCAAACACTCTTTGGTACCACAGGGTTTTCAAGTCATTGACGCTATCAACTTCCTTGATGTATCACCCACCCTGTCTATATACTTGTACCTCTTTTTACCCAGCTTAGATTCCATGGTTAATCATTAAAATAACTCCCCTCCATCTAAACTTAGCTTCTTGCCCCTCTATCCCCCTCGTGTTCACTGGAAAAACCCAAACCATGCTTAAGTCCAACTGTCTGTCAGCTCTGCTCCTGCTCCTAAACTCACAACCATACACAATGCTCTCATTTTGTTTATTAAAACCTTAAACCAGCTCTCCCACATTTACCTAGCCAATTCACTGCCTTGTTTTCTGAGAATCCTTTTTAAAAAAATATATCATTTCCTTTCTCCTCAAATATAAAATTAATTCCCGCTCCACTCACTCATTCTTGATGTCTTTATTTCACTAAAACAGAAAAGTTATCAATGAAAAACTGTCTTATTTTCCTACAAGTCTACTAACCTATTTATATTTGTAGTCATAATCTCTGGCTCGCTACTTGTTAAAACAGAGGACTTGTCCATACTCCTATGTAAGGCCAAGTACCATGATCGTACGTGGACCCAAGTGACCCAGTTGTGTACATGAGGATCTTCTCACCTTCTCTTGGACTGAGCCCCTGCAATGATCTCTTCTTTCCTTTATATCACTTTTTCCTTTATGTTGGGTTATTTTTGTCAGTTTACGAGGACGCTGTAATTGCTTCCTTAGAAAACAAAACAAAATGCATTGTCACTCCTTCTTCATCTCCTACTATATTCTTTTGACTCATTCCAATTAGGCTTTTGTCTTCATGACTAGACTGAAATAATAATTGTTAAGGTCCCTAAAAATTTCAATTTTGCCAAACCTAATAGTCGGTTATTTTAACAAATGTATTTTCTATTTAAAAACCAAAGGAAAAAGAACTATGTAGGAGAGTTTGGTCTAGAAGAACCTTGCTACCCCATGTGATCCATGAACTGGCGTCATCTGAATCACCTGTGGTCTCATTAGAAATGTAGAGACTCAGGCCCCATCCCAGACCTTGGACAATTTCCCCGAGCCTCAGTTTGTTCATCTCTAAAATGGGTAATAGTCAATTCTTGATCTTCGTCTTACTCAACCTTGCTGCAGCAGCTGATGCACTGATTCTCTTTCCTTCCGGAATTGCTTTCTTTATGTGGCTTCCGGAATACCACATGGTCCTGGTTTCCCTCTTACCTTACGGGTAACTCCTCAGTCTATTGCTAAATCCTCCTCTACTTGATCTCTAAATGTTGAGGTGCCCGTGCATGCTATTTTACTATTGTCCTGACCAGCTTGAATACACAGGCTATCAATTTTTCCAAAATGTGATTCCTGGAAGCTCTGGGTCATCACCTCTAGCTTCAGGCAGCTTTGTCTCTTTGACTCTTCAAGTGTACAAATACTATAATTTTCTATGTGGGCCACGAAATGAAAAAGACTGGAAAGCACTGTCCTGGATGATCTCACTCAATTTCATGGCTTTAAAAACAATTTATATACTAATTATTTCCAAATTTATATTTCCAGCTCCAACTCTCTCTCCTGTATCCAATTTCCTAAGCAACATTTGTATTTACCTGTATGTCTAATAGACATCCCAAACTAAATATACCCCCAAAGTGAGCTCATTGCATGTCATAGAATTCAGGTAAAATGAAAAAAAAGGAGTAATGCTTGACTCCCAATCCATCAGCAAATCTAGGAGCTAAGTTCAAAGTAGTCTCCAAATATAACTTCTCATTGCTTCCACCCTAGGGTATGGCACTGTTACCCTCACTTGGACCCCTGTAATTCCCATCCAACCTTCCTACTTAGAAGCTTGAGTGACTATTCTGCAATGTAAACCATATAACTTACCGGCACTTGACCTTCCGTTGATTGCTAATCACACTAAGAATAAAAGTGAGTCTTTGGATGACCTATTAAGCTATAAATGTTCTTGTTTCAGGCTCTGTCTCCAACATTGCTTCCATCCATGCTCCATCCACACTGGCCTCCTTACTGTGCTTCAAAACCACCAAGTGTGCACTCACCTCAGGCCTTGTATTGCTGGTCCTCAGCTTCTCATCTCCTTTTCTAGGTATTTTCATGACTTGTGCCCTCACTTCAGATTTTTGACTGAATATTATCTCTTTAGAAAGGCCTTTTGGAAAACCCCACCCAAAATAATATTACCTGACACTCTCTCTCCTCACTCTGCTTTATTTTCTTTATAGCAGTTCACTGTACCTGCTAACACAATTTACAGTTATTGTTTGTTTCTTGCCTGTCTCCCTAGAGAAAGTAAGTTCTATGAGACATGGGGAGTATTTGTTTTGTTTTCTCTTGAGTCCTTAGAACCTATAACAATACCAGGCATACAGATGCTCAGTAAATATTCATTTAACTAATTTGGAATGAAGAAATATTTATTGTATATGGCCATGGTGGGTGGTTGGGGAAAATAGATAAGAAGCAAGAAAACTGGCTGAGATGCTTTTGCAATAATACAGGTCAGCAATTAGAATAAGTGCCTTGGGAATAGTTTTCAGAAGAAATCAGGAAAAAAAGAAAAAAAAAGATCCAAGCTAAAAAACCCAGTAAGAGCCATTTGGATGCTCTCTTCATAGTAACAAGTAGAGTATGGTGTAATCAATCATGATAAAATGAGGTTGTTAATTAATCATTTTATTCAACACATATTTATTATCACCTATAATGTGGTACATGAGGAGACAGTAATACAAATTCCCTCTTTGAGAAAGAAAAAAAACCATGAAATCAGAATATATGAGTCTTCCTTTAGGAAGCAAATCAGCTTTAATTAAAGGAAGATGATGAAAAGAATTACTTGAACCAAAGAGTCCTTTGTTTATTCAGATACCTTTTTGTAAAATGTCTGTGTATTAAGGAGGCTAAATTTTGTTAGCTAACTAATCACATTTTAAGATCAAATTTGAGTACTCTGTGCTTTTTTTATTGCAAGTGACATATTTCCTTGTTGAGTTTTCTATTTAATGTAAAAAAGGGGGACTTTGAAGTTAGTTGATATCATCATTGTAACAGAGCTTGTCTTTTATGAACTCTATTTCTTAGATTTTTATGGACGTCAGGATTTGAGAAACATAAATAGTAATAACAAGTAATAACAAAGGCTAGTGTAGGCAATAGTAATACTTTATAAATTATACTTACTACTGATTACTTCAGAAACAATGAAGTGTAACATAAATTACTACTTACAAAAATCCTTTTCCTGCCTAGAATTAAGTTCTTTACTCTCCAACACTCTAAAACCTTCAGTGCAATTCCTTGTATTTGAAACATCAGTTTGATTTCCTGATACAACTCTTTGCAGCCAGTTTATATGAAATAAAAACGTGTGTGTCTGCTTCAAAACCTAAAACAATGGTAAGCTTTGTTTGCTTTATTCTACCACATGGGCAATGGACTAACTGCTAGGAATGAGCAGAACTGACGGATCTGGCCTCACGCACAGGGAGCTGTTCATTCACATGCATAGAACTGACTGACCCAGCCACACTCACATGGAGCTTATTCAGGTGAAGAGGACAGCGTTCAGTTCAAATAAAAAATGATTTCATTACATTTAGAGAAAACACTTGGGGTACTTAGAAAGTGAATGACATTGGAGCCTAACTTTGACTGGCTGTGAGATTGGGGAATTCAGGGAAGGTTTCCTGAGGAAGAGACATTCAAGCTGAGACCAAAAAGACAAGTGGACACTTTCCAGGGAGGCTGGGACAGAGAAGAGGCTTTCTGGCAGCAGGAATAGTATGTGCAAAGGCTCAGGACTTGGAAGGAAAATAACACCCTTGAGAAACTAAACAAAGAGCAATAAACTAGGGGATAATGACTAAGATGAGACTGGCAAGGTGGCCAGAAGGCACATCGTTCAGGGCTTTGAAGAACATGATAGTGACTTTAGATTCTATTTTATTCTTAAAAAAAGAAAAATGTTTTTTAAAAAAGAAATCATTGAAAAGTTTTAAGCAGGGGAGTTATCTGACTAGATTTATACTTTACAAAAAGATTAATCTGATTCTTGGTGATAAAAAAATAAAGTATTTCCATTTTTGGTAATTTGGGGACTCAAACAAAAAACCCTACTGGTATAAAATAACAAAAAATTACAGGATAAAATATGACATATTCATTTTTTATAATTTTTATTAAATTTACTGGGGTGACACTGGTTAGTAAAACTATAAAGGTTTCAAGTGTACAATTCTGTATTACATCATCTATCTGTTGCATTGTGTGTGTACCACCCAGAGTCAGTTCTCTTTCCATCACCATATATTTGACCCCCTTTACCTTCTTCTACCATCCCTCTTCCCTTCTTACCCTCTGGTAACCACTAAACTGTTGTCTGTGTCTATGAGATTTTTGTTTGTTCATTTTAAATATACAGTTTGGATTTTAGTTTTAATTGTTTCCATCTTCCCAAGACCTCATCTTAGCAGAGCTGGAAAGATTGGAAGAAGTAACGACGAAGTATCTCTAGAGTGATCCACATTAAAGTCAGATAACAGTGGAGTTCTACTAGATACAACTCTATAAAAATGACTTAACAACTCAAAATTGCAATACATAAGAAAGCAATCTAACAGAAGCAAAGTTCATATGACATAAAACAGTAGGCACAGAACCTTAGGATATTCAGATAACGGAATTATTTATAGAACCCATAAAACAAGTAGTCCTAAATTGTTTAAAAACATTTTTAAAAGAATTATAACATGAGAAATAATGAAAATATTATTAAATTGGCCAGGAAAATCTGAAAAGAAAACTAGTAGAACACCAAATTAAAATTGAAAATGTAATCATTTAAATAAAAATTTCCCTAATTCAAATTAAATAGCAAATTAAACAGCTGAAGACAGAAATAGTGTCTGCAATATAGATATAAGAAAATTACCTAGAAGACTGAAGAGCTGAAATGACGAAAAAGTAGATATGAGAAATGAAATACAGAGCAAAAAATGTCTAGAATTGGTTTTATAGGATTATACGAGAGAGTAAAGAATGGTTGGAACAGTAGTAATATTTAAGGAGATAATAGCTGAGAACTTTCTAGAATTGATCAAATACATGAATCATCATATTCCGGAAGTACTATAGGTTCTGAGGATAATTTTCCAGAAAAGAAAAAAGTAACCACTAGATATGTCATAGTGAAACTGAGAGACCTTAAAAACAAACCAAGATAGAAAAGACAGATTACTGACAGAAGAATGACAATTAGCCTAACAGCAGACTTTGTACCAGTCACCAGAGAATACTAAAGACAATGGAATAGCATCTCCAAAAGTCTATAGAAAACAACTGTAAATCTAAAATTTATACACAGCTAAACCATCATTCAAGAATGACAGGAAACTGAAGACATTTTCAATAACAATTTCCATTCACTGAAAAAAGGACATATTTCATAAAGATGGACTATAAATATTTAAAAAATCAATGATATTTAAGAAGGAATAGTAAGTAAATAAATGTGTAACTGGGTGAGTATATGTAAATAATCAATCATCAGGGTATAAAAACAAGATGGAACTAAAATACTGCAGAAAATAGCATGTAAGTTAGTAGAGTGGTATTTAGAGTTAAGTTGTTCAAGACAACAACAGAGATACTCATTAACTTTAGATTAATGTTAAAATGTTGAGATTAATGATTAATGGAATAGAAATAGAGTACATATCATTTGGTCCATGAGAGAGAGAAAAGGGAATAAAAAAAAATATTATCAATCCATTAGCAGGTAAGGAAAAAGGAAAGAGAAAGCACAGTAAAGAAAGGTAAGTAGAAAGCAAAAACCAAAATAGTAGAAATAAATTGAAAGTCTCAGCAATCACATTGAATATAAATGAGATAAATTCATTAATTAAATAACAGGTTGTCCAAGTAGATTTTAAAAATCCAGCTACATCTAAAACATAAGGACACAGAATACTTAAAACTAAATGAACGTAAAAATATAGCAGAAAAGTAGTAATACAAACAAATAAGGTGCAACTATGTTAATATTAGACAAAACAGACTTTAAAGCTGAAACATCATTAGAAGGAAGATATAAATTATACACAGAGGGTGCCAAAAATGTATACACATTTTAAGAAAGGAAAAAAACTGTATTAAAATTGTAATACTCAATATATACCAAAAACAAAAGATGAACACAAGTCACGTTTGACTTCTGCAATTACAAGAGGTGCTCAAAGTGGTTAGCATCAGCGTCCAGACACTTCTGATTATGGTGAACTACTGCTTGAGCAATATTGACCAAAGTGTCCACTTGTATACATTTTTTTAGCCCCCCGATATATATGAACTACAAAGAGAAATAAGTATCTAACACAATGGGACATTTTTAATAAATCTCAGTAATTGAAAATTCAAACAGATAAATAATATGCAAGGCTGTGAAATATTTACATAACAGCTTGATGTAATGAACATATATAGTACCTTGCAACTACAAACAGATAACACACACACAACTTTCTTTTGGCCATCCCGGGAGAAATATGCCCCATGGTTGACACTTCATGTTGTACGGAATTAGCCCTTTTAGTAGGGTAAAACAACCTCTAACTTAGTTATTTAAGATGGACATAGGAAATTGTTGGGAATTGTTTCCTTAATCAGGCCTAGTTCTGGAGAATTTTTTAGTCCCTTCTTAAGTACTTCTATTTATATTTATGTTTCATAGTTCTAAATTTTTTTAAAATTTTTCAATTATAGTTGACATACAATATTAGTTTCAGGTGTACAAATACTGATTAGACAACTATATAATCTGTGAAGTGATCACCCTGGTAAGTCTAGTACCCATCTGTAGCACTATACATAGTTGTTACAATATTCTTGACTATATTCCCTACAGTGTACTTCACATTCCTGTGACTGTTTTTATAACCGGCAATCTGTACTTCTTAATCCCTTCACCTTTTTCATTCACCTCGCATTTCTTAATCTGGCAACACAAATTTGTTCTCTGTATCTATGAATTTGTTTCTGTTTTGTTTGTTCATTCGTCAAAGTATCCACTGAAAGATGAATGGATAAAGAAGATGTGGTACACATGCATACATACAATGTAATATTACATAACCATAAAAAAGAATGCAATTTTTCCACTTGTGATAACGTGGATGAAACCTGAGGGTATTATGCTAAGTGAAATAAGTCAGGCAGAGAAAGATTTCATTTGTATATGTCGAATCCAACAAACAAAATAGGGGTGAGTTTTACTTTGTTATATAGGAGAAACTTGAGCAAATTTAAATGCAGATAGGGAAGACCCAAAGGAGGGGGACATTAATTGGACATCCAAAATGACTCATTCACATGTCCATTGCCTTGATGTGTCTTAGTGTCTGTCTTTCTGTTTCTCTCTGATTCTCCCTGTCTGCCCCTCTCTCTAGAAGCAGCATCTCATTTTCCGGGACCTCTTCATGTGGCTTGGGCTTCCCTCAGTATGATGGTCTTCGGGTATATCTACTATTACGGTGACTTGCTTCCAAGAAGCAGGAAGCAGAAGTTGCCAGGCCAGGTAAGGATTACACTCAGCTCCACTGTCCATCAGAAACATTTGGGGTGATTGTTAATGGTACCGATTGTAATTCTGATTCAGAAGGTGTTGAGTGATGCCTGACATCTGAGTTTTAGCAAGATCTACATGGATGGTTCTTATGCACATCCGATCCGGGCTTTGAAATTATGGAGTTAGAAAATGAAGAGAAACACTGCTCCAGCTGGTCCTTTCCTACCTGTCCTCATCAAACCTCCCTTTCCTTTTAAAGATCACAAATGTCTTTTTTACAACTTCATGATTATTTTCTCACAGTGAATCATTCCTTCATTTTAGTATCATATTTCTTAAAGGAGAAAACCCCCTTTTTGAGTGATTTAAAACCATCAAATCAAGCTAATTCAAGATTAAACATAGATTTCACATGTAAAATATCTTCTTATTGAGACTTTAAGAGAAGTATTTTTAAATGGTCAGTTTCTCATTTGAATCTCATGTTTCCATAAAGAAGCATCCACTTTTTATTATTTCACCACTCTCTCACTGTCTGGCCTAGTTTTATTTCTCTATGGCCTAGATTCTCTGGTCTGTTTACTCCTTTTTTAATAGACTCAGTGTCTCTATACCATCTCCTCATTGTAGGTGTCAGCAAAACCTCAAACTATCCATTTTTTCCATGCACAAACTTGAGCAGTTGAAAGTTACTGTAGAAAATCAAGTGTCCAGGCTGACTGAATGACATTAAAAACATGAACACAAAGCTCAGTCATGCCAGGCAATCATTTTTTTTTTTAATTTTTATTTTTTAAAAATTTATTGGGGTGACAATTGTTAGTAAAATTACATAGATTTCAGGTGTATAATTCTGTATTACATCATCTATAAATCCCATTGCGTGTTCACCACCCAGAGTCAGTTCTCCTTCCATCACCATATATTTGAATCCCCCTTATCCTCATCTCCCACCCCCCACACCAGGCAATCTTAAAATGTGTTTCTAGTAGGTTTACTTTCCTGCCTTCCAAAACACAGCGTTCTGTTTCATCTACATCTTTATCCTCAAACCTCCATACCAGTTCGCTCCACATCACACTTTCATTACTTTCATTAATATACAAAAGCTATTCATGAACTCCTTTATTTATCCACCACCAAACTGACAAACTGCTTGCATCAATATCTCTTCTCATGTTTTGTGCAGTAACAATGGAGGATGCATTCTCCCTCCCATGAGATCCATTTTTCCACAAGTAACCTGGATCCTATCACTTCTTCTGTTCTTAAGGACCCTTCAGTTTTTCTTCTCCCTGGCATCAATAATTTCTCTTTTTCTGCTGAACTATTCCTATCAACGTACAGTCATACTCTAGAATTGCTTGCCCTCCCCCCATAACACCTCCTTACTTCATAGCCTTTTCTAGAACTGTCTCTTTTCTAGACTGTTTTACAGCAAAAAATTGTTGAAAGTGGACTTCACACCATCTCTATTTAACTCTCCCACATTTCATTCTTCATATCAACCCCTTATACCTAATACATACTTTTCCATTCTTATCTTTCTAAGCCTTTAAGCAACATTTAGTACAGCTGACCCTATCTGCATCCTGGAACCACGCCCCTCTCTAAGCCCCTGTGTGTGACACCACATTCTCTGTGTATGGCAGGCGGCCTCTAAGATGTTTTCCAATGATCCCCACCTCCTGGTACTCATGCCCCTGTGTAATCCCCTCAACCTGAGTGTGGGCAGGACCCAGTGACTTGCCTCTAAATGCACAGAATATAGCAAAAGTGATGGGATATTTCTGAGATAAGATTACAAAAAGACTCTGGCTTCCATCCTCTCACTGTCTCTTGCTCACTTTTTTTCGTTTTGATAGAAGCCAGCAGCCATGTTGTTAGTTTCCCTATGGAAATGCCCAGGTTGCAGGTAAATAAAGGTGGTCTTCCTGACAACAGGCAGAAAGGAACTGAATTCTGCCATCCACCCCTGGGTGAGCTTGGAAGCAGACCCCCTTCAGTTGAGGCTTGAGGTGACTCAGCCCAGGCCAACAGCCTGTGAAAGACCCTGGGCCAGAGGACTCAGTTAAGGTGAGCTCAGGTTCCTGATCCACAGAAATTGTGAGAAAATAAATATTTGTTGCTTTAAGTTGTTAGTTTTGGGGTAATTTTTTATACAGTCATAAATAACACATGGGGGTTTCCCTCAGAGCTTGGCAAACTATAGCCCCATGGACTCAATCTGGCCCACCACCTGCTTTTGTACTGCCTGTGAGTTAAGGAAGATTTTTACATTTTTAAATGGCTGAAATGAATTAAAAGGATAGTTCTTGAAATGTAAAAATACATGAAAATCAAATTCTGTCCATAAATAAAGCTTTATTGGAACATAGTCATATACATTCATTTCTGTATTGTCAATGGTTGCTTTTTACTGTATCTGCAGAGTTTAGTAGTTGTGGTAGAGATCTTATGGCTTGCAAAACCTAACATATTTACTATCTGACCCTTTACAGAAAAAGTTTTCCAGTTCTTCTTTATCTTCTCTGCTGGCTCCACCTCCTCTGTCCTATCTCTAAATGTACTCTGTCTCTGTCTCTATACGTACGCAGGCAATATATATAGCATTATGCATATTATACCACCGTATTATGCATCATATATTATAAGTCACTCTTGTCCTATTTGATGTTTGTGCTTCTGTATCTAATAAGCTTCATAAGCTGAACATGTCAAACATAGAAGCCCTCTGCTTCTGTCTCGCTCCAAAACCTGCCTTTCTTCTACTCCTTCCAATGTGAATTGATGATATCATTATCCACCCACCTGATCTAGCCAGACATTGAGTGATCCTCAATTTCTCCCTATTGCTCATCCTGAACATACAATCCATCAACACAATTTATATATTTTATTTCCAAAATATATTTTGGAATATATTCAGTCCATCTCAATTAGTTCTCTAAGTTAAGCATCCATTTCATTTTTTCTTATAATTTTCACAATCTATAATTATTTTATTCATTTAATTAATAATGTATTTTCTCTCTCTTTAACTAGAATTTAAAGTCCACGAGGACAGAGACCATTTCTGTCTTATTCACCATACTATCGCCAGTGCCTTGCCCATAGTAAGCACTGGGGCAGTTAATAAGTATTTCTGCATAAACAAACATGGCAGATGTTTGGTAAGTAGTAGCTATAGGTGAGAAGGGCATTAATTCACCTTTAAAAAGTGTACTTATCTCTTGCCTATCTGTAATTACATTTAATAGAAGTAAATATCTCCAACTCAAAAAAATGAATGATGGGGGAGATGTTAGTTCTCCTATTTTTAGCTAGAATATTTCATAAACTACATATTTTTAGAGAATAAGTAGTTATGTTATTTTAATGACTGAAGAAATAAAGAATGTGGTTTATATAGAATAATTTAAGCTACAATTTAAAATATCTAAAAATCTGACATCAGTGATCTATATTATATAAAAATATCACTAGGAAATGTGAATGTTTTCATTGCTGCCTCAATTTAAAGGTTATATTAGGCAAAATAAGAAAAATCCATATAATAGAAATAAAAGAAAAAGAAATGACATAAGTATCTAAATAAATAATTGAATTATTAGGAGGCCTTGTTACTACTCACCTGAACCAATCAGAATTCCTTGTATAATAAAACTTAATTTATTGTTTTATATCATGATATTTTCCTTTATTTTTACAACCCAGCAGTATTGTATGCTTTGATTTCTAATTAATTGTCATATGTTACTGTGTTTCCCCGAAAATAAGACTGGGTCTTATATTAAGTTTTGCTCCAAAAAGTGCATTAGGGCTTACGTTTAGGGGATGTCATCCTGAAAAATCATGCTAGGGCTTATTTTCCAGTTACATCTTATTTTCGGGGAAATGTGGTATATGATTAGGATACTGTAGTATACTTTCTTACTGTTCACAAACATACAGTGCCTCTACCTATGGGAATATTTTATTTCCTCACTCTATTGAACTCAAGCATGGGTATGTGACTTGCTTTGGCCAATGAAATGTGAGCAGAAGTGACTTGTGCCCCCTTCTGGGCAAAAACTTTGAGTCAGTATGTGCTTTGCTACACTTTCTTTTCCTTCTAACAAAAAGCCAGAAATGTTTCAGACAGGAATTACTCCATTAACTTGAGTCCAGGAATTAATTCTATGTGGAGGAGAACTATAGCCCACCAAATATGGACATAAACCTGTATTGCTTTAAGCCATTTTGACTTTGGAGTCTTGTGTTACCAGAGCATAACCTAGCCTATCCTTGTCTTTGAACATATATATATATTTGGAACAAGTACAGTAAAACCTGACATTGATGCAGTGTTGACTAGGAGAAGGCCATTTTGAATTAGTAAGAAATGAGAGTTGTAGAATATTTTAAAGAAATAAAAACTTACTAATTTCAAATATAACAGGAACCAAAAATAGAGAATTAGTAGTTATACTCTATTAGAAAGGGGAGACACTGGAAGAATATAACTGATTGAATAATGCAATCTGTACGGCGATATTGCAATGAAAGAATAAATGAAAGATGTTGGTGTATCATCCATTTAAGTGGTGGCCATTTAACAAGTTCATTGCTGAATGAGAGTAAAGGTGTTTAGGCTAAAGGAAGAAAGTGTAGCTAGAGCAGATGTATTGGAATGGGGCTGGGGGAGACTAGCAGATAAAATGATAGAGAGTGAAATATAGGTATGAATTTGAAAAAAGGGGAGGGCAGTTGAGTAACATAACTGTCAAGCATTACTTCAGAAAATGTGTAATATTACTCTAGTTTCCAAATAAATGAAAGCTATGAAACTCAAAAGAGGACTGGGACACTAGGAAAAAACTCTATGGGTTAACTTTCATTTATTTGTCTAAAATGCTTATATTTTACATGAGGCAAATTCTTACCAGAGAAATAACACCCTAAAGCAAGGAGATTAACACATCTAAATTTGGTTTGGAGAGCCTGGATTTATACACTTAGAGCAGAGCTTCACAAGGGATTAATTTCTCTGTGTGTACGTCATAATTTTGGCAGTGGATGTAAAAATCTTAATGTTCATGTGAAGGGACTGTTTTGATGTAAACATTGGGGAACATGACAAAATTCATAATGCAATGTGCATCCACCCGTTGGTTCAAAGCAGTAATTCAGGGCAAACCAAAAAACTTTGTAAGATTTCAATATGAATGAGAGGCACCTGTGACTTTGAGTACCCTGAGATAATGAGAAACGGTTGAAAAGACTGCAGCTCAGCAGCATCCAGAGCAATTTCCTCAAAATCTTTCAATAGTCTCACATTTCACTTTGGGCCAAGCGGCACAAGTGGAAAGCGGTTAGAAATGATCAATGAGCAAGTAATGCCAAATAAACTGAATGGCCTGGAAAGAAACTGGGAAGTCTCCCAGTTACAGAAGAAAGTCAGTAAAATAGAGCTTGAAGGTAGAATGCCGGGCACGGAGACAGACAATGCCTGAAGCATGGCAAAATAATACACAAAAAGCCAACAGAGCCAGCCAGAAAAGACATGTGTAGAAAAAGTAGGACAGTAAGAGCATGAGTCCCACAGATCAAAATCAAAAACATATTTATAAATGTCTTTCAGAGGTAATGCAGATTTTTAGAATTTATTACAAAGACCCAAGAGTATTTGGGGATGAGGTGGGATGGAGGGAATAGGAGAATATTCAAGAAAGTATAGAGATGTATAGGATGCATTGACTCATGATTATTGAAGTAGTTGAATGTACTTCTTAACATATTCCTGTGCTTTTCTTTAAAATGCATTTTTTCCCTCTAATTCGAGGGTTAGGATGTAATCTGCCCAAAGCTCTGAGTTGTGAGTGGGTGTTGGGCTGTGGAGAGAATCTACAGAGTTGTCAGCTATTGGGAAATATTTGCTTCTCCCTGAATAACCCTGCACCTGCTATGTTTCCAGTGGCTACTAAAAAGGCAACAATGGTTCCCTTAAACCTCCTCCTTTCAGTTGAAAACAGAACCTAGCTCCTCACAATCACATCTTCTTTGTGAAGCAGTATAATTCTTGGAACAGGTGATCAGAGACTACCAATGAGAGGTCAGAAATTCATCCTGGAATTCACCATCCAGAGTCCATATTACCAGGGTTATGAGAAGGCTTCTCTCTCCACCAAGCAGAGATTTTCCTGCCCAAAGGGAAAAATTCGGCTGCTCATGGAGGAATAGGGAAGAGCTTCTTTAGACTTCACTACAGAAGTCCAATTCTTAGTGGAACTATTGTAAGCAAGTGTGTTTAAAATAAAAAAGATTTACCTGTTTTTTTTGTATTTATTACTTACAGAATTTGCGAAAGCACACTAGATGGTACCCATACAACATAGCCATCAAACTAATCATAAGAGACCTAAAGTGAACTAAGGAGAGGTTGGAGAGGAGAGAAATATAGGTAAAAACCAAGCACACTAGTTCCTCAGGAAAGACAAGACATCCTCAGACTCTAAATTCACGGAACAATCGATTCCACCTCCTAGATATCTCTCAAATTCTACTGCTTCTCCCCATTACCACTGCCACAAACCCAGCCCAAACTGCCAGCATCTCTAATCTGGATTATTTTAATAGTCTCCAGAGTCTTATCCAGATTTTAGCACAGTCTCCATTCCACAAGAGTGGTCTTTTAAAATGCAAATATAATCACATCTCATTGCTTTAAGGACAAAGTCCAAAATCCTGAGCGCTGTATACAAGGCACGATCTGACCCCACCTCTTTCTCCAGCCTAATGACAACATACGTTCAGGCATATGCTTTGCTTGGCAGGCTCTCTCACCTCCTTTCCACATCCCCCTCCTTTAATAGCTAACTCACATTCCCTATTATTTTACACCTGGCTACACAGTAGGTTTTTACCAATCTGACCTGGAAGGCATTTGAGTTTGGAAGATGCTCTTTTTTTTGAACCAGATCTCAGCATAGGTCAAAGCAGTTCTTTAAGGAATGAAAACACTGCAGCAAAGTGACCCAAATCTCTTTGGTCATTCTCAATTATTAGGTTCATTTTCATAAATATCAATAGCTAATACTTTCTAAGCAAATTAATAGCCAACTGAGCAAATTAAGCTAACTAAGCTTCTAATAGCTAACTAAGCAAATTAAGCAGTATAGAGCCATCTCCATAACCCCTCTACCAGGTGTGAAAGCAAGTGTTAGACTAAACTCTCTAACACATTTAAACATTTATATGCAAACAGTTACAGAAAGAGTCATATGTTTTGTAAACTCGATGAAGCCCATCTCTGAACCTTTCAGGTTCACAACCTGCATGAAAGATTCACTTGAGGAAAGGTGACAGAGTTCCAGGCCCGGGAGGCTGCTGACATCATTGTCGGGTTTAGGCAACGTGCTCTCCAAGTCAGACACGGAACACTGTACTGGTTCAGAATTAAGCCTTAGGGCTCCATCCTGGAGAATATAGGCTTTCACTGTGAAGGTGGGAATGCTTTCCTCCATATCTTAAGTACCACTTATTCATCAGGTGAAAAAAAATAATTCATAATGTGTATTGTGCTATAAAAACACCCTCTGGTGTTAGTTGAAGGTAACTGTTAGTTAAAGGTAACTGTTAAGAAAGGCAGCCTCCTGCATGCAGTCTTTCATCTTCAGTTGGCTGCAGAAGAATGGGTCTTGGGCCCAGAACAATTCCTTACCAAGAAGTGAAGAGCCCACACAGCCTGGGCTGTGATAAACCTCTTCGCTCTGTCAAACACCCCATCTCTCTTTTCCCTTCTGCCTGCTGTCTGTAGTACCTCTTTTCTCTCCTCTTATAAATATATTCTCTTGAACCTGTGACTCCCTTCAGCTTTTCCCCTATGTTTCTTCAACCTTTACTTCCCCACTTCCTTATCTTGCGTTGCTCTTCTATCATCCACAAACTGGTTTGTGTCTCCCTTGCTCTCCAAGAAAAGGCTGTTGCGTAAGAAACTAAAGATCAAGTTACTTTTATTGGTCTAAGGCATTTACAGCGTCAATGTATTAATTAAGGTAGGTGAGGATATGGAAACCAACTTCTAAAGCTTAACAGCATTACCTAATGAATGTTTATTTTTTCCTTGTGTCATGATTTACTCATCTTTGTTGGCCTTCCAAGTGGTGATTCAGTGACTTAGGCTCCTTTCATCTGTGGTTCCATCTCCTGGGGACTTAAGAGTCCTCAGCTGGACCTCTGCCTCTGGCAGCTGAAGAGCACAGAGTGTGGAGGACTGTGTCTATTGTTAACACGGGATAGAAGTGGAGGAGAAATACAAAGTATTTCACTTCTCCTCTTATTTCATTGGCCACACACAGCCTGACAGGGAGGCTGGGAAATGCATTGTAGCTGTTTGTCCACTTGGAAAAAGAAACTGCTGAGCCTATAGCAGTTCTTTACGAGTGTGCCATTCCTCCTTTCTGAAATTTTCTCTCCTTTGTCTTCCATGACACCATTCATTCTCTTGGTTCCTATCTTCAAATCATGACTGCTTGCGTTTAGTCTCCTTCTCAGCAGCTCTTTCTTTCACCCACCCCTTAATGTTGGTATCCCCCAGCATTTTTCTCTTGACTCGTTTCTCACTACATGATTCTCCCTGAAAGATTTCATAAACAACCAGAACATCTACCTGTATCTTTCTGTTTATACCCCCATGTAAAAGCTGCTCCTCATTTTTTAAGTCCCCATCTAGATAAGTGCACATCTATTTAGTCATTAAACTGGATCCTACATTCTTCCCTCATCTTCTATAACTGAGGTTTCTCAACCACTACACAATCGATCTTTAAGGCTGGATAATTCTTTGTTGTGGGAGCTGTCCTGTTCATTATAGGAAGTTTTGCAGTATCCTGGCTTCTAGCGACTAGATGCCAGTAGCTAAGTCCTCCATCTCCACCAAGTTGTGACAATTATCTCCAGACATTGCGGGATGTCCCCTGGGGAAGGAGGGAATCATCCCCAGTTGAGAACTGCATTATCCAGGCCTATAGATTCAATCATTGCAATATTTATCCCCTCCGTTCTATTTTTTTGCCATTAATTTTATTAAATTCCACATCATTTTGTGTCTGGATTTCACCAATTGCCTCCTCCTATCTGGCAGTGGCAAGTTGGCTGACCCAACAGTTATTCTTGACTCAAATCTTCATTGCCACCTTCCACTAAAGAAAAATGGAATACTTGTTTTTCAGCCTCGTTTGCATGGCCAGGTGACACCACATGGCATGGCAAATCAGGTTTGTGAAGAGGGTGATTATTGAACTTAAAGGTTCCAAGGCTTTAGACTCATCTGGCTTGGATTGTATCTCAGCCTCATCACTGGTAGTTGTGTAGCTTTAGGAAAGTTACTGAAGTTCTCGGTGCCCTGTCAGTAATACTGGGATAATAATAGTACCAAACTTATAGGGTTATTCTGAAGATTAATGAGTTAATGTTTATAAAGTGTTTAGTAATATACCTGGCAGAATGTAAATACTGGATAAATGGTGGCTATGACAGGGGACCGGCAGTGATGATGTAATATCTCTTTTACTTGCTAATTGCAAAGGTTACTACTTTATATCTTATCACCAACCTCTGTTCACCTTTAAAGACTCAGTTTAGGGAAGACTTCCTCTGGAAGTTTTCTCACACCTTCCCTTCAAAATTAGGGGTCCTTTCTCAGGTGTTATTTATTTTTTTCGCTCTCTAGGCTGTGAATGCCTACAAGGCAAGGACCAGACCTTTCTTCTCTATATATTCTCAGGACCACCACAAGTGCTAAATAAATATGAAATGCTCAGTAAGGGTCTGTTCACTAAATCAGTAAGTGAGTGAATATTAGCAATATGCACCAGCCGTGCAAATAGCTTCCCTCCCCTTTAGCAGCAGGTAGGGCGGGAGGACCCTTAAAAAGCTTTGAACATACTCAGGGTAAATGAAACACAAATTAACCAGGTGAATTTCTAAAAGGGAATTTATCTTACCATCCTGGCAACTGCAGCCAGCTTTTAAGTAAATTGAAGCTAGGGACTAAAATATTCTTAGGGTAAAGAGAAAAACACTACATAATGACATCAAACTTTGCAGACATCCTTTAAAAACCTTATTCTAAATAAATTCATCAAAATTTGCACAGGAGAGTGGCAATAGGAAGTATTAATTGATAAAGAAGTCAGTTTTAACACTCCAGGGATATAATTTACCAAATGACAACCTTTAAAGTTGCCTTGTGGTTAAAAGAAGTTAACCACACACATCCACACACTTTTTTTCCCCCACTTGTCCAATCTCTATTTAGCAGACTGTTAATAAATTGAAAAATACCCATATATCTGGGGGATGGGGGTGGAGAGGAACCGTAATCCTAAGCAATTCAGTGTTCTCAACGAGGTCTCTCTTTGGAGGAGGACCCAACCATGTTTGGTTAGGACGACGTGGTGGTGGCTTTACTTTCCGGGTTTTGGACCCAACCATCTGTCCTTTGCCATTTAACCAATTCCAACTAAGATCCCCTTCTGTAGATAAAAATTTGTTAGTTCATCTCTTATGGAGTGATTTCTAAATCATTGTTTTTTATGAAAGAATAAATTTTTATTTTGCCAGGTACTTAAATTACTTGGAATTTTTTGAGTGCTGGGACAGGATTTCTTTTGGAAGAGTCCTTCATGTAAGCACAGTCTCTTCCAATCGTTCCTGCAGTTGGCTCCTATGGGAGTGGAAGGCAGAGACAAAACTGTCACAGATACACAGACTCCATGCTGTGATGCCCAGGAGTGCTAGAACCGGAGCATGAGGTGCAGCACAGGTTGGAAGACTTAAATGCCTTCAGGGCTTGGCAGGTATGGGCATAGGGTAAGAAAGGTTAAGGTCATGTGTAAGAAAATGACCAGAGGAGAGGAAGGGGACCCTCCGAGGGCACACCCAGGGGTGGAAAGATTTGAATTTTATTTGTGGGTTTCCCATTTCACATGGCCTTGACCAACTTAGTTATCTGCCTTCCTTTTCCAGACTCTTAAAATGACAATAAAAAAAAAAAAAAGACAATAAAAAAAATAAATAAATAAATAAAAATAAAAAAGGTAAGAAGCCACAAAGAGATCCTGAGAGGAGATACTAGCAGAGAATAATGTGAAGACAAGGCTGGGAAGACAGTGGAAAGTGGAAGAAAGTAACTGAACGAAGACTTCTTTAAATGGAGGAAGTTACAACCTTTAGGAGATAGTAGCAGTTGGGAGTATGAACACTGAATGGTTGAAATCACCAGCATTTTCCTTCCCCTGGAGACACTGTCTGCCCTCACCCTTCAGAGTTCCCTGTGAAAGTTAACTGGAGAGGCCCCAGATGTCAGGGAACACCGGCACAGCTCGTGATCGGGACGAGGCTGAGCACTAGCGGACACAGTTGCTAAGTCTCTGAACCCTGGAGTCAAAGCTCCCTCCCTTTCCATCCCAATTCAGAACACGACATCAAATCTTATTAAAAGTGACCGGAAATGAATCACTGGGCACTGAGACATTTCTTAAAAGGTCTCCAAAACGCAACCAACCCACTCTTTAAAGGTAACTTTTCATCCGTAGGACCACAAGAGTCTCAGTAACACTGGGGTCTCTCTGATAACTTACAGCCCTTTCAAACACGACTGCGTTCACTTTCCCTGAATGCATGCCCCTTGAATCCTAAAGAAGTCACATCGACCCTGGAGAGCCAGGGGTCCCCTAACAGGTGGAACACAGAGCGCTCTCCCGAAGCGAGTGCCTCCCGCCCTCCGCGCTCTCCTCGCCGGCGTCTAAGCGGCCTCGCGCCCCGGAGGCTACGCGGGCTCCAGCGCCAGGGCCGCGGCCCAGCGGGGCAGCTGAGAGACGGGGGAGCGCGCCGGGTTCACGTCGCCTCCACGCCCACCTCCGCCCGCTGCGCGTTCCCTCCCCTTGCCAAAGCTCGGACTCTCGGGGCTGCCCTCATTGTTGGCTGCGTCTGTCACTTTGTGGGCTGGGTGACATGAATGGATGAGCTGGACACACCTTCCAGCCTTCTAGAAAAAAAAGTTCGGATCTGCATAGAGAGCGGGAGGGACGCTCCGGGTGCCCCAGGAGCCTATGCCGCGGGCCAGAGAAAAGCACAGTTTTCCCCTCCCACATTCACTCCTCCCATCCTTTAAAAAAACGCCCGACCCAAATAAATAATACCGTTGCAAGCCGGCCGGCGTCCTCGGTGCCTTGTCGTCCTTCCCCTGGGCGTCCGAGCTAGAGGCGGGCGTGCGGCCGGCCGGCGGGCGCCGTACGATGCTCCCCAGCGCCGTGGCGGCCCACGCCGGGGCGTACTGGGACGTGGTGGCTTCCTCCGCGCTCCTCAACTTCCCCGCAGCGCCGGGATTCGGCAACCTGGGCAAGAGTTTCCTGATCGAGAACTTGCTGCGGGCTGGGGGCGCCCCGCCGCCCGGGCTGCAGCCTCCCGCGCCCCACGGCCCGGTGGCCGCTTTAGCCACCGCCACCGCCGCCACCACCGCGGGCGCGCAGGTTCGGCCCCTGCCTGCCAGCCCGGTTCCCCTGAAGCTGTGCCCTGCCGCCGAACAAGTTAGCCCCGGCGGGGCGCCCTACGGCACGCGGTGGGCTTTTCAAGTGCTCAGCCCGTCGGCGGACGGCGTAAGGCTGCCAGGCCGGGTTCCGGGGGACCGAGACTGTACCTTCCAGCCTTCAGCCCCAGGTGAGCCAGCTCTCTCCTCCCCAGCCGCGTCCAGTGCCACCTGGCCCGGGACCTGGACGCGCTGGCAATGCGCACTGCACGGAGGGCGCTCGGGCTTCAGTGCGTTGAAATCCGCTCTGGCCTCGAACCTTCTTCCTAGAACATCTAGAGCTCTAGTGGGGATGCCACTTCGGGGGTAAGAAGGGTACCACCACTCACTGTGATTTCCCCTCACCCCATACCATCAACTTTCTGTCCACTTCTGTCAACAAGTGATAGGGCTACCTGCATTTCCAGGTCTTTCTAGAGAAACCCTGAAGGCACCTCGTCGTTAGCAGGAAAGGGCAGTCCCAGTCCCTAGATCTCTGGGCTGGACCAATTTCAAGGGATTTCCCAAGTTCAGTGTTTCTGTCCCAGCTCCCTGGAAAGTTCTTGGCAAGGAGAGCTTCGCGCGGTCCGCTTTGGGGGCTTTTGCCTCTTAAACTGTTGGCGATGGTCGGGGCCCTTCAAGAACACTCGCAAAGGTGTTTGGAAGGAGAGTTGGGCAGGGTTTTGGCTTTCTCTACCCTCACATTTTGGATCACAGGCGCAAGGAAATCAAGGCCGACTTTTTCTTTGCTGAGTTGAACCAGCTGAATAGGCACCTGGAGTAGGACGTTCACCAACCACTAAACGGGAATTTACCCAAAGAAAGGCAGTCTTGGTTTGTTTTAATTCCCGTGTAAAACCTAGGTGGTGTGAGTGGGAAGAAGCGGACAGTTTAGTCAACTATTAAAGACTATGGAGGGGCTGCTGAAATTGGTAGTAAAAAGGGGGAAAGCCTTTTAGAGACTCAGAAACTGAGGTCTAGTTGGATTATGATTATTTTATTTTTGTCTGCGTCCTTAGAAGATCTTAACTCATTCTTTTAATCCCGATGGGTTTGTCCAGAATGACTAATCGACGCTTTTTCAGCAAATTCCATTGTCCCAGTAAACTGCCGGATCAAATTTATTGCTAATGGCTTTATAGAACTTAACATGTTTAGAACCTGTCCTGGTCTTTCAGTTTGAAATGGTTACTAACAGAATGGAACAAATATAATTATATGAGCACCGATCGCACTCATAGTGTAAAACCTAAATTCTAGGAAGCCTTTTTGCACCCTGGGAGAGGAACAAATATAGTTAAGGCAAAGTTTATGTGCCTTGGAAATATGGGCCATTCTGTTCTTTTTGAAGTAAAGTAGGAAAATTAGAAACATAAAGCAGGTTTACATAGACAAGAGTTAATAGATAATTCGTGTTGTCTCATAAAAATAACATTTTAAAGAAAATTTAGTGATTTGCATAACTTGATGCATTGTGTTCGCAGAAGTTATTTTTCAACGGTTCTTATATCGCTCCTGATCATGATTGGCTACTTAACAATGGAAAGTTACTTAATTTAAACTTTGTAGATTTTACAAATTAAATTTAAATAAACCAAATGCTAATCAAATGCGGATATTTTAATAACTGAAAAATAATGTCGGATACCTATTTGTTTCATTCAAAAGATTGCAATTAATTGGGAAAAGGGTTTCCTAACTATACTTTTTAAGCATTTTCACAACATACTCATTCTTGTATACTTAGGAAAGTGTCAAAATGCAACAATGATTTTTTGGAGTAATTAAGAGTATAAGAATTGATATTTTCCTTTGAAGTGTTCTAATATAATTTAAGCATGTATTTTTCCTAATATTTTGTCTAGTCCGCATTGAAAATTTGATGTTCTCCTAGGTTAACTTTTATTTGAAGAAATAATGTTTTGTTTCAAAATATCATTCTTGTAAAGAATGCATTTAATTTTTGAAAGTAGAAAAATATCATAAGAAAATTAAAGCCCCATAAATTTGTGCCCATAAATATGCTGCTTAGAACCAGCATTTACATTAATTTATTTTCATATTTTGACAAAGAATGTAGTTTTATGAACATTGTCCAGTTTTATTTAAATGACCGATTCTTGCCTTACTGAATGTTATAGGAATTTTATACTGTGCAGACTTATGAAGTTATAATGAGTGCTGACAATGTTAGATATCACATGAAAATTAGATGAGGAGGAAATAGTGATTGTGTTCTGTAGAGAGTATAAAGGAGATAGAAAAGCTACTGTTTTCAGAAAGATAAAAATGTTTCTTTTTTTAAATTAAAGTTTATTGGGGTGACAATGGTTAGTAAAGTTACATAGGTTTCAGGTGTACAATTCTGTATTACATCATCTATGTATCATTGATGTAACATCACATCTATGTAACGTTGTGTGTTCACCACCCAGAGTCAGTTCTCTTTCTATCACCATATATTTGATCCCATTTACCCTCATTTACCACCCCTCTCCCCCTTACATACGTATTTCTGAAATGGCAGCGAACAACCAGTTCTGATCCTCTAGAAACTAACTTAGGAGTGGATCACAAAATGTGATTTTTAATTGTGTCAGCATATTGACTGCCCACTTTTTTTCAACCTTAATTTATTGATTGTACCAGTCTAAATGTTGAATAAGAAAACCCAGAGTTCTTTTTAAGTGTATTGGTGAAATACAGCACCACGAGGGGATGCATTTCTGCTTCATTATTTTTGTTACCCACTATTAATTGTACAATATGTTTCGTTCTTTCAGCAAATGCTTACTGGGTGTCTTGCGTGTGTCAGGCTCTGTGCTAGGCCATTAGAATAATTAGTGAACAAATCAGATAACTGTCTCTGCCCTGTAGGGCTTACATTGCATGTTCTATACTGCTTTACAGTTTACCAAGCATTTTTTAAATTGTTAGCTGCTTTAATCCTCATAACAGGCCAATTTTTTCTATAATGATTATTTCACTTCCTAATTTTGTTTTTGTCTGAAGTATCAGTTTAAACATCTGTGAACTTGTGAAAGAGACAAAAATTGCCCCAAATCTTTATATTCCTTAGATTAGTCTTTCATCAACTATGAGAAACTAATGAGGGATAATGGGATAACCAATTATATGTATCACAATAATAAATCAGATTGTGATTTTGTATTTGAGCCTATAAAAGAAATTGCCCTTCCCCTTTATCTTGCTATGTGCCTGAAAGGTGGTGACAGTTAAACAGTAACACAGATTTATTTACAGGTCATAGATGAAAGTATAGCTGTCAGTGCTTTGTCCCTGAAAATTGGCAAGTATTTGAGTATTTAGCCTATGAAAAGGAACACTCTATAGTAGCTCTATGTTGCCAAGTTTTTTTTTTTTTTTTTTATATAGAGTAGTTTAAAAACTTTAAAACTCAAAGAACATTCCTCAAGGCTTGAAAGGGTCACATTTAGTGCAATAATCGATGGTAAGAAGGTTCACCTCCAGGGGTTGTATCTGGAAAAAACAAACAAAAACATCTTAGATCTGTTATAGTTTATTAGTGGAAACCAGAAGGTTTTACAAGTATATCCTAATCATCAGAGATCCTTCCCCAGAAGTTTGTTAATATCATTATTTAGCAAATATTGTGTTAGATTAAAATATTCATGTTTTTATATATAAAAGAGGGTCTTGAAATTTAATAAGCTAAAAATTTTAATTTCTTTTGGTTATGACATCAGTTATCTTCAAAAAAAGGGTAACAAATAGCCTTGCTTTTTAGTAACATTTGTTATTTTAAACATTTTAGAAAATGTTTAACATAAAGATAATTTCCTGAATTTATTCAGGTGCTATATATAAAAGGATTAAAAAGCAAATGTTTATTCTGGATAGGTAAATTGAACTGTTCTGTTTTTAAAGCAATTTTGTCAAGTAAGTTAAACTGTATAATACGGAAACGGAACCAGATCCATAGTATTTTTTCTGGCACCCTGTTGGGATTGTTTCTTACCATTAATATTTAATGTGCACTCTAGTTTTCTTGTCCATTTCCCAGTCCCAGTCCCTAGTTACCTGTTAATTCTTGATGGCCTTAAACTTATGACTTCGTCTCCAGTTGGTAGTTTTTTCCACTTTCACTGAGATACACTGAAAGTATGAAATAAAGTAGCTTCTCTTGACATTTTAGGCACTTGGGGCAAGGAGGAGAAGATGGATCTGTGCCCCAAATGGGGATTCCAGTTCAACTGAAGACTTTGTGATATGATTTATTAAGCCAGTTTGTCATTTATTTTTGCTGACACTGCACTAGACTTGTTTTGGCAAATAAAAATCACAGAATCTTGAATGTTGATGATACTGACCTAGAAACAGGATAAAGAGAATGGAGAATTCAGACAAGGATAATGATGGGGCCCATTCAAGTGGTTCCTTGCTGACACAAGCGCCCCAACCATCCTTTGGTGGAATTTGTAGATAATACCACACCACATTCTTACTACATCTGATTATTTTTTTTGTAATCTGTTTAGCAAATCTTTAGATTTATATTAACATATTAATAGCTTTTACATAGTTCATGAGGAATCATCTCTGAACAAATTGTTATATGGTCCTCAAATTAATAAACTCCTTCAGGTTCAAGGAGATGTTCTTGCAGTGAAGAGAATCAATAAAGCTAATAGTCTCCTTACTTCTGGTACTCATTGAGTAAGCCACACTCCTTACAAAATACTGTCTGAGTCAGAACTACAACAAGGTAGCAAGTTAAGCACGTTTAATTTGCCTCTGACTTGAGCACCTAGCCCTCTCCCAACCCCTAACATGCTTCTCTACTTCACTTGAACAACAGGAAATCTCAATCTGTTAACATGTATTGAAGCTATTGAGGTTTAATAAAACAGGAGTAAACTCAGCAGGCAAGTAGGAACATTTTAGAAGTTTCCCATTAACTCTTATTCACTTTAGGAATTTGAGGATTATTTTATTATAAGAATGCTCAGAAAATTGCATGTGGATTTATGCAGAAATAAATGTAGGATTCTCAGAGTTCAGGGTGACATGCAGGAAGCCAAAGGATGCCATACATTGTGGGTGATTTGAAAGGATTAACAGTGATTTTATCCACATTTGTTGGAGATAAATGTGGCTCAGATGTTGGAACCAGAGCTGTGCATCGGACTCCGTTGTATTTCCTCTTTGAGTGTGCCACCTCCTTCCCGTTCTTGTGCCAGGAGAAAAAAGTCTCTTTGTTGTAAGAAGACATTTTAGGGTTAGGTTTGCTGCTGAACAATGATAGAAATGGTAGTGACTTGTAAGTAAGGGAGCAACATAGGTAGTAGATGTGTTCCTAAAATACTTTGAGATTCTTTTCCATGAAAATTTTTTACAGAAGTGAAATGTTATCATCTTTAAAATATTTACACAAATGTGCTCTTATGTTAGGGTGAGATGGGTATACATACTGTGTTTCCCTGAAAATAATACTGGGCCTTATATTAATTTTTGTTCCAAAAGACGCATTAGGGCTTATGTTCAGGGGATGTCACCCTGAAAAATCATTCTAGGGCTGGTTTTCTGGTTAGGTCTTATTTTCGGGGAAACATGGTACTTCATCAACTCCTCCCTCAACCTATTTTCCACCACCCTATTTCTGTTGTTGATGTTATCCATACTTTAGAATCCATCTTTTAAGAGGACTTGATATATAACTCTTAATATAGTGTTTGTCCACTTAATCTTGGGTTAACAGAGACTCTAAAATATTTTTCTTAATTACAGTGATTTATTTTTTCATAGTGAAAGTTTTTTAACAATTTTTTATTCAGTTAAATAATTTTAAGTTTTCATTCAAATATACCTGGCGTTTGTCAGGAATAAAAAGGCAACTTGTAAAAAGAAACAATATGATTTTTATCTAGGAATGCTTGTTAGAATCCCTATTCAAGACTTCATTAGATCATGCTTCCATTTTATACTCTCTTAGTGAAAAGTTGGATTTTTGCCTTAACATATAATATGCTTACCAGACCCTTGTATATTTTATTCCAGAATATTTTATTTTACTTTCAGTAATGTTTCCACTTTTAATGAAATCTCTCCCTTTCATTCTTTTTAGCCTCCAGTCAATACTTGATTTGGCAATGCTGAGCGTTCATCACTTTACATAAAATTGCATTTACAGATTTCATTTTTAATAGCATTATTCATTTTTGTCAACCAACCAGCTGTTGGTTAGGAATGTTTCAGGGGCACATTTCTGTGAGTTATGTGAACAGTAAACTTATGGCACTAAAATTATCTCTGAAGTCAAAGATCAAAACACCTCTATAAGTTTTTAGACTTTTGTTGCAGAACCAAAGCATCCAAGAAAAGGGAAGAAAAAGAATTTCAAGTCTTTTTCTATTTATTGCTGAATATTTCATTGTCTTCTTGTGTATAAATAGTCCAAAGATGAACTAGGTTTTTCACTTTTCTTTCGCATGTTCCGGCACCATGCCATAACAACATTAATTGTATTAATTCTAAGTGACCATCAGAAATAGAATATATAGTGTATACATCTGTACCAGTCCTCTTGAGAGGACTCAAAATGTCTTGTTCTTTAAATTTTTCAATCTCTAATACTTCTTAAAATATGTGAAGGAGATAGAAAGCTATTCTTTGAGAAGATTTATGTACATTAAAAGAATAAAAATCATGATTGCTGGCAAGTTCTAATAAACTAACCTAGGGCAGGATTGAGTTGGGGTGTTTTGAACCAATTCAATAGTGTCTGAAACCAAAAGACAGTCTGATTCTTTAAAGGAGGAACAGATTCACTCTTATTTGCTTACATATTTTCTATAGGTGCTTTTGCACTACAAATTGAATAGTTGCAACCAAGAACACATGGCCTGCAAAGCCTAATGTATTTACTGTCTGACCCTTATGGTAAAAGTTTGCTAACACTTTCTCCAAAGCGTAAATGGCAAATTGGGTAAATTTCAAAAATACTGTGTCGTTTTCTGAGCTGGTTTTAGTAGCGTTTATAATCTTCTTGAGCCTGTTTCCTCATTTCAAAATGAGAACAGATGTTAGGATCAGCATTTGACTTTCAAACTCATAGCTCAAAAGCCCACTGATAACATACAGGGAAAGATGTGAAGGACCTGTTTCCATCATTCCACCATAAGTAAATGTTGGTAAAAGAGGTGTTGCTGTGTAAGAAACCATCTCAAAACTTAGAGGCTTAAAAGAACAATTTATTATTTTCTCTCTCATTTTTGTGGGTTGGGCTCAACTGGCTGGTTCTCACTTGGAATCTCACTGCAGTTAGATATCAGCTGAGGCTACCGTCATCTGAACGCTCAGCTGGGCTGGATTTCCAAGATGGCTACTCACATGATTGACAGTGATGCTGGCTGTTGACTGGGTGCTCAACTAGAGCCGTTCCATCATCTATACTTGGACTTTCCAAGTGTTTTGAGCTTCTTATAGCATGGTGCCTGGGTTCTGAAAGGAAGAGGTCTAAGAGCAAACATTCTAAGAAACTCAGGCAGTAACTCAATGCTTCGTATGACCTAGCCTTGCAAGTTCCAGAATGTCACTTCTTTTATGTTCCTTGGTCAAGCAAGGCAGCAAAAACACCCCAAATATAAGAGAATGGGAAATAGACACCACCTTTCAGTGGGAGGAGCACCAAATAATTTTCAGCCATTTAATATCTGCCACAGGGTGAAATCAGGATAACCGTCTTCAGACACAGTTCCTGCCAGGTCTATCTCCTGCTGTAGCACACCAATGAAGGAATCACATAGAGTGGTATAACTGGGATCCCACGGAGCCTACCTTAAGGCTCTAAGTTTTGAGTGCTATGGGTACTCTTCTGTGACATCAACTTCATTAAAAAAAAAAAAGAAGAGAAAAGGAGTTCCTCAAATTTAGCTCATTTTTTTCAGAGCTTTCTAGTAGAGACTTCTTGAAGGGAGAGGCAGCAGAGGTAATGACCACCTTTGATTATTGCAATGCATTAGGGCTCCATAGCTTGGGAAGAAACCAGACCCGACCCATCTGTTGGTATTATAAGGACATAGGAGAAGATGATAGTGGGAGTGTCCAAATAAATGATTATCATCACCGTATTGCTACAACATGTTACCACTGCAGTAGGCTCCTTCCATTTAGCCCCCTCACCCCCACCCCTTATTCTACCGCATCTCATCCACTACTGCCAGGTGACATTTTCTAAAATACAGCTTTCGTTACATCACCAAGCTATTCAGAAAAACCTTAATTATCCCCATTTGACTATCAGATCAAATAACAATATTTAGTTTGTCCTTCAAGACCTTCATTTCCTCAGCCGCCTTTAGCTCCTCCAACCACATTACTTAATATTCACTCCCTTGGCTTTGTCCCAGCAGACAGGGTGGTCTCCCCAACTGCCCCCTGTATAACCACCATCTTTGCCCTCTTTCTTTTTGTTCATGCCATCTTTCCTTCCTGGGATGTCTTCTTTCTCTTCTTTTGCCATTCCAAATACCTTCCAAGGTCCAGATTAAGATGTTTTTCCTGCTTAAAACATTCTTTGACAAAGTCTTCCTATTAATATTCTTTTCTGTTTACTGGCTTCTGCATTTCAGTGGAAGTCAGACCATGCTGTTGTCTTTTTTTTTTTTTTTTTTTTTTTAGAGTTGATCTCAAATTATATAATAATGGTAGAAGTAGAGGTTACATGTCAGGCATTGTTTTGTGTTTTTTCAGTGGTCTCATCTGGGCTATACATTATAATTACCTGTGCAGCTTTTGGAAAAAATGCTATGCTAGGGGGCCCACTCCTAGCCAGCCTGATTTAACCCAACTGGTGAGGGGCCTGAGCATCTGTATCTTTGAAAAACATTCTGGGTAATTCTGATATGTATTAAGGTTGAGGACCACTGGTGAGGGAAACACACTGTATGAATTTTTTCAGATCTCATCTCGTTCTTGGGAAATGCCTCATATTTGACAGAATAACATTAAATTTGGAGTAGGGAGAAATGAAATGTAAATTTCATTTTTTTGATCAGCAGTTTCAAAATCTGTAAGTTAACATTAAAAAATAGACATTCTTCCAGGGAGGGGAAACTATCCTTTTTCATCTTTTTAGTCTGAACACACAGTGCATTATGTGCACTTGATATATATGCAATACATATTATTTGCATGGAATTAAAAGACAGAATCAAGTAAGTAGACACTGCATGTCGTTTTTCTTCTCCTGAGCTGTATCAAAATTTTAAGACCTTTGTTTTTCTGTCTCTGAAATACTCGAGACAAAACAAACAAACAAAAAACCTGATTTCTTTTGCTTTCTGATAGGCAAAAAGGTAAAGGATGAGCTTACTTAACTTTCTCTCCCTTGCGATTGAAGACAAGTTTGCATGTGGATTGCATAAATGAATTATTTCCAGGTTTGTGATAAATAATACATCATTAGGTAACTGATATTTCTTAGGTCTTACGACTCAAGATAAATGGTTGCCGTTCATCATAGTTTCATTTTTAGATCCTTTCTACTTCAGATAGTCTGTTCAACTGTTTATTATTATTGGGTGAGAAATTTAGATGGTTTTATTCCCATTGCCCATGTACTCAGCACTTGAAGGAAGTCATTAAAATCATCCTTTTGAAATTACTTAATTCCCCGTTATTCTTTCCCAGAGGTATTTTTGACCCTGTGATGCCTAGTAAGACATCTTAGAACCTTTTCTCATTTCTCTTTATCCTTCTTAAAATGTCTGCCCAAATGGCAAAGCATTGCAGTGGGCTTCTGAAATTTATTCGACGGTTTTATTAGTGGTCTTTAGTATTCTTTCTTTGAAATGTCAGCTCAAGTTAGTACCATAGTTTGTACTGACAATAAAAAGAATACGGTTTCACCCCATTTAGATACCCATTGTTCTTCATCAGTAAAGAAGAATGAAAATAACAAAAAACAGTTTAAAAATTTGTTGCTTGCTTTCTACACAACAGAACTTTAGAAATAACTTCTCTGTAGCTTGGCTTATAACCATTCATGGCTGTGGGATACTTAATAACACAGAACCATCTAGTTGGTTAAGTTTTAAAAAATCAGGCCAGTTCGTTATCAAGTTGTCTCTAATTTCCCATCTTAACATTCAAAATAATTAATAGAGATTTTGATTTTGTGTCCTCAGAAAGGTCAGAATATCCGATTAAGAAGTGAAAAGTTCATCAAGATTTTTGTGAATAAGTGATTTTAATCATTTGGATTTGGACAGTTTAATTCCAAAAATGTTAAGTCATTTGTTTATAACTTGTAACAGTTTCCCACAGAAACTGGAGGTCAGATTTGTTGGCAGGACACAACATTTGGAGTATCCTGAAGTGTTGTGCTAAGAGAACATAATGTCATGCTGTCAACCTGACAGTGCGCATTTTTTCCTGAGGAAAGCCCATTTGTTTTTCTCTTACGGAAAGCTCGGAAGATGACACATCTCCATTTTCTGGGCTCCAGCTCTCATTGAATAAGAATCTGGCAGTCTCTGTGCAGGAAATCCTTGTCCTCATGGTTAATAACGAAATATTATGCTAAAATATTGATGTTTCTATTGTCCTTTTTTGAAAAAAAAAAAAAAGGCTAAAAACAGTTGTCATCACATTTCCGATGCATGCCCGGTTAATGAATAAATGAGAGTTAATGAATAAATGAGACAGTATGTGTTAAATTCGTAGCCAGTCCAGTGCCTCGCATATAGTAGGCACTCCTTAAATATTATTATAAGTATTTTTCAGTAAGCCTACAATGAATTGTTCCTAACATGATAAATGATAAAGTGACTACATCTAGAATATATTGATAGGCTTTGAAACGCATATCATCTGGGATGAAATTGCCTTGTTTTCTGCTCTTTTCAGAACATCTTCAAAGTAGTTCTTAATGGCTTACAAAAGTTTTAACACATCTGTCGACTTGTCATTTGGGTTTTTGTTTTTTTTTAATCACACTTGAATTTCCGTTTTTGCTCATTGCTTTAAAAAGTGTGTGGTTTACAAATATTTTAAATTGTAATATATATTTTTCAATGCATTGCATTATTTTAAATGGTTATTTCCCAATGCCATTCAACACGCCTGCAATCACATGCTCAGCTGGATTAGCAATTGACTTATGTCAAAGTAGGAGCATGTAAAAAAAATGGAGCACTTAATTGGGATTTCACAGTGATTTCCACATAAACCAGCTTAAACAAGGTGTATTTATGTATAGACATCAGGAATTGACTAATCCCCTGTGTAAATAAGTATATGTGTGTTAAAGAGTTGATTTAAAATGGTGAAGAAATTCTGCGCAATAGAACTTTGAGCCTGGTCATGACACATGCAGTTGTTTAGCCACTAGAGTTGTTACTACAGATAGCATGTAATTTGGATTACAGCTTTACTATATTAAAATAATGTACAGCAATATAAAAAAAAAAACTGTTCAATTACAACTCTTTTTCTGGCTAATTTTAACACTAAGATATTTATTACAAGTGAACTTAATTGATCACTTGTTTCAGATGAACCACCCATTTTTTATTTTTTTTTACCCCTTATTTTTCCATTTTTGGGGCTGTAGGGTTAGACTGAGAAACACCTTGGTTAGAGTTATAAAATGTGTAACTTGTACATATCCTGCATCATTATATTAATAGTATCTGTCGTTAGTGTACTTATTTTCTATTGAGCAAAAATATTCCTTTTTTGTGTGTGTTTCCAGCTATTGTGATAAATGTGTAATTGTATGTATGTAAATGCAAGATCACTGAGTCTTTTTCTTTTATCTCAATTTAAAAACTGCCAAATAACACAATAGCCATAACTTAATTATCAATGGAGTGTTTATTTTGGAGATGAAATAAGTTAGTTAACAGAAATGCTTGAGAATAAACATAATGAGGCAACTTTTATACATAGAAATGCATTTCCATTTTTCAAAATACTTCATATATCCATAAAAATAATGGAAAATATAACTCTGTCTAAATAATGCAATATACTTGGAATATAATTTAAGATGTTAAATTCAAATGAAGTGACTTATCATTTCTATGATGGTTTTATAGTCAATATAAGAACAACTTATAATAATGAAAAATTTTTAAAGTTTTATTGAACTTTTTGAACACCAAAATTGGTCTTTTTTTCATACTTTGTTTAGTTGCCGTATTTTCAAAATAGCATAAGACAAACATTTTATTGTAAGATCCAGCTATTAAAAAGGAACATTAATATTGACCACTTTCCATTATATTAGAGAAAAAAACCTGCATTTATGATTAAGTTACAATTTGAAAGCATTAAGAGCCCTGAGACTACAAAAGTCTTATGGGAAATACACTTATCTGGAGGTATCCTTCAAAGGCTTAGTGACAATAAACACATGCTCATTAATTGGCTAATATACGAGTCTGAAATTACGGTGTTGTTAAAAAAGGTATGTATGTGTATCAAAATAATTTTCACTATATGTAATTTAGAAGAGAAAAGAAAAGAGTTGCCATTGAGTGTGTAGAGCAGGGGTGTCCAAACTGCGGCCCGTGGGCCAACTGCAGCCCGCAATCCATTTTTAATTGGCCTGCAGCAAATTCCAAAAATATATTTAGTTCACTTAAATAAACCAGGTGAGGCAATACGTACTTCACCTTGAGGGAGGGGCCCGGCTGTTTGTGTATTTTACCGCATATGGCCCTTGGTAAAAAATGTTGAAAAAAGTTTGCACACCCCTGGTGTAGAGCAAGTAATAAAAACATTTATTTTGAAGTCATGGTCTAGATTTCAAGGTCATCTGTTACAGAAGATACTGTATTTCAGGCTAAGTCGGGAGCAGAGAAGGGGTTAATTTCCTCATCCTCATTGTTTACCTAAGATGATCAGAAGTTTCCTGTGTCATAGATTTGCTGATCATTCATTCATTTGTTAAAAATGTATTGACTATTTAGAATGTGCCAGGCACTCTACTGGGCATGCCCTTGTAAAAGGAAGTTGCCCACCTTCAGGAAATCTCACCCACATTTATATTGTATTAAACCTCATTAGGATACAGTGTATTTAAGGTACTTAACCAAAGGTGGGCACATAGTAAGTGCTCAATAAAAAAGAGCTATTAATGTTCTATGCCACCCTTTATAGCTATTTTTTATCTACTGAGGAACAGAGTTTAAAATTTATGTACCAGAGTAATGATAACTAGCCCATGGATGTGTATTGGACATGTTAGAAGCAGCATAGTTTAATAAAATGAGAAGAACAGAATTATATGACAACTCCCTATACTATAAGCGTAAATGCTTTCCGTTTAATTAGATTTCTCTTGCAATAAAATGTTACTACTCTTCTCAAACACTTTGAAATGTGTAAATGTGATCAGCAAAACCACTTTTTGATAGGGAATTGTTCAGTACATTAACTGTTATAAACTTTGGAATCCAACTAACTATGTATTTCAAAAATCTTTCTGAAATTAAACAGTAGAGTAATATAAACGCTTTAAAAAACTGAACGTAAGCACTTAACATTCAGATTATTTCTTGGTATTATATCTAGAGCTGTGCTACTCAATATGACAGCCCCTAGCCATATGAGTCTATTTAAACCTAAAATAATTTAAATTAAGAATTCAGTTATCTAGTCATCCTCGCTATATTTCAAGTGCTCAGTAGTCATGTGTGACAAATCAATAGATACCATATAGGACAGTGCAGATAAGGACATTTCCATCATCGTAGATAGTTCTCTTGGATTGCGTTGCTCTAGGATATTTTAAATAAAGAAGTATTTGATATTTGCTACTTAGAATTATGACCACACAGAAAATGAACTATTATATTTGGTTTTGATAATTTGAGGCTTTCCACTACATCTTCTAAATCTTGATTAAATTATTTGGCAAGCTCTTCAACAAATAAAGGCTGGAACTTTGAAGTTTTAAATGACTTTAGTTTCAGTAAAAGTAATAACTAAGTAAAGGCTCAGAAAATGAAGTGCTTTTACTCAATGACTTTTGGGAAACTGGAACTTTGAATATTGTTTAAAAGAAATGGCTAATCAATGAGATCGATGCTTTCTCTGCAGCACCTTCCAAACCTTTTTTCCTGAGTGCCCCGCCATTCTACTCGGCCTGCTGTGGTGGGTCCTGTCGGCGCGCTGCATCCCCCACTGCTTTTCCAAGTAAGTTTTTATGCTTCATCAGCAATGCCTCAGTTATTCTGTAAACCAAAGCAGCAGGATATAATGTGCTCTGGAAAACTAATTGGTAATGCAATGGCAGGGAGCTAATTCCTCACTAAAAATCACAGCGATCCTATTCAGGAGGTTTCCAGAGATTTATCAAACCTCAGCACACTGAGCAATTGTGAGCGGTTTCCAATGGCATTGAAACCCAGGGCTGACACACCAAGGAAAGCGACTTGTTTTCCATGTGATAGAAAAGATTTCAGAGGGACCAGTTTGGCTCTTTTTGAAAATGTGTAGCAATACCCATTTAAAGAAGAGAAAAGGAAGGCTAAGAAATTATGCTGTGTAAAATTTCCATTCAGCTAAATGTGTGACACAGAAGGTCACTAGGTGGCCATAGAAAATAATTTAAAATCGTCAAGATTGTAAAAAGAGATGAATGCCTCTCCTTTGTGATCTTGAAGAAAACCAGTCAGCGTTGTATGAAATATTTGCAAGAGAACTGTTCTTCAAACATTACAAAACTTCAATAGGGTCCAGGGGTGGAGTGAGAATGACAATTTTCAAAAACTTGTAGAGTGTGTATGTGTGTGCACACACGTAAATAAAAAAATGTCTCAGTGAAAGTAAATAACATTCACCTTGGTCTTGAGATTTCTAGGACAGAGAAGAATCTGCAGGCAGAGAATTTGAGTTTATGATAAAGAAGTCCAGTGGAGAAGTGCCTTTATTTCAGCTGCCCACGAGAAAACATGGATTCAGGTTAACAGCTCTGCCAGGTGAAAAGTGAAGTGGGAGCTGAGTCAGGCTGAAGTCAGAGCTCTGTCATAGCTGAGTGCAGAAGGCGGCTGCCTCTCTCTGTGTGTTTCATGAATGTTTCAGGAGAGCAGTTGCTCAGCAGAGTGATTCCTGACAAGTGAGGCAGCAAATGCTGGCCGTTTAATGAGCTGCAAGCTTCTGAGCATCTCTTTAGGGGGCTGATACTTTCCCACAGAGCACTTTACATGGCTGGGACCCAGCCACAATGGGTGACAGATCCGTGACCAATCGCCACTTTCACTTGACTCATCCACACGCGACCTCACCACGATTTTTCACTGTGCAGATGAACTTTAGGAACCATTTCACATGGAAAAGGCTTGGGCAAGGGTCAGTTGCCCTTTTGTATGGTCATAAAGCAAGGCTCTGTGTGCCAGTCTTTTCTGCTGTCTCACATTCCAAGTGAATTTCTGGACACCATTTAAAGCACTTGACTGAAAAATAAAGCAGTGAATGAAACTGACTTTTATAGACTCATTCTAGCTCATCTTCCCATATAACTCTGTCCACCTGAAAAGGGATTTAGTGGATGAGCTGAGTGTATATAGGACTTGCTGAATACATAGGGCCCATTATCAACTGTGGGGATTGTTTATGAACCAGGACTGATACACTACTATTTTGGAAGTGACCTATTAATTGTCCATTTAACTAGAATGCATTGATTCAAATAGAAAAATGGAAACCATGACTAAACCTTTTACTCGCTCCTTCAAGGTGGTCTCCCATGAGGGCAATTGAAAACTGTTGTGCAAATTGAGGAGACATTTATCACCGTATAACGAGAGTATCAGGAAAAGACTGCTGGAGTAGTGACTAAAAACCCCAAAACCGGATACCATAGCATAGTGGCATTCCTGTGTGGAATTAAATCTTTAGTGTTGTATTCCAGAGGTGGAGATAACAAAAGGTCCCACACCTAATTTCAGTTATTTCACCTTGATGTAATACTAGTCTTCTACTTTAGAAAACCTCTGGCAATGGAGTTTAGATAAGTGTAAATGGACAAAAAAATCCCGTGTAACAACAGGTGGACATTTGTAAATGTGTGTGTATTCATTTTCTAGCACTGTTTTAGTAAGAGTCTCCAAGCCATGATAGCACACCAATGTCCAGGCCAGTTTAATAAATAGAGCACATAGAAATAATTCTGAAGACATTTCCAAAATAACTTCATCTTCTCAATGGCTTCAAAATTTACTTTCTGCAGTCTCATTTTCCTCTGCTTCCCAGTCCTTCCTACTTGATGCTTTTGGACATAACCGTTGTAAATGTGGTGGTGTCGATCCCTGGAGGTTTATAAAATCCCAAGCTTATCTTTTTTATTTAATAAAGCACACAGAGGGGAAAATCAGCACAGCTCAGATCAAGAGAATGCTGCAATTTGTTTGTTTTCATTTCTAAAGTTGGCACTTGAAAACGGTTTAGAGATACCATGAATTTTTAAAGTAAACATTGGTGTCTCATTAGTTATAAATCTGAAATGAATTTCTTATTTTGTTGTGTATAATGCTCATTGTGTTGGCAGCAAATAATGAAATGGTGGATTTATGCTATCAATAAAGCATTTTACATAAATAATCAGGAGGCCAAGGAACAGTTAATAAGGCTCATGTCTGCACAGTAATCATTTTTATTTAAGGCATTTACTAGATTTTCTTTTTTTCTTCTCTTTTTAATAACAGGAACGATTTTTATGCCCAAACATTTAATTCTTTTTTCCATTGTACAAAAGAAGAAAAATGAACTGTTTAAGTAATGTTGTATTAAGTTTCAGCTCGGACAGCCAAAAATTAAGGTTTATACTAAAAATTGTAATAAGTGATGAAATCAATGGCCCTCATTATTGTTTCACAATATTGACTTCACTATGTCTGAAAGTGTAGGATCAGATCAACATGTCCATAACTAGCAAGTGAAATATCACTTTGACTCTTTTAACATGATTCACTTGTTTAAAATTGATTTAGTTTTTCTTGTTAACTTTCAGATTTATGATTGACTCGTTGCAATGTGGAAACGATCATTCATTCAGTGCCCTTCTCACATATAATAAATAGTTTAATAGGCTATTTAAGCACAACCCTTAGAGTGGGGAAAAATTAAAAGGCAGTGGTTAAAAAGTTCTCCCCTCCCTCAAAGCAGTGTGAGGAAAACCTTTGATATTACATCCATAAGGCTTTTTTTCAAAATAACACATTTCTCAGCTAAGAGGAAATGGAAAGTTGTGGAATGTATGCAGAGAATGACCTTAAAAAGAAACTACCTGAAAAAATACAGGAGTCTTAATTATGTACAATAGCTAATTGAATTCATCAGGTAATTATTTCGTTTTTGTCCTTGAGTACTCAACTAGAATTTGACCTTTTGAGAATTTTATGTATTAAATGACAAAGTTTAAATTGGGAGCAGCATTATAAAAATATGAACAGGGAAATATTCTGGGACAAACTGCTCAGCCTTTTTCTTGGGAGATGACCTTATATTCTCCATTTTGAGATCATTTCCCTCTCTTCCCTTCTTTGTTAAAACCTAAAAGAACACAATATATTCTCCAAATTTAAATTTAGGATTTTGTTGAAGGCAGCAGGAAAGGGACATTATGTTGTTATTGCGCATGTAGGTTGGTCCTGTGAGTGTTACTGTCAAACGGTGGCAATGCTCTGATAGTACTTTTGCCACCTGACCTGACTGTGCTTTCAGCTGGAGTGGTGAGTGGGCTGAGGAAACTGACCAAGACCTGTGGAAGTCGGTAAAAGACTGCATGAAAGTTTCTTTCCTAAGGCTTTCTCTTTAGCACTCTGTTATCTTCAGAGGATGCAGAATTAGGTTCTGATAGAGTAAGAAGCCTAATTATGTTGCTGAGTTTGTACAATAAGTTGAATATAGATTTTGACTTCTCAATAGTGAAGGGAGGGGTGCTCCATAGATAAATGACACTCGTTCAACCAGGAAGAATGTTTAAAGGAGTCAGAGACTCAAAGACAATAGATTTTCCAGGTTGATGGCTCTATTCAGCGGTTCTACAGAGGCAGTGAAAGTATATGGGTAACGTTCCTGCAGCAGAGTTTCCCTTCTCCCCACGTGTTCATAAGTAGTAGTGGTGGGGGTTGGGAATATAGGGTACTTCTCCCTCATCTTATCTATAGCCCTGCCTGAACGTAACATGAAATCTCGTAGGGCAGCTGAGAAAGTCCTGATTTTAGATTCCCCCAAACAAGGGCACAAGTACAGTATAGGGGAGGGAGAGAACTGGATGAATAGAACAAAGTAGGAAAGGGTTGTACTGTTAGCTCGGTATGTGTCTACAGAATGAGGTGAGGTGACTGGATTGTGCTTTTAGAAATACTGTGTTTCCCTGAAAATAAAACCTAGCCAGACCATCAGAACAGGAAACAGCAAGGTCAGTGCCATGGCAGGGTCCAGGAGCTTACAGTGGACCAAAAGCAGCAGTAGGGATGAACGGTCCAAAACTCTGTCAGGGCTTTCTGAAGCAGTAAGGCGAAAGAATATAGGACAAAGAAAACTAACCCAAATGGGATCAATAATCCAGAGGTGCCAGTGAGTCAAGGTGTGTCGAAACATCACACAAAGTACTAGCACCCTGTTCCTGGGGACATGACTCTTGGATTGCAGTGGTAACAAGACAGGGCAGAGCTGCAGCTTTTTGCTCTCAGGCTGATGTCTAGGAAGTGACTATATCGGTCCCCCTTTGTTCTCTAGGGATTGCTGGCTGTTATAAATAGCAATGCCCTGTCTTCAGAAATAAGACTTGTTTTCTAGAGGTCAAGGAAAAAGAAGAGGCAGAGGCTTCCACTAATTAATCTAATGTTGTGTCTCTCTATTGCTGCCTACCTTCCCCTCCCCACCCCAACAATATCATTCACACACACCTCCATTTGCAGTGTCCTTACTAGGCCCATTACACATGGAGATTCCCTGGGGGGTGGTGCTTGGGGACCATCTTAGGATCTAGGGAATCATGCTTTTGAAAACTTCTCCATCCCAGGTTATTCTGCCATTTTCATATGACTGTCCCCACCTTCTGACCTCTTTCCCTGCCCACTCACAACGTTGACAATCTTTGGTATAATTTTAAAGAGCATTGATTGGCCTCACTCTGCTTTGATATGTGACCTCAATTACACAACTTCACTTTCTGGAGTTTCTATTTTTGTCCTATGGAAAATGGGGATGACAGTATCTACTGCTGGGAATTATTGTAAAGATTATGTAACGTGCTGTATGTAGTTGGCACATACATCAGCAGATGTTGAGCTCCAAATATATATTGAAGCCACATTATAAAACAATAATAATAATGATAATAATAATGATATCCCCAAATTGGTAGCGCCTGTAGCACCTTGATTTGGTGGTCCTGGATTTTAAAGCCTCCTTTCTACTATATGACTTAAACTCTGTATCTGTTTATTTTTATATTATTCATTTGTTTATTTTTTTTATCTCCTGGAAGTTTCTGTGCAAGTCAGACATTTGTGATGCATTTAGGAATAGTTGGAGGTATTTGTTGCTGATAACTTTTCAATAGCTTCTGAGAGATTTTTGAGTCACTAACAAGTTCTGGAAGTCCATGTTTGTTTGCAGGCATAAATTTGAGCATGTATTCTTAGGTTTAGGAAGTATGGAAATGGTGTAGGTTCCTCAGTGTGGCTTATGATTAGATCCAGAGGTAGCCCATAAAAGACTCATGGGTGAGATGTGGAAAGAAGCATCAGTGGTAGAAGCAGCATCTTGTAACACACTTCTTGTAGGAACCCAAGGCACATCACTTTATGAAAACAAGCGTGACGTGTGTATTGCAGGCGGCACCAAGAGAAGCCAGGCAGCTATCAAAGAAAAGAAGAATGTGATGTTCTTTATCTTGCCATATTGTTGCTTGTATGTTGGTGGAATTCATGTTTGTAACAGGGCACTGAAACCTGAGGGCCGGACCCAGGGGTCGACCCTCTGACCCTCACAACCACCCCAGGACTCTCATTTAGACGTTGGTGTCTGGTTTGAGTCTGTGAGCCCGAAAATGTTAGTACTTACCACAACAGTAAGAATAATTTATTTGTAGATTCCCTTGGTGGAACTCTTCTTTCTCTTTACTTAAAACTAGTTCATTAGGAAAACGTATGGGCTTCTATGAAAAGTTTTAGGGGCATTTAAATGTGCTACCCCACTGTTTTATTTAAACATGAAGGGGCTAAAATGTGTAAAATTCTGACTTCTACTTATAAAACCTCTATTTAGAAAAAAAAAAGTATATGTAGATTTTTAAAAAAAAACTAGCCTCCATATATTTAGGTCCATAAATTTGCTTTTCATTTCTATATAGATATAGAAAGTTATATTAACTCAGAAAATATTGGCCTTTTGAAAATGCTAAGTTGGTCAGGTCCTTATTGAAATGCTTTCCACTGTGCCAAGTTCTAACCTCAACTTGTTTCAGTCACCCCCGGCCCTAATCTACCTTCCCAGTTTATCTCCTGTTTCTCCCCATTCCTACCCTGCACTCTGGAAATACCAAGCTGTGTGAGATTCCTAGACCCACCGTTTTTCATATATGTTCTCACGAGCTTGCAGGTGCAAATGTTAATCCGGTTGCCCTGCCTGCCTTTGTCTAATTAGCCCCCAGGAGGAATTTCTGTTCTAGCTGCTCTGCTCTCTCACAGCTTTACTCTGTTGGCCTCTAAGACTAAGTGGCTTCTTATCTGGTGCTCTGACTGCTTTCTCTGCTCTGATCTGTGGGTATTTACCTCACTGTACTATGGCAGTCTGTATTTTTCTTGGACCTCTCCTTACCAGTGGGGAGCACCTGAAGGATGGATTGGATGCATCGTCAGTTGTCACTGAGCAACAACTGTCCCTCTGCCAGATTAGTCCCCCAAAAGGTTGCTATACTATTTGCTCATTTTTCTGAGAAACTAGACCTAGATTTATAATCTGGAGTGGACATAAATTATTTGTCCATAATTTTACATTAATAACTTATCTTAGTGTTTATTTTTGATTTTTGATCTTTTTTCTGACTTTGACTTAATTGTCAGCATAGCATGTATCTTATGTGTCATATGTGTTATAGTGTATTTTCTTTGCTGCTGTCTGATCTTCATAGTCTTCATCTTTAATGGTTCTTCAAAATTGCATTGCGTGGATATAGCATAATGTAACTTTACCTTTGGATAGTTTGGTTTCTTCCCCTAAGTGTTAATATTATAATATGGCAGTCATAATGGTAGATTAGACATATTTATAAACTAAGAATGCCACAATCAAAATATCAAGTGAAAAGGACACAGTGGAATTTGAGGACACAGTTACTAGGCTGTATAGGAAGTGCCATGGGGTCCAGGCTCACAGACTAACCCAGGATGGGGAGCAGAAGCCCGTAGTCACAGATGGGAGCCTTGGCTGTATTTATAGATGTTTCTTCCTTCCCCTTCTTGACCTGCCCGAGTAAAGAAGCAGTGTGGGCAGAGGAAGGAGCCAAGGATCTGGATTCAGAAAGCCTTGCTACCAGCCGAGCTTGGTGTCCTGTGTGTAGCTTTGGACCTTAACCACTCTGAACACGTCCTCATCTGTACAGAGGATGTCTGTGGCATGTCATTCTTATAAGAAGCAAATGAAATCCAATACGGGGAAGGAAAATACATTTGTGGGATCTTTACTGTGGGCTTGGCACTGAAATTTTCTTGTGTGATTTCATCCAATCTTTATAGCATCCCTATAAGATGAGCTGGAGGAGATGAACTTGTTCCAAGTCACACTGATAAGTGCTGAGAGCCAAACCCAGTTCTTCCATACTCCAGTCTGTGTTCTGACACTTTCTAGAGAAACATCATCCCACTAGATAAATCTGTGCTCTCAAATAATGCAGAAGTGCCAATTCCATGTTCTCTATACCAAGGAAAGTTCAAGAAGAAAAGCATTTAGAAAAAGATGAACAAATTGAGATATTTAGAATATCTTTTATTATTGACCACTGTTGCATAAGACTACTTAAATCTGTGGTAAAGAAATAGTAAATCCAGTTGTCAATACCTGACTTCAAGATATGACCTTGGCATGAGACAGGCAAAAAGTAGGTGCTGTAAATGGAGAATTAACTAAGATCCTATGAGAGGATGAAAGGATAGGGCATCAGTAAAAGTAGACCTTTGTAAAGAATTGGGCATGATTACATCCCAGGGGCTCTTCTAAGGAGATGTAAATATTATAGAGCTGGAAGGAAAGAGGGAGAAGCCAGTGGTTCTTCTTGCATTGGGAGGATGAACCAGAGTAAGATGTAACCCAGGGCTGAGGGACTAGCTGGGAGATGTTTGCAGTATTTTAGACAAATAGGAAAGGAAGCTATCATATTACAGCAGTAGAATTAACAAAATTTTTCATTTATTGACATTCTCCTTCTAAAATATAAGTTGAATTGTGTCAGTATTGCATAGGGTTAGAAGCCTTTGTTTTGGAATCAGTCTTTTGGGGTTTGAAACCCTAGCCATGTGACCTTGGGCAAAGTTTCTTCATTTTATTCACCTGTAAAATGGGGGAGAAGAATAGTAGCACTCATGGTACCGATTGGTTGGGAGAATTAAATGAAATAACGCAAGTCAGCAGCTTAACACAGAGTGAATGTAACAGTATAGAGTAAGTGCTCAGTGTATGTTTTTTATTACCATGTCACACCCTACTGAAACATCTTCTGTTGACCTTCAGTGCCTATTGGATAATGTCCCAAACCCTTATAGTCTTTTATGATCTGGCTCCATTCCACTCCATAATCTCCATTCCAGAGGTCCAAATGTCTTTAAGAGCCTGGCAGGTAAAAAACAAGCTAGGTGAGGCTATGGCAAACTGGGGGCCACACACTTCCTCTAAAGGAGCTATCTGCTACTCATTCATGTAGCTCTTTGCTTTGCGGAAAGTGAGCCCGGTGTGGTTACCTTTGAGGAGATGTTGGAAACCTGGACTTCCTGTGAACCTCCCGGTTAATATATGTGGACAAGTCAACCAGAATTCTTCATCACTACTCTAAGACCAAACAAAGCCCGTTGGCAGGCTGGATATGGTTGCAAGCTTGCACTCTCTGCTTCATGCCCTTCCCCAGTCTTGCATGCTGCTTCCTTCTCCTTGGCTAGACTGTATTCCTTTGTGCGTTAGTGCTTTTAGACATGCTCGTCACTCTGCCGGGATTGGCTTTCATTCTTTCTCCACTGGGCTGCTTTGTTCTTTTAGACTTGGCTCAACCTGACTGTTTTCTCTGGACTATTCTACTTCTGTAATTTCCTCCTTCGTGATACTGGAGCTTTTTGTAGATCATTCAATTCATTTGCTTGTTATTTTTTTTTTTTTTAGAAATAATTATTAAGCACCAAAATGCATATCAGCTACAGCCATAAACTGGAGTCCCTACTCCCCTGGTGCCTATTTCTGGAGTGATGTTCATGTATCAGGGCTTCCACATGAAAGTTAGCTCCTGGATAGGAGGGACCATGTGCTATTTGTCTGGTATCCTCAGCAATTAGCCCAGTGAGCCTGATACCCAGTGTATTAGTGTTTTCTTGCTGCTTTAACAAATTTCCACACACCTAGCATCTTAAAACAATATAAACTTAATTATCATACAAACTTGCTATCTTTAGGTCTGAAATGATTTCACTGGATTAAAATCAAGGTGTCATCAGGGCTGCATTCCTTCTACAGCCTCTACATGGGAATCTGTTTCCTTGCCGTTTCCAGTTTCCAGTGGCTGCCTGCATTTCTTTGCTTGTGGCCCCTTCCTCCATCTTCAAAGCAAGAAGTGTAACATATTCAGATCTCTGACTATGACTTCCTTTTTTTTCCTCCCTCTTCCACCTATGAGGACCCTTGTAATTGCATTGGACCCTCAAGGATATTCCAGGATACTCTCCTAATCTCAATGTCAGCTGATTAGCAACTGTAATTCCATCTGCAACTCTAGTTCTCCCTTGCCATGTAATCTAACATATTCATAGGTTATGGGGATTAGGACATGGGCATCTTTGAGAAGGTCATTATTCTGCCTACCACAACTGGGAAGATGAATGAATGAATGAATGAATGAATGAATGATGCATGAAACTCTCAGAGGGTGGGAACCAGTGTTGTCCTAGCCACAACAGAGCACAAAAAGTAGTAAATGTCTCAGACCTGAAGGAGTTGCTGATCAGTTGAATTAGGGTGGTGGTGGTGGTGGTGGTGATTGGAGATCTTCCAAACCTCCCTTCTCAGATTAAACATCTCTGACTCTTTCAAATTTTCCCTAACATCTCAGATTAAGATCAGACCCCTTATTTTATGTTCCCAAAGGCACTTTCCCTAGAAATATTTCATTATACTTGTGATGCTAGTTTAATAAATGCCTTCCACTAGATTTTGTAGGTAACAAGTGCAATAAAACACATCTATCAGTGTGTAGCTTTGAGCAGAGTACCTGGAAAATATGGTCAGTGTTCAAATATTTCCTGAGAGGATGAATAAATTAAGACTTAGAGAAAAATGAAGTGTTTAAACCACTTACTACTTATTCTGCACTGGAGCTTTTTAACTCAGGATCATGGGCTTTCTGACATGACATCCAAAATTGGGAGGACAAGTATATGTACTTTTTTCTCATTGGGGAGCAAATAGTGTTTATCAGATTCTTCATGGAGTCCATCACCAAAAAGAGGAAAAGAAACACTGCTCTGAGGGTACGAAGTTGAGAGACAAGTTTATTTGGCTATGGTACAGAGAAGGAGGATACTGTTCAGGGAAAGACAGACGGACTTATCCTCACTGAAACTAACTGGGCTTTTGTATCTTTTCCCACCGCTAGGAGAAGAGAGCGTGCTGCCTCTCCTGACACAAGACTCTAATTCCAAAGCTCGGAGGGGTATTTTGAGAAGAGCCGTATTTTCTGAGGACCAGAGAAAGGCTCTGGAGAAAATGTTTCAGAAGCAGAAATATATCAGCAAAACAGACCGAAAGAAACTTGCCATCAACTTGGGACTAAAGGAATCACAGGTACTAATTGAGCAGGATAATGTCCACTGCTCCTGATTTCTGAAGGAATACAGTGTATGCCATTCATTTGGCAAATATTCGTTGTAGGAGGTTGGACCCTGAAGTGTTATTGAAATGATTTCATAATTTTTTTTAGTGGGTGGAAATACATATCACAATTCCTATTTGGAAATAGGTCTGTACACTTAGAGGTCTAGGTGTTTGCCTTATTAATTCTTCCCACATGAACAGAAACACTGAGGATGTGGCATTTACATCGTTAAATTGTTTGCTGTTTTCAGAGAAGCAGGCTACCTAATTCCTTACAAAAACAGAAACCAATTTTCCTCTTTTTCTTCATTTCCAATCCAAAATCAAGGTATGAATGAGTGACTTATAAATACCTCTTAATGGATTTCATTATTTTGCATTTTGGGCTTATGTCAAGTATAGTTAAGTAATTTCGCATTTGCAACACTTACAAACCTTTCTCATACATCGCTATTTCATATACTTTTGAATAAGACTTTCTGGCCTTTTGGGAAGTGCAGAATACTCCACTTAAAGTTTGGCCTGCTAATGACAAATAATTAACAGTATAAGGCTCCAGCCTTTCCTGTTTGATCCTTATGCTTACCATATGAAATAAGCCCTATAACCATCCACATCTTCTAGATGAGGAAATGTAGAGAAGGAAACACAAGTCCGATGTTATGTAGTAAAGCTGCTTTGGAGCTGGGCTCCCACCCCAGGCAACCTGATTCTGGAGTTTGATTTCTCCCTAACTTGGAGCCACCAGGTACAAGATATGCAGGGCACTTGGCTAAGGGGGATGGCAGAGACTGAAATGCCACAGGTACTCTGCTCGCCAGTCTGGCTTTCTTGATGCAGGGCTGCAGCCACCTGGATTTTTTGGATTAGCATAAAGGCAATGAAGGGCTAGCCGAAGTTCTGTATTAACCACCATACTCTGTTTTCCCTCAGTACAAATGACCTAGTTTCTAACTGGATTTTATTTAAACCAGCTATTTTTGGGTGAAGCTCTTGCTTCCTTTCCCTAAGGAACTGATTTGTTGCTCCCACCTTTTTTTTTAGTCATATGAAGCAGTATGTGGTGTGGTAGAGGGTAACAGGCCTAGATCAGCCCATCTGTGCTTTCCTCATTGGGTGGCAATTAATGAGTCCATACCCTTAATTGACTGCTCTGTACCTCAGTTTCTCACTTAAAAAATGGGGACAAATATAGGAATTCTGTGTCACCGAGCAATTTTAGGTGTATGGCAGATGAATCAGTAGCTATATCTTGATGGTCTAATGTATGCATGACATTGTGCTAGGTAAGCAGTAAGAGGGAAGGTTGATAAGTACTGCTTAAGATACACCACTTGCACCCCGGGAATTTATACAACCAACTGGGAAAACAAAGCAGAAGCTGATGAACACCATATAGGATATATCATGTGCTAGGTTAGATATACTGCCAAATAAAGGAACTAGATCAGTGGTCCTCAACGTTATGTATCTCTGGAGTCTCACATTCATTCTCATCTCTGGAAAGGACAGCCATATGACTGGTCCCCATACCCGTAGGGAACCTAGTGATGGAACTGTCTGATCCACAGAGGAATTGTGGGCCTGCCTGAGGACCACATGGTGGCTTGGTGGGCCTGGCCTGCGTCACACTGGTATGGGTAAGAGAGTCCAGAATCGGAGGGGAGAAAATGTGCACGTTTGGGAGGTCAGGGTGGGGCAGGCTCTGGTTGAATAGAAACTTGAAGTAGGTATTAAAAGATGAAAAGTGGCTAGGTTTGGTCTGATGGTGCTGTGAGAAAGTGTGAAAATCTCAGATAGTACATATAATCTTAAAAATTCACTATGGAAAGAGAACGCAGCAAGCATGTTAAAGAATATTTATGAGGGGGAGGACCATAATCTCTCCACTCCAAGAAAACAAATTGTTTTCCTCTTTGTATGTTATCTTCCAGTTCTTATCCACAGGCACATAGTTTTACATATTTGATTATATTGTTTTTAAAACTCAGGTGCCACAGCAATGAATGCTTTTTATCTGATTGAATTTGGTGAACATCTCAGAAGTAATTTAACATTTTCTTACTTGCGTTTGTGTCTAATGACACAATACATGGTATTTATTATGGTAAATTCAAACAAAAGAGAAAGTGGAAAAGTTAAAAATAAAAGCTCATCTAATTCCCCTTCCAATCCAACTCCTTGGTTACTACTGTCATTTTTAAACGTCTCTTGTTTGAATTTATTGGATATATTGTATTATTTTAAAAATAAAATTGCATGTGTGTTGTATATGCACTAACATATAATCACCAATATTTGCATAATGACTACCATGTGCCCTTATATTTGATGTCATTTATCCTTAAAATGACCCTATGTGGTAGCTACTTCCATTGTTATTTTACAAATGAAGAAGCTGAGACTTAGAATTGTGCACATATATTTTTAAATAAAAATGGGATCATACTCTGCATATATTTTGACTTCTTCTGAAGGACATTACAAATCACCTGTATAACCAGCATACATCACACATTAGAACATCACCTGGGCCAGTCGCCCCCTGCATAGCCCCTCCCAGTCACTACCTGCTCCTCCCACTATGCTGACTTCTAACAGCGTAGATTAATTTTGCCTCGTTTTGTACTTCATATAAGTAGAATCATTCAGTGCATATTCTTTGGTATATGGCTTCTTTTACTTAACATGAAGTTTGTGAGATTTGTTCCTGTTGTGTGTAGCAGTAGTTCCTTCGTCTTCATCGCTGTACATCAGCACACAGTGCACTGCAGCTCATCCATTCGCAGGGGCATTTGGATTGTTCCCAGTTTTTGGCCATTATAAATAATGCTGCTGACAATGCCTGTTGTTTTGCACTTTGCTTTTTTCTCCCCCATTTAAATGTCATGGAATGTTTCCTTTCATTCCAGAATGTACATATTTACTTCATTCTTTTTCAGTATCTCATAACAGACCATTGCATGGATATATCATAATTGGCTTAGCTGTCCTCAACTTTAAGTTACTTCTAATTTTCACTATTACATATCTTCATGCACTTTTAAAATATATCTGTAAGGTAGGGAACTAGGAGTGGGGTTTATACGCTTATGTACATTTTCAATTGTAATACATTAAAACATTTATTTCCAAATATAATATTAAGATATTGAGTTATATCAAATTTGCACTCTTAATAACAAATGGTCCCTTTTTACAAACTCTCCACTATTTATAATTTTAAAAAAATGTTGCCAATGTCATTGGCAATGGTACTTGTTGTTTCGTAATTTGAATTTTCCTAATCACCAGAACTTGAGTATCTTAATCGTTTTACTAGCTACTGTATTTTGCCGTGTATAATGCGCTCCTGTATATAATGTGCACCAACATTTTTAGCCCAAAATTTCAGGGAAATGGAACTAGTACTATCCATGTATAATGCACATCCTTAGTTTTCCCTCACAAATTTGGGCAAAAAAGTTCACATTATACACAGCAAATATATATTATGTATATTATATATGTAATAACACATCTTTATCCATTCCTCTATCAATGGATACCTGGGTTGCTCAGATCTTGGCTATCGTAAATAATGCAATGGACAGAGATATGATATATCTTTTTTACTTAGTGGTTTCATTTTCTTTTTTTTTGGATAAATACCCAGGTAGTACAGTAGTTCTAGTTTTAATTTTTTGAAGAACCTCCAATAGTGTTTTCCATAGTACCTGTACTAATTTACATTCCCGCCAATGGTGCATGAAGGTTCCCTCTTGATAGCCTCATCAACACTTATTTGTTGACTTTTTAATAATGGCCATTTTTACAGGTGTGAGGTGCTATCTCATGCTTTTGATTTGTATTGAGGATTAGTGATGTTGACCATCTTCTTTTCATGTTTGTTGGCCATCTGTAAGTACTCTTTAGAGAAATGTCTATTCAGGTCCTCTGCTCATTTTTTAATCAAATTGTTTTTTTGATGATGAGTTGTAGGATTTCCTTATAGATTTTGCATATTAACCCTTATTGGAAATATCATTTGCAAATATCTCCTCCCAATGCCATTCTTCTCAGAACAAGTACAACAAGTAATCCTAAAATTTATATGGAACTTCAAAACATGTCAAATAGCCAAAGCAATCTTGAGAAAGAAGAACAAAGTTGGAAGTATCACACTCCTTGATTTCAAACTATACTACAATGCTATAATAATCAAGACAGTATGATACTGGTACAAAAACAGGCACATAGATCAATGGAACAGAATAGAGAGCCCAGCAATAAAGCCTCACTTACATGGTCAATTAATCTATGACAAAAGAGGCAAGAATATGCAATCAGGTAAAGAGAGTCTCTTCAATAAATGGTGTTGGGAGAACTGGACAGATACATGCAAAAAAATGAAACTGGACCACTTTCTTACATCATATACAAAAATAAACTTAAAATGGATTAAAGACTTAAATGTTATACCTGAAACCATAAAACAAGAAGAAAACGTAAAATTCTTCGACATTGGTCTTAGCAATATCGTTTTGGATATGTCTTCTTGGGCAAAGGCAACAAAAGTAAAAATCAATAAATAGGACTGCATCAAACTAAAAAGCTTCCAAGTCTCTGCTTTTAATTCTTTTGGGTAGATTGGGAGCTTTTCACATTTATGGTATCTATATTTGTGCATAAATTTCTCATTTTTATGCACTCAGCTCTATCTTTTAATTTGTAGCCTTAGTATTTTATGTCATGCTTAAGAAAACTTTCACCTCCCCAAGATTATAATGATAACTTCTCATATTTTCTTCTAGAACTTTTATAATTTTGTTTTTATTGGTTAGCTATTTAATCTATTTGGAATTTGTTTTTGTATTTGGTAAGAGGTAGAACCTTTATTGTATGACTTTTCCCAAATATGTACATTTGTCCCAATAACATTGGTTGTGAAGAAACTCCTTTCATGATGTTTTTTTTCATTGAGATAGCACTAAAAAAAATGTCTAGATATTCACAAAATCTAAAGGAAGAAGAAAATAATGAATGTGATGAGAAAGGCAAGAATCACTAATGGGAACAAATAATAGTCTTAGTGAAAATCCATGAGAAGTACTTGGCAGGCTTTCTAGGAGTAAAGGCCCACTGCAAATAATAAATGAGCTCATGAATAGAACCAAATGCTCTGGTATATACACATTAGTACTGTTTTCTTATGAAAAGCCTTAATCGCAGGATTGTAACTGAGATGGCAGTCTTTTGAACTCAGTTGCTGGGAGTAGGTTTCTTTTGTAGCCATTTTAAACATTGCCAATCAAGTTGAAAGAATGAAGAAATTGTTTTGCCAGTCTAGAAACGCTATCTCAGATAGAATTTTTTCCTTCATTGGGATAAATTTTTAGTTGTTATACTTTAATAATTATTTCTGTAGGTAAATTTTTTTTTTCAGTTTCTGTTGTAAAAACAGACATTTACTAACTTGTTTGTGCAAAGATGTAATGTAATGCATGGAAAACAATGTGATTGGCTTTTAAGATTATCAGGAAAGCAATTGTGAAGTTCTCTGCTCAAGCACAATTGACTGCACAGGAGGTAACGAGGTAGGGTAATAGTAAAGAGAGACTCAAATGGTGTTGCGGGAAGGTATGGCTCAAATTAGAAACCACCATCATAAGTACTTTTGGGTTAATTATAATCAATTGTCATTTATTGAGTCTAATTTTCAAGTTTGATAAATCCTGGGAACAATCAAACTTGGAAACTGTATCAAGCCTGAAATTTATCAAAACATTTTGAAATGTATTCTTAATTTAGCCTCCAAAAGTTCCTGATGCGATCCGAATGTTTATAAGAGCCTGGACACTGGAGTGCGACAGTCATAGATTCTAGTCTAAGTGCTTCCATTTTACTAGGTGTGTGACCCTGAACTGATTTATTGCTCTGAACCTCAGTTTTCTTATGTGTTAAAGGAGGAATTCTTGCAGTCATTGTGAGGATCAAATTATATAATCCACATAGAGTACCTGACACCTGGTACAAAATAAACACTCAAATGCTATTACTAGTAGATAACATTTCCTTTGAATAAATAATTTAGCACAGACTAAATGATGTTTTAAAATACCTAAGAGAGTTAAATCAGTCTTGAAGATGTCAAACTTACAGGATGTAATCAATTTACCACAGTAGTTTTATTTCTTAAGTGTGCGGGGGGGGGGGGTGAGTGGGTATTATACTAAAGTAATTTCTCGGATATTTTTGAAGGAGCCCATGTGAAAAGCCACAAGGACTTTGCTAGACTGACTCTCATCATAAAGTAGAAGGCATAATAGGGGAACTTATAGTTTAAAATACTGAAGAAAAGTAATGTGGAATAAGTGATCATTTTGTCCAATTATTTTATCAATAGGTGAAAATTTGGTTTCAGAACAGAAGGATGAAATGGCGGAATTCCAAAGAAAAGGAAGTGCTTTCCAACAGATGTATCCAAGAAGTAGGCCTTCAAGAGGATTCCCTCTCTCGATCTGCTCTGGGTTTCCCTTCTCCATGTCCTTCACTCTGGGAAGTCTCCCAACAGCACTCAAGTCCAAGATGGAGGGAGAATTCACCAGAACCTCCAGAAAGACTAATGCACGAGAGTTCAGGGGCACAGCCTTCAGAAGCAAATTCACTACAAGGTGCCCTGTATTTGTGTTCTGAAGAAGAACCTGGAGACAAGGGTGTACTTACTGCGGCCATCTGAATGGGAGCATCCCTCCATGTTAATTTAAAAGAACACTTAACTAATGTTTAGACTGTAAAGCCAGCTAGCTTGTGCCTCATCAGTGCCTAAAACTAATGGAGTGATGCATGAACTAATGCCTTAGGAAACCCTCCCCAGTGTTCTCTTATTTGGGTCCTAGACTCAGACTTAATTTGTCAGTGGAATAGAATCGTCCAGAAGGAACTGAAAAGAATGAGAGAAACAGTTGGCTCAGTCCCTGCTCTAAGTATGTGTATATATGTGTGTGTCTCTATGTGTGTGTCTCTATGTGTGTGTATATATATATATAAATATTCATTAAAATACATTAAGAGAAACTAGTTTCTCTTTAAATATTGCATTGAACAAATTCATTTCCTTTTATATGAAGAAAAACCAACCATTAATTTTTTTAAAAGTAAAATGAATACAAATTTTGATACCATAAGAACATGTTTCAAGAAATCCTCTATTTTCTAGTTTTTCAGTATTCAGCAGTAAATGAGTTTTAACAACTCAGCAATCCTAATCAAATGAGCCACTGATTACACTGAAAGTATAATATATATTTAAATTTAATGCAACAAACAAACTAGGAGAATTTCTGAATGTAACTATTAGTATCCATAATTTCCAAGCCTGTGGACTTTATCAGGCCATCAGTGACGGAAGTACCCATTTAATTAGTGATTATCTCTTAATCTCTTCTCTGTAAGGATGGGCCTTAATCAGGGTTTGCAAAGTAAAATATCATTAAGGTCCTGTCAGGTAAGAAAAGGGCATGGCCCACCTAAAGATATTTAAGTCTAATAATTTTTAAAATACTGTATTTGCCAAACAAGACATCTGTGCCAAGCAGTTTGTAACCTCTGGCCAAGACTAAAAGAAGTGTCACAGTTCTTTAAATGTTCCCAACTGGACTTCAAAACACGATACCGGTGGAATCTATAGTGATTTCTGTTTGTATTTCTAGTTATAGACTCAATTTTCCACTTAGGTGGTATACACTATATATATTAGGTTATTTTTATGTATTAACAAACACCATACAGATGTTTTATGTTTTTTTGAGTCTCTGAAATGGTATTATTATAAAATTGCATTTCTGGTAATGATTTGCTTAATCTAGAAATTTTTATTCCTGGTCCAAGAAAAAAAAAATTATGCTTCACTTTGAAGGAAATGAGGCAGAAAAAGGAAATGATGTGGTTTTGAACTAGGTTATTACTAATCTGTGGACAAGAAACATTATTAGAAGTTCATGATGTGGAATTTTGTTAGTGAGAAAGCTACATAAAAAGAGTGGCTTCTAATTTGCTTATGTTCTTAGTTATAGACTTTGAGGGTTTAGGGTTTAGAAAAGATAATATTTTACCACTACGCCATACACCTGAAACTAATATAATATTGAATGTCAACTGTAATTGAAAGATAAAAAAAAGTATAAGAAAAGAAAAGTCAGTATTTCAGAAGATAATAGTTTTAGTCAGCATCAGGAAATTATTTTATATGAATAGAATTTGAATTGGTGTGTGCCAGCCTATCTTTATCACAAGATCTTTTATTTAAAAGTCATCTCAGAGGAAGCTTGTCTCAGTGCCTCTTTGTGGGAAGTAGAGGTAGGGATC